>NC_138984.1:55633290-56294109 GCF_964341445.2 Mesoplodon mirus
AGTAAAGTTTTTTGATACCTTGGACATTAAGAAAACATATGTCTATTGATTTTTCCCCTTCTGTGAAGAAGTATTTCTCTATGTGCATTTCTTTATTGTAGTTTCTTATTTTTATAGATTACTCTAATTAACTTTGTCATGTGTTGTCATTTCCTCCCACTTTGTTTTCTCTTTTAATTTTGTCTATGATTTTGTAGTGTTTTGTCTGTTTTCTGCTATACTGAAGTTTTTCTACTTTATTCAGTCAAATTTAGTTTTTTTCCTTTCTTAATTCCTGGACTTCTGACACATTTTAAAAGGCCTCCTAAAACCAAGGTTTTAGAATATTAACATATTTAATCATAATAATTTTATAATTTCACTGTAAAAAAATCTTTGATATGTTTGAAGTTTACATAAGTATCAAGAGTGAGTTGAGAACAAGCTGATTTTCCTCAAAAAAAACCCACCATCTATAACAACACAATTGACAAAAAAAAAAAAAAAAACACTGACTTAAAATACACCTTTTATCATTCACTAAATTTCTTGAAAACACTTGAGTCTATTTCAATACTCCATCATCCCTATGCCCCTCTGTCTAAGATCTCCTCTAAGATCAAGAATCATCTTTAGGGCTTCCCTGGTGGCACAGTGGTTAAGAATCCACCTGCCAATGCAGGGGACATGGGTTTGAGCCCTGGTCTGGGAGGATCCCACATGTTACGGAGCAGCTGGGCCCATGTGCTACAGCTGCTGAGCCTGCGCTCTGGAGCCTGCGAGCCACAACTTCTGAAGCCCGCGCGCCTGGAGCTGGTGCTCTGCAGCAGGAGAAGCCAGCGCAACGAAGGGTAGCCCCCGCTCGCCACAACTAGAGAAAGGCCGCTCGCAGCAACGAAGACCCAACACAGCCAAAAATAAAATAAAATAAATAAATATATTTAAAAAAAAATCATCTTTAACAATAGTATTTCAGAGGATTTTTGAAAAGTTTTTGATAATCTTTATATTATCTTTAATAATAAACATCTATCATTCTTAAAACAAAGCACACCTCTTAAGTAATTAATTTTATAATTAATAAATACATATATTTTAAAAAGTTAGTAAATAATTACTACTCCCTGTTAGAAACAGAACAAAAGTAAGGTTTTACTAAAGAGGTCACGGACCCTGATTCACCAGTGATGAAACGTTCAACATAATATGATATTCACTCTTTCACATCACAAAGCTACCACTTAATGCTGTGGTATAGTCACTTAAAAAGGGTTAATGCCTTCCCTCTGGCCCAGGAAATACACTGGAGTATACAGCCTATTTATACCAACAAATTATCAAGCTTTATTGTTCATAATAAGTAAAACTGACTTGCATTACTCTCTTTTCTTGGACAACTTTATCAATATTTTTTGAATTATCAGTTCCAACAAATGAAATGACAGTTATCCAATCAGATTCCTGAATATGAACCCTGAACCATTAATCATACTGATGTGTACTACTGACAAAGGAAATCTGTGAAGCAGGCATGATTGATGGATATGGACCATGATGACCTTGAACAACTTCGCAAAAAAATGGAAATCAAGACTACAGAGCAAATTACGGTCTTTTCTAAAAAGCACATGTGCAAAACAAAACAAGAATAGAACTAACATGCTGCTTAAAGATGAAGAAGACTAGCCGTCTATAGACGGATGTTTGTAAATATGGCCTTTTTCTCATACAGCCCTTACTAGAAAATACGAGGATAAATAAATTCTCACCTGCCTCAATTTAATGTAATGTGAACAGTCAAGCCTTTTTTAAGAGAAAATCCTTAGGAGTTACCTACCAGTCAGTGGTGGAAAGATACAAGGGTACCACAGGTACGAGGGATGGAACTATTGGCTTCTGCCTGCACTGCATGATATTACAAAGGACTTGAGGCAGTCACATATTGAATATTCAAGTCTGTTTTTGTGGTTCAGAAAAAAAGCCCACAACATGAATTTGGAATGTTGTTTTATACATCATGGTACATCTCCCAGTGCTTAACATGGGGCCATGCATATAGAAGATGCTAAGTAATGGATTACTTTCTTTCTCAAGCATCTATCTTATACCTATGTGTTTATATTCTTGTTGTAACCACAGCTCAAGAAACCCAACAAAATTGTTTGTTGCCCTTAGTATAAACCTTAACTTATTTAAAGTGTTTCTCACACTCTTCTGCACTTGTTAAAGAGTCCTGCCAAATCCAAAGTATTAAGTGGAGCAAAGTATTTTAGGGCCTTGATCCTTGCTTACTGTAAAAATTGGCAACTTTCTTAATTGAAAACTCTGCCAAGAATATAAAATGGAGAAAAGACAGTCTCTTCAGGGAGTGGTATTGGGAAAGCTGGACTGCCTCATGTAAATCAATGAAGTTAGAACACTCCCTCACGCCATACACAAAAGTAAACTCAAAATGGCTTAAAGACAAATATAAGACATGACACATAAAACTCTTAGAAGAGAACATAGACAAAACATTCTCTGACATAATTCATAGGTAGCAATGTTTTCATAGGTCAGTCTCCCAAGGCAATAGAAACAGAAGCAAAAATAAACAAATGAGACCTAATTGAACTTACAAGCTTTTGCACAGCAAAGGAAACCATAAACAGAATGAAAAGACAACCTACGGAATGGGAGCAAATATTTGCAAACAAAGCGACCGACAATGGCTTAATTTCCAAAATATACAAACAGCTCATACAACTCAATAATAACAACAACCAAAAACCCAATCAAGAAATGGGCAGTAGACCTAAATAGACATTTCTCCAAAGATAACACAAAGATTGCCAACAGGCACATGAAAAGATGCTCAACATCGGTAATTATTAGAGAAATGCAAATCAAAACTACAATGAGGTACCAACCTCACAACAGTCAGAATGGTCACCATTAAAATTCTACAAATAACAAATGCTAGGGAGAGTGTGGAGAAAAGGGAACCCTCCTACACTGCTGGTAGGAATGTAAGTTGGTGCAGCCACTATGGGAGACAATATGGAGATTCCTCAGAAAAATAAAAACAGAACTACCATATGATCCAGCAATCCCACTCCTGGGCATATATCTGGACACAACTATTATTCAAAAAGATACATGCACCCCTATGTTCATAACAGCAATATTTACAATAGCCAAGACAGGGAAGCAACCAAAACGTCCATTGACAGATAAACGTATAAAGAAGATGTGGTACATATATACAATGGAATACTACGCAGCCATAAAAAAGATCGAAATAATGCCATTTGCAGCTACCTGGATGGACCTAGAGATTATCATACTAAGTGAAGTCAGAAAGAAAATAACAAATATCATATGATATCACTTATTTGTGGAACCATAATATGACACAAATGAACTTCTCTACGAAACAGAAACAGACTCACAGACATAGAGAACAGACTTGTGGTTGCGAAGGGGGAGAGGGATGGGGGAGGGGTGGATTGGGAGTTTGGGATTAGCAAATACAAACTACTATGTACATAATAGGTAAACAACAAGGTCCTAATGTATAGCACAGGGAACTATATTCAATATCCTGTAATAAACCATAATGGAAAAGAATATGAAAAATAAAAATATATATATAACTGAATCACTTTCCTGTTCACCAAAAACTACCACAGCATTATAAATCAACTATACTTCAATAAAAAATTAAAACAAAACAAAAAAAACAAAATAAAAAAAGAAAACTCTGCCAATCTGGGCAAAAGAAAAAATTTAAATTTCTGGTGTGCGTCCATAAAAAACAGATGCAAAGGTCACAGAAAATACTAGATCTTAAGTCTGTGACATTGCACTGACCCAAATGTATATTTAATGTATTTTAAATGTTTGCTTAATAAAAATAGCTTACACAGAGTATTTTGTCATTTTAAAAGCATATTTACATATATTTACCCCATCAGAATGTTATTTCTAAGAAAATAAGGACTTCTTGATAAGCCCCATAAGGGACTGATTACCTAAAGTAGTCTTGTTAGATGGACAGCTTGAACCAGATTTCCTGGGTTCAAATCCTGGTTATATTAATTACTCACTGAGAGATCTCAGGCAATTCATTTTCTCTATTATCAGATTTCTTCATCTTCAAAATGAAGATGATAATCACAGTACCCACCTTAGAGGATGGTCATGAGGATTCTAGGAGTTAAGGTACAGAAATATGCTCATAAAGTGACAGGCTCATAGGGAATTTCAAAAATATTAACTATAATTATTATTAACCGCTCATAAAAATTCAGTATAAAATGCAGAACACATTAAAAAAATTAAAATTGAGGAAAATTATGACTGAGGCCAGAGAGAGAGATAGTACCTGGAAGAAGCAACCTATTTCCTGACCTTGAGATTTCTAGCCAAAGGTAGATGGTCTCTCTGTTGTTGCTGAACTGGTGCTTCACGAAGCCCAAGTACCACCAGGGCTGAGCCACTCAAATCCCACCTGAGGGCATCTGCTTGCCTGATACTATAAGTACCAGCGCTCCATACTATGAAAAGTGGCCCCATCTCAACCCTGTCTGAGTAGCCCAAAGAAAGGGTGGGCAGCTGACACAAGGATGGCAGTACATAGGCTGGCCAGAGATTGACTGGAGTGGTTTCTCTTCACAAATATAAAAGAATCCCTTTAATTCTCTTACTAATTTAGAATTCTAAACCTGGGGAAATTAGGCATTCATCTTTTCATTCATTCATGAAATATACATTCCATCACTACTGATTGTGTGAGACATTGTTCTAAGCAAAGGTGATAAAGTAGTAAAGAAAACAAAGTTCTCAAAGTCAGTGACCTGATTTCTAGTGGGAGGGTGGACCGAAAAATCAATATTTGTCAGATAATGATAGGCATGATTAAGAAAACAAAAGCAGATAAGGAGAAAAGAGTACTGGAGGGGAAAATAAGAGTAGTTGGAATGGTCAGGGAAGACTTTTTTTTTTTTTTAAAGGGTGAAATTCGAACAGAGATTTAAATGAAGTGAAGGGGCAGCCATGCCAAGAGTTGGGAGAAGAGCATTTCAGAAAGAAGAAAGTACAAGTACAAAGTCCCTGATGTGGGAATGAGCTCGACACACTTGAAGGACAGTCAGGAGGTTAGGTGGCTTTCTACGGTAGGTGGGCTGAAAAGTCATGAGATGAATGCTAGTCCAGAGTAGCCACCACAGTGGCCATACGTGGGAGGACCTCACTAGGATGCCACAGTTAGAAAGGGAGGAATGGAGCAGACCTACAGAGAGAATAAGACCATATGGCCTTGGAACAGGAGATGTGCTTTGGTTGTCTTGAGTAATGCTCCTTACCATTTCCAATTCCTGTCTATGTTTAGCCGGAAAACAAGTACCCCTTTCCCCAAGGTGTATGTGTGGGTGTCTGCCTCTTGCCTCCCAAATGTCATTGTTAGAATAATGTGTAAGATCTCACTTGATTCTTACATAATGAATTTGAAAGACTGATTATTATTACCCCTTTTTGGAGGTGATGAAGCTGAGATACCAAGTTAAATGACTTGCTCCACTCTCAAAATAAGTTTGTAAAAGAAGGTAAGCTAGCCCTTACACATTCTGACTTCACACTGTGCCTCTATACATGGGGAAAATTAAGTTTATGGTCCTCTGTCATCATAGGTGTAGGTTATCTTAAAGAGTAACACTTCATCAGACTAAATTGCCTTTGCCCCCAAATGCCCATCTGCAAATTGAAGGGATCTGATTGCAGAAAAGAAAAAGCAATAGGATGGTCAAAGGGTAGTATAAAAAAAAGTCACCTCACTGAATGGTGAAATGGCACTCTTCCTGAACACTATACTTCAATAATAAGGTAGTTTTAATCTATTGCCAAATACCTGGGTTCTCTCATCCATTTGCCTTGACTTTTGCTTTTATTACTCTACCTCTATTCTACCAGGTGCCAAGCATCACCCATTTCATGTTTAAATTATCTGTCACCCCTATCCTAGCTCCCCCATAATTCATACACTGTGCAATATGCATTCATAGTATGCGATCAACAAATGCAGGGTAGTTAAAGCTATGGGTCATGTAATCCATTTCTCAACATGATATACACCTTAAAAAGGCAACTGCAGTAAAAGGGGGATTGATTTAAGAGGCTCCCTGGGCAACAACAGTCACAATTTCCAAATGTGCCAAAAATTCATTAGGACTCCATGTCAGATTGCTGTAATCTCTGCTGCAATGGTTTAATAAATACAGTGATGTGCTGTTCTGGAGGCTATCCTATATAAGCAGTGTCTTCCCATGATCATATTCTTCTCTTGAAGAATTATCTATGTTTCCTGATTTGTCTTAATGATACTTGAAGGACTCTGCAAACAACCTGCCTACAGTAGAAAATGTTGAAATAAATCACAGGGGCCATCAACTACAGTCTAAGCTTTGTGAATTCTCCAAAGACATTTGATACAGAAGAGGCAGGAAAATGTCAGTACCTCTATTTATGCCCTACAGCTAACTAATTTTATGTTAATTTTATTTCTATACTGTGATTCCTTATTCTACATGTTGATGGATAGATTTCATGAGTTAATTCTCTAGTCCCTGTTGCAGGCGGACTGGACATAAATCCCAGGGTTTTGTAGAAGAGGCAGTTGTTCCACGCTACCTATTATCAGCACAAACACGTTGCAACCATGGCTTATTTATCAAGAGATTGCTACTATTCTGCACATTTTCCAAGTGGCTTCATCTACCCCACAATAGCTTTTAATGGGAGAAGTGTAACAGTCTTTGTGGTTTGTTTATTATTATCTATTAGGTTTTTAATTTCTCCAGGTCTGACTGGGAGAAGAGTTTGGACTTCTTTCTCATTTTATAAAAGAAACCTAGAAAATGGGACAAGGAAATTAGTTAGCTAGGGCTTACTGCTTCAGGAGACACCTCATGGGAGGGATTTATTTGGGCAAGGTTGGCGACCCATGGGTTTCCCATCTGTGTGTCCTCAGAATGGGCAAGTAAATATTAGCTTCCAGGCTTAGCTGTTTTCCCTGTGTTTTCTTTGGTCTCTCTAGTTTATAGATTTCCAGCCTGAAAAATAGTTGATCATGGAGATTCTTTGCTAAATAACAGACATTAAGGAATTTTAAGGACTCAACTTTAATAATAGTTCATATTTATTGAGTGTTTATGATGTGTTAGGTATTGTGCCACATTATTTAATCTAATCCTTGTAACAAGCTTATGGGATAGTCATTATTTTTATCCCAATTTCACAAAGAAGGAAATTGAGGTTTAAGTTGCTTATGTAACTTTCCCCACATTCTCACAGCGAATGCCAAGCCATAGCGATAAACCACAGACACCATTTTCTTAACCATCACATCTTGCTGCCTAAGGGTGATCCTTGTTGATTCTGTTCCTTTCTATCCTAACTATCCAAGCTTCCTTATAGGAATTATCTCCTAGCTTCGAATTTTCATTCTATTTCCTGGGGACTGATCTCAACTGCTGGCTCTGGTACAAAGAGAACACCTGTTTGACTTAATCAACTTTGATCCAACAATGTATTATCTTCAAACGGCAGCTCCTGTATAACTGGCCTGCCCTCTTGGGCAGAGAAGGACAATCCCAGTGAATTGATTTATTATTTTAATCTTGTACACACATATTTTCACTTAGTGAGTATCCATAACACAAGAGACTTTGAAATGGCAAGTCATAAGGCCTGTGTAGCTCCTGCTGGCCAGAGAGTTGAAGGTAATATGGCAGAGACTGTTGCCTAGTAGCAATTCTCCCCTTCTTCTGTGACAGTGTAATATCTAATTTTTAATTAGGTATACGGCTGCCCAGATGAAGACTACATTTCCCATACTCCCTTTGTGCCAGATATAGTCACATGACTAAGTTCTAGCCAATGGGATGTGAGAAGTAACATTGTGGGATATGCCAACAAAGGAAGACATATGTTCTCTTCATCTGCTTTTCTTCCTTCTAGATGGCTGGAATGTGGATGTGACAGTGAGCTAATCTCAGACCAGGCAGACAAGAGTGGCAATGCCCTAGGAAATGCAGAGGAACAGGAGTTGGGTCCCTAGACCTGGTGAAGCAGAGATGCCACATTAGGGGTGGACTGCTTACCTTCAGACTGTTACAAGAGACAGAAATAACTTTCTACCTTCCATGTACAATGTTGACTTATCTGAAGTAGCAGTGCCTGAATCCATGCCCTACCTACCACAAGTAGGTTAATCTTAACGAAGTCCTTCCCATCTTTTTCAGAATCTTTTTTTATTTCTTCTAACCTATAAAGCAGGCCAAAAGGAGCACTGAGAAAATAAGAAAAAACTTTGAAAAATACACCGGGTCTAGGAGAGTAGGTGACTATTTTTGAGAAAAAAACTTTTTTTCCCCAAATAGTGCTAAAATATCAAGATAAGTGTACCTATTTTATCAATCACCTGAATTCTAGATGTTTAATCTGCATGATGTCAAATATCCACCTAGCAGATTAGTCATTCATCATAGTATTGAATTCTGTTTCAACAAGTTATGGAGACATGAACCTCAACAAATTCTGTAAATCACAGTCACTCACTACTTTTAAAATTTCAATGGGCAGACGAATCACCTGGGAACCTTATTAGACATGCAAATTTCTTGGTTTTACCCTAGATCTGAACCATGTGTGAGGCTCAGGAAACTGTCTTTGTATGAATCAACCAGGTGATTCTCTGGCTCACCAGATATGGAAACTTGTATGGAATATTGGTAATAATAATAGGAATAATTATAGAAATATTACATCATTCACTGACATATCTGAACCAGTATCCTCTGAACGTTGCATTTGCATTATTATTTGATAATGTCTAAATGAAGTGAGAACTAATTATGTATCAGGCACTATATACAATTTTTGACATGTTATTTCATTTAATTTTCAAAATAAAAAGGCATTTTTTTACTAATTTTTCTCATTTTATAGATGAAGACAATGACGTTTGATAAGTTTAGATAGACTTGCACAGTATCTAAGCTAAGACATGGCAGAGCTGGGTCTCTGCTCCAAAGTCCAAGAGTGTAACCCTGAGATGCTAAGGCCTTTCCTCATTCTTATCACTATCATTGATCGGGGAGAAAAAACCATGTTTCAAAGGTTATTCAAGTAAGGACAGTAGTTAAGTGCATCGGCGTTCAATAGTCTACAACGCTATTTGCAAGATATCATATAGGACTCACGAAAGAAATGAATTCAGGAATTAAAAGAAAAGGAAGAGCATTAAAACATTTTTTGCTAATTCTAAACACCAAGCTTTTTATAAACCATCTTAGCTATTAACACACTTACACGCACATTTGATCTATACAAAAATGCTTTCAGTGATTTCCCAAGATTGTGCCTGCTCTATTTTCATAATTTTAAATTCACTATCATTTAATTCAAAATCTTTTAGTGAATTGTTTCATTTTTTGTAATTTAATTATATATATATATATATATATATATATATATATATATATTTTGGTCTGTACTTGACTAAGCTGTGGTTAGCATTTTTTAGTTTTGTCAGTTTTTGTCACAGTGTATATACATGTATATAAACTGTATGTGTGTGTGTGTTCGTGTGTATGCCACCCCGCCCATATACACACAAACATAAATCATTTATATATGCACATCTACATATTACAGCTATCAATCTCTGTAGAAAGAGGAATCATGATGTGGATTACAAATTCATGTTAATTTAACATGTATGCTTGTGGGTTTTCTTAATTTAAAATAATACTTACATAAGTAAGACACCAGAATATATCAAATCTTAAGTGGGTCTCTAATTACATCAGGAAATTAAAAAAAAATTAACATACAAAATGTTACATTTAACTCAAAGACATCAATAAATCTCATGCTTCTGTTTTATAGGAAGAATTTTTAACCAACAGTACTTCTCAGGAAAGAAAAAAGTCTCCATTTTCAACAAAAATAAAAATCTAAAATTAAATAGATTTTATACCTTCATTTATATTATGTGCAAAATTATCTTAAATATTTGTTATGGATGAAGTGGCTTTCTACCAAATTGGGCCTTTTCATAGTAGAAAATGTTAACATAAATTGTTGCATAAATCATTGCCTTGTAGCATACCAGAAGGCGCATATAAAAACCCATATCTTTACTGCACATATTTCCCATTAACCATAATCTATTAGTAATTGAAGTTCATTACAAACTCTTGTAGACTTTATTGCTATCGCGCTGCATGACATACCGAACCTGGCTTGCATAACAAGAAGTCCTTGCTGGGAAATATCCTATTAACAATGACAGTGCATTTGTCATTGTAATAATAAACCTGTAGATTATAAATTATCGAGGCGCCATTTGTGCTGCCCTGGCTTAAAGGTTTGTCAGTGCCTCCATTTTAAAACCCTGATTTTCAGTGAGTTGTAACTCAACTATCAGAATCTGCAGTGAGCTGCAACTCTGCATCCAAGGACTCAGCTCAAGAGTCTTTTTGGAACAATTCTTAAGTATGATTTACATTTTCCAATCAAAAAGAACAGTGGTCTGCTGGCCTGTGTACAACAGTATTGAAGGGACCTGTGAGACATAATCATTTCCCACCAAGAAAAATGTTTAGACCTGGCCCAGATACCTAAGGCTATTTAAGATGAAACTTTATAGCAGTCCCAATTTTGTGCCTTAAAAAGACATTATTTAATTTTTAGGAGGGTGACAACTAAACTCAAATGTCAGGCATTCACGTTAATGACATATACCAAGTGATGTTTCCTTTCATGCAAGAGCCGCCACTCCTGCCACTTTCATATTAATAACTTGAAAAATAGAAGAATTCATATGGAGCAGTGAGAAAACATTACTGAGAAGGGAGAGGAGCATGGGAGAAGCAAATGTAATATTGAAACAGAAATAGCTACAACTGTGTAAACAGATGTGCCTTTGGCTTCGAGGTGAACTTTACCAGTCTGTGATATTTCTCAGCCAAGGAGATGGAAGCCCGCAGGACCAGAATAGGGCTTTCTGCATTACAAGGGCAACTGGTTCCACAAACTTCGATCTTTCTTACCTTAAAATGGGGTATTAGATAATTACGGTTACTTGAAAAATCTCCCCAATTCCCAAATTAAGAACATGCATTTCCATGACTATGATCACAGTAACCAAGAAACTCACATCTTGGGGCTCTGCAGAGAGGGAGTGATTGACAGGGGCTGACTTCGGACACTTGTGCGCAAGACCGGAAGTTAGGTAGGATGGGAAAGTGACGGCGAAGGAGAAGCTCAGCCTGGCCCTGACAGCTGTTACTGACTGCTCCAGTGAACTGACAAGTAAGAAAAATATAATACATGATAACGTGAGACAGAAATGCAAAATTGAACTGTAGAAACTCTCAGTACTTGGGGGAATGTAACACAATTAATTCTCACTAGAGGATTAAAGAAACAGATTTCATGGACAGGACCCTTTTGATCAGGATCTTAAAGAATAACATCTTTTTTTTTTTTCTCTCCTTTTCTTTAGAGACTCCTCCCCCACCCCATCCCCCAGTGCAATGTCCTTTTCTGGGATAAGTCACAACAAGAGGAGAATAATAGATTCCTATTTCAGGAATGACCATTAGCTTGGGGTGGGGCGGACTAATTTATGTTTGTCGAACTCGGAGCCAGAATGTACCAATTGCTGGGGTGGAGGGGCAGGGGAGCAACTAAACTGTGGCCAGAAGGAATAAATCTTTTTTATTTCGAGGAAACGCTAATATCTAGGTCCTTCTAGCCTCTTTCAATGGGACATTGGGCCTTCAGTTTTAGTCAGTCATTAAGTGGGAAAAAGCAGAGCAAATGGGCTCTTTTCCCAGATGTCTTTGAAAGAAAAGTCAAATAGTTCAGACGGTATCAGTGCAGTCTTCTGCATAGCAAATTCACTAAGAAGGACTAAATGCAAAATCCTAAACCCATGTCCCAGATACTGTGCTAAGCAATCAATGTATTTCACTGTGTTCCTGCAAATCATGAAGTAGGTTTTAATGTCTCCATTTTACAGAGGGAAAAACTTGATACTTTGGCAAGTTGTGGAAACTAAGGAAGGTTAAGATTTGCCTAATATCAAACAGCTATTAAGTGGTACAGTGGGAATTCAGATTCAGGCCTATCTGATAGTATAAACTGTGCCACATGCCAGCTCTATACCACCCATATTGTTGTTTTTAAAATTAATCTCATGAAATAAACTAGAGAGAGCTCAATAGAGAGCCAGTTTCCAACCGCCAAACCTTAATTCATGTTACTTAATAACTATGCTTTTCTCTTCCTTCCTTCATTCCTTTCTCTCTCCCTCTCTCTTTCTTTCCTTCCTTTCTCCCTCTCTTAATTTGATTGATGCCCTCAGTCATGGTATCATTCTGCTTTACTTTTATTCTCAAGAGCTATTCCAAAATATAGTGATTTCATGTTTAGCTAAGGCAATAAATAAATAAATACTGTTATTTCCTCAATAAAAATTATTGGTTCTATCAAAATTACACAACATTGTCTTTGACTTTTTTAGAACAAAATCCACAATTCAAGATCTACTTTTCATTTGAAAATACTTTTGGTCTCTATAACAATGAAGCACATAGAGTTTGCCCACCCCTAGAGAAAAGTTCTGCCATCTTAACTTCAAATTTCTCAATGTGCTCAGACTCTTTACTTCCTCTGTTAGCATCTTTGTCATTTGGTGATAGATACCTGTTCTTTCACTTGCTTCCTTCTCAAACTCCATCCTAGTGTTCTAATAAATCACATTTTTTTCCCTAGCAAGTTTTATGTCCTTTTATAATGGTGAACATGACTTACATAGTACACAGAGTACTGAAATATTCTGAACAAATGGAGTAGGGTCATTTCAATTCCAAATATTTGCCCAGGCAATAGTTTGCCATTTGGAACCAACCTGGAAGCCAATGAAAGCATGATGAGCCACCTGCTCATTCTCTCGTTACCATCCCCAAGAATCTGAAACAATTATTCCCATTCCTATAGCACCTTTCTTGCAAAGAGTTTGCCAGTTTCCAGGTATATTATTTCATTTACCAACCCAAGCTTCTCACTAAAATAAAAATGGATATTTCAGGAGAATGTAAAAACCTACTCTGTATCATATCCAATGATATGCCCAAAGTTTTCTCTTCATGGGGAACCAAAGAACAAGGACATCAAATGTCTTACTCCAAGGATAAAGCATATGACTTCAGTAAGGAATGATTTCCTCTCTGCCCTGACCAAATTCCCATGTCTTCAAAAGCTAAAGATGGTTTAAACCCAGAATAGCAATTATGGTTATTGGAAAAAAAGGAATGTTAGACATAAGAGAGAATTCTTGTTATTGGGGAATGGAGAAGAAACACATATGCACGACTCTACGTCAAATATGTGAAGTAACACAAAAAATACATTTTAAATTTGGAGATCTGATAGTATAGTGTATCTGGGTCTTCCATCCTGGGTCACGGCAAGGGAGACAGCAAACCTCATACAGCAATCTTTCTTTAATCATGAGGAGCTGCTGCAAAGTAAAACTGTCACTTCTAGCATAGCATGGCTAAACCTGTAAGGGCAAGAGAGGGAAACAGAGGGCACCATACCCCAGGATGTGTTCTCATAAGCTCCAGAGTGGCACAAAAAAGCATTCCTGAGATCCCTATTCACTCTGCCCTCTAATACCCAAATGAGTGTGCAAGGGTCAAGAAATGGCCACTGGTCCTCATCAGATATTTCATACATGATGAGGAGATGTAATCAGAGAGGGTTTCTTGGGCAGGGGGGCTGGAAGACACTGAGAGCACAGTGGATGCCAGGGGTCACGTAGCGTTCATTGCTGACAGGCCATGGCACCATGTTTGTTCACTTTACTCTCACTATACAGACCAAATGTAAGTGCTGGCTCTCCCTTAGAGTGACAGCCAAACTCTCCCTACCCAAAACATATAGAGAAGGATGGGTAGAGAAAGACTTTCTGAATTTGAACTTTTACTCAAAATGGCTAAGTAATCCATTATTTGTCTGAATTTACCTAAAAGTAATTCGATTATATTTTCCACCATTGGATGGAAATGAAATTGAAAGCAACAAAAACGAAGTCCAATTTGTGAAAAAATAAATTAAAATTCTGCTTTTGTAACTTTCGAAATATGTAATCTATCACTCACGTAAGGACTCAAAATCTATGTAAGTCAGTTTCTTCCTCCTTCCACCTTTGAAATCTATATTACCGATACCGGCGCATGACATACTGTTGACAGTGGAAGGAACATTCCCATAACAATAAGATAGGCTTGATTTCAGATATGTTGTTTTACACTCTAATAATCCCTTCTTCCCACTGCCATGCAAATTTCTCCTAATCTGTAAAGGTCTTGCTATCCTGAGCCAAACTGCTTTCCACCCAATTTCCATATGTTATCTCTTAGGCACAGTGCATCACAGCACAGGGAAAATTATCTCTTAAACACAGCCCAGTACATATGTATTCACGCCTGTGCATTTGCCCCATGAGAAGAAATTAGTCCCTCCATAATTAGACAAAACTATCAGTCAGTAGTTAAAGAAACTCAAAGTTTCAGCAAAAGAAAGCCATCCCAGAAGTCCTGGTCTCCACTGTTAAAGAGATCACATAGAACTTTTCATTCTCTATACTCCATATGCTAAACCCCATGAAATCGTTTTCTGATCACATCTTCTAACTGTACCCAATTCCTAAAACTTTTCCACTATGACTTATAGGACTCCTGGTCTATTACAATTAAAGACCCCTTATGTTTCAGACCCTGACTCTCTCTTGAGAAAGCCCTTTCAGATGATAACTGTTAGCCCTTCTGCAGTCTCCTACACTGGGCTTGCAGGAGGGATGGGTGTCCTCTTACCCCCTCGTCGCTCCTTCCTTTGTATTTTCTCTTCCTTCTCCACAAAAACACTTTGAATCTCAGAGGCTCAGGTGCTTCCACACACCAGTCGTCGTACTAGTCGTCAACTCAGACTCAGGCTATTTCTGAATTTTGGAAGATTTTTGATCCTGGCTCATTGTCACTTCCTTTTCACCACTCCAGCTTCTTGGTGATATCAACACCCTTCTAGTCCAACACGATCCTTCTAACACCTGGCTTCTCAGTCCCAGAGCTCCTCTCTTCCTAGGATCTGTTCCTCTGTGTTCCTCAGCCATTTGCTCTCATGAATATATCACAGACCTTGTCATTATCTGAACTACGTCCCTTCCACATTCTCTGTTTCCAGCATCGCACTCTCTGATGACTACCTGCTATCTTTCCAGCCCACTCCTTCCAGTATCTTCTCTTCAACCTCCCTTTGAACCCATCAGAACCTAAAATCTATCAATGATAGCAATGTTTCACTTTTCCTGACCATTCTGGATTCACTCCCTTTCTCATCCAGCCTTAGTTCTGTGACCAAGAATTATAAGCCTTCCCTTGCAGGTATTCATGATTTCTTTGCCTCTCTCTAGCTTCTTCAAAGGGAAAAGCACAGCCCTAGTTAAATTCAATTGTCTACTCCATGCCTGCAACTGTGCAACTCAACATGATTGAAGAAAAGCATAAACTATGATAAATGGCCTCACTTTCAATTCATGACCACTCATCTCAGATGGGCTCTTCATGCTAACTGGAAATTATATTTCCATATCTGTTTCTCTCCCACTCTAACAGTGGACTATTTCATACTTGAAATCTCCAATTACCTCTTCCCCCATCCTCCTTTCTTAGTTGATGACTTGGTTCATCCTCCTCAACTTCATATTTTACTGAGAAAGTACAAGCAACCAAAAGAACTTCTGCAAACTCCCCCCACATCTGCTGACCTACCTGCATCTGTCCCTGTACACTTCACCTTCTCTCTTGGTACTTTGGATGCATTGTCCATGCTCTTATCTAACGCCGATGTCTCTCATTGTGCCCTGGGTGCCAGTTCCTCCAGTCTGCTCAAAGATATTGCAATTATCCCCTCTTTTTCCTGAACCATGATTTTCCTTTCTCTGTTAGATCTTTCTCATCAACATCCTAATTTACGGTTTATTCTTCTACATAAAAAATTTCTTAACTAATTCTACTTCCTCCTCCAGCTACCAGTTATTTCTGTCTTTCCCTTTACAGAAACACTCCTCAAAAGTGTTCTCTAGGGCTTCCCTGGTGGCACAGTGGTTGAGAGTCCACCTGCCAATGCAGGGGACATGGGTTCGTGCCCCGGTCTGGGAATATCCCACATGCCGCGGAGCGGCTGGGCCCGTGAGCCATGGCCGCTGAGCCTGCGCCTCCGGAGCCTGTGCTCCACAACGGGAGAGGCCACAACAGTGAGAGGCCCGCGTACCACAGAAAAAAAAAAAAAGTGTTCTCTGTACTCACTGTCATTCATTTTCATGTTATTTCATTCTCCCTTGAGCCCATTCTGTTTACTTCATACTACTCCACTGATCCTGCTCTTTTCAGCATCTCCAGTGATCTCCAGATGACTGGATCCAATGGTATACCCTTAGCCCTCACCTCATTCCATCTATTAGCAGCATTTGTCACATTCTATCTTGAAACGCAGTCCTGTGACTTTCAGGACACCCCTTCTCAGGTTTTGCCTCACACCTCATTTGCCACTACTTCTAAGGCTTTTTTTTTTAATAGGAAGTATAAGCCCTTTGAAAATATTTATTTGTTTGTTTGTTTCTTTGTTTATTTATGGCCGTGTTGGGTCTTTGTTGCTGCACACGGGCTCTCTCCAGTTGTGGCAAGCAGGGGCTACTTTTCACTGCGGTGCACCGGCTTCTCATTGCGGTGGCTTTTCTTGTTGCAGAGCATGGGCTCTAGACGAGCAGGCTTCAGTAGTTGTGGCACGTGGGCTCAGTAGTTGTGGCTCGCGGGCTCTAGAGCACAGGCTCAGTAGTTGTGGCACCTGGGCTTAGATGCTCCGTGGCATGTGGGATCTTCCCAGACCAGAGCTCAGACCTGTGTCCCCTGCACTGGCAGGCAGATTCTTAACCACTGCGCCACCAAGGAAGTCCTTCTAAGGCTTTTGTGATGGTTAGTTTTACATGTCAACTGACTGAGGGATTCACAGATAGATGTGCTAAGGGATTCACAGATAACTGGGCTAAGGGATTCACAGATAGATGGCAAAGCTTTATTTCTATGAGGCTGTTTTTGGAAGAGACTAGCATTTGAATTGGTAGACTGAGTAAAGAAGATCTTCACCTCACCAATGCAGGTGGACATCATCCAATCTATTGAGTGCCTGAATAGAACAAAAAGGCAGATGAAGGGCAAATTTGCTCTCTGCTTGAGCAGGGACATCCATCTTCTCCTGCCCTGAAACATCCATGCTCCTGGTCTTCAGACTCAGACTAGGACTTGCACCATTGGCTCCTCTGGTTTCTCAGGCCTTCGGGTTTGGACTGGAACTACACCACCAGCTTTCCTGGGCCTCCAGCTTACAGATGGCAGATCATGGGACTTCTTAGCCATGATAATTATGTGAGCCAGTTCCTCATAATATACCTGTTTCTATATATCTCTATATTGCTACATAAATCCTTTTGGTTTTGTTTCTCTGGGGAACCCTGACTAATACAGCTTCTTTTTGAGGTCCTCCTCATCTCCCTGACCTCTTACTTTTGGAGTGGCAAAGACTCAATCTTGGGTCTTTTATTTTTTTAATCTATACTTACTCTTATTACCTTGGGGCTTTTCATTTAATTTAATTAAGTACTCTTGATAGGCTGACAGCTCTTAGATTTCTCTCTCTCTGAGTTCTAGATTTATAGACACAACTGCCTTTGTGGAATCTCTTCTTAAATGTGTAATAGGCTTTACACAAATTTAATACACCTAAACATTAAGCTCCTAATCTCCCCAAACTCACCCCCAAGCAAACCTTCTCCATCTCAACCTTCTCCATCTCATCTTTGCTGCATTTCAATGAATAAGAATGCCATCCTTCTAGAAGCTCTGGCCAGAAACTGTATATTCCTTCTTGAGTCCCTCTTTAATCACTCCTCACCCCAATGTAATGCTATTAGTCCTTAACGTCTCTCTGCCTGAATGTTCTTTACTCAGAAGACCCATGTCTCTTTTACCTCCTTCAGGTTTTTACTTAAAGTCCATTCTACATTAGGCCTTCCCTGACTTTCCCGTTTAAAATTGCAACCCTCTGCTCTCAACACTTACCATTCACTTTCACGGCATTTTCACCTGCACTGACCCTGCAAAATCATGACCTGACACACAAGGAGCCCCTTAGGGAGGTAGATGCCCTCTCATTAGACAACTGACCTTCCAGGGTGGAATCCTCAGGTCTCCTTGACAGCCACCCCTTCCTTTTGAACATTTTTTTGCAGAATTTATTGCTCACTCTGACCATGAAAATGCACACTGGTTTGCTTAATTAGCTGCAGAAACAATACATGTTGACAAAGCAAAGTGGTGATGAAAGGAAGTTCATTACTTTCACTACGTAAAAGACTGGCAGGATGGCTTACTAACATATCATGATAATAATGATGTGATAATTATTACAATAACTGTGATTTGTTGATCACCCAATGATAGAGAAAATTTTCCAGGTAACTCTCTTTTTCCTGCCTCATATAAAGAAAGAGGGCTCTCACTGTGGATCTCTGAACTCTTGGGAAGGAGGCAGGAGCAGCTGAAGTGGGACAGGGTTGGTGAGATTGATGCCTCTGTGGCAGGAGAAAGGGTCTCTTACCTTGCGAAACTACACAGACTAACTGTTGTTGAAGAGCTCTTCTAGGGAAAGCAGGTGTGGAGATGAGTGATGCGAAGAATTTACCAAGAACTAGGGTAGGAAAACAGTAGTAAACAGTTTAAATACTACATTTTAAACAAAAGACCCCTGGGGAATCCGTCGGGGGTTGTAAATCCCTGATACTGACTTCTGGGACCCTTCAAATCCTAAATAAAGTTTATAATCTGAATATCAGTGCCCTACTTTTTCTCTGTGTGCTGCATAATTTTTTCTCGTCTCTTTTTTTCCCGAGAGTTAAGTATTAAACAGATTTTACAGATAAAGTAACTAAGAAAAAAAAGGTTTATATATACAGCACTGTTAGTTTACTCACCAAATATTTACTGGGCACAAACTATGTGCCAGGAACTGGGCTAGGTGGTGAGGAATCATCAGAGTACCAGATGGACAAGATACCAGCTTTCATAGTATATATATTCTAGCGAGGATTACAGACAAAAGGGAAAAAAATAACAGGATGTTAAATAGGGCTTTTCCTATCTTGGAGTTTTAACTGAGGTCTTAAAGCTGAGAATAGTAGGTGTAATGGACTCCAAACTCTAAATGTAGGCTTAGATCTTCTATGTTGGCTATACAAGAAGATTGGATAGAATCACTTCTGCCAACTGTTTTAACACTCACCTCCTGGCTATAAAGAACAGGAAATAAGAGAAGCCTGGGAGTAAGGAGTGATGAACAGGGTGTTGTCAGAGTACAGCCCAGGGTAGGGGAGCAGATTCCTTCATCCTCAGAAAGTTTAATCCTCAGAAAGCAGAAGTCTGGGAGATATAGGTTCTGATATCTTACTACTCATAGCTGAATGCCTCTAGCCAACCCTGTGTAACCTTTGGTAGCAGGTTTCATTGGAAAGTCTTTGCTATGAACTCAATGTGTCCCCGCAAAATTCATATACTGAAACCTAATCCTCAGTGTGGTGGTATTTGGAAATGGAACCTTTACGAGATGACTAGGTCATGAGGGTGGAGCCCTCATGAATGGGATTAGTGCCCTCATGAAAGAGTTCCCAGAGAGATTCCTCACCCCTTCTGCCACATAAGGTTACAGTGAGAAGATGGCCATCAGTGAGGAAGTGGGCTCTCATCAGACACAGCATCTGCCAGCCCCATGATCTTGGACTTCCCAGCTTCTAAAACTGAGAAATAAATGTTTGTTGTTCATAAGATACCCAGTTTATGGTATTTTTGTTGTAGCAGCCTGAATGGACTGAGACAGTCTTGCATGCCCTGAGGTGGGCAGCACAAAGTTGAATTATTTCTTCTGCTCCAGATATGGTCTTTGCAAAAGGGAACTGTACTTGGGTTATCTCAAAAGTGGATTGGTCAAAGGAGTGAGGAGACACCAACATGGCTGCTTGGGGGAATAGGCCACAGGAAGCCAGGAATTGAAGGAGGTGTAATCAACCAGCACCTAAGGCATTTACTATATCAGAAAATTGCAGAGGGGGAGTCTCAGCTGGAGAATCAGCAGTCAGGCCTACAACTCATAGACAGCCCTGATGCCAGGTTACAATTATCCAAGTGAAGTAAGTCCTTTTACGCCCCACCTGGCTCTGCCCTTGCTTCAATCCTGAAGAAGGCACAGGAAGCCTACACCCTTCAGTGAGGGCGGGAGGGAGATGTAAACTAAGGGAAATAGTAAAAAGGCTGATCTTGCCCTCTTTGTCCAATGCAGTCTCTCCAGCCTGAGGCAGGCCCAAGTTGGGGAAGCTAAAAAGCTTTATATACTATAAGTCTAAGGAATTAAAGTGTAGATGTCTCCCTCGACTAGAATTTTAATACCTGAGAGGAATAGGAGATGCTATGGGATTATCTATTGTGGAGGATAATGAGTTAAGAGATCAAGGCTAATAGAAAGTTGTTTTCTGCTTCCATACACCATTCTGGCTCATTCAATAGTCAGGTTTGTAGAGAACAAATAAATAACCCCGCAGACTGAGATTAGTGCTGTGAATGAGCTAACAGGTCAGGAGAGGCCTCTCTCAGACAAGCGTCCTCGAACACTTGAGAGACCTGAATGATGAGAAGCCAAGCAAACAAAGAGATGAGGAAAGAGCTTTCTCACCAGAGGAGACAGCAAAAGGGAAGGCCACAAGGCAGAAGAAGCTTTTAATGATCGAGGAGTTGACCAAAGAGCAGCATCAGAAGCAGCAGAGGGAGAGAGGCCGCTGCTGAGGTTGGCACTGGGGGCAGAGGCCTGACTCTCTGGTAAATTTGGATCTTGACCTTGAGTTCAAGATTAATTACAAAGGCAATAAGAATCCATTCAAGGATTTGAAGGTGATCAGACTGGTGTTTTAAACAAACACAGAAACAACGAAAACAACTCTGGCTTCTATGAGGACAATGTATTGCTGGTGAGTAAGAGTAGACCCAGAGGTGCCATATATGTGAGACATGATAGTAGCATGGCCTAGGTATTAGACGTAGAGTTGAAGAGAAGTGGGTGGATTTCAGATAAAAGTTGTAGGTAGAATTTGAGCCACATATTGAGGGGTCCATTAAGAATCTTTAGTGGATGCTACTGCTACCCTGTTCTTCCCCTCTCCGTTGGCAGGTACACCCATTCCCCAGCTACCATGAGTGCTGGATGCTAACTGCTCACAGCTGCCACCTTTCCTGGAGAATTTTCCCAGTAAAACGGTGCTTGGGAACTTATGTCCTCCAACCTCCCACTCCTAGGGAGCCAGAAACCTGACACAAAAGGCCAGCTTCCTTGCCTCAAGGTGAGACCAATGCAGTGCACACTTTGCATTCCAGAGCTTCCCTGTGGGATGATACTGAAGCTAGTCTCACTTAGCTCTTTTCTCCAGCCCTCTCCTATTCTCCCCCGCCCCTGCCCCATTCTCCTGAGAGCACTGACCAAATAAATCACCTGAATATCACTAAATCAATATCAATATAATAAATCACTTGAGAATTCCTGCCTAGGGCTCTGCTTCTAAGGAACCCAACCTGAGACAGAATTTAATTTTGAGCATGTTACATCTGACATGACTATGAGGCATCCAAGTGGTGATGTTAAGTAGGCAGGTTGATATATGACTCTACCTCAGAGAGATGGAGTATCTGGGCATCAGTAGCATACGAATGGTATTCATAGCCAGAGGGATGGATGAAATCTCCAAGCAGGTATGTAATTAGATAATAGGGTCTGGAACTGAGCCCTGAGATCGCCAACATTTAGAGGTAGAAGGTAAGGATTCCACAAAAGAAAGAGTATGGTATCTTGGAATCTGAAGAAACCCTATCTTTAGGCCTAGATTTGGGGACATAATAGGGCTCTACTATATAATATTATGGAGAGTGACAGGTGATTGTCTCTTTTAATACACAACACAGAGAAAATTCAGGAAATGCCATTTCCTGTTAAAGAATCTTTTAATCATTGATACCTGCAAACTGATTCTTTTAAAATCTTTGTAATGTTAGGTAAGGTTATTTCATGTTAACTGCACAATTAACTCATGTCATCAGTGAAGCTTTTTTCATTTGAATGAAGTCCCCAGTCCCTATAAAATTAGAATTTTCCTCATTTGCTGAAGTCTTCCAATTACTAAGTTGAATTAGTAGTGCACTAAACTTTTATTTCCAGAGAAATGAATTCAAGTAGAGGTCATCCATGCAAATGAGCTGAGTGATCTCAAACTAGCATTTAAGTGTACCAGAAAGTTCTATCTATATTAGTTAGTTAGTTAGTTAGTTATGGTTGGGTCTTTGTTGCTGTGTGCGGGCTTTCTCTAGTTGTGGCGAGCAGGGGCTACTCTTTGTTGCAGTGTGAGGGCTTTTCATTGCGGTGGCTTCTCTTGTTGCAGAGCACAGGTTCTTCACATGCGGGCTCACTAGTTGTGGCTCACAGGCACTAGAGCACAGGCGCAGTAGTTGTGGCGCATGGGCTTAGTTGCTCTGTGGCATGTGGGATCTTCCAGACCAGGGCTCGAACCTGCGTCCCCTGCATTGGCAGGTGGATTCTTGAGCACCCTGCCACCAGGGAAGTCCCTATATTAGTTTATTTTTAAAGGCAAATGAAAGATAAGAATATGAATTTCATGTATTTATTTAAGGAGAGATTTCTGAAAATGACAGTACTTTCATCTAAATCTTCAGCACCCATCAGTTAACTTATCAGGGAGCAAAGTTTATGGCAGGCCTGAGAATCTGAAGATGAAAAGACAACAAGCCAAAGAGGTAGGTCCAGCAGCAAAGATGCTCTGAATTAAAGGTACCATGGACAGTTAATCTGTAAATTACTAAAGCTTATACAAATTATAAAGTAATGGATTCTTGTGATGACAAAGCTCAAAGCTCTCAATTCTCATTTAATCTCCCCTGCAATGCTTTAAATTAGGTGGTATGTTCTTCAACTTAATAATGGTACAAATGATTAAAAGAGCTAAACAACTTGTTTGAGAAAGCAAAGCTAGTAAGTGGTAGATTAGGATTCTTATCCAAGTTCCTCTGATTCCAAGGTTTGTAAGTTTCCCCTGTATACTAACAACAATCACAGAGACCCAGCTTCTTCAGTATTGCAACAGAAAAGGTCTCCAGAAGGTAACATTTAGGGGAGAAGTGATGGCTGTATGCCTAGTCTCTGACTCTCTCCCTGAGTACACCTCCCCACTGGCTCCTCACCCATTGATCCTTATACTTCTTTTTGTCCCTATAATGTAAAGATTCCACCTTTCTTTGTCTTTAAGCATAGCTTGCTTAGACAGATTTTTCTAAGGAATTTATAAAAGGTGTGTGGGGGGCGTGTGGTCAGGAGAATGACATTAAATGAAGGTATAAAGCCCTTGCTCCAAAATTCAGGTGTAAAATCCAAATAACACGTTTGGGTCATGTCTGGAGCTTGGATAATACTGGTGGGTAGACATGGGCATTTAACTTTCTATGTCTATTTGTATCCTCTTTTTGCATAAGGGGTGAAAAAGATTTGGTCAAAAGGGAATCAGATCGCCAGAGCTCTATATTGAGAGACGTAACAAATTGTCTGAGTACAGGAATTGTGTTTTAGAAATTTCCCCAAGGAACTACAATGGAGGCCAATATTTATGAAGTTCAGCTTCTAGTTGCTTGGGACTATCTCTATGAAAATGAGTCTCAAGAGGATCTGATTTCCTGCTTAACTAGCAGTTCTTTATTTTATTTTATTTTATTTTTTGCGGTACATGGGCCTTTCACTGTTGTGGCCTCTCCCGTTGCGGAGCACAGGCTCCGGACACGCAGGCTCAGCGGCCATGGCTCACGGGCCCAGCCACTCCGCGGCATGCAGGATCTTCCTGGACCGGGGCACGAACCTGTGTCCCCTGCATCGGCAGGCGGACCCTCAACCACTGCGCCACCAGGGAAGCCCCCCTTTTTTTTTTTAAATAAATTTCTCTGTCTCTTTTAAGATCCAAACAGTTTATTTATTTATTTATTTGGGCCATGCAGCATGTGGGATCTTAGTGCCCCAACCAGGGATCAAACCCCTGATTCCGGCAGTGGAAGTGAGGAGTCTTAACCACTGGACCACCAGGTAAATTCCCTAGCAGTTCTTTAAAAAGTGAGAGACTGATTCACTGTGTTAGTTAACTCACTGCCATGGCCCTACTCCTACTCTGGGATTTCAGAAATATTTGAGCCAGGGAGACTCTAGAAAGACTGAGCTTACTGCAGACAAGCTAGAGAGTCATTCAGAGTAGCCAGACTTGGCTTTTCACAACTGGGACCGTCTCCCCTAAATTCATTCTCTTCTGTCTTCCTGCCTAACTTTTCAGTATTATCATCTCGTCACATACATTACCTTTCATGGGTCCACTCAGGTTGTAGTTTACTTAAAGGCTTTGCTCCACCCTCTTATGCAACTAAGGGAATTTACCTTTTAAGTTGCCTCACTGTAGTTTCACAGTATCCTAGTGTAGTGGGCTGAATGGTGGTCCCTACAAAGATACATCCGTGCCTTAATCTCCAGAACCTGTGAATGGGATCTTATTTTGAAAAAAGGTCTTTGCATCTCAAGATGATGTTATACTGGATTATCTGCGTACACCTTAAATCCAAGGACAAGTGTCCTTATAGCAGTCAAAATAGGAGAAGACAAAGAGAAGAAGGCCATATGAAGACAGATGGAGACTGGAGTTATGCAGCCGTAAGCCAAGGAACACACGGAGCTGGCAGAATTTGGAGAAGGCAAGGAAGGCTTTTCCCCTCGAGCCTTAAGAGAGCACAGCCCTGCCAACATCTTGATTTGACACTTCTGGCCTCCAGAACTGTGAGACAATCATTTTTTATTGTTATAAACCACCCAGTTTGTTGTAGTCTGTCACAGTAGCCATAGGAAACAAAAGCAATTGGTAATGGCACTGATACTACACAATAGCTCTAACACAAGTACAGTAAAAGATGGAATACATACTCCAAGAATATGGTTATTGAACAAGAGTAAGCTTACTGAACACCTACTAATATTTTTGGAGCTTTTCGTACTCAGAATTCTCCCATATTTCTTTGTCACTGAAAACTTATAGAACCATGCAGGTGGGCAAGACCAGCCCCATAATACAGCTGATGAAACTTAATCTCAAAAAGGTTAAGAATTTTCCCTGAAGAGCCCTGCAAGTAGGTGAGAGAGTGGGGATTTGTGTCCAGGTCCGTCTAACGTCAAAACCTTTGTCTTTCCAATATGTCATTCAGCCTATTCCACAGGGGGCTCATGTCTTTTAAACTATTTCAAAATTACAGTAAACTGGTGGTGTAGCTGGGGATAGTCTAACACAAATATTGGCTGCCAGAGATGCAGTGTCATTAAAACCACTGTAATTTTCATCTCTCTGTTTTCAAACATTCCTTCCGGAATCTTCTCTTCCTAGAAAAAAGGCTAAAAACTAGCCATCAGTGAGTCAGATTTGCATCCTCCTTTACTTAATGGCTTCAGAAAGATTTTTAGAAAAGTGAAAGCGACTCACAAAACAGATCCATCTTAAGTAGTTATCCAAAAAACTGATAAAAATTGACAAAATTATATTTGTCAAAGATGAACAATGAGTGTAGACTGGTTAGTAAGTTTGGCAAAGTCTGACCTAAATGCTTGGCACATTTTGGGGAGAATTCCAAAAGTTTCCATGTCTATCATGGCCAGAAGAAGGTTGTACCTGGCATGAGAAATTATGCCAAAACAGAAACTTCTTGGAATAATAACATTAAGGAAAATAAAATCATTTGTAACCATACCCCAAAAGTTCTTCTCAAATTGTTAATATACTCCTGGTTCTTTCCTTGGACAAAGTGAACAAACCGCTGAGACTGTGAGCATTTGTTACTGTCAAAGCAAAAGGTAAACTATTTTCATAAATATGCAAATATCTCCTACTGGGCTTCTATAATGTTTCCAGCAACCTACTGCAGTGTATGTCTATTTCAAATCTGATGATATTAAAAAGGAGGAGAAAGTGCAGAGCATGCAGCTTGGAAATATTTCTGCCCAGGAAAGCTAGCAATTAGAGCAGGGAATAGGCAGGCAGGCAGGCCTGGGATAATGAACATTACCAAGATAACCTGCTTAATCTGATCTGCCTGTAAGCCTCAGGATGTTGTACAGAAATGGGCTTCATTTCTATAGGGGGAAAGGACTGAAACGAGGTCAATCTCTTTATGATCTCACTGCTTATGTACTCAGAGTTTTATATTCTTTAGAAGAAAAGTACTACATATAACCCAGACAAGAGCCCTTATCAAACAGGATTGTATTTGTCCATCTATTTGTTGTAGTTCTGGGGACTTTCTCTCCACCATTCTGTGAGCTCATGGAAGTCTGGGCCCTTGAGGATGAGGACAGCCTCTCACAGGATATCCACATATCCAGCCACACTGTTGAAGCAAAGGGGGCCCTCCTTAAGTGTGAGTTAAATGAATGAATGAATGAATGATAAATGAGAGGGCGAGACAGATATAATGATAAGAGCAAAGCTTTCGGAATCAAACAAGACTGGGATTAAGTCACTCCTCCATCACTCCCAAGCTACTTGATCTTGGACAAGTTCACATGTTTCCTCATCTGAAATTCACCAGGCACTGGGCCTGGCTTATATTCAGCATTAGATTCACACTGGCTGTTATTAAGTTCTCAAGCTGGTGAACTCCATAGCTGACCTTGGTAGAACAAGCCTAGCAAGAAATTTATCTTTTTCATAGAAAAAATATTTTTGAGCACCTATGGTGCGACAGATGCTGTGCCCGGCTCTTGAGATACACAGATGAACCATATGGTCCCTACTCTTACCACATAATGAAGCGATGTATCCCCAAAATGACTGTAATAAATATAAAATGTGTTTCTATTATTACCCAAAAAAATGCTATGTGTTAAAATAATATGATGAATGTTATAACAGAGCCATGTACAAGAATCAATGGGAACACTGAAAAAGGAATGTCAGGAAGACAGGGAGATAGGGAGCCATGTATAGTTTTATAAGGGAGATGGTAATTGAACTTATTATGATTGAACTTATAAAATAATAAGAATTTTTGGAAATGGGCTGAGTTGAAGATCACAGGGCATTTCAGGGATAATGACTAACCATTGCTAAGACACGGAAGCGGTTACCAGTGTTCCTAGGAGGGCTGTAAAATCTCCTCGTCCCCAAATATTTCCTGGCAGATGCTTGCCTTTCTGTTTAACACTGCCCTGTCCCCTGCAAACGTCCCTGGGAGGCACGGCACCAGGTGTCTGAGGCCACAGCACACACAGGTGATTAGACAGTTTTCTTCAGAAGAGACCAAGTCTCTCCAGGCAACGCTGGGTGAGCACAGGGCACGGAGTGCCAGGTTCCATAACACATTTCCGTTTTTCATAAATTTGTCAAGGAGTAGCCCTACTGAATTTGTAAGGTTTACAGCAATCCATGTTTGAGGGGAATATAAATCACTTCCTACACCATTTCCAGACACCAAAGGTTTGGATCTTTAGCTCTTTGGAAAGAAGCTGCTGCCTCTTCACTTCGTACGTCCACATTTGGATTTGGGGCGAGCTGGGACAGGACCTGGGACTTCCCAAGGCAGATCCTTGTTACTGTGAACTCCCCAATCCCAGCTTTCCCCTCTGAGTCTGTAAATATTCAAAAGGCTCTTTTTTTATGTAGAGATTTTGAATAGCTCACCCTAAGACAGCACTTCAGGGATTATAGAAAATTTGAGCATAAATGGTAATGGGGCAGTACCCTAAAGTGATGAGAATTGGGGTGGATGTAACACAGCATCTCTCCAATCTTTCTCTGTCTGAATTGTGACTCATGGGGTCCTAGAGCTTCCTTGGAAATGTTCTCAAGCGCTGTCATGTGTCTTCAGGAACAAGCGGGTTTCTGGGCTCCTTGCCTCCACTTCAAGCAAAGTAAGTTGCCCTTATCGGTATTTATCAATATATTGAGCTCCTATGCAATATTCTATTTTAAAAAATGTTTCTGCCACTTCAAAAATTTGGAAAACACTGATCCAGAGCAGTGGTTCTCAAATTTGGGCAGGCATCCAAGCCACCTAAAGGAATTTGTTAGTCCAACCCCCAAAGTTTCTGATTCAGTAGACCTGGAAAGGGTCTGGAGAATTTTCATTACTAACAAGTGCCAGATGATAACAAGCATAACAAGTACCACTGGTCCAGCGATCACACTTTGAGAATCAATGGTCCAGGGAGATAAAACTAACTTGGAAAGAAGGGGCCCTAGATTCTAGACCTAACTACGTCCCTAACTAGGAGTAACAAAATTGAGAAAATCATTCTCCCTCTCTGAGCTTCAGGTTCTACAACTATAAAATTGGTGGGGATGGGGAAAGCATAATTTTTCAGGTGCTAGTGATAGAAAAATGACTCAGATTGGCTTAAGAACAAAATGGAATTAACTGGTTCATGAACTTGGAAAGTTCATGTGTAGATGTTTGACTTCATGCATGGCTGGACACGGGTTCTCAAACAATGTCATTGGGGATTCTTTCCAGAGATGGATTCTTTCCTCTGGGATTCTTTCCAGAGATGGATTGAGCCTTTCCATCTCTGGGTCTGGCATCTTTTCAGGCAGGCTCTCCCTCTTGATGACAAGAGTACCATGAGCAATGCCAGGTATGTATCCTACCAGCTTAGAGGGTATCACTTTCTCAATAGTTCCAGCAGAAAAAGTATGAGGGCTGGAGCTCCCTTCCTGGAGTGGGTCTCACGAATCAATCTGGGACCCTGTTGACCAGACCAAGGAGCTGTGCAAAGTCATGAAACTAAAGGGCAGGGTAAACACAGCTCAGGCCACGTGGACTGAAAATGGAGGAGAGAGGACTCTAAGAAGTTACATCAAGGTGTTGCTATCAGAAGAAGGGGGAACTGGCGAGGCAAAATCAGAAGGTTGTATGCCTGGGGTGGATAAATCAGATCAGCGCTTCTCAACTTTGTTTTTTAATCTGTGGACCAGCAGCCAAGAGAACTGTGTCAAACTTCCTCTACAGGGGCTCACGCTTTGAAAGTTATTGGAAGTTTTTTTTTGGTTCTATTTTGTAATATCAAATAACACTGACTATTTCACATGCTTTTCAAATATTGCCCCCTCCTCCAGAGCTGTGATTCCCCGGATGGGGTCAGGGCAGTTGTTGCCCGTGAGAGAGAAGGGATTTTGGAGTCACTCAGACCTGAGTCTGAATCCCAGCTGCACCAACATCTATTTGCCTTGTTCGATCTGTTTCTGTGGGATGTGAGGCTATCAATACCTATCTTTTAGGGGAGTGGTGGGCATCAAATTAGATGATGTATGTAAACCACCTGCCCAACTATAGACAGTCAACAGATCACAGCTATTTTTACTATTATTGCCAAACTTGGTGGGCCCATTTGGTTACAATGGTCTAGAAACCAGCTAGAAGCTTAGGGTTAGTCTAGGGACAATCAGACCCAGATAGCCAATTTGAGTAAAGTCATTGATTTGACAGACTTGGGCTTTCTTCTTCCGATCAACTCACAGAAAATCCTGACATCTTGTAAATAAGGAATCTGGAGCATTTCTAGGAGTTTATAAGCTAAAGAGGAAAGCAGCCTGGTTGAGACGAACGTAAAAAATAGAGGGAGGGCTTCCCTGGTGGCGCAGTGGTTGAGGGTCAGCCTGCCGATGCAGGGGACACGGGTTCGTGCCCCGGTCTGGGAGGATCCCACATGCCGTGGAGCGGCTGGGCCCGTGAGCCATGGCCGCTGAGCCTGCGTGTCCGGAGCCTGTGCTCCGCAACGGGAGAGGCCACAGCAATGATAGGCCCGCGTACCACAAAAAAAAAAAAAAAAAAAAAAAAGATAGAGGGAAAACAAAGCGAACCTGGAAGCAGTGGGAAACTTCATTTTCTTTAATTAGCATATTTAAGTGAAGCTTAGAAGCTGCTCCTTCCCTGAAACACTGCATTTTATTAAAAGCTGTTTAGAGCTCATAACCATTCTGACTTTCTCAAAACACATTCTCCTTATAGGCCAGTGCTAAACTGTGCATATGAAATGAGCTCGGCTTAATGTTGTTAAAAGAATTTGGTCTCCAGAGCTGCCTCTCTTCTTAATAATATGTAATCATACTCCATCTATTTAGTTTTCATTTAACCTGCCCCATGCAGGCAATGAATCCAGTTTAATTAAATGTGCCTTTAAATAGTCAAATGGCACTCATTTGCACCTAGCAAGCCTCCCTTTCATCCTATTAGGACCCCCTCAAGATATAAAAACTCAATAAAGAGGCCATGTAATATGTGTCTGATAATGCAAAGAAAGTCTGACACTTGCTCCGTAATTTAGTGAAATCTGCGGTAGCTTTTGGGCACACTGTCATAGCTGAATGGAGCCAGCATGGGGTTTCTTGGGTTCTGGAGGGCAGTATCTGGATCAATCCTCATAAACAGCACATTTGGAGATGAGCTGGTGATCCTCTGGACTGGAGCCATGCCCAAAGTGAGGCCCACTGAGACGCCAGACAGTTGCCTGTGGAGGGTCTCAGAGGGCCTCTGAAGAGGGCATGGCCCAGGCCTCTGGTCATATTCCTGGCAACACTTGGTGGCCGGGCTGCAGTTTCTCCTATTATGAGATTTGGTAAAAGAGCAAAAAAAGTCAGTCTTGGAAATTGAGAGCAGAGAAGCAGGTGGTATTTTCCACTCAAGAAAGGATAATATTAGAGCATTGTTTAAATGATGATCCTAATCCCTGAGTCCCTTAGTTAAAGAATGGACTCTATTCAACCTATTGCCTCAATTTTCATGCATTTAACACATTATTTATTCAGTGACAGCCAAATGAGAGCCCCGTTACTGACCAGGGACACAACAGCAAACGAAACACAAGTCTCTGCTTTCTTCAAGCTTACATTTTAGTTGGGGGAGACAGAATAAACAAAAAGCAGACAACAAGCAAATAAATATATGGTGTCAGGTGGTGAGAAGAAAGAAAATAGACCATGTTAAAGGGGAACCAGGTTAAAGGGGTGGGGAGTTGCAGGGTTGGGTGGACATGGTGTCAGAGAGAACCTCTTTTGTTAGATACTATTTTGCAAGATCAGATGTAACACATTCTTGTGGCTTATGTATGCTGGGCTAAGTCCAGTGCTGGGGACTTTCACATAGGACACTAGAGATCTGGCTATAATTGGTGACACTCCTTTGGTTCACTCAGTAGATTAGGTTGACTGGGCGGGGGGCCCTTTATTTGTATCCTTCCTCAACAAAATGCAGAAGAGGACTTGCCTCAATTATTCTCCCCAGCATTTATTAGTGTCATATTATACTGTTCTCTATGAGTTCTACTATATGCAAGCCTTGCCTGCCTAGTGAGGAGTTAAGCTCCTTAAAGGTGGGGACTCAGCCTTTTAGTTATTTATTTTCCACTCAGCAGGAATGCCTGTGTAATACAGGGTAACCCAAACTTCCAAAATGTACCATGATTTTTTTAAATTTACATTTTAGAACTTTATGCTTTTCAAAAAATTAACACGTATATCATTCCAACAACCCTGCGTGGTAGAGAAGCTATGCAATGTTTAGAAATGTGGTCTTGGGCAAATTCATTCATTCATTCATTCAATAAATATGATTTCAGTGCCAGGATCAATTTCCCTGGAATTCAACTAAAAATTCCTTTCTCATCTAAAAATTAATGACATTAATGTTCATTTGCATGAAAGATATGATAGGATATAATATAGGTTACATTACTACCATAATACACATAATAGGTGCCCTAAGAAAAGCCATTCGTGAGCACTGCTGTGTGTAGGCAGAGACTGAGGATGAAGGAGAGATGTAAGATATCGTGCAAAAGAAACAGCTACAGACCAGATCGTGATGGACTTTATTACCTAACTGTGCTGAAGACTGCTTGAAGTGCTCTAAGCCCGGAAGCGGCACGATCATACTAGAGAGTGTGTAGTGGACAGATGGAAAGGAGACCAGAGCAGAGGTAGAAGGACCACTTAGGTGGCTGTCGCAGTGCTGCAGGTGGGCAGTGATGGTGGTTTAGGTGTGACAAAGGATGAAGAGGAGACAGCAGACACAAGGTACGGTGTGACAGCAGCATGGACAGGACTTGGTGGGGAACAGGACGTAGGAAATCAGGGAAAGGGAAGAGACTGAGTTTTCTGAGTTAGGCAATGACACCATTTTCTGAGGGAAGTAACTCTCAAGGATAATAAGTTTGGCCTTTAGTTTTTCATACATCATATTGAGATTCTTAATGATTCTTAGTGAAGCTCAGAAGATAATGCTGGGCAGGAAAATAAGTTTGAGACCAATAATAATAGATGGTATTTATAAAGCCATGGGAGGAAATGAGATCACTGGGAAAGAAAGTGCAGCATGAGAAGAGAGGTCTCTGAAGAATTCCACAGCTTAAGGGCTGCATACAAGTCAGCAGGGATGCGACTGAGGACCAGGGACCCAGAAGGAAAATCACAAAAGCCACGAGGAATGATTCAAGAGGAAGGGAGTTACCTATTCTATCAAAACCTGCTGTGAGGTAAAGTTAGATGAGGATTTAGCAAAGGAGGTCGCTGAAGACCTTAATAAGAACAAGTGCAGAAATCAAAGAAGCAGACCAGGGCTTCCCTGGTGGCGCAGTGGTTGAGAGTCCGCCTGCCGATGCAGGGGACACGGATTCGTGCCCTGGTCTGGGAAGATCTCACATGCTGCGGAGCGGCTGGGCCCGTGAGCCATGGCCGCTGAGCCTGCGCGTCCGGAGCCTGTGCTCCACAACGGGAGACGCCACAACAGTGAGAGGCCTGCGCACCGCAAAAAAAAAAAAAAAAAAAAAAAAAAGCAGCAGACCAGTGTGGAATGGCCATGAGAATAAAGTGGAAATGATAAGATGGGACATTTTCAGGAAATAATTCTTGAGACCTACTACATGTCAGGTTCTGTTCTAGATGCCAGAGCTAGAGTAGTAAATGTAAATCAAAAACAAAAACAAAATAACATGCCTGAAGGCACTTTTGTTATAGAGGAGAGACAGACAATAAGCATACAAATAATTAAACATACAATATGTGAGGTGGAAAGAATGAAGTGCTATTAAAGGGGAGAGGAAGTACTGAGTGGAGGTGGCGGTTGTTTTATCTAGGGAAGTCCTCTCTCTAGGGTAATATTGCAGCCCAGACCTACAGGAAGTAAGAGATAGAGCATGTGTCATGACAATTTCTATGGCAGCACATTCCAGGCGGAAGGAGCATCACATACAAAACACCTGAGGCAGCTGCACACGGGCACTTATTTTTTCACCAGGTTGGCAAAGGTCAACTTTACTTCTCATATACATTCTCTTTTGAAGAATATCTTCCTGCTTTATAATCTTAATACACAGTGTTAAATATTCCAAGGTCTCTTCAAAATAAAGAACGGTCATTATGTGGTTTGGTGGGTAGGAGAGAGAAGCCTGCTCTAAGTGCCCTTTTTCATTATTATTACAAAGAAAAAAAAATCCCCTTTATTGAGGACCTTGGGATAAATGCCTTGATGTTCTTAAAAGCAGAAACATTTATTTTTTTCAGTTATACATGCCTCTATTCTTTTTCAAGTTCTTTTCCACATTAGGATGTTACAGAATACTGAGCAGAGCACAGGGCATTTTTGAGAAATAACAGCGAAGCCGGGTTGGCTGAAGTAAGCACATAAAGTGAAAAAAGGGTTGTAGGTGAGGTCAGAGTGGGGACGGGGCGGGGGCTGGAGCAGATCGTGTCAGGCCTTGAAAGTCTGTTTTCAAGACTCAGGCTTTTCCTCTCAGATGGGAAGCCACTGGGGGTTTCTCAGCAGAGGCCACTGCAGGAGGCAAGGTAGAGGAAGCAGGGAGAGCACACAGCTGGCTACCGGAGTGGACAGGTGAGGGATGAGAGCAGCTTGGGCCAGGTGCTAGTGGTTGACATAATGAGAAAAGGCAGATTTATGGAAATATTCTGAAGCTACAACGGATTTAATTTGCTATTAAATTGGATGCTACGGATGAATGAAAGAGAGACGTTAAGGATGCCCAGGGAGATGATTTAAGAAGTTAACGGTGAAGACCAGCGGAAAATATTGGGCAGTGGCTGCATGGGGTTGGGGATCAAGCTGGTGGTTCAAGAATATGTCTGAATGCTAAGGAGAAGAATCTGCTAAGGGAGAATGCTTCAAATTTAAGAGAAAAAAGATATAACTGATATGGAGAGGTCTCTGGGAAGGCGAGAGAAGACCTGGATATCTGGAGCCTTAATATCTGTAAAGAATATTTTTTCCTTAAAGACGGAAAAGAGGAGGATGGGTTTTATGTAGGAAAATTGATCTGGATGAAATGAAGGTCCCATCTCATCATTTCTGTTTTGTGGTATGAGGCACAGACTTCAATAGTTAGTGAAACTGAGTAGAGGGGAACTTCAGGTGTTATGAAGAAGGTGAAGAATATACAAAGGATATTTTAAAGCATGTAGTAGAATCTGTGTAATAGTAGCACAGTCAAGTTAGAATGTTAAGCACTTTTGAAAGCTCAGTTGAAATTTATAGATCATAGATTTATAATCACACTTTCACACAGGTATGTGGAAATGGGTGGCTGAAGTTAAATGGAGGTGAAGGCCATTTGAAATGAAGAGTTAATTCAAGGAAATGAGAGACCCATGGGCTGAACAAATTGTAGACATTGTCTTTGAAGTTTTCTGGAAGAGGGGTCAAAGTTGAGGTGGACGTTAAGAGAGAGAACAAGGGATACAATATTCAGTGAGTGAGAGGTGATGTCTCAGCGTTGGTAAAGGATCAGTAGGATGATATAGAAGGAGTCTGTCTTACTCAAAGGCGTATGGAATGGCCTGGAATTAGCCCCAAGGAGAAAGGGAGACAACCCCACCTACTATTCCTATTACTAGATAAACCCTCCTTTTCAGTAGGCTATAGGAAATGGGGTTTGGATAAAACAAAGGGATAGAGGGACCTCTGTAAGATAGGCTGAGGACTAGGGGAATTTGCCCATGGGGTCATGTTTCCAGAGGACCGGTGGAAGGGTTTGGGGAAAGGGGGTGTGCAAAGGAAGCCTCCGTTTTGGGGAGTGAAGTGGGTGTGAAAGCTGAGTGTGATTGGTGACTGGTGATGCTTACACTTCAGCATATGATGGCATGAGTCTCCTGCTGACAGAGGACAGTGTTCATTAGGCCTGAAAGGATCTGCCTGTGGCCGGGAAGTAAGGCCCAGACAGCTCCTCCCTTACTTCCCAGCCTGCTGATATTGGAAGCTTCGGTGAGTGTAATTATGGCTGGCAGCAATGGGAGAGCTCAAAACAGGTGGTTCTTTACTGGGGGTGAGTTTGTTTTTTTTTTTTTTTTTTTTTTTTTTTTTTTGCGGTACGCAGGCCTCTCACTGTTGTGGCCTCTCCCGTTGCGGAGCCCAGGCTCCGGACGCGCAGGCTCAGCGGCCATGGCTCACAGGCCCAGCCGCTCCGCGGCATGTGGGATCCTCCCAGACCAGGGCACGAACCCGTGTCCCCTGCATTAGCAGGCGGACTCTCAACCACTGCACCACCAGGGAAGCCCTGGGGGCGCGTTTGACTCTTGGTCACAGCTAGAACTGCAGCTTCTTCTTCCTAGTCCAGCTGGGAATGATCACGGAAAATGAGGCCCTCAGATAAAAACTATCACGAAATCACTCGAACTTCAAGAAATATTGTTAGGCTAACAGCACAGAGGCTGCTATAAGCAGTAAAGTGGCAAAAAGGAGTTTCTTCTCTTTGGAAGTGCTTTCTGCCACAGAGCTCACAGCCTAGGCCGTCTCGATGATGATGGATGTTCCGGTAACTTGTAATGTACCCTTCTCTGCAGTCTCCTGCTGCTGCCACATTCCCTCTCCTTGCTCGTCAAGAGCATCTTAGGAAAACTCACGAGGAACAGAACATAGCTCCGTAGGAAAATCTGTTCTCCTGAAAACAGTTGCATTTCATACTTCCCGGATCAAAGATCATAAGAAAGACGAAACTGTGTTCATCCCTGGGAGAGGCAGACTGATGTATGCATCTTAACCAGGGTTGCCTGCTTCAGTGACAGCAAGAGGGAAAGCGCCTCCCCTACCCTCTCCACCCTGGACAGTCCAGGGCCAGCAATGCAGCAGCCTCCAGGCAGAACAGGAAACGCTCAGCATAAGATCGACATATTCTCTACCTCAGCTGCCAGCTCCTCACCGGCCCATTTAACGGGAGCCCTACAGAATGTGTAACATTTAGATTTAGACTTAACAGCAGTGGGGAAAGATGAGAAATGAAACGAAAAGGAAACTTTTCATCCCTTTGCATTCACAGACTGAAATATCATCTAAGTTTTGAATTTGGAATGACTGGTGTAGCAGTCAAGGGAGAGAGAGTGAATGCCTGGAAGCGGGGCCTTTGGATTGTTCCCGGAGTTAAAGGGTGAACAGGACAGAAAAGAACAGTTTTCGGATACGTTTGCAAGATTGGTATGGAGATCATGTATGCTTTCTTGGAATCAGGTTCTAGAAATCCAGTTCTACGGATTTTGAACTTGCTATCTACACTGCACACAATTTTCTAAACTGAGTCTCAGAGACAGAAGGAGTGACCAGGAAATAGAGATGATTAAGTGAATTAAAGTGCAATATTGACCTGAGGACCTTAAACCAAACAACAGTTCACTCAAATATTCCTCACTTTCAATAAAGAAAATGAAGTGAGAGAAGGCAGGTGATTACTGGTCTACTATCACCTCATTAATGCCTCATTAAGACAGATTTTAGTGGGCCATAAACTTACTATAATGTAGTACTATATTTTTTAAAAGTCAAAATAAATCAATAAAGGGTTAAAAGACCAACAAGTAAATAATGAAATGGATTAATAAAAATGTAATACTCCCATCATATTCTTGGACGGAGCATTTTAAAGACATTTCTCACTTATGCTTATGAATGCAGCGCACTGGCTCTGGCTTTAGTCTGCCAGAGTTCAAATGCTGACCCCAACACTTACCATGTGACTTTAGGCAAGTTCCTGAAGCTAAATTTCAATTGCCTCCTCTGTAAAATAGGACTACTGAGAACAGTGGTCCCAGAGAGGTGCCATGATTACATGGATAATGTGAGTTAAGTGAATGGCACAGAGTAAGTGCTTAAAAAATAGTTTAAATCATTGTTAGGAAAAACGAGATAAAGGGAACCTTAGTCACTGAGGTGATGCAGGTGTGTGGGTACAATGTAAGCCAGGACAGAAAATGACAGGGCCCTGTGGAAATATAAGTGGCCAAGGTGAAGTGTGGACTCTGCGATATATGCCACTCTCACTCAGAACAGAAATGAAAATGAGATTCCTTGCTCAAAAATCAGAAAAAAGTACCATCAAACATACTGAAATAGGGCTTCCCTGGTGGCGCAGTGATTGAGAGTCTGCCTGCCGATGCAGGGGACGCGGGTTCGTGCCCCAGTCCGGGAAGATCCCACATGCCGCGGAGCGGCTGGGCCCGTGAGCCATGGCCACTGAGCCTGTGCGTCCGGAGCCTGTGCTCCGCAGCGGGAGAGGCCACAACAGTGAGAGGCCCGCGTACCACAAAAAAAAAAAAAAAAGTACTGAAATAAAAGGTAATTACCGGGCCTCCCTGGTGGCGCAGTGGTTGAGAGTCCGCCTGCCGATGCAGGGGATACGGGTTCGTGCCCCGGTCTGGGAGGATCCCATATGCCGCGGAGCGGCTGGGCCCGTGAGCCATGGCCGCTGAGCCTGCGCATCCGGAGCCTGTGCTCCGCAACGGGAGAGGCCACAACAGTGAGAGGCCCGCGTACGGAAAAAAAAAAAAAAAAAAAAAAAAAAAAGGTAATTACCCTTCTTCTGCGTATGTCCTTTGCTCAAGTATATGCTCCATTGTCCCATGAGGCTTCACTTACCAAACACACATTCAAAGATTAAATTATTAAATTTCAAGACAGCAATAGTAGAGCATTAAACTAAGTGTGGGGTTCTTCTGAGGGCCTGCTCTCACTGTTCTGTAATAAGTAGTGAATGGCTGGAAATGGAGACCATTAAGTAGAATGAATTAACTGGAACTTTTCAGATTTATCTGAATGAGAGTCTCAGATGTCTTTCCATTGGTCAAACCATGGGTGTGCTTTCCATTTAGGTGACTACAGCTAGGTTATCAACCAGTCTCACTTTGTTATGGTGTGCAAAACATAACCACACACAGAGGTTTCCAGAGAAAACTATATACCAGGTTGTTTAGTAAACTTCCCTCAGATGAAGCTGCCAAATACAACCTTAAAACTAGATATAACTTCTCAAGAAGCACCCTGGGTCTAAACTGTGCCCCAAACTGGATTAATAGGATTAACTCATAGGATTTGTCTGCCTAAGCCACATGGACCCCTGACTGGTAATTTGGGAACTTTATTAACGGATTTCAAAAGGAATGCTTTAGGGGGATGGCTAGTGATAATTTGGTCAAAAGAGACAATTAATCTTGGACGAGGTTACCTACTGGGTCTCAGTGGGGTTGTTTCAGTTATCCCACTGCCCATCTCATAATCAGTAGGGCAGAGAAAACAAGTCCGCACAGACTAAATGGCCAAGAACAGATGAAGAGTGAGCATTGTAATTAGGAACAAAGCCAAAACAGGACCCACAGATGCCCAGTGTTAAAGAGAGGCAAAGAGAAGTGTTCATATTCTGAAAAATGGACTAGCTGGAATAGATTTTTCATCAGCAAATATTTTTAGACTAGGATTGGGGAGGAAGGTCACAAAGAAAAGATCAGCCTCATAACTTTGTTTGCTGATGGGCGGGGTAAAATATTTGCAAAGTTTCCCTCCCCTTTCAAATAGCAATTAACATTGGAATTCTGTTGTTTTCCAACATGGTTGTTAAAATTTACAATGTAATCATTTTGAAAATGAGAGCTAGAAACAAAGTCTGCCTGATGCCTAGGGGAAAAGTAAAGGATGCTGTCTTTGAGAATTTCTTAGATAGTTTTTGATCAGGGCCAGGTGGTACCAAAAGAGATCTGATTCCAGTCCCACTTCTGCTGTTTACTCTGTGTGACCTTTATTAGGTCTCACTTCCTCAAGGGCCTCTGGGGTAGTTTTTTTTTTTTTTTTTTTTTTTGCGGTACGCCAGCCTCTCACTGCTGTGGCCTCTTCTGTTGCAGAGCACAGGCTCCGGACGCGCAGGCTCAGCGGCCATGGCTCACGGGCCCAGCCGCTCCGCGGCATGTGGGATCCTCCCAGACCAGGGCATGAACCCGTGTCCCCTGCATCGGCAGGCGGACTCTCAACCACTGCGCCACCAGGGAAGCCCCAGGGTACTTCTTTGTCAGATGAAATGACTAGACAATTTCCAAGTTTCTTCTACAAACATTCTGTAATCCTTCCCTCAAAAGGACTTCGCAAGGCAGCAGAAGAATAAATAGCAACGAGAACTTACTCTGAAGAAAAGCTATTATCTGTGATCACATTAAATCACCTATACTTGTATTTTATACTGTCATACATTTCCCATCCAGCTTCCCAGTCTTCCCCATGTCCTTTCCAACTATAGCAGTAAAAACATAATTTTGGTTTCTGGTACTGTAATTCAGCCTATAAGTTTGATGACAATTTATTTCTCCAAATTAAAATAAAACCAGATCAAACTCCCAGAGAAACTTTAGAAAAGAGGTGCCCACCCTCTTCTTTGACTTCCATGTCCAAAGAAGGAGAGGCTGTTTTTTTAATCAGTCTGTTGCAGCTTCTGACCCCATGGTTTTTTACTACCAGAAAGTGTCACTGAAGAATTTGGCTGATAATATCCAGCACTGCAGGTTTTCACTCGACTAGCTTCCAGCAATGAGTTTTCAAGGGAAGAAGAGGTTGAAAGCGACTCTATTTTTTGGTGCTGACTTCAACCCACATACCCTATTTGGTTCCTGAAGTCAGCTCTCTCAGTTTACTGTCACTCTTTTTCTGAAGGATCAGGAAAGTTTCCTTTTTCCCCTGTGAAATACAGGGGGTTATTCTGGATATACCTCTCCTCTGGATCATGAGGTTTTACTTTACCTTTCCCAAGGGTGGTTACCTGTATTGTTTTTAGGGAACCCCTACACCTAAGAAGTTTTCAAAGTGGTTCCAGAAGGCCCTTATAAAAATAAATGAGTTACTTAAAAAAAAAAAAAAAAAACTAAAAATAGAGCTACCATATGATCCAGTAATCCCACTCCTGGGCACATGGCCGGAAAAGATGAAAGCTCTAATTCAAAAAGATACATGCACCCCAATGTTCACTATTTACCATAGCCAAGATGTGGAAGCAGCCTAAGTGTCCATCAACAGATGAATGGATAAAGAAGATGTGGTACATATATACACAATGTAATACCACCCAGCTATAAAAAAAACAATGAAATATTGCCATTTGCAGTAACATGGATGGACCTAGAGTGTACCATAGTAAGTTAAGGAAGAGAAAGACAAATATTATATTATATAATACAGATGATCTAGTTACAAAACAGAAACAGACACATAGACATTGCAAACAAACTTATGGTTACCAAAGGGGAAAGGGAGTTGGGAGGGATAAATTAGGAGTATGGCATTAACAGATACACACTACCATATATAAAATAGATAAGCAACAAGGATTTACTGTATAACACAGGGAACAATATCCAATATCTTGTAATAGCCTATAGTGGAAAATAATATGAAAATAATAATATATATATAACAATCACTTCGCTGTACACCTGCAACTAACATAATATTGTAAATCAACCCTACATCAATAAAAATAAATGAATTAAAATTTTTAAAAATGTAAAATGAGTTATATGAAGGGATAACTCAGTGTCCTATTAAAATACTTTATCCTCTATGCCTAATTAACAAAAGGCAGGGGTATGAGACAAAATAAGAATTAATATTTAGCTCGATCCAACAAATATTTGCTGAAATTCTGCTCTATATGAGCAACTTACCTATGTATGGGAGAACCCAAGATGAAGCCAATTCCGGCTTCTAGAAAGGTCATAAAAGAGGTGATAGCAGTGGCAAAAGACAATATATGACTCAAATAAAAGTCAGTCTTTGAAACTGTGATGAGTTATAAAAGAAGAGCAAAGCACAGTTGTGTTTGAGGGGAGAGAGGTGTTGGGATGGGGTACTTTAGGAATGTCTGGATTTCACTTTGACTTGGAGGCTGGGTAGAACCTCAACAGCAAGAGAAATAAAGGAAAAATGAATAATAATAATAATAATGGCTAATATTGAAAAGAAAAATAAAACCTTTCCATTCCTTTAAAAAAGAAAGAAAAAACCTTATAAGATACTTACTGGCATCAATCATTATTCAATCAAGTTTTTAAAGGGTCTCATTCCTCCTCCAAGGCTCTCAGTAGTATACTAGACATTTGTCATGTTTTCTGGCTGTCTAATACTTTCCCAACACCACCCCAAGGGAGAAGCCAGAAAACTGGCTTTGCCAGCTGCCTCACCACTGGAATTCAGGCATATGACCTGGATTCCACCAACTGGATGCACCTTCGCAAAACTGGTAGAAAGTAAGCAGTGGCAAAAGCAAGAACTGCACAGAATTCAGTCCTGTTGTTGTCGTCACTGTTGTTGTTTTGCAAGATTTAAGAAGGTGTCCATCATTTGGGATCTGTGGTGGCTGCAGAAGATGTGAAGTTGCTTTGCACAGAAGAGGCATCAAGCAGGCAGCAACAGTGGCTGCAGGAGCAGAGGTCCTAATGCACTAGTGACTGGTACACATTTTGTCATCTAGTGTACAGTGGCCTCAGCTACAGTTTCCTCCCCAGACCAGTATTACAATGTGGTTTTAAAGCACTGCCATGAACATAATAGTCTCCAGCTTGCTTTCAATGGTTCTGTGATCTGCTAAATATCTTTTAAATAAATTCCTTGTCTGCTCAATCTTTCTGAGCTAGTTTCTATTGCTTAAAACTATAATCCTCATCTGGTACCCAATTTCCTTTCCTTTCTGATAAACTCAGTTTTCTACGTCTTGTTACATATCCAGTGATGTTTTCAACCCTCAACGATGGTTTGGCAGCTGATATGGATGGGTGCCTCAGGCAGCTGTTGTCCCAACGTGCAACTGAGTCTGCAACTGAATATTAGAGGGAGCAACTCCAGGAGGGCAGCCAGGCAGTGGTGAGAGAGCATAGATCATGGTGTGGCAGAAAAATGGGGACAGAAGGCACTAAAATGAAGGTGTAACCCTGGGGCTGAAAACTATGAGGCTCCAATTCACAATTTGCCTTGGACTAGTGTTGAGTACAGCCACAGTAACATTTGAATTGTCAGTTGGTCCCATCTCCAAATTCCCACGGCACAGAGCACAGGTCTTTATTATAACATGTCACATGCTATACTACAATTATTGATTCACTTGTCTGTTTCCACCCCAAGACTGAAGCCAGGACCATGACATTGTTTTTTGTGTACTTAGTACGTATTGTTGGGCTGCATGGGAAACCCAATAAAATGCATCTCTCATTCTCACTCCTCAAATTCTGTACAGATTGGTAGATAAGGTAACATAGTAATAGCAAACACTGATATAGCATTTTCCTAAGCACTTGCCACTAACTCTTTCCACCTATAACAATCCTGAAAAAGTAGGTAGAGGTATTATCTCATTTTACACATGGGGAAAAACTGAGAAATAGGTTAAATAGTTAGAGAAAGATCATCTAGCTTATAAATAGAAGTCTTTCCAGTGTCTACAACAAGGCAATGAGAGTTAAAATATTAACTTGCCATTATACAGCTGAAAGAGATTGTAGTTTAAGTGAAAAGCAACAGTGTACTTCATAATACATAATCTCAAATAGCATAAGAAGACTATAGGTCTCCCCAAAGGAAGCCTCAAGCACAAAGTTAGCACAAGGCCAAGATCAGGCAAGAATGCACATTCTCTGAAGGCAGAGAGAGCACAAAAAGACAGCAAGGGACTGAGAACACCCGGTCCCTCTCCCTGTCACACCAATCTGGTAATTCATTCTATCTGCCTTAGAGAGGAAAAAATAAGATAGGAGGAGAGAAGCCAAGAGGTTACTGATTGATGTCTCTTCCCTTGGAAACAGGAAACAGGAACCAAGATAAAGGATGCTTTCCAATCAACATTCCCAAGACTTTGGTTCTCTTAACTCCTTTGGCTTAACCCTAAATATATGGTTAACACCAGAATGGTTATCTCACTGGAGGAGGAGAGTGGCAACCCATTAGGGTGGTTTGATTCTATCTTCATAAAGCTCTCCCCCATACCAATCACTCCTTCATTAAGGACCCTCCTGAGGTTGCAGATGACAGTGTAGATTGTTCCCCACTGAAATGGGTCATTAATTAAACTAATTCTAAAACCACGGTAGCCAGGTGAAATTTGTCTGCCTATTTTCGCCCAGTTCTAAATTATGTTCAAGTACACTGCCTAATATAACTCATTGGGAAGCTTAAAGTTAATTCAATAGTAAAATTCCCAATACCTGAATATAAACTCCCTTCCAGGATCAAATCCCTTGAGAGAAAATAAACCCATAGATTAGAGTCCCTTGAAAGTTCAAGTTCAAATACATCAAAGTTGAAGGTAATTAAAGTCCAAAATCAGATATTGTTCTTGGGTACGAAAAGCCCAAAGAAAGTGAAGTCTTTTTTGTATTCTGCTTTGTCTCAGTTGAAGGTGTTCTCTCAGTGATCAAATGGAGCTGGGCTCCTTTAGAAGCCACAGCCTGTGTTGTCCATCACTAGAATACAGGCAGTTCCTTTGGACCTCAAGAGTTCAATTAGCTCCACATAAAATCTTTAATGTACCTCACTCTTTAAAGAGTTCAAAGGTATATTCGAATACAAGATATTATTTCAGAACTGCTGCAAACCTAGCAAACATAGAAACAAAGGTAATTTTCAGTCCTCAAGTCCTCATCTCAGGCAAAGAAACCCAGAATTTAGGGCTGCCAAAGAATATAGCAAAGATTTGATGGTATTTGAAAGAAGTGCGGAAATTTTTTATTTTCGCTCCAGAGAATGTCAATTAGGCCGTGCCTGTTTAAGAAGACCAAGACCTAAATTTAAACTCAGTTGGGAGATCTTTTTAAAGAAAGCTTCTTTGGGCATGGTGCCTTTATCGTATCTGAGAGGATTCTGCCTGGGGTTCTGTCACCCAGAAAGTGCCATTTGATATAGTGTACCTTTGGGGGTTTAGAAATTTGCAATGTAGCAGTCCAATCAACAAGTCTTTTTTGAGGTATCAATCTTCCCCATTCAGTGTATTTAAATTTTACTAATTTCCATTTCTCCCTTAATCCCTGAGTCCCTGGCACCCCAGTTTTCTATTGAGTAGAGCTTGTTCTAGAAGCACATTTTTATGGTAAGAATTCTGGTAGGCATTCTTACTCCTATGCCTCAGTGTCTATTAACAAAGTCCCTTGTTATGGAATTGATTAGGCCTAGGAAATTGCCTCCTAGAGAGCCTCTCACTTTCTTTACCTGGGTTTTAGCGGGACCAGTACTCTGGAGCTGAAGCCTTTATTGCTTCTGAAACTTGCACGTAGGGGTCCTGTGAGGACCCAAATCTCTGACATGTGCTCTTCAAATACAGGAAAACGCAGAAAGAGCTTAGTTATTAACTAGTCCTGAATCACTCTGAAGCCAATTTTTATGTTTGGGAGGGGGTGAGGGTAGTGATACTCCAGGCTTTCGAAAAGCCTCAGGAATACAGAATCCCTTCTGCAGTCCTGAATATGGAATGTAATTTGGGGGTAGCAAATCCAGATCAACCTAACGCGTTACTGCTAGAGTCTTACCAGTGCTCTGTAGGTAGATCCCAGCCACCTTAAAGTTTAGACGTGGCAAATGTTCTATCCACTAATGACTAAAATGATCTTGCAATACCAGGCCAAGGTCATCTTGAGTAGCTTAAGATTAAGCCACACAGCCCATGGTCTAAGTCCCCACTGTTGAACTAAGAACCTTGGCAGGACTGGCTACAGAATTTGTAAGGCCAAGTAAAAAACTAAAAATGTGGGCCCCTCATTCAAAAATTCAGAATTTCAAGACAATGACAGCAAAGCATTAAGCCTAGTGTGGGCCCTTCAAGTAGAGGACCCTGTATGACTGCAGTGGTTGTACACCCATGACCCCAGCCCTGCACTGTAGTGGCCCAAATGCTGTTTGTAGACCTAGCACCCCTTTGCCTGACTTCAGCCAATTTTATTACTAATAAAGCTGATGGAATACTTCACATAAGTGTGAGGCAAATTTGGTTTCATATAACTGAGGCTTTGTATTAGATAAATTGACAGCTCCTGTCATAAGCATGGAGAGGAAACCATGGATTCCTCCCCATTAGAACAGAACTTTTACTGTTATGCTGAACACATGACCAAGAGCTGACCAGACAGATTCCCAAGAGAAAGAGAATAAAAGGGGCTGAGTCATGCCAGGTTCCTCTTTGAAACTCTTCAATAAGGTAGGTAGGTCACTGTCCACCTCTACTACCTAACTGGGGAAGATGTGTGTGGTGAGGGAGAGGAGAGTGGGGGGAGTTAGAGACATCAAGTGATGTCTCTTCTCATAGATCCCTGAAGCTGGGGAAGGGAGATGCTTACCCCAGCCCCCAAGATCCCTAGACAACAATTACCACAATGTCTGGTGTGCAAAGGTATTTAATAAATATTTGTTTAAAGAACAAACGTCCATGACTCCTGCACATATAACTTGGCTTATGTTAGAATTCCAGGGAGACCTCTTTATTCTCCACAGAAGCAACTTCACCTCCTAGCAGCGTAGTAACAGACAGCAACACAATTCACCATATATGTTACAAAGTCCTTCCTCTCACTCCTGCATGAATTTTCCTCTCTTGGCTTGCTGGACAGCAGCTGCCTCTAAACCCTGTTCTCAGTCAATGTGCAGGATAAAGTGCTGGACAGAGAATGAAGGAAACTCAGCGTGAGTCTAGGTTTGCATCTGATTTGCCCTTGAATTTGGACTATCGGCTAACCTCTTAGCTTTCTGCTTCAAAGTGAGGGGGTTGAGTCAGATACATAGCTTTCAACATTTCACCTTCCCCAGCAGTCCCTCTATCTAAAGCCCAGGATCTCCAATGAAAAAGAAAAGCAGCTCTCTTTATCTGCAAAATATATATGTTTACAGCATTCTGTATTAGGTTGAATATTTAAAATAGATTCTCAGAGACCTATTAAAAATGTTTGCTATTAGATAAAGGAGAGAGAGGATTTACTATGATAATACAAGACAAGATAATTCCTCATGCTGCAAAAGGTCATGGATAAGTTATCCCTGGTAAGTAATATTTTTAATATATAGCACATCATGCTTAATGGAAGTTGAACGAAGATTAGTTTTTGGTAATTGTTATAAAATCCCACCAATCCCCATAGACAACCTCTGCATCCCAACAGCAGCATTCGTACCACTGATGGAGAGTAAGTACATAGAGTGATGATGCTCTACTGTCCCAGAGTCCTGAGTGGAGGGATTATGATGGAGAGAGCCCACTCCCATATTGCTGTTAGGACTCTTCCCTGAACTCAGGGCTCGCTCAGGGTAAAATTATGAGCTAGGTGAAGTTTTATCTTTGGAACTGTATCACATGTCCCAGGAATAATTCTTCTTGACCACTTTTCATGTGACAGTACTTTCTTCAACTATGAGTATAAGGAACTGGTAATACTGTCCCTAGAACAGCACGGTGCACTCCAGTGCACGATTTACAACAAGGGAATGGGAAGTGAACGTAGCATGTTCTTTGAGCTTTGTATCTTATATATCACAAGAATTCTGCCTGCTTGTTACTTTGTAAAAGCTGGGTAGCAGAAAAGAGCCCACCTCTTACATTCAAATGAGAAAGGGAATGGGAAGTGAACGTAGCATGTTCTTTGAGCTTTGTATCTTATCTATCACAAGAATTCTGCCTGCTTGTTACTTTGTAAAAGCCGGTAGCAGAAAAGAGCCCACCTCTTACATTCAAATGAGAAAGGGAATGATGTAACAGGTAATTATGTCTGTTATTGGTCTTGGTGTAACAGAGGATAGGTCCCCAAGAGGGGAGGAGCACTGTCCACAAGCTTGACAGCAGAAGAATCTCTTTTTGTTTCCTCCCCCTGAAACAGAAGAGGTCTTGAATCTGTACTCTGGCATTTGAAAAATTAAAGGCAAAAGAACTCATTCACACCAAGCTGAGAAACCAGTGTGGGTAATATTTAATTATTAATGTCATTTTGAGCAGAAAATAAAAGGAGTTTACTGAAAACCTTTCTGTCTAAAGTTTCCCTTATATTTTCTGAATTCTCCTTATTGTCTTATAAGAAGAACCAATTAATTCGGAGCCTGAGAAGCAGTTGGGAATCTCCCATAATATTTGCAGAAAAAATTCCCTACAATAGAAACACACCTACAGTTTCTCCCTGGGATGGTTTTGTTACTGGATTTCTCATCTACAGTGGCTTCCTCCACCCTGTCACAGGGTCACAAAATAGGCCAAGGATTTCAATAACCTTCATACTAAACTTGTTAGACTTGACAACATTTATCATGTTTTTTTTACATCAGCTGATGGGAGCAAAGTTACATCCCAGGTAACTAGACCCAAGATATTCAGGCAAATAGACACATGATTCAGGCAAATGCTTATATGTCTACACTCTCTCTCTAATTCATCTTTCCCTAACACCCGGCTCTGCACCGTCCTGGTTACAAACCCTGGTTCCTCTATGTTTTGTTCCCAGTCTCAGCTTGGGCATTTAGCTGATTTTTAGTGTGTCTTAACTTAAAAAAATTAATTCCAGCTCTTCTTGTGAGTGCAGTCTCTTCCCTCCTTCTTTCAAGATCTTTTTCAGAAATCCTTTTCTAATCTCTTTCACCTAAAACCAAGCTACTCCTTACCTACTCCAATGTTCAAAGCAGTTGGTAGCTCTATATTTAAAATAATGTCTTAGGCAATCCCCTACATAATGCAAACCAATGGGGCAAATGTGGGAATAAATCAGGGATTCTGCTAATATGTGGAGGTGTGGCATCCTTGGAAGGCCAGAACTTCTGCTATACCTTTTTAACCCTGACCCTCTGCCACTGTTCCTCTTAAAGTGTCCAGCATATTCAGGCTTTCCACCTGCTTTACTCAAGGAGGACAGAGATCCAATAACACTGAACACACTACATGGCCATGGCAGAGCCTTCCTATCAGGGGCCTTTGCTTTGTTAGAAAAAGATTTAGTAAGAAATGCTGGAGACGGTGTGGAAAAACGGGAACCTTCCTATGCTGCCGGTGGGAATGTAAGTTGGTATAGCCACTGTGGAAAACAGTATGGAGGCTCCTCAAAAAGCTAAAAATAGAATTACCACATGATCCAGCAATCCCACTCCTGGGCATATATCCAGACAAAACTTTGATCAAAAAAGATACATGCACCCCTATGTTCATAGCAGCACTATTCACAATAGCCAAGACGTGTAAACAACCTAAATGTCCATCAACAGATGAATGGATAAGGAAGATGTGGTACATATATACAATGGGGTACTACTCAGCCATAAAAATGAATGAAATAATGCCATTTGCAGCAATATGAATGCAACTAGAGATTATCATGCTAAGTGAAGTAAGTCGGAAAGAGAAAGACAAATATCATATGATATCACTTATATGTGGAATCTAAAATATGACACAAATGAACCTAGCTATGAAACAGACTCATGGACATAGAGAACAGACTTGTGGTTGCCAAGAGGGAGGGGCTAGGGAAGGGATGGAGTGGGAGGTTGAGGTTAGCAGATGTAAGCTATTATACATGGAATGGATTAACAACAAGGTCCTACTCTATAGCGCAGAGAACTATATTCGGTATCCTATGATGAATCATAATGGAAAAGAATATTAAAAAAAGAATGCATATGTATTTATAACTGAATCACTTTGCTATACAGCAGAAATTAACACAACATTGTAAATCAACTACACTTCAATAAAAAAAATTTTAAAGAAAGAATACTGAAAAAAAAGATTTAGGAAGCTATGCTTAATTAAAAAGGAATAAGTTCTTAACAGAACAATACAGATAAAATATCATTGGGGAAGGCAACTTATTTCCTCTACTTATCAAATCAAATGTGCTTTATTATGAAGCCACCTGATGGTCACCTGGGCTCCCTTTACAGGGAAGCATTCAAGAAACTAGTAGAGGGTGCAGGATGGAGTAGAGGTTTTGAAGGATACGTTTGCCAGCCTTTTTATCCTACTTGAAGCCTTTCCCACTTCTGGGTCTTTTAAAATCAAAACTCCAGGGTAAATTATCAATACAATGCAGAACAAAGCAGCCTCAAGTGGAAGCCCAGGTAGTGAATTTTGGAGGCAGTGGCAAAATGCCGTAAAGTGGTGACAAGATTCAAAGAAGAGAAATAGTTTGGAAAGTGGGTTGTATTGTTTGGTTTTGAGATTAAAGAAATATTCTCATTGACAATCTCACTTATTTTTTTTCTTCCTTTTCTGTTTCTTTAACAAAGGAGTAATGGCTAAGAACTTATTTGATCTTGGATTCAAGTGGCCTTGATCAGCTAGATGGATTGGCAACTTTAGCAAAGGGAAAGAGAGGAAGTTCCTTATCTGTTTATTGCTGCCTACATGCAGAGTGCTCTGGGAATGGAAAAGCCCACTGCCAGGTTGCATGGTCTGCTGAAAGAAATCTGGCCTGTTGTATATAAGGAGCAGCTGATCTTCAGGTAATGACATCTAACTGCAGGCTGGAAGTCAGGAAGCAGGAGTACATATGGGATGGAGGATAAGTAAATTCCTAATTAGGATAAAATGGCCAACAGTGTAGGCTACATACATAGGTATATGGGTGATAAGTATAGAAAATCAGCTTAGGAAACTTTTACATATGATTTTTAACGAGGGAATGATGATGAATCTCTTGGAAGCCTGTTGCGCAACTCTAGAATTCCATTCCATCGCCTGTACCACTGTCATGGTACAAGTCTTTACCATCTTTCTCTGGACCTATAGCTACTTTAACACTGTCCCAACTCCAGAGTCCTTACCTTCACATTCATGCTGTCACCAGAAGGATGTGCATGAAACACAAACTTGATTATGATACTCTGCTGCTTAACTTCCTCAATGGCCTGTTGTCACCTACACCCAAACTCCTTCGGAAGGACTCGGCCAACCTCACCTCCCACAAATATCCAACACGAAGATTCTATCAGTGTATTCATCCTCCCATGTGTACATTCTGTTATCTTAAACTTGAGTGTCTTTAAAAAATTTTTTTAATTCTTATTAACTGTAGACTTACAGAAAAAATGGAAAAGCAGTGCAGAGACTTTCCATATATCCTTCACTCCCCCTAATGTCTTATGTAACAGCAGTCCATTTATCGAGTAAAAGAAATTCACATTGGGACAGTATTATTAACTAAGCTAACAGCCTTATTCAAATGTTACCAGTTTTTTCACTAACTTTGTTCCTGTTCCATATCCTAACCAGGATCCCACCTTGCATTCAGTTCTTAATTCTCCTTAGTCTCCTACAGTCTGTAACAGTTTCTCAGTCTTTCCTTATCTTTCATGACCTTGACACCTTTGAAGGGCATTGATCAGTTGTTTTGTTGAATGTCCCTCAGTTTTCTTTTGTCTGATGTCTTCTCATGATTGGACTGAAGTTATGCCTTTTGGGCAAGAACAATACAGAAGTGCTGTGTTCTCCTCCGTGCATCGTATCACTGGGTTCATAACGCTCATGGCTTTTCATTGATGATGCTGATCTCTAGCTACTAGAACGTGGTTTCTGCTGAATTTTTCTACTGTAAAATTACTATCTTTGCCTTTGTAGTTAATACATACCTTGGGGGAGATACTTTGAGACTGTGTAAATTTTGTTTATTCAAAAGATTTTACCCACTAATTTTAGCATCCAACAGTGAGTCTTATGTGCGGCAATTATCACTGGTGCATGATCTGTTTCTCTTCTGTTTCTCTTTGCCTTAAATATCTATCCCGCTTTTTCCCCTTGGCCAATTTCTATTCATCCTGCACATCCTAACTCAAGAGAGTTTTTCCTCTGGGATGCCTTTCCTGACTGCCCCAGCCAGATGAAGAATTTCTTTCTCCACACTACCTTAGCAGCTAGCTCATACCTAGCTTCACAATACACATCACCATGTTTATTGTTTTTCTGTTTTTGTTTTTCTGTGAGTCACCCTGCGTGAACTTCTTGAGGGAGGCCTGACTGTCTTGGCCTTTTTTCCTACCAATGCCTCACAGAGTGTCTGTTCTATAATAGCCATTCAATATATGTTTGCGGAATAAATGAATGAATGAATACATCTATTATATTCTTTCAAATTCATTTCCAGGCTGAATACTTTAGAGTTTTTGTTGGTATAGTTAAAGAATAATGCTCATTTCTAAATACATGATTCTGATTTTCTGCCAAAATCCTACCCCTTTGGGAAATTTACTTCAGCATGCTCCTGGCATCAGCCTTATTTAATCCTCTAAAAAATGAACTAAAATCCTACTTGCTGCTTTTTTTTTCCTTCCTCCTCTCATCATACAATGGCCTACCTTTTCCTCCTCTGCTTGTGATTCAGTTTGCAAGTATATTTTCGGGACAGAAGAAAAGAAACTGCTCCTTCATTCCTTTTGCTAAGCTTCTGTGTGTCTCCTACTTTGATTCTAACGTGAGCTTCCTTAATCCTTGGTGATACTTTTCCTCCTGTGTGTTTGCTTTATTCTATTAATTCACGGGAGCCTTTCTAAAACTGCCTTTATTCGCCTGAGAAGCAAAACAAACAGTGAAAATTGACTCTTTGGCTAGCAATTCTCATTATTATTATTATATAATCAGTGATTTGAATCATTAATGCAGGAGATCAGGCATGCATGTGGAAGAACAGCCTTCCTGGTCATATGCCCACAGGCATGTCAGTAGTAACTACAGTGTCATATAATTACAGATGCTAAAAGGAACTTGTCCTCCACCATCATCATCATTATCATCACCATCATCATCACCTTCATCATTGAAACCTATATCACATTGTGTGAAGTCTGCACAAAACCACAACTACCATTCCAAATACCTAACATCACTCCTTTGAATCTTCTTAGCAATTTGAACCCTCATAATACTTCATTTTGGTAGCAGCTTTAGACTGTGTTGTTGCCATTTGGAGTTGTTATCCTTCTTGATTTCCTTTTCCCTACTGACTCTAGACTAGGAATTTCATAAAGGCTGAAAATTGAGGATTATACTCTCTTTATCATTACTGACTACTGCTATGCTGAGAACATAATAGGAGCTCACTAACTATTTGTGGAGTTACATTGTTTATCTTCCATCTAAAACAGAAAACAAACTGAAATGTTGGGGAACAGCATGCAAGGAACTATTACAGAAATCTTAACTTGGTTTTTTTCATTGACAGAATATTATTGTTGAGCACATTTTAAGTAGAACAAGGCTGCCAGAAGTTCTGAGAAGTTAGAGAAAGAAATCAACAATTGACATTCTAACAAGAAACAGAGACTCTAGAAGAAGACCTGAAAGTACCAAAGATTCATTTGGACTTGATTTATGTAATACTTTTCTAATAGTGGGTGACATTCAACAAAAGAAACAGTCTAAATGTCATTCGTTTTATCTCCACAGCCATATTAATTTTAAAAATCTACCTCCTCTTAATACCCACTGACAATGTTTTAGTTCTGATCCTCATTATTTTTCATCTGGATAATTGCAATGCATTTAAATGATTTTCCTGGTCCAGTTTCTTTCCTTTCAATTCATAAAAAAATGGCTCCCCATTGATCATAACACCAAGTTCTAATTCCTTTCCATGGTAGAGTAGATGCTTCAATTGTGGCCACCAAACTTTTTTACTTTTTTTAAAATTGCTCTCTTACCATTCTCCTCATATGAGTTGTAATCTAGCCACACTGAACTTCACAAATCTCCAGGCAAAAGCGGTACAGGTACACCATGCTTTTTAGCTTTCCACACATTTCCTCACGCTGTTTCTACAACCTGAAATGCCCATCACTTTAATCTGATCTTCCAAGGACAAGGTAAAAAAATATTATTCCCTCACTGAGATATTCTTTAAGTTTACAAGGCAGAACTGATCTGTCTCCATCATTTGCCATAGAACTTAGTTTGTACCTTTATTATAACATTTGTCATGTGTTAGAATTCTTTATTTACCAAACTGAAGTTCTCGAAGTCTATCATCTCCGCATCACCAATATCTAGAGAGAGACTTAGGTGACTGGGCTTCTGTAACAAACTTTGACATCTCCGTGGTCTATCATGATGACAGCTTCAAGTTCATTCATGATAGACCAGTGTGGTGGGGGGAGGGGAGGAGTTTCTGTTCCACACAGTCACTCAGGGACCCAGCCTCCTTATAGCTCATGTTGCCACCATCTTCAACATATAGGCAGCAAGTGGAAGATTGTGTGTGGGAGATTTTTATAGGTGAAACCTGGAAGTGGTATACACAATATTAGATCACATTCTATTGCTGTAACTTGGTCACAGACCCTACCCAGCTTCAAGGGGCCTGGGAAAGGTAATTTAGCTGTGTGCCCAGAGAAAAGAAGAGAAACTTGGATATTAGCACACCATCCTCTGCCATCATGAGCAGTAAAAATGGGTGCAAAATGAATACAATGAAAGACTGCTTTCTAATTTGAAGCCATTGTAGTGGATTAGAAGGAACAATGGAAACACTTTTCAAATGAGAAAGTCTTGGTTTTAGTCTATAGTAATGCAAGCCACTCACCAGCTCTATGGCCATTGCAAATACTTAAAGCTCTCTGAGCTTCAAGTTCCTCATCGGTAAGTGGATTTGCTGTGGGGATTAACTGAGGTAATACACAAAGAGCACCTGACACATAAGAGGAGCTATTTAATAATTATCCCTTTTTTGTTCAAACTAATATATTTTAGAATCTTCAATGGGCTAGTGCAGTGTGCTAAGTATCAGGAAAAGAAAGGTCTATTAAAAACATTCCTTACCTTGAGGGAATTCACAGACCAGTTGTTAGAACATAATTATAGACAAGCAAATAGACATTTACGATACACTGTGATAGGCAGGCTCTTCATAATAGAAGACATCAAAACAGCCAATAAACATATGAAAAAAGTCTCACATCGTTACTCACCAGAAAAATGCAAATTAAAACCAAAAAGAGTTGTCATTACATACCAGGATGAGTAAAATTAAAATATGAACAATCCTAAGTGTTAGCAAGTATATGGAACAACTGTGAATTTCTTACTTAGCGGGATGAGTGTAAATTGGTCCAGTCACATAGAAAAAATGTTTTAAGGTACTTACTAAATCTCAACATACACATACCCCATAACCTAGCAACCTCACTCCTGGACATATGCCCAACAGAAATGAGTGTATCTACTGTAATGGACAAGAACATTCATAGTATCCTTATTCACAAAAGCCCTAAACTGGAAAGAAACCAAATGGTCTGGTAAGAAGCCTAACAGAACTTTCTGTAGTGATAGAAATGTTCTATACCTTCATATAGATGCAGATTATACAGGTTATATGGATTTTTAAAAAGTGACAGAACTGTACACTTAAAATCTGTACATTCAATGTATGTAAATTATGCCTTAATCATAATAACAATAATAAAACAATAAAGTCTAAAGCAGTTACAAGAGTCTCTTATCATACCTCAGTTTTAGTTGCTTTTGAGGATGACTCCTATATGTTTTAAGATATGCCATAGCCCCTTATGCATGCAAAAATATTTTATTACTGACACAGATTATCTCAATAATTCTATCCACATTGTTAAAATGATTATTATTAAAAAGTCATCCTCAGTTTTAGCTTCTACACAATCTAGCTCTGGAATAACCATTGTAAGTTCTGAGTGCTACCTAGACTATATTTTAAGGCAGACCACTCAAACACACCCTCCATTTTGGGTAAGACCAGACAACCATTTTGAATTTCTTATATATACATATACACAAGTCTTGCTCATAAAAAAGATAATCTTTCTCACTTTGGTGATAAAAAATATCAAGTAGGAAAGAAAATATTTTGTTGCAAATTTGATTTGAAATAAGAGGCAATAAAACCAATGTTCTCAGAGTCCTCTATAGTATTGTCTTTTAAAAACTATATTCTATTCTATAATTATATATAACATATGAATATAGTAAAAAAATATTTGGGAATATAATAAAATAGAATGACAAAATCATCACCCAAACTTGAAATCCCCAAAACAACCACTTCACATTTGAGACTATCTTTGCTGATCCATAGATACTCTCTTCTTAAAGCTATTTAGATTTTAAAAATTAGAAAGTAAGAAATATATATTGGCAAATATATCAAAATCATTCACAATTCCACCACTCAAATAAGGTAAATATCATACCTGACATCATAGAAAAACTGCTTATTTCCTTAATCGTCCAGGTCTTGGAATAGAAGAATGGAATATGGAGCATCTTCCCACCTGGCTCCATCTGCAAAATAAATAATTACAATTTTTCTTTGATTTTGGCACTAGGTTATTTTCCAATTTTCGTTTCTTTATTCTGAGTTTTCATCTTTTGCTGTTTCCATATTTTTTGCTTCATATATTTACAATCATATTTTAATGAGAACTGAAGAGGCCATCATGCATATTGCCAGCCACTTGCCCTTTGAAATCAGAAATCTAATAGTTGTAGGATGAGGAAGTCCAATGAATTAGATGGTGAGTAATATCCAGTATCAAACATCACAAGAGTTTCTGTAAAGACTGAGTTACTAAGGAAACTAGAGATGAATTTTGGAAAAGAGACTTCTAAAGGCAAAGAAAAACATGGAGAAAACTGTCCTATTGCTATTTCACAATAACCAAGTCCTTTGTTGGCCTCCTTGCAGATTCCTGAGTGAGGAGAGAAGATAGATTTGGCATGCCCATATAATCTCGTTAGAATTACTCCTCTTTTCTACTTGGTGACATTTGCTTCAGATCATTAGTAACTGACAAAGCAGTGTATAAGCTGGCAAGATAATTGAAGCAGAGATCCTTGGTGTGCTGTTTCCCAATAAAGATCAAAGTTCAAATACTCAGGGATTCTCAAATAGAGGAAAAAGGAGTCACTTACGGGAAAAATACTGTGAGCTTTATCCCAGTCATGTAACTTCATTTGGTAAAGAAATAATTTTCTTCATTTCCAAGAGACAAACTTTGAAAATAATTAACTTGACTTCTGTAGCTCTAGGTGATGTTTCCTCATGAAGAGACTTGCAGGTTGGTTGCTGTCAAATGTGCCACCTTTTTTAAAACATAAATTTATTTATTTATTTATTTTTGGCTGTATGGGGTCTTCGTTGCTGCATGCAGGCTTTCTCTAGTTGTAGCGAGCGGGGGCTACCCTTCATTGCAGTGCGTGGGCTTCTCATTGCAGTGGCTTCTCTTGTTGCAGAGCATGGGCTCTAGGTGTGCGGGCTTCAGTACTTGTGGCTTGTGGGCTCTAGAGCACACAGGCTTCAGTAGTTGTGGTGCGTGAGCTTCAGTAGCTGTGGCGCACAGGCTTAGTTGCTCCGTGGCATGGCATGTGGGATCTTCCTAGACCAGGGATCAAACCTGTGTCCCCTGAAGTCCCAAATGTACCACGTTTAAGGAATCATCAATGGTGCTTTTCTTGGAGAAGAAGACTAACTTAATCATAAATAGAATTCCAACTTTCTAAACAATCTGAAGGGCCCCTACAAAGTTCCGCCTTGTGAAATCTCACAGAACTCATAGAAACTAGAAAAATGCTTAGGATTTCAGATAAAAAATAAAGCAATGTGAAAGCAGACATCTTCAAACCTGGAAGATTAAGACTACCTGGCAATAGTGCACTGGACAAAATACCCTCTCATACACATCTAGTCTAACTGTGGTAAAATCGAATTTTCTGCCTACTCCACATCTCCTTCCTAGCAACTCAGCAGTTGAACATGGATGGAGGAAAGAACACACAGCTGTACTACACGGCATCATTTCATTTTTAGACCATAAACCTGAAGTTTTCCCAATGTCAGGCTATCCTCACAATAACAACTGAAACAACATGGTGTCAGTCTGTTTTAATCCCCCAAACAACCCTATAATGTAGGTACTATTATTACTACAATTTTACAGATCAGGAAACTGAGGTCTTTAGCTGCTGATTAAGTTACCAGAGGCCACAGTCATAAGTGACACAGCCACTGCTGGATTCCAAACAGTCTGCCTCCAAGATCTATGCAGAGTAACTAGTACACTGTGCTACCTCTACCATCTTATCTTGTTTTCCTAGTAAACTTGTTTTCCACTGTTAGAGACCATTACTGACAGTCTCTTGAAATCTGCAGAAATCACTCCCTTTCCTTCATTCTTAATGGATGACCTTGTTTTTAATTTCCCCAGGAAAATAAAGTATTCAGAAGACAATGCCCTCATCTTCCATAATCAAGTCTCCCAGTCTCCATGACTCAGTGTCCATATACTCAACTTTCTTTCCTGATACAATGGGTAAAACATCCTCACTCAGATAGGGCTGCTAAAACTTGTCTCTCCAGAAGTACACTGATTTCCATGCCCCTTTGGTCTGCTCAGGAAGTCAGTTCTTACATCCAGCGTATTTTCCCTATTGCATCCTTCTTATTGGCTGATGTGGTAGAGGCAGTGATGGCCACTAAAGCTTTCATTAGCTCTCCTACATTTTCCACCTCCTTTGCAGTTAGGTGGGCCATGTGACTACTTCTGACCATTAAACGTGCATCAGTTCAGGCTAAGAGAATGAAAATCTCGTTCATTCTTTTCTAATCTTTCTCTTCTACTGTAGATATTGAAGAGTTTGCATATTTAAGATCAATGGAATCTAAGCAGAGCCTCCAGCTGACTCTCCTAGAACATGTGGTATGAGTGAGAAATAAACCTTTGTTGTAGTAAACCACTGGAATTTGGGGCCTAATTTGTTACTGCAGCATAATCTAGCTTACCTTGACTAATAGAACATACAAACACATTGTAAAAAACAAACAAGCAAACAAAAAAACCTCTTGATCCTACATCCCCTTTTAGCTACTGTCAATTTATTTTGCTATTTTTAGGGGGAAAAAATCACTGAATGGATCACCTACATTCAGTCTCCACCTCCTTAGCTTCCATTTTCTTTTCAACTTCACAGCAGGGATTTTCCTCACCAATCACTCATCAATGTCACCAACACCTTTATCTCACTAAATCCATTAGTAAGTTCAATGTCTTTACCTTAACTCTGCCATTCAGTGAGATTCCTAATATATACCTTCTTCACTTTATTCTCCATGAAATTTATTTCACAGACCACTTCTCTTCAGTCTTAGTTGCCAGTTTCTTTTCCTCTATTCTTTCCTGATTATTGTCCTTCTCCCATTCTTCATCCTTGGCCCTGTTCTCTCTCCACCTCCCTCAGAGATCTTCCAATCCCATTGTCTTATGTAGTGTCTACATGCCGATGATACCCAATTTGTATTCCCCATCCAGACCTCTCCCTGACTCCAGACTCACCCTTAACTAAGTAGTTAGTACTCACAGTAGTAGTTTAGAGGTATCTAAACCATAACATGTTCAAATCAAAACTGTATATTCCCACCGCAACCCCCCGCCCAAGTCTGCTTTTTCACTCTCTTCCTCATTGCAGCCACGAGCATTCATTCACTTGCTAAAGCTTCACCTGTACACAGATGAAGGTTGTGCACTGCACAAATCTAGATGGCTCCATTATTTCAAATCTTTCTCTCGCCTAAACTTCCCCCATATCTAATCCATCAGAAAGCTCTGTTGGGTTCACTCTCAAAATATATCTAAGTCCCATTCCTGCTGTTCACTTCTGCAAACATCATACTCTGAGATACCATCTCCTTCATGGACAGTAGAAATTGACTCACAACTGGTCCCCTTGTGTCTACTCTTGCAACAATCCAGTTTCTGCTCTACACAGCCATCAGAGAGCTCTTTAAACCACACGTCAGATTCTGTCACTTCCTCTGCAGTAGTCGTCCACTGCCTCACATCACATTTAGAATAAGAGCCTCACTCCTTACCGGGGGATCCCTTGGACTATGCAACTTGGCCTCTGCTACTCTCCAGCCTTACCTCCTACTTTATTCCTCCTCACACTCTCCCCTTCAGTCACACTGGTCTCCTTGAGGTTTTCACAACACTCCAAGCTCTTCTCTTCTTTGAAAACTTTACACCCAATATTCCCTCTCTGTGGAACAGTTTCATCATATCTTCGCACAGCCTGTCCCTACATATCTTCAGATCTCTGCTCAAATATCAGCTACTTGGAAACACCCACCCTGATATCCATTCTAAAGTAGCCTTTCCAGGCTTCCCTGGTGGCACAGTGGTTAAGAATCCGCCTGCTCACGCAGGGGACACAGGCTCGAGCCCTGGTCCGGGAAGATCCCACATGCCGGGGAGCAACTAAGCCCATGTGCCACAGCTACTGAGCCTGCGCTCTAGAGCCCGTGAGCCACAACTACTGAGCCTGCTGCACTCTAGAGCCCGTGAGCCACAACTACTGAGCTCGGGCACCACAACTACTGAAGCCCGTGTGCCTACAGCCCGTGCTCCGCAACAAGAGAAGACACTGCCATGAGAAGCCCGCGCACTATAACATAGAGTAGCCCCGGCTCGCCACAACTAGAGAAAGCCTGCATGCAGCAACGAAGACCCAATGCAGCCAAAAGTAAAAAAATAAAAATAAATTCTAAAAAACTGTTTAAAAAAACAGCTTTTCCATTTCCTATGCTCTCTCCCCTTTAATTTCTTGGCAACAGTTACCACAGTCTGAAAGTATATCCATGTATATGTTTGTTTAACTATTGCATTGCTGTCTCTCCTACTGTAACTTAAGCACAGGCAATTTGTCTCATGTGTCACTGGATTTCCAGTGCTCAGAACAGAGCCACACATCTAGTGGATGCTCCATGCAGGGCTATTGTATTCATGAACAAATTAATAAGTCACACACATCTGCAAGAGAAGGAGACCAAAAGTAAAATGTGCCCTCATGGCCAAGAATATTCCTGTTATTATCAAAGTACTATAGGAATTACTCAGTATTAGCATTCCCTTACAGGCTAAAAATATTAATGTTTTGGTTTAATATTAATGTTTCACAGTTTTAAAATTTTCTTAATATGCATTCACACTGACATTTTAGGCAGATTTTCTCAGACCAGCTTTTGAAGCACTAAAGAACTGTTATGCTGAAAATTTACTGTTTTTTAATGCTTTGGGCCACACATTTATTTAATTACTGTTATTAAATATCTGCTTTTGTGAAGGTTCCCTGATGAGAAGTCTTGGTTCTTGGCCTCTGAGAACTCAATCCAAATTTGGAAAAACAATATATGAATGTCAGTCACAGCTGGAGAAAAACTGAACAAACTTGATACAGATCCTGTGTCTGAACGCTCTAGAAAGAAACTACTATGCATACCCGAATATTCTGGATAATAAAAACGGATAATGTACCCAGCATCTTCTCAGGACTGTCAGTAGCAACAATCCTGAAAATTTTTTAATTTTATACTTTTAGAGTGATTTCAATATTTCGAAGTTTCTCTTGTCTCACGGTAACCCGATTCTGTGAAGTAAGCAGGCTTGTTTTTAAACATCATTCATTAGAAGTGGCAACAAGAAGTTAAATAACCTGTTTCGGGTCTTAGAATTAATAGAAGAGTAGTAACAAGGCTCCTGTGCAATTTGTAATCATGCAGAATTATCTGAACCAAGTTGCATAGATAAATGGCAGAGGGCCATGTGATGGCCATTGTTATCTGTGGACCGAAGGGCCTGTATCGATGTTGAGAACACACTCCATCGTTGACACTATGTGCTTTATGGTCTACCTTTTTAGGAGTAATACGTATTATTTTCTTCTGTGTAATCTTCCTCCTGATAAGTGTCTTTGACCTCTTGAAGGCTTGATAGAAGTACAGGAGGGGGCTTGCCTGGTGGCGCAGTGGTTGAGAGTCCACCTGCCGATGCAGGGGACACGGGTTCGTGACCCGGTCCGGGAGGATACCGCATGCCACGGAGCGGCTGGGCCCGTGAGCCATGGCCGCTGAGCCTGCACGTCCGGAGCCCGTGCTCCGCAACGGGAGAGGCCACAGCAGTGAGAGGCCCGCGTACCGAAAAAAAAAAAAAAGTACGTGAGGAAATGGAAAAGATTCTGAACGTGAAAAGATGACTAAATATTTACTGTGTATTTTGATCCAGTTGCTCTTCCGCAGCCTTAGGATGCCCCACAGAGGGAAGTGGTGCTCTGGAAGGATGTGCTCTGTCTCTAGTCCCAGCAGCCACAGCAACAAAGCACACATTGTGTGTGCCTCTATTTGGCGTGTGACATACTTTCCTCGTTCTAAATTTAGTGGTTACGTTTTTGCTAAAATGAACGTGAAGTTTGTGAAGGGATATGAGGCATGCTGAGGCTCTTTAAAAGCAATCGTTGTGCCCCCAATTCATTGCAGCCTTCTTTACAAAGGTAAAGACGTGGTGGCAGCCTAAGCGTTCATCAGTGGATGAATAGATAGAGAACACATAATATATATATGAGTATTATCCAGCATTATAAAAAAGAAGGAAATCTTGCTATTTGCGACAAATGAGTGGACCTTAAGGGCATCGTGGTAAGTGAAATAAATCAGACAGAGAAAAACAAATACTGTACGATCTTACATGTACGTAGAATCTAAACAAAAACAAAGTGAGCTTACAGACATAAAGAACAGATTCTTTGGTTGCCAGAAGCAGGCGGCGGCAGTAGGCGGTGGGCAAAGTGGGTGAAGGAGGTCAAAAGGTAAAAACTCCCATTTATAAAATAAATAAGACATGAGGATGTAACATACAGCATGGTGACTATAGTTAATAATACTGTATTATGTATTTAAAAGTTGCTGAGAATAAGAACCTACTATATAGCACAGGGAACTCTATTCAATACTCTGTAATGACCTATATGGGAATAGAATCTGAAAAAAGAGTGTATATATATTAACTGACTCACTTTGCTGTACAGCAGAAACACAACACTGTAAATCAACTACACTCCAATAAAAAAGAATTAATTAAAAAAAAACATTGCTGAGAGAGTAGACCTTGAAAGTGCTCATTCCAAGAAAAAAACATTGTAACTGTGTGTGGTGATGGCTGTTAACTATACCTTTTGTGGTGATCATTTTGCAATACATACAAATATCAAATCATTATGTTTTATACCCAAAACTAATATAGTGTTATATGTCAATTACATCTCAATTTCAAAAAAAAAATTTAAAAATCATTGTAGAGTGCCATGAATCAGCAAAGAAATCAAGAAACACATGCATCTTAGCCTAGGCCTCCACTGGCTTGAAGATAGTATTCATGTATATTAGAGACTTGGTAACTCTCTGCCTGAAGAAAAGAAGTCTGGAAGACCAAGACTGGAAATGTAGAAGAGGGAATGTTTCACATTGTGCACTTTTAGAGTCAGAGCTAGAACTGATGAGTGGAAGGTACTGGGAGACAGGTTTAGTTTAATATGTGGAATAATTTTCTAAAAAATATTATTGTTTAATGCCAATAGTTCTTCCAGGTGTGTTTATACATTATTAACTCTATGTCTCTGTATGTCTCAATGAATTTAATCTTTATAGAAATCTACTTTCCACATCACAGATCTGAAGTACAGGGATGTGATGAAATGTACTTAGCCTCCCAGTAAGGAGACAGTAGAAATGGTATTTCAACACACAATCTGGCTCTATAGGCTATAGGCTTAACCACGAGGATGTGATGCTTCTCTGATGCTTTGAACTGTAATGGGATTCCCTGTTAGCAAGTGATTTTCTTTTTTTTAATTGTTGAACTTGTATAAATAAAAAAATAACTATCCCCTATCTGGTACATAGCAGAGGAGATTTCTATCTTAGTCAGAAGTTGTACTAGATCATCGATGTCTCTTTTAACTCTTAGTTCTATAATCAAACAATCTGGATTTTATGGGTTTTCTTCATCTATTGATCTATGGATATTATTGTACTGCTATTCACTTGAGTTTGCCTATAGTATAAACAATGATGCAACAAATCAAGTTTAAACCTGCTGCTGGGATCCACATTTATAAAGAATACAGACTGATTCCATAACATGGAAAATGATATGGCAGCTCCAGTCTTTACAATGGCTCTAGTCTATCCAAGTTGTCATGTATAATCAGAGAAACACCATTAGGGAAACCTAAAATCATATTTATAACTAAATTACTTTGTATAACGGAGTCTGGTACCGTTCAAACGCAATTTGACCAACAATGGAGCGATTTAAAAAGTGTAAGTGGAATAGATTTGCTAATTAGATACAGCACTTAATAAATGTGGATAACTGATCCTGAGGAACCAATAAGTATCTGGAGAACTCAATAATCACTTTAAAAAGTAATCAAGCCATGTAATTTCATCTGAGTTATCATATCATGAAGAAAATTGTCTGAATCAAGAGAAAGAATATAGAGATTTCAATTTGTCTTTGATATTACTTAATTAAGTTGGTTACCATGTTGCTATAAATATCGTACCATTTTCTATAGCCTGTTGATTAACATCATTTTGAAATGTAATCCAGGATTAGGTAAGAGATATATGAATAATTTATAGCTTTTTCTTTTAATATAATGCAATTTAAGAAAATAACTACAAATAAGATGGGGAAGTTAAACTTCTTTGCTGTTCTATATTAGGAGTATGGGAGGAGATGATGTGAGTTTGCATGGTCTTTTGTTAGTAACCTTCATCATTACTCGAGAAATCCATCCATAATCCCAACCACAATGACGTTCCTTCTGTAAGGAACGCTACACCAGTGCAAACTAATTAAAACTAAAACTGTCTATGAAAGTAGGAATTTATGGCGAATATTTAACAAAGTGTCAAGCAGTGCTAGTAATAAGTCTTGGGACTAATTCTAGAGTGAAGGGGGGCCACACTTTCAATCCAAATGATTCACAAAGTTCATGTAGAATTCAACTTACGAAAACTCATTGATTTTTTGTATTCCTTCACATTTATCTTCTCTAAACTCAGAATTACCTCACAATTCCCCCCCACCCCAGCCCCAGCCGCCAGGGCAAATATTTGTATGTTACTACAACCTTTGAGAGAACTGAATGTGAAAATAGGGGTCCTGAAAGAATCCATAGGGACTCATCAGAAAATCATTAAGAGATCCTGTGTGCCAATGTTTATCTTGAAATCATATCTACTCAAGATTTCTTAAGAGTCCTTAAATATCAACGTGAAAACAGAAAAATCAGTTTACAGCCAATAATATAATAGTTATTGTCTGTTTTTTGATCTTTTAACAAGTAGCATTTTGCAATATGCAAAAGATACAAAGTGGTTTTATAAAAGCTGAGAACAGGCAAAGTTAGGTACATAAACATTGGGAAAAATAAATTATCATACACATATATGACCATATCTTCCCAAATCTGCACCTATTAGTTTTTAGGATTTTTTTTTTTTTCTGAAGTGCATGCTGTGGAACACTAGTCCTTGGAGATGCTACAGTATAAAAGAAATTTTGTGTTAAAATATGTTCGGAAAGGACAGCAACATATACGCCTCTCCTTTACATAAGTATGCATATTAAAGTTCAGAGGAAACCTGTCCAGAAGTGTTTATTACAGCATCTGCAAAATTTATTTGACCACAAACCACGCTCCTTTTTTCTTTCACATCTATTGTCATTCTGTAGAACAAGATTAAGAAGGTTTTTAGTTAAAATAATCATTTTCATCAGTTGTTACTACTTTAATTATATTTTGATAAGTAAGCAGTTTTATTCCAAGGTGGCGTGTTATATTGGAGAATTGGAAAATTTCAAATTTAGCTTCTAGAAATGATGTTAGGCTAGGTTATTTGAAGAATTCCTCCTTCAAAAACTAACTAAAAACCCTGCATAAAATATTTTTATATGCATAGAAGAGACATAAGGGGACACCAAACTTGCCTCTGACCTATATTTACATATCTCCTAAATTGAGTTTGATAGCTTTGGGGGACAAGTGGGAGAAAGCTTAAAGCCCAGGTCTGGCAGTAGTTGGGGAGCCTTAGAGGAAACACACCTTCCTTAGGGAGTGGTGGGAGAGTTTTCCCTAAATTCAGTCCTGTTGACTCTTGAACAATGTGAGGATTAGGGACTCAGATCCTTGGAGCAGTTGAAAATCCACCTACGACTTGACAATCCTCCCACAGTACTCGTGGTTCTGCATCCAGGGGTTCAACCAACAACAGATCATGTAGTACCACAGTACATATTTATTGGAAAAACTCCATGTATAAGTGGACCCAAGCAGTTCAAACCCATATTGTTCAAGGGTCAACTGCACAAGAGAAGGGGACCTCATGGGTCAATTCCAGGACCTCAGTTTGTGTCCCTGAAAGCTTAGAGGGTGAAGGAGACTGACAGCCAACTTAGGTCTCTGAAATCTGGTGGACTGAAGCTATCCCTGATGAGCTGCTCTAAAAAGAGAGCACAGTTAGTACAGCATTTTGTGCAGGATCCCAGTTTATCAGGGTCTTGATGCCTGTGTATTTACCAAGATCCATACCTGAGACTCGTGTGAAAGAAAGAACATGACTGCCTGCAAGAATGGGGTGACCAACATAAAGATGATGGACCAGCTTGTTCCTAGGAGCTGAGAAAGAGATACCAGTGTTAAGTCAGAGGAAAGACATTTATGTACGTGTGTCAAGGGAAGACAAGTGAGACATCCCAACACGGGGGTGGAATGTGTCTATAAAAGTGGACAAAAACATCCCTTGAGAGAAAGGTCACCTTCAAATTTCTTTGAAGCCCAGAGAGCGCTAATACCAAACAGTCCATGACAGCATCAGTGACTCTTGCTCATTTTGATATCAACCCTGGAAGAACTAGAGTCTGCCTAGTGCATGAGGGAGGAAAAATCGAGGCACTAGGCTAGGACCTGTAGAAGCAGACACTCCCTCTCCCACCACTAATACAGGCAGCCTGCCCAAAGCAGACCCGAGCTGATGGAGGGATGAAGGCTTAACCTTATATGGACCTGGATGTTTAGACTATTTTAAATCTTGAATTGAGACTGTTTTGTGGCTTGAAATGACTTGAGAACTGTTCATTTCCTAGGAGGAAGCAGAGAAGCATAATTATTACTCTTATTTTCATCCAAGGGGCTGGGGGAGAATTACCTACTGTGATAGTTAATTTTATGTGTCAACTTGGCTAGGCTATGGTGCCCAGTTTGGTCAAACACCAGTCTGGATGTTGCTGTGAAGGTTTTTTTTTTTTTTTTTGCGGTACGCGGGTCTCTCACTGTTGTGGCCTCTCCCGTTGCAGAGCACAGGCTCCGGACGAGCAGGCTCAGCAGCCATAGCTCACGGGCCCAGCCGCTCTGCAGCATGTGGGATCTTCCCGGACCGGGGCACGAACCTGTGTCCCCTGCATCGGCAGGCAGACTCTCAACCACTGCGCCACCAGGGAAGCCCTGTGAAGGTATTTTTTGATGGGACTAACATTGACATCAGTGGACTTTGAGTAAAGCAGACTCTCCTTCATCATGTGGGTGGGCCTCATCCAATCAGTTAAAGGCCTTAAGAGCAAAGACAGGTTATCTGAAGAAGGAATTTGGCTCCAATGTTACAACACAGAAACCCTGCCTGTATTTTGAGCCTGTCTGGCCTGTCTAAAGGATTTCAGACTGAGTCTTATCTGAATTCCAGCCTGCTGGCTTGCTCTCTGGATCTTGGACTTGCCAGCCTGCACAATCATGTGAGTCAGTGCCTTAAAATAAATCCACCTCCCCACCCTCCCCTCCTCCTCCAACTCTTCCTTCTCTCTATATATATTCTTTTCCCTTTTTTTCATTCACATACAGAAGGGGTTTAAATGGACAGTGGGAGGAAAAAAAATTAGGTTGCTTTATGATCATACTCTTCATCTTTCTAAATATTTCCATTTTAATATCTTTTTACCCTAATAAGTGCTTTTGACTATGTGAGTACATTTGGAATCTAGGGGCCATTAGTTTTTGTCTGAAATTACATGTTTGTTACTCCCCCTGGTTCCCTGTTCTCCCTCTGAAATGAGTTCTGGTCACCAATTCTGCTTGTGTTCTAGCACTCACACATTTACTGACTCATTCGGAGGTCACCTGACACCTGATCCTTTGGAGCTGCCTGGCTCTGAGTTCAGTCTATGTTGGCTCAGGGGAAATAATCTCAGTTGCCTACTATTTAGATTCTTGGTTTTAGTTCAGTGAGTGTGTGTGTGTGTGTGTGTGTGTGTGTTTGCTTCCAAGATAAAGTTTAATTTTGACCTGCCTCCCAGGGGTGATATGAAGCAGAACTTTGGTAAAATACACAGTCCAACAGGGATCATTCTGTAGGCTTACACACGCCAACTTTTTTACAGCCTGGTTGCCAAAAGAATAATGAAGCATGCAAACCTCAGATACGTTCAAAGGCAATTGCATATTAAACTAGGTTAAGTATTCTGTGATTTGAAGTTATTACAGCCTAAGGTCTTTGCTCCCCATAATTTTAGGAAAGAGAGAGAAGTTAGAGGGTAATTTTACAAACACTTGAGCTTCTGTTGTAGATCGAACATAATTTCCATTCTGGTTTCTGCCTCTGACTCTTGGTCTCTGGCAGGGAATGGTCTACTGTTCTTCCCGCACAGTGCCTAGTGCAATGCAACGTTCAAGTTAGTGTAAGTAACAGCTTTCTGATTGGCAGCTCATTATCACGATGGATATTCTCAGATGGGAAGAATTATATACTCCTAGAGCCAAAGGAAACCTTAAAAGACCACAGAGTTTAGTCTCTCTGACTTTCGAATTACAAGGCTCTCCAGATGGCAGCTCTTTACTTATTTCATAAAACATCTGCACAAGTGGAGTCTCATTCCTGTTCCTTGGTGGCTTATTCCAGTGTGTCATTCTTTTATTATTCAACAGACAATGTATTTACACCTACAGTTCTGGGCTCTGTGAAATAACATGATGATCAAAACAGAATCTCTGATCTCACGAAGTTACAGAGTAGTGAAACACTAGAGAATCAAGTGAAAAGGAGCCTTTGAGATCATTCCATCTTCTCCGACTCCTTCATTTCATAGGTCAGGAAACTTGACTCAGAGAAGTTCAATATTTGCTCAAGATCTAAAAAGGGGAATTTCTAGTTTCAATTTTCTTTGTAGTATATGAAAATGCATTAATTTTCTACATGGGCATTGTTCCTGTGACCTTACATAATTCATTATTTCTAATAGTTTTTTTGGTGTATAGATTCATTAGAATTTATATGATAACATCATATGCAAATAAAGGTAGTTTTACCTATTCCTTCCCAATCTAAATACCTTTTATTTTCTCCCCCTTGCCATATTGCCCTGGCTAGAGCCTCCAGTACAATGTTGAAAAGAAGTGGCAAGGATAGACATCTTGTCTTACTCCTGATCTTAAGGGCAAAGTCTTCAAAAATTTTCAGTTCTAGTAAGTATTTTTTCATTCTTTTTGTATTATATTTCCATAATATGTTTATTGCATCTTACATGTTCTCTGCTAAGTATCTCATTTCATTAACTCTGAGATGAACTTTTATCTCACATTTTAAAATTTCAAAAATTAAAATGTTTCTCATAATTGTTGGCATCTGACAATTAGTTGGCAATTTTTTATTAATTGCACAATAAATAATGGTATGATACAAAATGATTGTGTCTTAGATTAAATGAAATATGATCTTTCATTCTCTGATGTTTTTCCTGAAATAAATGACAAATAGGAATTATAGTGGATTAAAAAACGAGAAGAAGGTTGCTAGGCTTCTTTTTAGACCTCCAAATAAAAATTTTAAACATTTAACAAAAAAATGTCAAAGTCTTCAGTCTTTCACCCTAGTCTTCAGTGTTAGCTGTAGGTTTTGGGGGTAGATATCCTTTATCAGATTGAGGTAACTCTTTTTTTTTTTTAATTTTATTTATTTATTTATTTTTGGCTGTGTTGGGTCTTCGTTTATGTGCATGGGCTTTCTCTAGTTGCGGCAAGCGGAGGCCACTCTTCATCGCGGCGCACGGGCCTCTCACTATCGTGGCATCTCTTGTTGCGAAGCACAGCCTCCAGATGTGCAGGTTCAGTAGTTGTGGCTCATGGGCCTAGCTGCTCCGCGGCATGTGGGATCTTCCCAGACCGGGGCTCAAACCCATGTCTCCTGCATTAGCAGGCAGATTCTCAACCACTGCGCCACCAGGGAGGTCCGAGGTAATTCTCTTATACTCCTAGTTTCCTCAGGTTTCTATAATGTTTGCACGTTAGATTTTATCAAATTCATTTTCTGCATCTATAATTCTCCTTTTTTTGTTGTTGTTAACATGGCCACATAACACTTATTTTTTTGAATGTTAAACTAACTTTGCAGTCCTGAGATAAACCCACTTGGTCCTCATGTGATGATTTTTATATACTAGAATTTTTTGAAAGTTTAATATCTAGCATCTCCGGGGGTACGACTGATTGACCCAGTTCTATCTCAGGTATTCTGATAGCATTTTCTGCTGATGTCCTCGGTTCTTCTGATAACTGGGCACCCCTTGGCTCTTGCTGACTGCAGACCCTTCTGAGTCTCTATAATGTTGATCATATTGCCTATGGTACAGGCAGCCTGTTTCTTTTTTTCTTGTTATTCTTTATTTTAGATATTTAAAACATTACACATAGAAAACCTATATTCCCACAACTCAGAATCATCAACTATTAATTTTGTCATATTTATTTCAAGCATTTCAAAAAATTTTATTGGACTATAGTTGATTTACAATGTTTTGTTAGTTTCAGGTGTACAGCAAAGTGATTCAGTTATACACATGGATATAGTCATTCTTTTTCAGATTCTTTACCCATATAGGTTATTACAGAATACTGAGTAGAGTTCCCTGCGTAGGCAGCCTGTTTCTTGACTTCAGTGTGAATATCTGCCAGCCTCTCAACTCAGATTTCACACCAAAGGAAACCAATTATCCAGAACCGGAAGACTTTCTTCTTACTTATAAATTTAACAGTGCAAGTTCTCTTTTTATATACTCCTTCATCAATTCTATACAATCCCATAACCAGAGTAGACATCTCCTGTTAAAGGTTTGATACTTACCTTTCCAGACTTTTGTCAATTTTTAAACATATCTATCTAGCCATTTATCCATCTATCCATCCGTCTTTCTATTTATAGTTGCATATATTTGAAGTTATGCTTTGAAATCAGAAATGAGATGGAAAATATGCTGTTTAGCAAATTGCTTATTTGTATAATTATTTTTAGTGTAAAATATGCTTAGATTACCTTTCCAAGTGAACTCATAATTTGTTGTTTGTTTTTAGTCTCTCCAATACATCCACTGCCTAGCAATAATTGCCTGGGTACCTCAATATTTATTTAGCCCATGTTTTTACTTGTATCAATAGTTTGTTCCTTTTTATTGTCAAGCATTATTTCATTCTACGAATGTACAACAAATGGCTTATCCATTCAGCAGTTGATAGACATTTGGGTTCTTTGCATGATTTGGCTAATATGAATAAAGTTGAAATGAACATTCACATATGTCTTTTTTTGGTGGACATATATTTATGTTTCACTTAGGTAATTGCCTTGGCAAATAATTACTCAGCTGTAGAGTAAGTGTATATTAACTTTATAATTAATTGTTAAGCATTTCACCAAAGCAATTATACTATCGTATACAAGTAATCCATGAGAGTTCTTGTTACTCTACATTTTCATCAGTACTTGGTATTGTCAATCTCTTAAATTTTAGCCATTTTAGTGGGTGTGGAGTATGTTACTGTGACTTTATTGATACATTCCTATGATGACTCACTGTTTTAGGGCCATAGACTGTGAATGTATACTGTTTAGAATTTTATCTGAGAGAATTATTGGACACCTTTGGTTTCTTTTTTCTTTTTTTTCAAAAAAGATTTTCATTTGCTTCTGCCAGTTAGCTTGGGGCCCTAATGACTTCAACCACTTTAAAGTTCCACTTGACGCCTCTCAGATGAAACAGGTAGTGTGAATTTAAGCCATAAAATGATGTGAGCAAATAAAACATCTCAGGGAAGATGTATTTCTTTTTCCATTAGTACCAATGTCAACTCAGGCAAGTTTTCTTGCCATCTCTTTCTGTGAGGTAATTTGATTTCTTGATCCCAAGAGATCCATTTAGATTTTCAGCTTTATACAGAGGCCTATTGCATTCCCCACCTTTCACAAGTCTTAGGCACCAAATGCCCTCTTCAGTATCTTGTTTGACCATCAGAACAGAAGCTCAGGGTAACTACTATTTAACAGTTTCCCTTGGAGCAAAAGCTATGTTCAATACTACCAAATTCTATTTTCAGTCTTTTTTTTTTTTTTTTTTTTTTTTGTGGTACGCGGGCCTCTCACTGTTGTGGCCTCTCCCATTGCGGAGCACAGGCTCCGGACGCGCAGGCTCAGCGGCCATGGCTCACGGGCCCAGCCACTCCGCGGCATGTGGGATCCTCCCAGACCGGGGTACAAACCCGCATCCCCTGCATCAGCAGGTGGACTCTCAACCACTGCGCCACCAGGGAAGCTCTTTCAGTCTTTTTTGAAGTCTGATCATTTTTTAAAAACCAGGTTATTCATTTAAAAGCAAATTTTTAGAAAAAATGTTTTAAACAAGATAATCAATCTGATCTACCATATTGCCATAAATAGAAATCTTTTCCCAGTTATTAAAGTATATATTGATATCCCTCACTATAATTTGAAGCATTTCTTCAATATATAATTTCTGTACATTAAATGCTGATCTTTTGTCAATGCATTTCAACTACTTTTTTGCTTTAATAATGAATACTTTTCTTTATTATATATATTTTATATGTAGGAAACCTATTGGCATTTTTGGAAATTAGTGATTATCTTGATGTTATATGTAAAGAACTGTATCATCTTAAAATATTCTTATTTTCTCACTCACCCTTTCAAGCATTTACACTTCTCATTTCTTTGTATCATCTAATCATTTTGGATAGAATTTCCAGAATATTGTGATGACTTTAGTGGGAATGACTCCACTACTGTATCATAAGGCATGATGCTACTATTACCATTTACTTCTACTTTGAACGTTTAAAATTATGGTAGGCTGTTAACATTTGATAAACACAGTTTTGGCTTCAATTGAGGTACTCAGTATTTTATTTTATCCTTTGAACTAGTAATAGTGCTTTCTTGTATTTGCTTGTATTGAAACGTCCTACTATTAAAACAATTTGGACAAGGACTCTTTTTATACATGTCCTACTTTTATAGTCTCATAAATTTTCATAAGCATTTATAAAATTATATAATTGTCCTTTCTACTATTATTACTTTAATGTTAGACTATTTTTATCATAATAATTAAAAATATTTCTTCTATCTCTACCAAATTTTACTATCACATAATTCAGCTATGGAATTAGTATCCCCTGAAGGTCTAAAAATTTTAATGTAAACTTTTCTGAACCCAACATTATGGCAAGAGGCACAGGGAGTGGGCACGTTTCTTCCATGGTTGCTGCTCCGCTAATGTTTTCAAATTTATCTCACTTGTCAAAAATACAAGCTTTGTTGTACCTACATGAGATGATGTAATCATTTCATGATGTATGTAAGTCAAATCATGTTGTACACCCTAAACTTATACATGTTCTGTATGTCAATTATATCTCAATAAAACTGGAAATAAATGAATAAAATAAAATAAAAAATACAAGCTTTCCATTTGGGTGTAAAATGAATCTGTTAGAATGACTAATTTCTTTTTCTTAAATAGACCTCTACTAGGAAATCCAAGACAAAATATTTTAAACCTTTCTCTTAAGGAAGTAAATTTATACCACACCTATCGTGGAGAGTTACAAATAAAATGAACTGACAGATACCAAGGTAATCATTACAATATTAGTGTGAACATTACAACAGGGGTGATGTATTAGTTCCCAAGGGCTGCCATAACAAATCACTACAAAATTAGTGGCTTGAAAAAAAAAAAAACAGGCTTCCCTGGTGGCACAGTGGTTGGGAGTCTGCCTGCCAATGCAGGGGACACGGGTTCGTGCCCCGGTCTGGGAAGATCCCACATGCCGTGGAGCAGCTGGGCCCGTGAGCCATGGCCGCTGAGCCTGTGCGTCCGGAGCCTGTGCTCCGCAATGGGAGAGGCCACAACAGTGAGAGGCCCGTGTACCACAAAAAAAAAAACAAAACAAAAAAAAACCACACAATAATTCTCTCTCAATCCTGGAGCTCAGAAGTCCAAAATTAAGGTATTGACAAGGTTGTGCTCCCTCTGAAAGCTGTAGGAGAAAAACCTTCCCTGTTCCTACAGTTTCTTGTTAAGGACACTTGTCATTGAATTTAGGGCCCAGGCAGATAAGCCAGGATGATCTCGCCTCAGAATCTTCAATTTCACTGCACCTGTAAAGACCCTTTTTCCAACTAAGGTCACATAGACAGGTTCTGGGTGTCACAATGAGAACACGTCTTTCAGGGGGACTCCATTTAACCCTACACTACAGGTGATAACATTAAATTTCCTACAATCATCATTTAAAAAAAAATACAATTTATTCTAACAAGAAGGAAAAGGATTACAGTAATGACAGCCCCTCAGTTAAGGATCACATACTAAAGTCATGGCAATAAATTACTTTAGGTTAAAGAGCAGAATAACAAGGTCTTGCTCTTATGATAAACTAAGCTATACAGGAACTCAATCTTTTATTGCCAAGATACGGACTATGTAGAAATATAACTTAAGTGGAATGTTCCCTTTTCTTTTTCAAACACACACTCATTTTTCTCTGTGATTACTGTTGATTTTATGTGTTTATTATATTTATAATAAAAAATAAAGACTATCCTAGACTTCATATTCTATGAAGCAACTGGGTTAGCTATTACTTTTCCTTCCTAAGGTTTTTTACTGAATAAAATTGTGACTTCTGTCCTATGGTTTCAATTAATATTTTAATCAAGCTTGAGCAAAATTTTAAGGTTTTACGTTTTCTATTTCCCTCTAAGATCATTTTTGGTAATTTAAATTCTACTAGACAGCTCCTCTATTTGATCCACACATTCAAGCTTACTTGTAAAAAAAAAAAAAAAAAAAAAAGAACAAAGTAGTAATCTGTGATTCCTTTATTTTCCTCTGTATTTGTGGATATTTTCCCATTATCATTTCTATGGTGAGGTATTTGTGTTGTTTTTTTTCTTTTTTCTTTTTTGCTTTGAATCAGTTAGCCAATAATTCATCTAATTCATTACTTTTCACAAACAACCAGTTTGTTAATTGATGTTATTACTGTCTTTTTCTTAACTATTTATTCCTGATTTTGCTTTAATTAGTCTTATTCTCTGAGTTTATTTGGTTTTTCATTCTAATTAAATTAAATTTAAATAGCTCTGCATGGCTAGTGGCTACTATTGTTGCCAGTGCAGCTTAGATGAAAGCAACACTGCTGAGCCATTGATGGCTTGAGTTTGGGGGCCTCCAGGGAGTAAGGGCATGATAAACAAATCCATGGTGTTGGAAGGAATGATGATGGTTATTCTGTTGTGCATCTGTAGTGACTAGAAGGTGGCAGGAAGTTTCTGGTGTTTTGTAATTTTTGTTTCTTGATAGGTATACTGTTACATGAATGTTTACTTTGTGAAAACTCAATCAGCTGTGCCTAATAAATTGTTCACTTTTCAATAAAAATTGTATTTAAATAGAAAGAATATACCATGACTAAGTGGAATATTTTTCGGCATGCAAGAGTAGTTCAGTGTTAGTAATACACTGTCTGATTTTGATACCTGGCATTTGACAAACTGCAACACCCATCTTTGACAAAAACATATAGTAAATAGTAAATGATGGATCCTTTCTTAATATGTACCTCATTTTGAAAGCCAACTAATAGGGAAATAGTAAAGACAGTCTCACTAAATGACAAGTCAAATTTACCCTTTATCTGCACTACTATGTAATAATGCAGTGAAGATATTAGCTAATGTAATTAGACAAAATAAAATATTTGGAAATTTGAATTGCAATAGAAGAGTAAAAAATCTCTATTATGACTGAATATCTGGAAAAGTCCTAAGAGTCAAAGGAAAACCACTGCAAATAAGTGAATATAGTAAAATGGCAATATATTAAAGTAGCATTGAAAAATTGGAAACTTCATATATGTAAATAAAAGTTTGAAGATACAAAGGAAGAGAAAATTCCATTAAAATGGAAAAAGATAAAATAAATAATTTAAGCATAAATATACAAAAGTAGACTCGAACAAACTGTAAGACCAACTAAAATCCAAAGTCTTACCATATGCTGTGTTGTGAGAATAGGAAAACAGGCACTCATACATTTCAACAGCTATGGAGTAGAATTTGGCAACATTTAGTAAAATTTCACATGCATTTACCCTTTCACCCAGCAATCATACCTCTAGAAAACCATCCCCAAAGAACTGGTAAATGTATTAAATGACCTATGTGTATAGGTCACCATCTTTTCATAATCCCCCAAAGAGTCTTATTTTCTAACAAAACTAGAATTCTTTCTTGGAGTCAGATCCCTTCTGCGAGTTCATACTAAGCATATTACCTCAATTTGGTATCAGAGGTCCTTAAACAATTTCACCAACTGAAATGAGCCCATATAATACTAGTCCATAAGGTGTAGATTGCTCTGTTCAGGTCCAGATATAGATCCATAATAGTACCTGCAGGAGCTTTTTAACTTGTTTTTTTATGAAACAACAAAAAGGATTTATTAGAAATGACTGATAATTCATAATGGAAATAAAATTAAATTACCTTAATACGCAAAAACTGTAGATGTTCAATGTTCTTATACTAATTTTAATTTTCTTATCCTTAAGGAAACGGTAGCAACTTTTAGCTTACAGAGTTCTCTGCTCCTGTGTGCTCTATAATCCTCATCTTTTTTTTTTTTTCATTTTAACATCTGCTGATTTACTTCTTTGTGTACCATGCTGTCCTTATGCTAGGCTGCTGTTACTTGGACACTAATTCTTTGTGTCAGAGCCCTATATGACTATTTCAAATAGTCTCTGTGTGTGACTGCTCAGTTTATTTAAAATATCCAGAGCATTTCTACAAAGGTTTGCCATCTCCAATGCTCTGCAAAATGCCTGCTGCTAATAATGCAAGAAGTTGTTAAATTATCTTTCAGCTGATGCACCAGCACACGATAGACTGAGAATTCTCCAGTAAGGTACTCAACGAAAGTGAGTCAAGAAATCCAGAGAATGAGTTTCACATCTCTTAAAACCTATCACCCACTCTTAGAGGATAAAAACACTGGAGAGCGATATGGAAGGGAAAGATTTGAGAAGAGGTTTCTTGGGTGTAGGGTGGTCAGAATTAGCAAGTGAAAATACAGGTTACTCAGTTACCTTTGAATTTCAGATAAACAACATATAACTTTTTCATATAAGTATGTCTGAAATACTTCATGGGACATACCTGTACTAAAAAAGTATTTGTTGTTTATCTGAAATTCAAATGTAACTGGGCATCCTGTATTTTATCTGGCAATTCCACTTGGGAGGGAGCACACCCTGTGCTTTAAGTTCTGCCACCTACCCACCCAAAGGGAAGGGAGGTGCCACCTACCATATTTCAAGTTTAAAAAGCAGAGCTTCTGCAGGGCCAAATGGAAAACTTGTTAGAAGAATGGCAGACGGAATGGACTGGTTGACAAGTGCCCAGGAAATCTAGGGGTCCAGAGAAACCAGAAAGCTGCTTTGGCAGCAAAGCAGTACTTGTTTCGAAATCTGTCTCCATTCCCAGAACTTATCAAGCTAAAGGACAACAGAGTATTTCTGTGAACTTGATGTGGGCCAAATGGGGGAGAAACTAAGACCAGAGTGGTTTTGATTTTTATCCAAGGGATTCATTTGGGAGGTCAATGGGAATCCAACAGAGCAAGTCTTAGAGGGGCTGGGCCAAGGAGGACCAAGACCAAAGGGAAAGAAAGCACTGCCAAGTGACTGAAAGCCCCAGTCAGAAAGGGGTCACACAGGTGCCCCCAACAAATCGAGAAAAGCACCCACAGGACAAAGAGGACAAAACAAATATGTATATACTTTGTTCTTTGTTTCTTTTTTAAATTGTTGGTGTTATTTTTTTATTGTGGTAAAATATATGTAACAAAATTTATCATTTTAACCATTTTAAAATGTACAGGTCAGCGATATAAATACATTCATATTGCTGTGCAACCATCACCGCCACCATCCATCTCCAGAGCTCTTTCCATCTTGCAAAGCTGAAACTCTATACCCATTAAATAATAACTCCCCATTTCTCTTTTCCTCCAATTCCTGGAAACCACTGTTCCTTTCTTTTCAACGTGTAATACTTCACAAATCTGCACGCCATGCTTGTGTGGGGCCCATGCTAACCTGCTCCCTGCTGCTCCAATTTCAGTATATGTGCTGCCCAAGTGAGAACTGTTGTTTTCAACTTCTTCTTTTTATCTTTTGACCCCCTCCCCCCACATCTCTCACCCCCAACCTCACCTGGGGGCAACCACCAATGTGTTCTCTGTATATGTAAGCTTGGTATTTATTTTGTTTTGTTTTTTAATTTAAGAGAGGTCATATGGTATTGGTTTTTCTCTGTCTGACTTGTTTCACTTAGCGTAATGCCCTCGAGGTCCATCCATGTGCTCTCAAATGGCAACATTTTACTCTTTTTATGGCTGAATAATATTCCTGTATATGTGTTTGTGTGTGTGTGTGTGTGTGTGTGTGTGTATACAACCTCTTCTTTATCCATTCATCCATTGATGGACACTTACATTGCTTCCATGTCTTGGCGATTATAAATAATGCTGCAGTGAACATAGGGATGCCTATGTTTTTTTGAATTAGTGTCTTCATTTTCTTTGGATAAATACGTAGTAGTGGAATTGATGGATCATGTCGTAGTTCTATTTTTAATTTGGGGGGAACTGCCATACTGTTTTCCATCGTGGCTGTGTCAATTTAGATTCCCACCAACAGTGCAGGAGGGTTACCTTTTCTCCACATCCTTGCCAATACTTGCTATTTACTGTCTTTTTGATGCCATTCATTGTGATTTTGATTTGCATTTCCCTGATGATTAGTGATGCTAAGCATCTTTTCATGTACCTGTTGGCCATCTGTATGTCTTCTTGGTGTGTGTGGGGGAGGTGTCTATTCAGGTCCTGTGCCCATTTTTTAATGGGGTTGCTGCATTTTTTTGATATTGAGCTGTATGAGTTCTTTGATACTTTGGATATTAACCACTTCTCAGATATATCATTTGCAAATTACTGAATTGTGACTGTGTCTAATACTTCTACTATTAAAGAGTGATCAGAAAAGGCATGAGGCTTTCCAGAGTCTTCCAGTTGCACAGGTTAAATCTTACCCAACTGCATAAACTGTTGATGGAACATTACAGTCAATAAAAGTATTTTGATTATACACTATGAGTTGTGTTTGCTCAAAATACCAGTTATTACTGTTACTGTTCTTAATCTATAATTAGCTTTTGTTAATGTTTTCCTGACTATGCAGCTTTGTTCTTTCATCAGAGTGCCCACTGTTTTGCATTATGTGGTACTCCAAGATGATGTAGTGGGGAGAATTTATCCAACTCTGTTTTTGAAGGGGAGGTTAGAAAACTTCCTGATTTGCCTTTGAGCCTAAAATTGTTCTACTTTCTTCCCACTTACTTCTGACAAAGACTTATTCCTTGAACGAGCCAGGCTCCTCTGAGCCCACTCCTCCACTAGGCCTCAACTTGGCCTTGAACAAACACTTAAATAAACACAAACACTTGAACAAATACTAACTTAATTTCTAACAGCTCGTGACTGTATCCCTAGGATGATCCTAGCCCTCCTTGAAATGCCTACCTGAGAAAACTCAAGGCTACTAAACTAATTTACTTTTTGTTCCAGACAACACCTGAAGATAGGGTTCCTGTCTCCTAGTCTCTGTGGTGGGTGGAAGCCCAACTCCAATAAGCACCAGGTAGCAAACCCAGATGGGCTTCTCATGGACCAACCCCTTCCGGCATTTTGTAATTTTTCACTTCTAAACTTCACTGACTGCACGCCCACCCCCTTACTACCTCATCTTCCCTTTAAAATGCTCGGTCACAGGACTTCCCTGGTGGTCCAGTAGTAAAGAATCTGCCTTACAAGAAAGGGGACGTGTGTTCGATCCCTGGTTGGGGAACTAAGATCCCACACGCCGCAGGGCAACTAAGACCACACACCACAACTACTGAGCTTGTGCGCCACAACTAGAGAGAAGCCCGCATGCCTCAACGAAGATCCCGTGGGCGGCAACTAAGACCACGATGGAGCCAAAAATAATAAATAAAATAAATAAATAAATAATAAATCTTAAAAAAAAATGCTCAGTCACCTCTGTACAAATCAAAGTTGAATTTTGTTCCTGCTGGATCCTTTTTCCTACTGCAAAACTATGTTACTGATTAAAATCTGTCCTTACCACTATAACTAGTGTCCAGCTTTGCTTATCTTTGACACTATCCAACACCAAAAAATATTTTTTCTATTTCCAACAGAACAGAATAGAATTTTACAGTTTGACACAGCCTGTTCCAAACAAGTGTGATTGAAAAACTCTTCTGGAGAAATGTTACTAAATTTTACAGAGAAAAAAAAAATCCCTTGTAAAAAAGTTTGTTTAACTATTAAGTAAGATCTAAACCTTGTTTTTAAATTGAGAAATTTCTCAGGGGATTTTAATGTTCTAATGGACTTCGTGAATCAAATTTCCAAAGGGAAGAATTAAAATGCAGCATTTTCTTAACATATTTGACCATGGAACCCTTTGTTTTTAGAGCACCAATCCCAGGACATTCCAGAACTAATGTTCCAAGAAAAATATTTTTTTGAAAATCCTGGCTTAAGCATTTCAAACCCACCATCTACTACATCTAATTACACTTACATTTTATTTCTGTGACCTATGGAAACATCAGATGACAGCCAGGTTTTCTCAAAGTGTAGACTTTTTACCATCTTATCAGAACCATCTCAGTAAATTTGTTAAAAATGCAAATTACTGGACCATGTCCCAGACTTGCTGAATTGGTATACCTTGCAACTCTAATGGGAGGTGGGACCTGGAATCAGAATTTTGATACTGTCCAAAGTTGGATTCTTACCTACACTAAAGCCCAAGAACTCAGATGAGGAATCTTACCTGTGGCTGCCCTTTCAGGATCCATTGCTGAAATCATTCCCCAAAGTTTGCAGGTTTTTTTGGAGTCTACATTTTCCTTTCCAAGCAATAAGCTGAAGGAAGAAGCAGAAAGCTACTTAGGCTCTTTCTACACAGAAAGAAAAAAATGAACAGAAAAAATTCAGTGATTAACTTTTCCCACTCAGCAGGTGCTAACTTTCTATTGTGCTCTTAAAGAGGTAGCATTCCTTCCTCCCAAGTTATATTTCCAGGGGTGTTTGCTGGCTGTGTGTTACTTGAAAATTAAAGTGATTCTCTCCAGCCACTTCTCAAAAATTTGTAACAATTACAAACTGACTCTGTAAGCTGTCCTAGTAAAAAGTTATTTCTAAAATAATATTTGTAAAAAAAAAACTCATTTGATCATGCTTTTGAAATCTAGACTTAAATTTATTTTATTCAATTTCTCCAGATTGAGAGAAAGAGCAATCGAACCATTTTAATTTTTAAAATCTAGAGTAAATATTCTAATTCCTTCAATCTTTTCAAGTTAAGATGGAGGTGTTCCTCTTTTAATACCTCTTCCTCTTCTTCCTCTTCTCCTTCTTCTCTACCTCCTCTTTCTCCTTCCCCTTCCTCTTTCATTTCTTCTCCTTCTTCTTTTTTGAAGCCTCTCAAGTTTAATTTTCTGTTCAAAACAGAAAATGAGATATGTATTGTTGACTATGCATATTGTAATGAGGCCTGCTTAAATGTCCTTTGAAATCTTTTATTTCTATACTTTGCAAAATGTTCTCCTCATTAGGGATGTAGACTATTCAAGAAAATGACTCTTGAGGCTCTAGAACAGAGGCACTTAGGGGCTGAGGCTGAATGAACAATCAATTTGAGGAGAATGGTTTTATGTGTAGCTCTGGGACTTATAATAACTGTTAAAAGAAGAAGGATTTCCTTGGTGGTGCAGTGGTTAAGAATCCACCTGCCAATGCAAGGGACACGGGTTTGAGCCCTGGTCCAGGAAAATCCCACATGCCGCGGAGCAACTAAGTCCGTGTGCCACGACTACTGAAGCCTGTGTGCCTACAGCCCATGCTCCAGAACAAGAGAAGCCAATGCAATAAGAAGCCCGCTCACTGCAATGAAGAGTAGCCCCCGCTCGCCGCAACTAGAGGAAGCCCGCATGCAGCAACAAAAACCCAATGCAGCCCCCCAAAAAATTAATTAATTTAAAATAAAAAAATAAAGAAGAAGAAAAAATGAAGATCAGTAGAGAAGTGCCATCTTCTTTAAGAAAAGAAAAAGAAAAAGCTAAGCATGGAATATAATTCAGCGGTTCTCAAACTCCAGTGTGCATCAAAATCCCCTGAAAAGCTTGATAACACAGATTGCTGGGGCCGCCCCCAAGGTTTTCAGCAGTTCTGGGGTGGGGCCTGAGGACTGATAGTTCTAATACGTTTCCAGGTAATGCTGTTGGTCCAGAGACCATATACTCTACTTCCAAACACACACATGCTTTCTATCTCTTCTAACTTACCTGGAAGGAAAGAACATCTTTAAGTGAAAGAAGATAAAACCCAAGGGGAAGCATGTAATCAGCATCTTGCAAAAGTTGGCAGTCACACACATAATTTCTAGGAGGTATTATTTATGGTGGCTCATTAAGTTCCAAGTAGCTGGTCCCAATGTAGGACACAGTCTACCAGGATGCATTTATTTAAAATTATAAGTAGGATGCTATAACAAAGTAATAGTTAAGGATTGGTGAGGAAAATAACAGAGGTTATTTAAAAGTTGCTCTAAAATATGATTTTAAATGAATTGGTAACATGTTCTTAGTCTTAAATAATTGTTTATATTAATAAGGAATGGAAAATACATGTTAGAAGACCTGTGGAATGTTGAATAAAAATACTTACCTGAATTTTATTTCATGTCTTGCAGGACAGTCTCAGGATTAATTTTTTGGAGGATATATCCTACAAATTTTATAACTTATAACTCTAAGCCCCAAATTACTAAGCAATAATAAACATCAACAAACTATTCAAAAATGTTTTATTACAAGATAATCTAAATTTCTTCTAAAATCTTTCCAAAAATTCAATGTAAAGTGATAAAGCCCCTCTTATTCCCCTCAACCCAAATGTTATGTTTTTTCCCAATGATAACTTCTGTAGCAGTTTTCTGTAAGAAAGGACTTATCTTACTGACTTCCTCAGTTTGTGGCCAATATAGCACCCTTTTCTTTTCATCTTGTATGTAGGTCTAAGCATTTGAATTATTCATCTTTGAATCTGAAAAATTTATCTAGGACTTTCCAACTAAAAGAGTTAAATTCTGAACAGTACAGTATAATGAAAGCGCCTTCAGGATAATTTAAATACATCATTAGCTGGCTAATATGACAAGAAATTCCAATCAACCTTTATCAGTTGCATCTCTCTTCAATGACCCTTCAACCCACTTTCTTTTAAACTACTTTGAGCTGCAGAACTACTTTGCAAATTCTCCTGAGGAATGTAAATGACTTGCATTTTCAGTCACCCCCTGACAATTTTCATTCACTATTTAACAGGTAATTATCTGACCATCCAGAGTTACATATAACTCTCCAGGAGAATGGAGTGTCCTTTGAGTTCAGTGAAGAGGTGAGAGTCCATATGCCAATAATAGCCACAATTTTAGTCCCGTAACTTCTCTTTTCTCCTTCAAGTCACTTCACCCAACTTTTTCTCCTGATCTTCTGAGTGTGACAAATCTATTAATAACACATCTCCCAAGAAATGGTAAATCGTAAATTGTTTAAGAAATGTATTAAATACTGTGTATCTCAACGTTATTACTTAATAAAATTATATATGCTGCACCTTATAACAGTAGAATAAATTTCTTACGCTCTGTAGGATAGCATATTCAGGGTATAAATTACTTTCTAGAAATTTAAGTCAATTAACCAAACATTTACTATGCACCTTTACTTTTCCAGCTCTGTTTTAGAAGCAAGCACCCTACAGAGGTAATAAGATGGAGATTTTAAATTCATTCAGTTAAAAAGGAAAATGAGAATATTAATAGCACAATGGTGACAAGATTATAATTGTCATGATGATAGTCTAACAGAGGTTTGGACAATGTACATGGGAGAATAGAGGAGGGGGTACCAGAAAGAAACAATTTCTGAATAGCTTCCTTGTGTTCGATTTAGCTATGGTCAGCCACCACTAAATCTATACATTTTGGCTTATTCTTTCAATTGAAAGTTTTTCGGATGTTGGAATAAGAATGAAAGAAGAAAAACATGTCAAGTAATCCTAACTTAATTCATCTTCAGTTATATACAGTTATATACATACAGATATATAATCTCTTGAATCCTCAAAAGAGTTCTATAGAATATGTATCATTTTTCTCAACTCCTGCACTTTCTCTATGCCCTCACTTGTCCTATTTTTTCTTCTCTGATTTATTTAAGTGATAAGGACTATAACCTTGCTCTTGTATCCCTATGATACGTACATACCTGTAAACCTATAATAGGAAAGAATCTGGGAACCTAGGGAGAGATTAGTAGATGACAGAGTAATAAGGATATACAAGAACAGAAATTATGTGGAAGGAAGGCTGCTCATTTCTGTTCTTTGTGGTTGTACTTCCAGGAGTCATCTCTTTCTCCCTTCTTTCTTAGCCCATGAATCAGTCACTCAGTCAATGCTAATCTCCTCTTTTTCTGGTGTGTATATACACGTAAACACACCCCCCCACCATCACCCCCACCATCACTTCAACACCACCTATAGACCCCCTCCATAGATTGAACCACTACACCTATTTAAAACTGTTAAGAAATGTTTTCTTCAAAATTTGAGTTCTAAAACTGGAATGCAGGGACTTCCCTGGTGGTCCAGTGGTTAAGACTTCGCCTTCCAACACAGGGGATGTGGGTTCAATCCCTGATCAGGGAGCTAAGACCCCACGTGCCTTTCGGCCAAAAAACCAAAACATAAAACAGAAGCAATATTGTAATAAATTCAATAAAGACTTTAAAAATAGTCCACATCAAGGCTTCCCTGGTTGCGCAGTGGTTGGGAGTCCGCCTGCCGATGCGGGGGACATGGGTTCGTGCCCCGGTCTGGGAAGATCCCACATGCCGCGGAGCGGCTGGGTCCATGAGCCATGGCCACTGAGCCTGTGCATCCGGAGCCTGTGCTCCGCAACGGGAGAGGCCACAACAGTGAGAGGCCCACATATGGCAAAAAAAAAAAAAAAAAAATAGTCCACATCAAAAAAAAAATCTTAAAAAAGAAATAAAATTGGAATGTAATTACAAATCTTCCTCAATTTACAATAGGACTATATCCTGATAAACCAATTGTTAAGTTGAAAATATCATAAATCAAAAATGCATTTAAGGGACTTCCCTGGTGGTGCAGTGGTTAAGAATCTGCCTGCCAATGCAGGGGACACGGGTTTGAGCCCCGGTCTGGGAAGATCCCGCATGCTGTGGAGCAACTAAGCCCGTCTGCCACAACTACTGAGCCTGCGCTCTAGAGCCCACGAGCCACAACTACTGAACCCACATGCCACAACTACTGAAGCCCGTGTGCCTAGCTCCCGTGCTCCGAAACAAGAGAAGCCACCACAATGAGAAGCCCACACAGTGCAACAAAGAGTAGCCCCCGCTCGCCACAACTAGAGAAAGCCCATGCACAGCAACGAAGACCCAATGTAGCCAAAAATAAAAATAAATAAGATAAATAAATTTTTTTTAAATGCATTTAATACACCTACCCTACCAAACATGATAGTTTAGCCTCACCTATCTTAAACTTGCTTGGAACACTTATATTAGCCTACAGTTGGGCAAAATCAAGTAACACAAAACCTATTTTATAACAAAGTGTTGAATATGTTATGAAATTTATTGAATACTGTACTGAAAGTGAGAAACAGGAAGGCTGTCTGGTAACAGAATGGTCATAAGTGTATGGGTTGTTTACCCTCCTGATCTTGCGGCTGACTGAGAGCTGCAACCTCGGCATCAGGTCAGAGTATCATACCACATACCCCTGGCCCAGAAAATATTAAAATTCAAAATCTGCAGTATGATTTCCACTGAATGCATATTGCTTTTGTACCATCATAAAGCAGAAGAATCTTAAGTTGAACCATCATAAATTGGAGACCATCTATCTATCTTTATTTGGTCTAAGAAATACAGAGACTCTTTTATGTGAGCATGAAATAAAAATAGTTGAAACTGAATGGAATTTTATAATTTCCCCTTAATCTACACAAACATAACAGAGATGTCTAACTTTTAAAAACTCCCCTTAATCTTTGAATTTAGTTGGTGACATTTCATGTGTTAACCCAGTTCCTTATTTTTCATCAGATTACTTTTGCCATCCAAGTGTTTTAATTTCTCATCCTACTTTTTACCTTCCTTTTCTCCACAGAGTCTGAAGTATACTTTTTCTTGCTCCTTGGGGGTATTCTGAATAAGTTAAATTTAACTCCCCATCGCCATTCCATGATTTGCCCAATGAAAATAAATTACCATCAATCCTCTTTTATTCTTATCATTTTGTTGTGTTGTTATTTTTTAAGCCTCCCTGTACTAACCATATAAAATATATGGAGGGCTTTTTATCAATGTGACTGTCATCAGAGATACTGGGAAATTCTACAAGAAATAACAAACGGACAGACTACTGGGGGAAAAGGGATATTTCTACTTTTAACTCCTATAGCTCATCTGTTGTGATCTAATTAGGTATCTGAGAATTTGAGGTACAATATCACAATTTAAATGACTTTTATAAGTCTCTGAAAGCCCTACAAATTCTTCCCCAAACTGTTTCCTAGTTGATACAGCCAATTATATTTCATTAATGTATCACATCCTGATGTTAACGGGACAGTTGATTAGATGCCCTATTCCCAAACAGGGTTGCATTATGCCTTAGGTACTTTGTTCTGTGGGTCCCTCACTCTAACAAAAAACAAACAAATGAACAACAACAAAAATATATATATATATATACACATATACATGTACATAAATATATAACATATATACATATTACACACATATGTAAAACTAATACATATTTAACATTTTTTTTTTTTTTTCTTTTTGCGGTATGCGGGCCTCTCACTGTTGTGGCCTCCCCCGTTGCGGAGCACAGGCTCCGGATGCGCAGGCCCAGCGGCCATGGCTCACGGGCCCAGCCGCTCCGCGGCATATGGGATCCTCCCAGACCGGGGCACGAACCCGTATCCCCTGCATCGGCAGGCGGACTCTCAACCACTGCGCCACCAGGGAGGCCCTTAACATATTTTTAAAAGTATATTTTACAGGTTTTTTTTGATATAAAGATGGATATAATCCAGTCTGTGTTAAAAATTTAAACATTTTCTTCAGCTCTAAGAGTTTATTTTTTCTTGACTTAAAAAAAAAGATAAAATATTTTTGTAGGCCTCCCCAAATCTAGTGGGTCCTTGGCCCTGTGTCTGCTGTGCCCTCTGGACAAGTCAGCCCTGCTCCCCAAAATCTTCATGGCTCCCTCCTCGTGTCCTCAAGTGTTTGCTCACTGACCACCCTAACTAAAATTACAGCTTCTCCTTGTCCCTACACTTCCAATCTTTCCTATGTTGCTTTGTATACTTTTCATATAACATGTAACCTTTTGATATATTCTACACTAAGATTGACTTGTTACTTATGTCTCCCCCAATTAGAATGTGAGCTCCATGAGGTCACTGATGTATCCCCACATCCCTGAGCAGTGCATGGTATTGAGAAAGGACTTGATAATTCTCTCTTGAATGAAATAGGAAAGAAATAAGTCTTTGACTATTTTTATTCTTTGTGTTTTTTTAAATTCTATTTTATTTTTGTGATGGTCCCAGAAACTAAGGGGTAGGTTGGAGGAATGTTTTCACATACCAGCAGACAAATGTGTAGTACGGGGTGATTTTACAGAATGCATTAATGAGCTTTGTGCTTTAAAGACTCAAAAAATAATAAAAATTTTTGCATCAGTTATCAGTCTTGCTGCGTCCCTCAAAGGTCCTCATTATTTATATTTTAACCTCCCTCTGAAAAGTCACAGTTATATTTGAAGGTACCAGGTCCTTTTCAGAATGTAAGCACAGTTTTAGGCAAATCCAAGCCATAATCACATCACAATCTTTAGAAAGCAGAAGCAAGAACGAATATCCTCACTTAATGTTATATCAATGAGAGGGAGGAAAAAGAAAAAAGAAAAGGAAAGCTACAGTTTTTCAGACCTATTATGTGCTGGGAGCTGTTAGGCTCTTTATACATAATCTCTGGAATCCTCAGAACAGTTCTATGAAATAGGTACTAGTATTCCTAACTTAAAAACAGGGAAGTGCATTCAGATTCTAATCTACGTTAACAGAATTTGCCTGAGAGCACACGACCAGCGAAGATGAACTAGGATTTAAACCAATATTTACTGGGCTTTACAGCTTGAGCACTATCAATTACATTTTGTCACAAAGAGCATTGTAAGTCCTGTTAGAAAAAAAACTAGGATCCTGGGGTCAATGAGAGGCTACAAAAGGACTGTTAAGTCTGGAACATCATTATATATGATAGGGACTTGTATCACTCATTCCTTTAATGAAGAATAACATAGCAAATGGTTATGGGCTAATGTGCTAACTTGATTGGGTATTGTCAGTGACTTTGTTTATTTTATTTTAAAAAGTCTCTATTCACTGATTTTACCATAAAAGTCTCTGTCCACCGATTTTACCATGAAACTTCCTTTATCATTCCTACTGATGAGATACGGCCAAAATTGGGTATGACTGATACTGGCTTCAACTTATTGAGACAAATCTACTGCTATAAATTTATTTCTCTTAAAAATATTTGTATCACCAACCCCTGTTTAAATAACCAGTCATCATGTAAAGAAGGAAAGTGGGTTATCTAAAATCATCATGTCTTACTTGGTTACAATTATTTCCATTAGGGCCAACTTGAAAGCCAAAAGGCAAAACTTGTTCAGAGAAAACATCAACAAGACATAAAAACTTTCCATACTCTTGAGGGTTACTGTTTCTGCAAAACTCCCAATGTAATATTAAAAAAACAAACAAACAGATCACTCATTTCAATCAACATTAAGAAAATAAGCAAATTCTGTTTTCTCCAGATATAAGCATAACGGTATATATAAAATAAGTACTGTGGAGTTGAGTACACATTTCTTGTCTCTTTTTCAATCAGACAGCAAAAATTTATTGGTTGTCTATTGTACGTAAGGATCTGTGTTTTACAGCACTCATAATTATATCAAGATATAAAATATTATTAGATACTAGTCTTGACCTAGAAAAATGTTTGCCCTTGAGTTGGAATAACAAGACAAAAGGTATGGCTTACAGATGTTAATCACCATATGGTAAATCCATGTTGTCTGACACCCAAGACTACCCCATTCTTCATGGTACCAACTCCTGGACAGTCTCACAAGCCAGCAACCAAAAGTTTTATGTCTGGCTCAATAGGGACCATCCCGTGTGATAGTCAGCTTACCAGTTTAGTGACCCTGTGACAGCTGAATGATAGCAAGGTATTTAACTCTCTGAGCTTCAGTATACCCATACAATAGAGATCATTTCTATCATAGAGAGTTGCTGTTAGGATCACAGAAGATGTATTTAAAATGCCTGGCATAATAACAGCTGTGAGGTGATATCTCATTGTGGTTTTTCTTTGCATTTCTCTAACAATTGGTAAAGTATCAATGCATACCCTTTAGAATAGCTATTATCAAAATGGCAAGAAATCACAAGCATTGGAAAAGGGAACTCTTTTACATTGTTGATGGGAATATAAACTGGTGCAGCCTCTATGGAAAATAGTATGGTGATTCCTTAAAAAAATTAAGAATAGAGCTACCATATTATCCAGCTATTCCACTTCTGGGTATTTATCTGAAGAATATGAAAACACTAATTTGAAAAGATATATGTACTCCTTTCATCACAGCATTGTTTGCAATAGCCAAGATATAGAAACAACCTAAGTGTCCATTGATGGATGAGTAGATAAAGAAGATGTGTTTTATATATAGAGACAATGGAATACTACTCAGCCATAAAAAGATGAAATCTTGCCATTTGTGACAACATGGATGGACCTTGAGGGTATTATGTTAAGTGAAACAAATCACATGAAGAAAGACAAGTACTATATGATTTTACTCATACGTGGAATATTAAAAAAAAAAGTAAATGAACAAACCAAACAAAAACAAACACATAAATACAGAGAACAGAGTAGTGGTTACCAGAAAGAAAGAGGTTGGGGGGAGGGCAAATGGGGTCAACTGTATGGTGACAGATAAAAACTAAACTTTTGGTGATGAGCACACTGTACTGTACACAGAAGCTGAAATACAATTTTGCACACATGAAACTTTTACAATGTTATAAACCAATGTTACATCAGTAAAACTAACTTAATTAATTAATTTAAAAAAGTGTCTGGGGGCTTCCCTGGTGGCGCAGTGGTTGAGGGTCTGCCTGCCGATGCAGGGGACATGGGTTCGTGCCCCGGTTCGGGAGGATACCACATGCCGTGGAGCGGCTGGGCCCATGGACCATGGCCGCTCAGCCTGCGCGTCCAGAGCCTGTGCTCCGCAATGGGAGAGGCCACAACAGTGAGAGGCCCGCGTACCGCAAAAAAAAAAAAAAAAAAAAAAAAGTGTCTGGCATATTATTAGTACTTAAAGAGTAGTAGTAGATTTTAGCTCTAAAAAGGGTATGTCTAGGAAAACAATAGAGAAGAAAAAAATGAAAAAAAACATTTCCCTGTATTTTGGTAGTGTGCACACAGCTTCAAATGTGCCACAGGGGAAAACCAAAGGTAGATGCTTTCATAGATCTTTGGCAGTCGGAAAAGAAGATATTCAACATTAATTTGATACATGATACAGGACATATTAATCGGTGGATGATTCCATTTGGTTATACAATGCTTCCTCTTACATAAGACATTTTAAAACAAAAAAAGACCTCTGCATTCTAGTTAAACTTTTTTATATTTGTTTCATAACATGCCATCATGCCACCAATTTATGTTTCCTTTATAGCAATCTTCTTACTTAATCACTCCTTAACTGTCATTATTTCCTCCTAGACCACAAGCTCCATGAGGCCAGAGTTATGCTCCTCTTTTCTGTCACTACATCTTCAATGTCAAGCAGAGTTCCTGGTATGAAGTACTAGGCTCAATAAATGTCAGTTGGGGCTTCCCTGGTGGCGCAGTGGTTGGGAGTCCGCCTGCTGATGCAGGGGACACGGGTTCGTGCCCCGGTCCAGGAGGATCCCACATGCCGCGGAGCGGCTGGGCCCGTGAGCCATGGCCGCTGAGCCTGCGCGTCCGGAGCCTGTGCTCCGCAGCGGGAGAGGCCACGACAGTGAAAGGCCCGCTTACCGCAAAAAATAAATAAATAAATAAATGTCAGTTGATTAAATTATTGAACTAATGGTGGTTTGTGAAGGGAGAGGGAATTCTTTTTTTTTTTTTTTTCAACATTAAGTGAGGAAGTAATAAAATTTGTCTTTACAGGTATTCCTGCAATGGACATGATAGAATGAAAGAATGTCATGATAGTCTGTTTAACCCTCCCCACCCTGCTCCAACATCCAAAGTTAGCTATTCTGGAAAAACAACTCGATTTCAAAGACAGCTGGTGGGAAGGCATATCAAATATGCAAAATACTCCAGGAGAAAAATGACAGAAAGGAAGGAACACAACATGAAACAAACAAAATCCTAGCCTAGACGAAAATATCCAAAGGAACAGAAGAAAATTCCTCCCACGAATTTCAATCTATAGATCATCTTACTATGGATGGGGGTCCAGTTTAAAAAAACAAACAACATGAGATTATTAAGGGAGATTGCAGTCAGAAAGAACAAATACTGATATAGAAAAATTCATTAAAAGGGAAACAGCAAGGAACAAAATAGATGGCAATAAAAGTGAAAATAAACAAGCTCCTCTTTTAAGTATTCTTTTTTATTCATTGATTTTCTTATTCTCAGAGGCTTATTCCATCATCTAAACTTTAAAATAATTTATTAATCTAGTTCTCCAAACAAAATGCATTAAGATTCACAGTGGAACTGCATTCCACTTAATATTACCTTATTTTGTATTTGTTTATATTTAATAATTTCCATTATATAGGCTCTATTAAATGTATTTCTAAACAATGAAAGGGCTAGCAATTATTATTGAGCTGCCCATTTTTCCGTTTCTGAGTACTAGTAATAAAGAGAAAAGCTACTGAATTTTCTATATTTATGATATATTAGTAAAATCATGTTTTTAAATTCTTATTTTATACCATATTAATGTGAATTTAAAGCATAATAAGTATCATTTCTCATTCATAAGATTGATAAAAGCCTTAAGTAATGGTAACATTCAGTTCTAGAGAGTATTTAAGGAAACAGGCACTATTATATATCATTGAAAGCATTATGAATTACTCAAGATTGCTCTGGCTTTACTTATCAAAATTAAAAATTAAATTAGGGGATGCTACTCTTATTATTGTGTTGAAAGTCCAAGCCAGTTCAATAAAGCAGGGAAAAAGTGGCATAAAAGTTGAAAAGAAAAAAATAATCTTCATTTATAGACAGTACTTTTTTACATAGAAAATCTTAAAGAATTTACAAAAATATACTAAAACTGTTAAGTATATTCAGCAAGATCACATGACATACAAAATACACAGAATATTAACTAGCAATTAAGCACTGAAAATGAAATTTGAATTGTTAAATGGCAATACTACCCAAAGCCATCTATAGATTCAATGCAATCGCTACCCATGACATTTTTCACAGAACTAGAACAAATCATCCTAAAATTTATATGGAACCATAAAAGAGCCAGGATTGCCAAAGCAATCCTGAGGAAAAAGAACAAAGCAGGAGGTATAACCCTCCCACATTTCAGATAATCCTACAAAGCTATAATAATCAAAACGGCATGGTACTGGCACAAAAACAGACATATGGATCAGTGGAACAGAGTAGAGAGCCCAGAAATAAACCCACACACCTATGGTCAATTAATCTTTTTTCCCCCCCACCATTATGTATGATATATATGTATATATATATATATATATTGGCCTCTCCACATGGCTTGTGGGATCTTAGTTCCCAACCCAGGATTGAACACACGCCCTTGGCCATAAGAGTGTGGAGTCCTAACCACTGGGCCACCAGGGATTCCCCCCCATTAATCTTCAACAAAGGAGGCAAGAATATACAATAGGAAAAAATATACAATAGGAAAAAGATAGTCTCTTCAGCAAGTGGTGCTGGGAAAGTTGGACAGCCACATATAAATCAATGAAGTTAGAACACACCCTCTCACCATACACAAAAATAAACTCAAAATGGCTTAAAGACTTAAACATAAGACATGATACCATAAAACTCCTAGAAGAGATGATAGGCAAAACAGTCTCTGACATAAACAGTACCAATGTCTTCTTAGGTCAGTCTCCCAAGGCAATAGAAATAAAGACAAAGATAAAGAAATGGGACCTGATCAAACTCACAAGCTTTTGCACAGCAAAGGACACCATAACCAAAACAAAGAGACAACCTATAGAATGGGGAAAATATTTGCAAACAATGCGATCGATAAGGGCTTAATTTCCAAAATATACAAATAGCTCATACAACTCAATAACAAGAAAACAAACCGAATCAAAAAATAGGCAGAAGGGCTTCCCTGGTGACGCAGTGGTTGAGAGTCCGCCTGCTGATGCAGGGGACACGGGTTCGTGCCCCGGTCTGGGAAGATCCCACGTGCCGCGGAGTGGCTGGGCCCGTGAGCCATGGCCGGTGGGCCTGCGCATCCAGAGCCTGTGCTCCACAACGGGAGAGGCCACAACAGTGAGAGGCCCGTGTACTGCAAAAAAAAAAAAAAAAAAAAAAGGCAGAAGATCTAAATAGATATTTCCCCAAAGAAGACATACAGATGGCCAATAGGCACATGAAAAGATGCTCAACATCACTGGATGCTGAGAAATGCAAATCAAAACTACAATGAGGTACCACCTCACACCCGTCAGAATGACCATCATCAAAAAATCTACAAACAATAAATACTGGAGGGTGTGTGGAGAAAACAGAACTCTCCCACACTGTTGTTGAGAACGTAAGTTGGTGCAGCCACTGTGGAAAACAGAATGGAGGTTCCTCAGAAAGCTAAATATAGAATTACCATATGATCTAGCAATCCCACCCCTGTGCCTATATCTGGACAAAACTATAATTCAAAAAGATATGTGCACCGTGTTCATAGCAGCACTATTCACAACAGCCAAGACAAGGAAGCAACGTAAATGCCCATCGACAGATGAACGGATAAAGAAGATGTGGTACCTATATACAATGGAATTCTACTCAGCCATAAAAAAAGAACAAAATGATGCCATTTGCAGCAACAAAGATGCAACTAGAGATTATCATACTAAGTGAAGTAAGTCGGAAAGAAAAATACCATATATAATATCACTTGTATGTGGAATCTAAAATGTGACACAAATGAACCTAGCTGCGAAACAGAAACAGACTCATGGACATAGAGAACAGACTGGTGGTTGACAAGGGAGAGGGGGTTGGGGGAGGGACGGAGTGGGAGGCTGGGGTTAGCAGGTGTAAGATTTTATATATAGAATGGATACACAACAAGGTCCTACTGTATAGCACAGGGAACTATATTCAATATCCTATGATAAACCATAATGGAAAAGAATATTTAAAAAACGTATATATAGATATATATGTATATGTATAATTGAATCACTCTGCTGTACAGCAGAAATTAACACAACACTGTAAATCAACTATACTTCAATTTAAAAAATAAATAAGTAAATAAAGGAAAAGGAAATTTTAAAACTTTTTAACTGAGATAAAAATATTTCAAATGTCAAAGAATGAATCTAATGTGACTGCAAGAACTCTACACAGAAAACTACCAAATATTGCCTAGGAAAGTGTAATAGTCTTAAATAAATGAAGAGATACGGCCATTTGTGAACTGGAAAATTCACTTTTTTTAAGGTGTCCATTCTCCCCAAATTGATCCATAGATTCAATAATTACACTGTTGTAAGTTTTTATTGAACAAACTCTAATGAATAGTTGAGCTTAATCTGCAAACACTGTTGGCTTTACAATTCTCTGCTCACAGGACTCAAGAAATTTATCTGACCTCTTGGACAGGGGTTAAGAGAGGAGAATTGGGAAGGTTTGAACCAAATCTATTCCTGAATGAGGGTAATAGGTGGACTTCAGAGGAAGCTAAATAGCTAGACTCTGTTTAACCCATTCCTTTGCTCCTTGATTTCTTCAAAACAACAATTACATTACTTTGGGGGAAAAGTTTGTGGCTATAAACTACAAAGCTGGATTTACTTTCTTCTCTTAAAAAAGATGGACCATTCTGTAAATCATGATTCAATATACAGAATTCCAAAGTGAAGTTGTTTGTCATTTCATTTCTGGAATCCCATAGATTGTCATCTGCAGGAACATTCAGAGCAGTAAAAGTGGCTCCTCCTGATTTAGAAATGTAGAGCCTTTAAAATTTATTTCCTGTAACCAGTGTTTCATCACACTGGCATTCCACTCCATTGCAGTGTCCTGCCAAGCAGCGACTTAACACAGCCCTGGAGCTGGATTAGATCATACATTTAGATTCATCACAGCACAACAATTCTTATGTACTTTTCCCAAATGAAACATCGGGGAAAATCAGTTCAGAAATGAACTGGATAAATCTCTTGAATTGAGATTGATGTCCCAGATCTCAAATTATCCCGATAACAAACATCTTGTATTCAGCAGTTTGAAATCAGGGGTTTCTAAGAGAGTTGATGGATTTAAGATATTGCTATAGGACTGAATTGTCAGTTTATGCTGGATTACAAATATTCATGATCAATAAAATTGTTTAGGAACACTCTGACGTAAAGAGCAAAAAATCCCAGTATTCTACAATTCCTAACTCTTCAGCTGCTCATGGTAATTGAGATGCATTCTGTAGTGTGTATCCAACAAAACCCATCTGGACCTTATGTCTGGCTCTTTCTTGGCAGTTGTAGGTGTTACAGCTCCCCTTTAATAGGGCTAAACAGACATTAACACTAACAAAATAGAAATGCTTTACAACATCACACTGAGTTCACCAAATCTCCTTTCCTAAGTGAGTACCTGACACAAGAAAATGCACATAGGATTCTCTCGATATAACTGAATAAGTAACTGAAGCAATTAATTCACACTAATTTAGTAGTTAATTGGATACTACATTTTACGATTTTCTAATGATTTCTTATACATTGATTTCATTTGCCAAGGAGGGTTTTAATCTCCTAGAGGCCGATTTTTTTTCATCCATATTTCTTCTGTGGATAGTATAATGTTATGACCATAGTAGGTGCTTAAGAGATGATGGCTGATTAATTACACATTGTTGTCAGCATCAAAACATCTTTGAGTAGTTTTACAGCTTCCTTAATCCTTTAGTTGAGCTGCATCGCTAAACATTTAGTTTCTCCTGAACTTAAACTGTGTCATTACTGTTTTTAAATATTCCTTTATCTCTGGTAATGGACTTCCACCATCCCTATTCCTCCCTCTTGAACTTTCCGTCCTGCATTTTAATGTGTTTGTTTGGTTTATTCCTAAGCCTTGGGTTTCTCTCTCTCCCACAACCCAGCCTCTCCCTCACCCAGCTTGCAGAACAGAGAGGTAAATTTTATTTCAGTTCAGAGAACTTTTCATCACAAACCATCAATATGCCAGGCACTGTGCAAAGCACAGGTGACCCAAAGAAGACACAGCTCCTCTACTCAGAGATTCTGTGTTCTGGCGGAAGACAAACACGATTTTCACAGAGAAATTATAGAAGCCTGTGCAGGCTACTGTAAGAACACAGGCTACCTACTCCAGCCTAGTGCAAGGATATGTTCTATGGCAGGAAACCTGGAGCAGCATGTGAGTTCAGCAGCTCTGCAAGGGTAAGGCTAATGGAGTCTCTTCCTCAAAGCTAGAGAGACTGTTCGGATCTACAAACGTGCAGAGGTGAGGGGTAATGATGGGTGCACAGGCCAGAGGAAAAGGACTGAAAGATTCGCAGGCCAGAGGAAAAGGTCTGAGAAAGTTGGCAAAGTGAGGAGGAGAATCAGAAGCAGATATAAGATGTACAAATTGAGTCACAGGCAAGATCGTGGAGCAAAAGAATGGGATGGTTACATGTTACAGAAGTTACTGGGCAAGTTCAAGGTACAGAGACTATGGCCATTGCTGGCTTTCCAAGATGTGAGTGGGAAGGCCGGGTGAGCAGAAAGAACAATGGATAAAATTAGGGTTAGGGTTAGGGTTCTAGGGCTGGGAACTATTTTTAAGAATAGGACTTTGTAACTTTATAGACAGGGTCCTTTCCACTATATAGTATTTGTATTTTTATGCATACATTCATGCTTAGAATACCAGTGGAATAAATTGCCTACGATTTTATTTTAGGGCAAGTTTATACATTTACAATAAACCCTTTGTGTTTTTTTCTGAAAAACTAAGTTCGTTACTTGACTCCCGTACCTGATATTGTTAAAGACAGAAAGAACAGGTAAAGATAATACAGTTTAGAGGCTAAGGGCAAGGGCTTGGATTTGCCTTCCTCGGCATCAGTTAACTTTTTTTTTTTTTTTTTTGCTAGTTTCTTTAAATATAAATGGGGCCAGTAATAGTCTCTTGTGGAGTTGTCATCAAAATTAAGTGCGTTTATGTATGTAAAGCTCTAAGAACAGTGGCTCTTTGGAACTAGTCAATGAATGTTCACCATTACTGTGATTGTTATTTTCTGTAATGGATGGACACAGGTGACAAGTACAACCGAGAGATTTTGGTATGCAGAGAATGAGACAAAATAGACTATTTCTCTTCAAGAGAGTGATGGTCATGAAGCTTATTTCTTATAGGTGTGTTACCTGGAAGATAAGAGGACAAAATCTAACCAAATAGTTGTTTATATGAAAAACTACCTCAAATAACACAGTAAATTTAGAAAATGAACTAAGGACATTTATTTTATTGCCTACTGTATCGAAATTTATGGGTAATCACATCAGAATTTATATACATACATATATATATATATATATATATATATATATATATCATGTTATTTTTGTTCCATGAAGAGTTAGAGAATTTGATAACTCTTCCTTAAGTTGAGGCTCTTTTGAACTAAATTCTAAAGAAAGATCAACAAAGGGAGGCCTAATGAAATCTCTTAGATTCTATGATGGAAGCAATGTGAAATATTATAGGCAGGGTCATAGTAAACAACTTGTTTTACTGAGCTGAATTCAAAAGAGAAGAATCTTGAGTGAAAAGGATATTAACAAAAAGCACAAGAAACATCACAGCTCTGAAAAGGTAAAGTGATCCTTTAAATAGATATGAATAGAGCATAATTTATGCAACTCTGAGAGTACTGGATCAAGGTGGGGAGGAGTGAGGTAGATCTAGCACAGAATGACTTTTGACACATGCCATGTATTATTTACCAGAAAATTCTATCGCATGCATGAATATGACAGGCATAGTCACTCAATTAACTGAAGCTAATTGGCCAGTACATATAGTGAAATTTGCTTCAGATGTTTCCTGGTAGATGTGGAGACAAAAAGACAGTAGAAAACTCAAATAGCTGCCTCCAAACAGAGGAAGTTGCCTGAGTAGAGGTGAGAGTGGGGGTAGGTGGGGAGTGAGAGGTTGAGCTCAAAGTTCTCAAGAACGTGAATCCAAAATTGGAAGGCCTTGGACCACTCTCACCAGCTCACACAACAGTCTATTTCTTAGCAAGCTTATATCACTACTTACGGCTTTTCTTGCCCTACTGATAAAATAAAGGACTATCTCATCTGTCTCTACCTCAGAAAAATTCAGCAATGATAAAAGTAGAGGAGAGAAGGGAAATGCTTTGAGACTTTAAGAAGCAAGAAGTCTAGTAAAAGCCTAAGGTGTAATTATTTTTTTGCTTTCTAAGAATGATTTCTTCTCCTTTCCTTTTCTGCTCTGGCTTTAGTTCAGACCCATCAACCTTATGGTTTTTTATAAGGATGAGTCAGTGCTTTGCTCTCACCTTGTGAAGCCTCTGGAAGTGGTCTCCATGTCCCCGTCTAAGAAATCAATTTGATTCTCTGCCTTTTCCTACAGCCTCATGTCTCCCTCCCTGGGACAGCCTACTATACAAACGAAATATGAAACAAGCCTACAGTTTTTACAGTGACAGAGCCAAAGTCTTTTCTGTTATCATTCGTGTGGCCCATAGGGAAATATCAGAATGGGGATTGATTTTGGCAAAGAGATAGCCCACAGAGGTGGTTGAGTTTAATAAATCTCTACTATAAAAGACTCATATTTGGGCTTCCCTGGTGGCGCAGTGGTTGAGAGTCCGCCTGCTGATGCAGGGGAAGTGGGTTCGTGCCCCGGTCCGGGAAATCCCACATGCCGTGGAGCAGCTGGGCCCGTGAGCCATGGCCGCTGAGCCTGTGCGTCCGGAGCCTGTGCTCCACAACGGGAGAGGCCACAACAGTGAGAGGCCCGTGTAACGCAAAAAAAAAAAAAAAAAAAAGACTCATATTTAAGTTCCAGCAAGTCTCAGTGCTCATTCCACCAGGGCTATCTAATCTCTTCCCTCCTCAGTTACAAATTAAATTTCCCTTTGTCACTATTTCTTTGGAGTCTATTTCAAATGAGATAGAAGATGAAGGCACTCTACCAGTCCATTCCTTGCATTACAGAAAGCTGAATTTCTTAAGCTAATTACTTTGATAAGTGTCCCAGGGGAAGCCATGGTTTGGTAATAAATACTGCTTAGCCTGGGTGATGCTACTTTTCAAGGACCATGGAAGTTTTATCATTCATTGTTTACTCTTCCCAGACTTTTTAAGAGAATTCATTTTGCTCATGGGGTTGAAGAAGAAGAGATACAAAATTAGGTTAAGCAGCTCTTTTGGCAAATCCAAAATGTAGTTGGTTCTAATATAATACAATTGACTGATGGTTCTGAAAATAATCTGTGAACAATTGTATATCTATAGCTATATTTGTCTATCTACTCACACATATATATGTACACATACATATACCTGTAAAATCATATGTAAGTATGCATTTCATATTATATATAAGTATATAAATATTCACAAATATATACATGTACACATATATAAGATTAATAACATGATAAATTATCCTATAACATTAAACTCTTTTACCCCTGTTTTTCGCAATTTGAAAAAACCAGTTTAGACTAGATAACCATTCCAGTTCTTAAATTTTATAATCAATAACTTCAGGCCAAAAGTTCATTATACAGTGGTTGAGTAAGCTCTCCAACAAACAAATTTGGAGGACACCAAACGTCATAGCAACTCCATCACAAACATTTTCTCTGGAACCTGGAAAGAAAATTAAACAGGCCAATCTGAATTGAGCTTCTGACCTCTCCCACTGCTCCTTGTTTGTTTTGTGTTGTTCTAATTAGCTGTGTAAATCACCAGGTGGATTATGATTTATTAGAAGGACAGAATCCAGTCTTTTTTATTTGTTTTATTGTTTTATTTTATTTGAATCCAAAAGTGGGAACTTGCACATAGCTGGCATTCAACAGAACTGTGTGGCCAAACTGTTGAACAGCTTAGAGAAGTCCTCAGACATTATTACGTCAGCTTTTATTAATAGCGTTACCACCGGATGACTTCCAACACCCACACTAACCAACATCCCTCCATGTGAGCAGCGCTCTTCTTCTCCCCCATGTTAATAATGTGTTGCATGCGGCAGCAGCCCCAGCCTCCTCAAATCAGCTACTGGAATGGATTGATTATTTATGGTGTACTAACAATGCTCCCGAGGCCGTAGACCTTGTATGTACGCATAATTCAGGCGCATTCAGCACTTTAAACTCTACCTGGGGTTTACTTTTAAAAGTCACATTGATTTTGATTTAAAATAAGCAGAATAAGCAGAACCAAGCTGCTAGGCTGTTCTTTTTTTTTTTTGCGGTACGCGGGCCTCTCACTGTTGTGGCCTCTCCCGTTGCGGAGCACAGGCTCCGGACGCGCAGGCCCAGCGGCCATGGCTCACGGGCCCAGTTGCTCCGTGGCATGTGGGATCCTCCCAGACTGGGGCACGAACCCATGTCCCCTGCATCGGCAGGTGGACTCCCAACCACTGCGCCACCAGGGAAGCCCCCGCTAGGTTGTTTTTATTAATTATATTTCATTCTTTACCACCAGTTAAGATGGTGAGGACGACAAAGCCCTTGCTAAGCCGTGAGCCCACAGTCTTAATAAAAGCCTCCCTGATAGCTGTGTTCTAAGAGTAATCCATTGGGTTGGAAGTTAAGCCAGACATCTTTTGAATTTCTTTACAATTTGAAAATAAATCGATGTTCTTTCACAGGATTAGCAACTTTGCCCCACTCACTAATTTGGAAACTCCATCCCAGTGACCAGCCTGACACTCTCAGTGGGTATTAAGACACAGTACCTTGAATAAAAGTTTGTTACTAATTGCCAGGCAGCACTGTCAGAAAACAGAGAGGCCAGGAACACAATGTCTTCTCCTTCAGTCCCCTGGATTGTTCTTCTCAGAAGCTGGAATGCAGTTAAAGATATTGGTATGTTCTGTTCTCACTTTAGAAATATTCAAAAAAAGAAACAAACAGACAAAAAGACCTAGAACGGGAGGAGGAAACTGCTCCAAGCATTGCCTAAATATGTCTTTGTTTGGAGCCCATGTCTTCATCTGTGGAATGAGGATGATCTCTAAAATCCATTTCAACTTCAGTGTTCTTTTTCCACTTGGTTCCTAATTGAGGTAGCAAAGGAATGGACTGGAGTCACCTCTTAGAAGGGAATTCCTGGGAAATGTTTTTTCAAATGATAAGGAGAAGGCAAGTATTAGATCCACATTCCAGCCCACAAAGAAAAGCTTGCCTAGGGTAGTTTTACCTTAACCTAATTGCTCTAATTCAGAGCTCTCTGGTTTGCTGAAGGGATCTCCATGTTTAACAAGGACTGTGGTGGGGAGTAGCTCTGCTTGGGACTGAAACATATGTAAAGATTCCAAATATCATTAGAGCTTGGCTGTTTTCTAGCTTTACTGGTAGTGATGTATGTGTCTGTGCAGTGGCTGGTGGCGGTACCCCAAGCACACACACCTTGTGCTATCCCTAGGTGTTGCCACCCACAGGGACAGTAAAGGGGGAGTTTTTGTCCTGATTACCGTCTGTTGCTCAACACTCTTGAACCCAGGTCTACTAGCACCTTTAGATGACATTTTAACTCAACATATCCTGAATAAAACTCCTTTTCTTTCTTCCCACACTTGCTTCTTCCTGTGTGTGCCAGTCACATTCAAGTGTATTGCTGGCCAATCAGATGCACAAGGTAGAATTCAAGAGATCACCCGTGACACGTTGCCCTCCTTCAGCCCCTGCATCCCATCCTTCAAATTCCTTTAATTTTCCTCCCTACATGTCTCTCAAATCTGTTACCTTCTTTCCATCTCTGCAGATACCACTCTCACACACCCACTATCAGGTCTCACTTGGATGACTCTTGTGCCCCCCTGGCACCCCACCAGATTCATTCTTCACTCTGCTTCTAGACTGAAATAAGACTACTCTGATAAAAAGTCATTAAAGACCTTTCATTAATCCCAGGATAAGGAAGACAATGTCTACCATGGTCCACAAGGTCCTGCATGGTTTGGCCTAGGCCAAACTCTCCAGATTCACCTGACAACACTCTCCCTGAGCCTCTGCTGCAGTGTCCCAGCCACAATGGGACAATTAAGCTTCTTAGTCATTCCTTGCTCCCTTTTGCTTAAGAGCCTCAACCCATGGTTGCCTCCTTGCCACAATTTTCTCTCCCATGTCTTTGCCTGGTTAACTTCCACTTATTTTTCATAAGTGGAACTCCAATGTCACTTCCATGGGGAAGCCTTCTGTTATGGACTGAAGGTTTGTGTGTCCCTAAAATTCATATTTGAAGCTCTAACCTTCAACATGTCGGTAGTCAGAGGTGGGGCCTTTGAGAGGTAGTTTGGTTTAGATGAGGACATAAAGGTGAAGCCCCCATGATGGGATTTGTGTTTTTATAAGAAGAGGAAAAGACACCTGAACTTCCTCTCTCAGCCTTGTGGGGACACAGCCAGAAGGTGGCCATCTGCAAGCCAGGAAGAGAGCTCTCACCAGGAACCAGATGTGCTGCCTCCTTGATTTTGGACTTCCCGGCCTCCAGAACTGTGAGAAATAAATGTCTGCTGTTTAAGCCACCCAGACTATGGGCATTTTGTTACAGCAGACTGAGTTGGCTCAGAGCTTCCTTGAGCCTCCAAGTTGGACTAGATGTCCCTCCTCTGTTGTCTCACGGCTTTTAGTGGATTTTCTTCATAACACCTACCACAGTTGATACTGTGTGTGACTACTCAATCAGTGGTTCCTTCCTGTAAGGTCAAGGCCTGAGGCTGTGCTTGTTCACTGACACAATGTCTAGCACAATGACTGGTTCACAGTCAGTAAATACCTGTTGAATGAATTTAAAGAAGTTCTAGGTAAATCAGCTGATTCGTTAGATGTTTAGAGTGAAAATTTCTGTTTCCATAGATAATTCTCAATTATAGAAAATAAGCCTGCTAACAAACACTTTCAGCACATACAAGAGCCCATTACTGGCTATTAGCACATTTTAAGAATCTTCTTTCAAGTAAATGGATGTCCTTTTAGCTAAAAAGAGGAGATTTTTCCCCAAATATTCAAGTCAACAGTTCAATTTGGATACAGCCAAAATGCTTCCATAACCTTGGTTTTTCCTTTAATGACATAAAAACATGAAATTTTAAATTTTAACCCATAAGCATATCTCTATAGTTATTCATGCTTCAAGAGTGAAGGGAGCTAGAAACCATGTCCTCCTGGGAAGTGGCTGAAGGACCTGAATCAATAGGATCAATTAAAGGCATGGGGCAGTCTTCAAATGCTCATGATGCTCTGGGGTAGAAGACGCAGCAGTTGTTTGACTGAAAGGCAAAACTAGGATGAAGGGGCAAAAATTATATTCATCTAGGTTTCAATCCAATAAAAAAGAGCTTCCTAACATAATGCAATGTATGCTCAGCAGTGAAATGGGCCATGTCCTGAGTTAAGGAATATCTCGCCAAATCAGAGATACTGAGAATAGATTCCTATGTCAGGCTCTGAGCTGTCTGCAGAAAGGCTCCTCCCTGGCTTGGGATTATAGAAGGGAACAGACATCTAGGGCTCTGGTTGATACCTCAAAGGTTGTCCTCCTATAATTCCAAGTTTTTTTGCATAATTGAAAAAGTTCAGTTTTTATATGGATTGAATCCACATTTGTGGAGATAGCTAACTTTTGAATGTATTTGAAAAAAAAGAAAATACAAGTTAAAAAGTCAAAAACAATTTTTTTCAATTCAACTTAAGGAACATTAGTGTATGGTAAAATGCATGACATGTTAGAAAAACTGGCTATTTTACAATTAATTGCCAATATTTCAGACAGGCACTATATTTCCTATCTAGTTATTTTGCCAATATTTGATTATAGTGAAGCAATTTATAGACAGGTTAGCATGCTGTTTTTAATGAGCTGGATGCTCTCTAACGGAATTGCTAAATTGGTGCTAAATTGTAGCTTGGGGACTTATTGTAAGATTCCATCTTCTTTTTGCTAGTTTTCTTCTTCATAGAGAAGAGACTTGAATTGGCTTCAGATAGAACAGTGAATAATAATTGTCAGTTTTTGTAGAAATTACCCTATATATTGACTTAGTTTAACCTTTATCAGATATTTAGTCTGTGGAGGATGTAAAGAAACTTTTATTTTGTATTTTCTTAAATTGAAGTATAGTTCATTTATAATGTTTCAGGTGTACAGCAAAGTGATTCAGTTATATATATATATATATATACACACACACACACATATATATGTATATATATATTCTTTTTCAGATTATTTTCCATTATAGGTTATTATAAGATGTTGAATATAGTTCCCTATGCTAACTATATAGTAGGTCCTTGTTTATCAATTTTATATACAGTAGTGTGCATCTGTTAATCCCCAATTCCCAATTTAACCATCTGCCCTACTTTGTATTTTCATTGAGTCTAAATTATCCTAACATTTTGAATTATGTTTATGGCCTTTATCACACATGCCTTATCTTTTAGTTTGTGGTAGAACTTAGTTATAAACTCAATATTAATAATAAGATCTATCACATTAAAAACAATTTCTACATCATGTAAGTCTCTTCTGAACCCCCAGCTATCTGCTTGGGGGGATGTTCAAATTCAGTTGAGTTTGGGGTATCCCTCCCCACTTCAATGGGACAGAAAGGAACTTCATGCAGTCTACCTGAAGACCAAAGGAGGAACCTCTTCTGTAGCACAGTGGATTGGCAAGGTGCTCCTTAACTCAGGAAACCCACCATGCCACTGAGAATTTGGGGCCTTTTACAGTGCTAGAAAATCAGGAAGTAGCCAGATCTTTAGTTCACAGTGGAGGCATCCTTACCACTGCTCTCTCTGTTACCCAGTGCTGCCCTTAATGTGGATCATCCACTGCCCATGCTGCTTGGGACAGATTCAGAGCTGCCCCTGAGGAAGTTCCAGTCCTCTGGCCATCTACTCATTTGCAGAGATCTTAGCCACTGGTTTTAAGGCCCTTGTACTCACTGACAGCCTCTACGTGCATGGTGAAGAAATCACCCACCTAGACGATTCTCCAGTTGCAGAAACTATTCCAATACAGATCTCTTTCTTCAGGCTTAGGGAACTTTCAATACAATATACCCCTCTCCACGCCTTTGGGCCCCTCTTTCTCAAAGCTTTCTACTCCATCTTGTCCTAATTCTTCCCTAAACAGACTTGAATTTTAAAAGCTCTTTATTTCTCCTCATGTGATGAGGATTAAGGCAGCATAAATGGTACCCTCTTTTTCCTGTGTACGGTTAGAGAATCCTATTTTTTAAATAATTTCCCTTATCACAGCTTTTGCTTACATTTTAATAATTCATCCTATTACATTTTTGTATATGTTTATAAGTCTCATTTATCCATTCATATATGCAAATTAGCCACTAGGTCAGGTACAGTGCTGTGCTTTACTCTATGCTCTTACTGGATTCTAAGTTTCTTAAAAAACAAGGGTTGCCTCTAATGCATCAATGTGTAAGCCCCCAAAGCCAGTACAGGAACTTGCATATTGTGGACTCAAAAAACACTAATTGGATTAATTAATTATCTGTCCATGGGGATCCATGTCTCCTTTCTTCCAGGCATTAGTTTGACCCTACAGTACTGAATAGAGGGCTAGACTGTCAGTGTAACCAGGAATGCATGACTGCCTGGGCCAGTGGAATGTGCATATATGTGAGTGTGTATATGTATGTGTGTCTGTGTCCCAAGTGGTTAAGTGTATGAATGAGTACACAAAAATCATTACATATATTTAAAGGATATTAAATGAGTTACTAGGCTCTCCATGTCCCTTCTATCTTCCATTTACTTGAACTCAATGAGTTACCCAAGTGTTAAATACATCTGTTGAATTAGGAAAACTTAGTCCAAAAGTTGTAGTGTCCTGGGTAAGTGTTTAACCACTGTTCTGGATTAGAATAGGGGAGTTGGAAATTGCTTCTGTTTACCACCCATCCCCAAATTCAGATGGAAGGGACTTTCTCCCACCAAACTAATTAAAGATCCTCAGCCTTAGCTCAGCTTTTCTTGTGCTCATTGCTCTTATGGGACGTTGTATGTTTGTGTAAGAGTTTATTCAGATGTGTATCTGGGTGTTGGGGAAAGGTCATCTACAAGAAGTCAAATGGAATCCTAGGAGCCTTGATCACTGATTGTCCCAAGTGATGGTCACCACTTGTATTGGGTAGCTCCCTGGAAGCTAACAGGAGAGTTCTGTTCTGGACTGCTATGGGAAGAACGGCTATTGCTCTTGCATGGAAACCAAGATAGCTGTGCACAGGAACTCAGCTTCCATTGGCAGGAACAATACCTGTTGCACTGCCCCTTTACTGAGCTGTCACTCACTCTGGTTCTCAGGGCCCTCATGCACAGAGGGCGTAGCCAAATCACCCACTTATGTCTGTTTTCTTACACATTCACTTGGACATTTCGTATTCACCAGATGACATCCCTTCATTTCTCCCTCTGCATGTTCCTCGGTCCCCAAGCTCTCCTTCAACTTTAAAGCTCAATTCAGAGACCCTGGGCATAATCCTTTTAACTGGCACATTCTTTTGGAAACAAAAGAGAAAATTAGGCAATATTCTGTTTTTTCTTTCTCCTTTTAGCCAACTGTAGGAGTGGGGGAAGCTACTTAGAGTTAATATCTTAAAAATATAACCTTGCTACAGAACATTGGGAATGTACATTTTTCCCATGGTCCACATTACTCTTCAGCAATTCAATCCTTTTTATTGTATAAGTTTCATTATATGTGGAAGTGTATAGTGCCTTCCAGGAAGCCCCAGGCCCCTGTCCCCAAATATTTATATGATCAGAAAGAAGTACTCACAGTCCCATTGGAAGTCATAAAATGCTGGAGGAACAGAAATAAAATGAAATTCATTACAGGTGTTCATGCTATAATCCCACTGTTCACTAGATACACTCCTCTTCTTATACCCTCATCAAGAGTAAGAAAGAGGGGCTGCCACCTGGAGTAGCAGTGTTCAAAACCCATGTAGACAGCCACCAAAGGAGCATAATCAATTCCATGTGTGTGCTCATGGTGACAGAGACTGCTTTTTGATGTACAGGGAAGTGATCCACTGCACTATAGCTTCTAAAGCACAAGGGAAAATCAAACTTAGTCAAACAAAGCAACTTTGGAATGTACATTCATATACAGATAGATTTCTCATCTTGAGGAAAAGATGGATAACCTTTTGAGAAGAAGGTAGATGTGGAAGAAACCTATCTGAACCATGGAAAAAGATTTTCCTGGATAATGCTGGGAAAAAGTAGTTACTCAGATAGTAGCTTCTTTCACTATTTTTCTTTCTGTTTTCTTTTGCAGTGATCTCTTCTTCCTTGTCTTTTCTGAATTCACTTCCTTCTTTTTTCTATTATATGCTTATCCTTTTCTCCTCTAGCTTCCACATTCTCCTCTCCCCATTCTGCCTCTGCCTCTCTACCTTCTGTTGCCAACCCTTAGCCTAAACACACATCGCTGGGATTCAACTGCAGTGACCACTTGTCAACTTGGTAACTCACCTCTATACACTCATAGTCTCTAACATTTTAAATCACTGTCCTGGAATTGATTAATTCTATGAAATCATTGGAAACCTTTTAGATGCTAAAGAATGCATCTATTTCTGAAATATCAAATGTTTTCCAAAGAACGTGACTCATTTTAATCTGTTATGTGATTACATCATAGTATTTTAAAATACATTTTAGCACACATTTTTATAAGAACAGCAAGATACACAGAACATGTTCAGGGGCAGTCACCTGGAAACACCACATTTTATTAACAGCAGGCCTTTGTGAATCTCTACGGATGTTAATCAGATCCATTTGTCTGTCCCATAGCCAATCAGGTGGCCAGTGGCCGAGGCAGCACTCATTATTTGATTTGCATATCAAATGTGCACACAGACAGGCTGGGAACAGAGTATATTACTTCCATCCATCTGGACACATTTCACAAGCGAGTTTCTCAGCCACTCGCAATCACCAAACAAGAAAGAACGTTCTCCTGGTACGTGTCCACTCCAGCAGCTACTGAGGGGCAAATAGTATACAGTCATCACCCCTAGAAGCTTACAGTTGAACTGTCAAGACTAAAATAAATGATTCCTGTATAAGAGGGAATCACACAGAAACAACACAATGACCTTAGCTGAAGTGTGTGTTGGGAGACGAATGCTGCCAGCATAGCCTGTGTCCAGACAAAGGAGAGATTTCCTGAAACCCTGACATTTGTCTCTTCTGAAGACAGGGAGAATTTTGGTTTGTCAATTCATTGTAAGCTTTTAATAAGTGTATTTTAACACTGCTATATATTAAATAGATAACTAATAAGAACCTATTGTATAGCACAGGGAACTCTACTCACTCAATACTCTATAATGACCTATATGGGAAAGGAATCTAAAAAAGAGTGGATATATGTATATGTATAACTGATTCACTTTGCTATACACCTGAAACTAACACAACACTGTAAACCAACTATACTCCAATAAAAAAAATTTTTTTAAGTATTTTGAAATGGTAAATAGATGAATGGATTTTATATATATATATATTTTTTTTTTTTTTTTTTTTCCCGTACGCGGGCCTCTCACTGTTGTGGCCTCTCCCGCTGCGGAGCACAGGCTCCGGATGCGCAGGCTCAGCGGCCATGGCTCACGGGCCCAGCCGCTCCGCGGCATATGGGATCTTCCCAGACCGGGGCACGAACCCGTATCCCCTGCATCGGCAGGCGGACTCTCAACCACTGCGCCACCAGGGAGGCCCGGATTTTATATTTTTAAGTGATAACCTCTTACATTTACATTGTTTGTTATAAAATTTCATATGATTCTCACAATTCCTGGGTTAAAAAGGGAAGCAATTAATTTTCCCCATTCCACAAATAAAGAAAAATTGATTGATTTGTCCCAAGATAAGATTTTACTTGGTAGATAGCCAAACCAAAATCCAGAATATCTGACCCAAAATTCTATATTTTTCCACAATGAAAGCCTGTGAAGTGAGTGTCTTCACTGGGAAACTGAAGCTATGTGCGTGCATATGCCATGAGCACAGAGTGTGTACAGTGAGATTTAGTTCAATTTAAATTATTTAAAAAGTTAATATTTAATTAACAGAAGGCAAGTTAATATACAGGAATTACTTAAAAACATTTGAGATCTTCTTCATTCACTAAATATAAAGGCACAATAAGACTGCATAAGCTTCATCTTTTCAAGCTAAATTTTGACTCATTCACTTGCCAGGAAATGAAAAAAAATACCTATAAGTATGTGTATATATATAAAATATAGATCTTGATAATCAAAGTAAACAAAAACTTTACCAATATGAAAATATTTTCGAAAACAGAGATTGTTGACTGTTAATTTAGCATCAACTTTCTGTAATTCTTTGGCTGAATTTCAAAATTTCAACTCATAATACATTTTAAAAAATGCCTTGCCATAATAAATGTCATACAACTGTCTTGTATGTGATGAAGATTCTTTGTTTCATTTTTTTCTTTAAAGAAATATGTTCCTTATTTTTGTGACCTTTCTGTACTTTAATTTATACATATTATGACCTTTCTGTACTTTAATTTATATATATTAACAGCTTTTAAAGTCAGGCTTTGTTTGTATTATAGCCCATAAACCAAAGCATAGTTTTATTTTATATAATTTACTCGTCTCCACTTTTATTGTTGTTGCATATGTTAATGTTTTGGCTTCAGAAATAAAGTATCATGTAGGTAAGCAATTAACTTCTTTCTGTAATTTTTCTTCAATATAGAGAATAATTGAGCAATTTTCATTGAGTAAAAAATATAGATAAAGAGAAATGATATTTTTCTTTTGGATGTTGTATAGAAGATATGATTTGATTAATAGCATCATAAACATAATATAATTTACTCTGAAGTACTGGACAGGATATGAGCTCTTAAGCAATGACCCAAATGAACTGTATTTTAGAGGTTTATATCCTCATTTCCACCTGTGGTAAAGATTCAATTGTAAGTCTCACATAGTTGCTTTATAGTCACAGCCGGTAAACAATTAAAGTAGAATCAATTTATTTTGCATGAATAATGATTTCTATCAGGATAACAGAATGACTGCATATCTGATAGATGAATACATACTTTCACTAAGTAAATCCAATCTATGTGGTTCAGGCAGTTAAGAAGCCTTTGCTGTATTAAAAAAAAAAATCTTTGGGGTTTGGATTTGTTTTTTGCTTTAATCTTACAGAGGTAGAGATAAAATTGAATTCGTGTTTTCTAATCTGTTCTATATATTCCAGAGTCAAATATGAGGCTATGTACTCTGGAGCTTATATGATTTTTTTCTCCTGCTTCTCAGCAAACAACAAGTACGCTAAGCCTTTCTATAATGCTACTGAAGATTTATGAGAATGCTTTCAGAATTAGCATTTCTTTCTTTCTTTGGAGGTAAATTTCTGACTTTAATAATTTGGCACAAAGAAGGTTATGAGGTTCTAGAACTCTTCTATGTCCCTGGCTAACAGTCCCCTTTTACCAGTAGTAGAGGTGTGTGCAAGGAACTATATTTTTGGAACCTGAATTTGATGTGTTTTGCCAGAAAAAGCAATGAAATACCAGTAGTTAGGAGAACTAAGTCTAGCCTTGATGCTCTTATTACTGCTAGTATCTTAATTCTTAGGGTGTAAATTCTTCATCTAAAAAGTACTCCTTTTCTCTGTACTATATAACTCACAGAAAGGTTCTGGGAAAAAAATTAGCTCATAAATGTGAAAAATTTTCAAAAGGCTTTAAAATATGGTATAGATATAACATACACACTTTATAAACTTGGATCACTGAGAAAACAAGATGGATTTTCTTGTCCTAGTGGCTGAAATAATTTAATTATTATTAAATAATTATTTAATAACAATTATTAAATAGTTATTGAGTGCCTTGCTAGGGTTATTCAAATAGGTATAAGATATAGTCACTTCCCTCCAAGAGGTTACACTGTAGTTGAAGAGGCTAGGCATAAACACACACAAAGTTCAAGAAAAAACATGAATTAAAAATTTTAAATATTAAAAATTACATGCTTTCCTGAAACAGCTTAACTTTGAGTACCAAATGGAAGAATATATATGCTGAGTTCAGAAAAGGGAGGCGTCTTGGATGACGGATGGGGGAGATCTCTGGATTTCTGCCATGGAGAAAGGTGGAACTGAAATGAGTTAAAAGGCAAAGAAATCAGCATGAGAGGTAAGAAAACAAAGTATGAGATTTATATTGCTAATGATCAATCAGCCTGTTTGCCTAGAGGGGACATTTACGGACAGGAGGATGAATTTATTCTTAAGCAGGGGTTAGGCACTCTGTGTCTACCACACTCTTTCCCCTCGTGTCTAGCTATGAGAGCAATCATAAAATATTTAGAGTCCTCATGGAATCTTCTCATGGCCACTGGATCAATGCTCTTCATCAGTCCCAACTCTCAGCCTTTGTCCTACCTACCAACGGTCCTGCCTTCCAACAGAGAAGTACTAGCTGTTGTTGTCTGACTGGTGACCAGAAAGTCCCTCTCCGATGATGAAATGAGCAGAGATCCCTTGATCAAATGCTAGGGAAGCATGAAAGAGAAACCAGACATTTAACCAACACTTCAATTAATTTTATAGTGAATTATAAATTTACTATAGAGAGTGAAGAGAAAGGCCATCATGAGAACATAGAAAGCAGAGGCTGAAGGAGCAGAAGTGGCTTCCTAGCCGCAGTGATTCGAAATGCTGCCAATTTTGCAAATATCTCTGTCATGCATTTATGGGATTGGCCAAAAAGTTCGTTCGATTTTAAGTAAAAATAAGACACATTTTTCATTTTCACCAAGAACTTTATTGAACAACATATTCATTAACCAAACAAACTTTTTGCCCAACCCAATAAATTTTTTGGAGGAATATAAATTTTGAGCTAGAAGGAATTTGGGAGTATCATCTACTTTATTTATTTATTTATATTTATTCATTCATTCTTCCTTCCTTCCTTCCATCCATCCTTCCATCCATCTATCCATCCATCCATCCATGCATCTATCTCACATATATTTATTTAGTGCCTGTTTCCAAGCACCTCAAAGGTGAATTAGACATTGACTTGTCTCTCTAGGAGTATATATGTTAGTGGAGTAAGAGGGATATATAAATACATGTGTATAAAACTAACAATGTTTTAAGTACAATGATGGCGCCATGTAGTTATTTTGTGAGGCCTGGGAAGTATCATATAATCCTTTCTGGCTTGAGAGTAGGGAAACTTCTTTTAGGAAGTAATACCAGAAATAGAGCTTCAAATAATAGAAATTAGCCATAAATATGTGGCTAGGGCATGGGGAGAAGTTAGGGAGCATTTCACAGAGAGAACACATGTATAAAGTTATGATGATAGGATGGGGCTTGCTCATCTTTTTTTTTCTGAATGGAAAATTGAGGTCCAGGAGTTATGAGCTGTCAAAGCTATAACCATTTTGGTGACACACCTAAAGCAGAAACTTGGATTCCTAACTCTAGTTGAGTACGTACAGCCCACATGCATGTAATGAGGAGAAGTTTTCTACAACAGCTCCAATAAAGGCAAATATATAATAACGAGGTAGAATTATGATTCTTGTTATGGGTTAACTACCTAGTTTTCATACAGAGAAAACAAGTTCTAAATAAATAGAATCCAGGACAGATAAGTGGGAAAGAGGAAAAGTTCAGAAAGAAAGAGTGCCATTCTTTCATTTGAAACAAAGAGGATATGATAAGGAAAAGTAGAGAATAACTCTTTTCCTTTTAAAAATTTGGGTAGTTTTCAAGGTGCTAGGGGTTCAAGGACCATTATTTTCCATAAAATAAGGACATATGAAATCTAACGATCTCATGCACACATAAGAGTCACTGGGATAAATGCAAGAACAATTCCTTGTAGCATGAATCAGCTTGTGCTATACCTCTTTAGATATATCTTCTTTCATAAAATGAAAAAGACTTGCTTTCTTTAGAGTAGAAGTAATATGGTGTAGATTTTATGTATATGCATCTGACAATGATATGAACTATAATTAAATACCTCAAACAACTGGACCAGTAAAGTAAGAGTCTGATGCTTCTCAGATTGTTGAAATATAGTCCTGATGTGGAAGGAACAGACTGTGATAATCACTTTTACTGGGAGAGAGAGCACTGTCTAATGTACAAGAAATATGTATTTCCTTCCTTCAGTCATAGAGAATCCTTCTACCTGTCTACTAGTAGATCCTAATTATTATGGGAACATAATTCTTTCAAAGACTAGCAATTGGGTTAATTTCAAATACTGAAGCCAACTGACTGGAAAAAAACCATACTCTAATAAAAAGTTATCATTTATTGAACAGTGTCTATATGCAGGAGTAGTACTAGTTGCTTGGCATTTATTAGAGGTAATTCTCACTACTGCGTGTCTGGTCATCTTTGTCTTCCATTTCTCTTCTCTTTCCATGAACATGGAGGGACTGCACTTTGAAGTGAGGCATGGCCATGTGACTTGCTTTGGCAGAAATGACTCTCAGTTGAACTGATGCAAAAACTGATTTGTGAAGACAGAGAAATGGATGGGATTAAATATGCTTTCAGGCTTCTCAGCAGGGAGAGCTCCCTTGACTGGTTTAGCCACTGTCTATAGAATTGTTTCACCTACAGCAGGCCCTCAGTAGGATTTCACTGACTTTGAGTAAACACATGTAAAAAGAATGATGAAATTGGCTTTATAAATTTTACTGAATAAAATCTTAGCAATTCTAGGCCAAAATACTTCTAGATAGAATAAGAAAGTGCAGATTTACTGATGGAGTCTTTTTACACTTTGCTTTTCAGAGTATCCTTGCTTCAGCACTGACTCCCTGCCATGTTCAAAATTCCCGTTACCAAAATAAATAATAAAATAACAATCGCATTATATTTCCAAGTATTCAAAATCCAGGAGACAAAATGGTTTCTTCTAGTGGAGGAATTCATAAGTGATGTAATGTAGCGGGGATTTTGCACTTGGCCTTAGGATGAGGGAAGTGGTCTGGTGTTTGTAGCAAGTGCAGTTAACAGTGCTAGTGAGTGATGGCTGTGCTTAGGCAGTCTGCTGATGCAGGAATACAAAACCGGAGAGGTATCAAGCAGTCTGATTTAGGGCTCAGAGACAGTGGGGAGCAGTGAGATTGATAGCCCAGAAAGGAATCTTCTGGTAGAGGTCCATGGCCTGCATCAGAGCTTTGGGGATTGATAGCATGGTATGCTATCAATCTCAGTACTGTAAATGGGACTACCATTCTCTATGAAAAATGGGTCATATTAAATACTCTGACATTGACTAGATTGAGAATTGCAGAATGACTAAGGAAAAATACATGTTTGCAGGGATATTGCTGTACCATTTTGTTTTGTAGTTTGTTGAAGAAGGGGAATGAAACCCAATACCAGTCACACATATCTGAAAAAGGTGATCATGTAGACTGTACTGTAATTTAAAAACTGAAATTAAAATTAATGAGAGCTTAACACAGCAGTGATTAAGATCTTGGATTCTTTGAAAGGATGTTAATGGTAGAATTATAGTCAGTCAGTAATAATTCAGTAAAATGAAAAAAATGAACATATGGCTGGCTGTTCTGATAAAGAAGAAAAATTAAACCCCAATTGTGAAGTGAATGATTTAAAAGAATGAGTGTAAATAAAATTCCACTGGTGTTTAAACATTTTATAATGTTTTACTCATATATCTAGGTACTATTTGGTACTTGATATGCTACCTGCTGTCACGTGGCATATTTTTTGGTGCACAAGAAATAAATGTTCACATAATTAAATCTGTTGGGAGTGAATAACTAAGCTGGGACTTGGAGAAACTGTATTTTTGTTCAAAATAAAGCTTTCTTCATTCTCATTTATTTAACATTAAAGTTTACATTTCTCGAATCATAAAACACTAAGTCTAAAAAGGACTTTAAATTTCATACCTTAATTTTTAATATATACCTTAAGCTCAAGATACATAAACTTGGTATGCAGTCTAGTAGAAAAAAAAAAAAAAAAAGAAAGAAACAAGGGGTAATTAAACCCAAGTTTCCCTGAGAAAAAATGTGAATGAAATGTTTCCTGAAATGAAAGCAGTTTGGTCTAGTAAGATCTGGCATAAAACCTGCTCAAATGTGAAAGAGAGTTGTGTCAAGTTTTGGTCATTGCCATCTACAATCCCTTAATTGATTACCTCTGCAGTTAGTGTTGCTCAATATCATATAAAATATGACACCACCAATTAAAATTCAAAAACTTAAAATAACATGGATATCATAGTCATCATAGTATTTTGCATTTCATACATTATGTCACTGGTGAAGCCATTTGAAGAAAACAGGTCAAATGTTATTATGTCCATCTTCTCTGTCAACAGTGTGCATGTTTTCTGTCCCCTAAAAGAATTTTGGACAATATGTACTTCCCTTGTACATTTTTAAGGTAACACTTAAAATTTTCTCTCTTGAATTTAAATAATATAATTTTTAGCCTATTGTGTATAATGAAATTTAAAAACAAAGCTTTTACTTTAAGACTTTTACTTTAAAAGTGTCTAAATATGATAACAACTAGATATGCAAATCATCCATTGAAACAGACAAGTTCTTCTATGAGAGCAGAAATGTTACATTGTTCCTTTTTCCCTTGAACGTGTATTTTTAACCCACTTCTCTCAGATAATTTTAGTATAATTCAATATATTTTATGCTTGAAAGTTTTTTACTGGTTAACCTGTATGATTCTCTGAAATTAAATGAATTTAAAATTATTACCATTAAAAAAATTCCCTGGGATTTTTGGATTTCAGCATTTAAAATTCTGGATTGAAGTACCATAACAACTGTAATAGGTACACTGCTAATCAAAATAACAAGTATATTTATAATTTTATTAATAGTTATTTAATATAAAAAGTAAACATTTTTAGAAGTGCGTCTCAATGTAATGTGTGGGATTCTTTCAATTAGTTAAGGTATTCATCAATAAATATTATTTATTGCTGGAGTTGAATAGAGTTCAGTATAAATTCTATTCCCAGTTTTTACTTTATAGGTGATGAATCATTTCATTTTAGGTAATGATCAAACTTATTTATATAAACAGTATAAAAGATTGGACATTGTTCATTTAGGAGGCTTTTTTTTCCCCCATCAACTGTGAAGACTTACGTTTTATGATTAATTGGTTTTCAGTTACATTTTTAGTGCTCTTAAAAAAGTGTAAAAGATTGACAGAAAAGAGGACACTTAAGAAATATTAAAAATAGATAAGTGATCTTATTTCATTGGTTGAGTGATGTAAAATTTATAATTTATATATTTGGTAGAATTAAAAACAATATATTAACATCTGAGCAATCTTGATTAAACTTAAAGTTCAAGATATTATGTCCCCAATTGCATTCTGAGAGTATTTTCTTCTTCAACTATACAGAAGACACTGTTTTAAAGACTACAGTTAATTTTCTTTGGAGAAATTATAAGCCAAAAGAAAAGAATGTAAAGAACTAATATTGTTAAAATGGCCATACTACCCAAAGCAATCTACAGATTTACTGCGATCTCTATCAAATTACCCATGACATTTTTCATAGAACTAGAACAAATAATATTAAAATTCATATGGAACCATAAAAGACCCAAAATTGCCAAAGCAATCCTGAGGAAAAAGAACAAAGCAGGAGGCATAACCCTGCCAGACTTCAGACAATACTACAAGGCTACAGTAATCAAAACATCCTGGTATTGGCATAAAAACAGATGTATAGATCACTGGAACAGAATAGAGAGCCCAGAAATAAACCCACACACCTATGATCAATTAATCTTCGACAAAGGAGGCAAGATATACAATGGGAAAAAGTCTCTTCAGCAAGTGGTGCTGGGAAAGCTGGACAGCTCCAGGTAAATCAATGAAGTTAGAACACACTCTCTCACCATAAAGAAAAGTAAACTCAAAATGGCTTAAAGACTTAAACATAAGACATGACACCTTAAAACTCCTAGAAGAGATCATAGGCAAAACATTCTCTGACATAAATCGTACCAATGTTTTCTTAGGTCAGTCTCCCAAGGCAAAGGAAATAAAAACAAAAATAAATACATGGGACCTAATCAAACTTACATGCTTTTGCACAGCAAAGGAAACCATAAACAAAATGAAAAGACAACCTACAGAATGGGAGAAAATATTTGCAACTGATGTGACCAGCAAGGGCTTAATTTCCAAAATATACAAACATCTCATACAACTCAAAAAAAAAAAAAAAAACCAATCAAAAATGCACAGAAGGCCTAAAGAGACATTTCTCTAAAGAAGACACACAGATGGCCAACAGGCACATGAAAAGACGCTCAACATTGCTAATTATTAGAGAAATGCAAATCAAAACTACAATGAGGTATCACCTTACACTGGTCAGAATGGCCATCATTAAAAAGTCTACACATAAATGCTGGAGAGGGTGTGGAGAAAAGGGAGGCCTCCTACACTCTTTGTGAGAACGTAAGTTGGTGCAGCCACTATGGAAAACAGTTCCTCAAAAAACTAAAAACAGAATTACCATATGATCTAACAATCCCACTCCTGGGCATATGTCCAGACAAAACTATAATTAGAAAAGATACATGCAACCCTATATTCATAGCAGCACTACTGACAACCCCCAAAATATGGAAACAACCTAAATGTCCATTGACAGTTGAATGGATAAAGAAGATGTGGTACATATACACAATGCAATATTACTCAGCCATAAAAAAGAATGATATAATGCCATTTGCAGCAACGTGGATGGAACTAGAGATGATCATACTAAGTGAAGTAAGTCAGAAAGAGAAAGACAAATACCATATGATATTATTTATATGTGGAATCTAAAGTATGACACAAATGAACCTATCTACAAAACAGAAAAAGACTCACACAGAGGACAGACTTGTGGTTGCCAAGGGGGAGGGAGGTGGCGGAGGGATGGCCTGGGAGTTTGGGGTTAGCAGATGCAATCTATTACATATAGAATGGATAAACAACAAGGTTTTACTGTGTAGCACAGGGAACTATATTCAATATCCTGAGATAAACCATAATGGAAAAGAATATTTTTAAAATGTATATACATGTATAACTGAATCACTTTGCTGTACAGCAGAAATTAGCACAACATTGTAAATTAACTATACTTCAATTTAAAAAAAGAAAAGAATGCGACTGGGCCACTAGTAAGCACAAGCTTATCGATAATGTATTAATGACAATTGTTAAATGCATTATTTAGCATGGAATCCATAATATGACCCCATTAATTTAATATAAACCAAATAACTGCAAGGTGGGGATGAATACATGAGCAGAAAAGTGGATGATGAGTGAGAGAAGGCAGGACACTCATCCCAAGATAAAATATAAACATGTATTTGAAATGTCCAATGATTATTTTGGGAAAACTAACATATTTCTCCTCCAAGCCTGAATATCTGTCCTGGAAAATATCAATCATTTACTTTGACATTATTCCTTTTATTCAAAGATGTAATGTTGATCTAGTGTAGGTAAACAAACTTTTCACCTCTTCTCTTTGAAATGACGCCAAATGAAGTCATAGACTGATACATGGGGGGAAACTGTTCACCAAGCCATTCTCATTATTAAGAATGCTAAAAATGTATAGAGGACTCATTTCTCATTTCGTAGAAGATTGATGTTTTTAATTATGCTATTTCTAAACACTGAATTCTAAAGATAGATAGATAGATAGATAGATAGATAGATAGATAGATAGAAAGATAGATGATGAATGAGCCATGGAGTCTTGCTTGGATGAAACAAGGTGCTGCTGCCCTTAGTACCTTTATCTGAGCATCTGTGCTTTGTTCTCCTGAGATCCACCTTCAGGTGTGATGCATTACTTGACAATAGTTAGGTGAGGACAAGGTAAGGTTGTTAAAAGAAAAGTATCATCATTCCCCAAACCCTTCCCTCTCTCCCACTCTACATGTACCTGACTTCAAAATATACCAACACGGACTAGTATTTCTAAAGCTATGTTGCCTCTGAAGGAAATATTTTAAATGAGGAAGGGTGGGAGATGGGAAACCTCCCTCTGGGTTTGCTTTCCTAAAACTGGGATTTCATATTGAAATTTGGTTCCTCGGGAGGTTTTCTACTTTCAGGGCAATGCAGCATACCAAGATTGGGGATTGGTGAAATCTGATTCCTCTCTCAGAAAAACTGGAAAACAGCAATGTGAGAGGGAAGATGGAAAGAGAACTTGCATGATGCTTTGAAAGCAGTCACCTTCCTGGGCCTGTTAACCTCAGGAACAGATGCATATGGAAACTGAGGATGAGACACTGCTTTGCTTAAAACCATCCACATTCACATGACTCTTGGAAAGTTTTCACGTACCCCAATACGCCAAAGATTACTGTTCTTTGCGTACTGGGAAATTGAGGGCAGGAAAGTTAAAGGACTTATCCACATTTCTACAGTTATTTGTAGAGTAAGGACTATAATCAAGGCTGAAACAGTTTAATTAGGAGGTCTTGCAATTTATAAATTACACATTCCCCATGCAATCTTTTTTCAGATATGAAACTCAAATTCATGAGAAATCAAGATGATCCACATGGTTTCGTTTTGGAAAAACTCAGGGCTTATGATTATTGTAAAGGTGGTTATGCATTATCTCTAGTTCTGTATTATAAAAGTCAGGCATTTGTGAATTATTACAGAGTATGAAATGAATATGTATACATAACCAATTCTTCTATCAAAAAACTCTAAGATATGTTTACATTTTGTTATTCCTCAAGAATTTTATATTGACATTTTCTGGAATAAGTGCACTAGGGACAGGAGTTTTTAAGACTTTCCCTAGAAATATTTCTGTAATAGAGACTCCAGTGTGATGTATATAGTGTGCTAATTTTTATAGGGAAGTAGAATTTGTGCAGACACAGACTGAGGTTCTCAAAATACAGAACTATTGAATTAATCGAGTTGACAGTGCAAGAAGAATTTAAATTGATACTTCTGAAAATTATTTGGAAAGTTTTCTCTTGACATTAGCAAGCTGTGTCCCTGAAAAGCATATTAAAATTTTACCAGTAACTTGTCTTCATGGTAGTTTCAAAAACATGTAAGGAGAAATAGATATGCATGCAATATTATGTACGTTTCCCCAAATACACAATGAACTTGTTATAGAGAGAGGGGAAAAAGTAAATTTAAATTAAGGTTATCAAAAGTAAATTCAATTTCACCAGTAAGTCAACAATAGTGAACACTAGAATAAATAACTGAAATAAAAGATAAATGAACGACTATGGAGAACAGTATGGAGGTTCCTTAAAAAACTAAAAATAGAATTACCATATGACCCAGCAATCCCACTACTGGGCATATACCCAGAGAAAACCATAATTCAAAAAGACACATGCACCCCAATGTTCACTGCAGCACTATTTACAATAGCCAGGTCATGGAAGCAACCTAAATGCCCATTGACAGACGAATAGATAAGGAAGATGTGGTACATATACATACAATGGAGTATTACTCAGCCATAAAAAAGAATGAAATTGGGTCTTGTGTAGAGATGTGGATGGACCTAGAGACTGTCATACAAAGTGAAGTAAGTCAGAAAGAGAAAAACAAATATATTAACGCATATATATGGAATCTAGAAAAATAGTACAGATGAACCAGTTTGCAAGGCAGAAATAGAGACACAGATGTAAAGAACAAACATATGGACACCAAGGGGGGAAAGCAGGGGGTGGGGTGGGGGTGGGATGAACTGAGAGACTGGGATTGACATTATATATACACTAATATATATAAAATAGATAACTGATAAGAACCTGCTGTATAAAGAATAAAATAAAATTCAAAAAAAAAGATAAATGAAAAAAGAAAGATACCCCAGAGACAATCAATGTAATTTGAGAATTATTAAGTTTTGAAAAGTCTGGAATCTTTACTCATTGTATAATGGCAATTAAAAAAAATCAAAAATCTTAGGCAGGAAACTATAGTCTATAGTTCCAGATGAGAGGTATTATCAAACTCATTCTGGGGACTTCCCTGGTGGCACAGTGGTTAAGAATCTGCCTGCCAATGCCAGGGACAAGGGTTTGAGCCCTGGTCCGGGAAGATCCCACATGCCACAGAACAACTAAGCCCATGCACCACAACTACTGAACCTGCACTCTAGAGCCCGTGAGCCACAACTACTGAAGCCCGCATGCCTAGAGCCCATCTCCACAACGAGAAGCCACCATAATGAGAAGCCCACGCACTGCAACGAAGAGTAGTCCCCGCTCACTGCAACTAGAGAAAGCCCACGTGCAGCAACGAAGACCCAACACAGACAAAATTAATTAATTAATTTAAAAAAAAAAACCTCATTTTGTAGTTTGATATTTGACAATCTATACCAGTCACAGGTTACTTGAATAATAAAATTGCTTTGTACAGATATTTTAAAAATCAAATTACAGGTAAAAATTCTGGTGAGATGAATGTGAAACAGGGTTAATTTTTTTCTTAATAGAAAAGAAATGATGACTAAAGATCAAATTATCATTATATGCTTTGAGTGTGTGTGTGTTTGGAGATAGTTGAAAAATATACTAAATTAGAATTCTAGTTGACACCTTAGGTTGCACAGGAAAATTGTAATTGAAAGTTATTATTAAAACAAGAGATTAAAGTAGTTATTAGAAAGTATCCAAAGAGGGGCTTCCCTGGTGGTCCAGTGGTTAAGACTCTGTACTTTCACTGCAGGGGGTATGGGTTCAATCTCTGGTGGGGGAACTAAGATCCTGCATGCTTCCAAAGAACTATACACAATTTTACGTTACCATTTTCAACACATATTCAAGTGGAGAACGGTTAGTCTGGCACGTGATCAAACAGTCCAATAACACCTCCAGAGATTACTCATGAGATTACTGATCACTTCATTGCCTCCCAAAGTACCCTGGTGTTTGTGACTCTACACAGAAGCACTAGGTGAATACAAAATATTCAAGTTTTACATTTCTCTAGTACTCTCCATGTTTTGGAGCAGAAAGAATGCAAATTACTTGATTTTCAAAAAGACTCTGAGGGACTTCCCTGGTGGTACAGTGGTTAAGAATCTGCCTGTCAATGCAGGGGACACGGGTTCAATCCCTGGTCCAGGAAGATCCCACATGCCACAGAGCCACTAAGCCCATGCGCCACAACTACTAAGCCTGCGCGCTAGAGCCTGCGAGCCACAACTACTGAGCCCACGCACCGCAACTACTGAAGCCCGCGTGCTCTAGGGCCTGCAGGCTGCAACTACTAAGACTGCATGCTGCAGCTAAGGCCCAACACAGCCAAAAAAATAAATAAAAATTTAAAAGGCCTTTGACCAGCTCCAACAGTCGTTTTTAAAAATTAAGTCAGATTTGAAAATAACATCACGTATCACTGTGGACTGAGTTTCCATCCATGAAAAAGTGAAAGAGAATAAGCAGGTCTGGATAGAGGAAGTGCATACTGAGAAATCCTTTAAGGACTGGTCTCGGAGAACATTTTTAGATGTGATCTGGGAGATGGAGTGCACAGTGACATCTCCAAATTTGCTGATGACGCCAGCTCTTCCTGATAGTGAAATGCCAGGGTGACATGAATAAATTGCAGGGATATCTTGAGAGACTGCAGGAGTAAGCCAAAAAATAGTAACTGAGCTTCAGTTTCAGAAAGTGTAAGGAAGTGTGCTAGATTTGGGGAAAATACTCTAAACTTTATTATTGAATGACTCATTTATTCTCCATGCAAACAATCATAATGTTATGGACTGAATGTTTTTGTCCCTCCACACCCTCATTCAATGTTGAAGCCCTAACTCCTAATGTGATGGTATCTGGAGATGGGGCTTTAGGGAGGCGATTAGATTTAGATGAGGTCATGAGGGTGGGACCCTCAAGATGGGATTAGTATTCTTAAAAGAAGAGGAAGAGAGACAAGAGCTCATTCCATCTCCCTGCCATGAGAGGACACAGGGAGAAGGCAGCTGTCTGCAAGACAGAAAAAGAACCCCCATGGGGAAGAGACTTGGCAGGCTCCTTGGTCTTGGACTTTCTAGCTTCCAGATTTGTGAGAAACAAATGTCTGTGGTTTACGCAACCCAGTCTATGGTATTTTCTTATAGCAGCCTGAGCAGACTAAGGCAGTAAGCTGAAAAATAGTGACTGAGCTTCACTTTCAGAACATGTAAGATAGTATGTTAGATTTAAGGGAAATCCTCTCAACTTTATGTATTGGATGAGTCATGCATTCTTCATGCAAATATTTGTTGAGCACCTACTATGTAACCAGGACGGTGCTAGGCTCTGGGGATAGCAAGATAAAGAAAGCAAGTTTTATTCCTATTGGGGGAGACAGAGCCATATAACTTGTTATGTGACAAGAGCTATTTCAGGAACAGTAATAAAGAGCTCTGAGAACACAGAAAATTGATCCTGAGAGAACTAAGGAAGGCTTCTCCAAGTAGGTTACATTTGAGCTGTATCTTAAAGGCCAGGAAGAGGAAGGAGCAGTTTTCCATAAAGGCAAGAAAGGCAGGGAATGCAATGCTTGGTCTGGTCTGTTTGACTTATTTTTTGAAACTTTCCTTTAATTCTAAATAAAACGCTACCCAGAAATCTAACTTGAAAGACAGATTAAAGCAGCCTTTTGGCCTGGGCTTGCTTCAGATTCTTCACCTCTCCACCCGGCCCCCAGACACTGCCACAGGTCATGGGGACTCTTAGAATACCCTGTGGAAACAACTGACGTGGCCTGGCAATCAATCAATCAATCGCTACTAAATAAAAATATCAGATTGTCAAAAATGTTTCGGAAACGACACTGAGTTAAACAAATCAGTCAGGTCTCTCTATTCCAGGTTTTCTCAGTGCCTTTAGTATGCTATCAGGAATCATGTCTCTCCAAGTTGGGGGCTGTACAATACACCATTTCCCAAACACTGTGCCTTTATTTTTCTTAGGGAATTTCAAAAAGGTTAGCCTCTGTGCCTACGCTTCAGGAGACATGGTGATGGCCAAATAAGGCTCATCTCAGACATAAGCAGATTTCACTTAGAATCCAGGTCTTCTGACACTCAGTTCAGTTGCTCTTTTTACCAAATTATTATGATTATTTTATGGATATAAGACTATGAAGAGTGGCCATTTTCTCCCACAAAACACTATTTTTTTACTTTTCTCAGACACAGTCTGGCTGGGGGTGCTAACTGTTGGGTTTTTACAGCACTAAACAAATTTGTTTGGTTTTTATAAAAAAAAAAAAAAACAACTTTCATCCAGTTTCATTGTTTTCATGTGTACCAAGCTAATGTTTCTTTCCCAAAGCCCTCAGAGGCTATGACTCAAGTGCTATGTTAATTTTAAAATGTAAAGGAATGAAACATCTGTTATCATGACAGGCCCTCAGGACTTTCATTTTCGAATGAGAAGGGTGAGAAATAGATTTAGAAGCGAAGGAAGATAAAAAGACCCAGGTGATACTCATTTAGCACAATCTCCAGATACTGGGGAAAAACTTCTCAGATAGGAGTCAAGCTCACAGAAATATCTTATCCTTCTCTCTGTGTTATAAAGTAGCCTCTGGCTCATCTGTGTCTTGCCTCGACTCCCCACTGCTACATCCCCTGCACCAACTGCAGTCTTTACCTCTGAGGATATATCTCTGTGCCAAGTGGAAGATGATACTTTGAGCTGGGAAATTAAGTTTTGTTTTGTGGATTTATTTTTTAATCTAAGATCTGGGTCATCATTGTCTAGTTACCTCTTGAAATTTATACTGTAGTACAGAAAAACAGAATTTGGGGGTAAGCATACAGGAGAGGGGAGAACTACTGGGCATCAGTGCGTGAAAGTGACGTCGGTAATCTGAGAAGCAACTTCCTGGAGAGAAATCCACACCAAAGCAAGTCAGAGCATCAAAAGAAGGAGGCATCCCCAAAGGGCACTAGGAATGGAGCAAAAGTCCAAGAGCAAGATAACTGGGGAGAAAACAGGAGAGAACGGGAGGGTTCAAAATGGAAGACGGTGCTTACATTCTGGAAAACGTCCATGAGACCCAAACACAGCCATGGCATATTTTTCAGAGGGTGTGATGGCTCTGACAGGCATAGAGAGACATCCAGTGAGGGTTGTTACCTAGCAGGGAAAATTAGCACCTTTTACACTGTCACCACTTTGAAACTCCACGGAAAGTTTTATTTAATTTGACTGAGTAGACAATTCTGGGAAGAGAGCAAAGGTCACAATCTAATTCTGAAGAGAGTCTTCCAGCATCATTATCTTCATCTTCCAGCTATTGAGCACCTACTACATGTTCTATGAAAAACACTTTATGCAGTGTATCTAATTTAATCTTAATAACAAGCCTGTAGAGTGGCCTCTTTATTCTCATTTTGTTGATGAGGAAACTATATTTCATAGAGTTAAGTAACTTGCCCTAGGTCATACTTGTCTTAGTTGTAAACACAGACTCCTACCTTCTAGTGCCATTATACCAAGGAGAGCCACTCCCTGTCTTCTTTCTCCCTGTGCCCATTTCAGACATGACTAATCAGTCACAGATCTCCTTCCCACTGTACATGGTTTCAGAATCCTTCTCAGCATATTATAGGGATCCACTACCAATCGGTCAGGAAATACTTAAGAGGTTAAGACCAGTGTTCTATCCCTGTTCTACACCATTCTGCATCCCTCTCTTATGTAGGCAAGCATGTATAGACAGAGTAGGCTTGCAAAATGGGACCAAGACCAGAGCCCAGATGACTAAGGAAATGCCTAAGAAAAAGAGAAAAAAAAAAAAAACCTGGCAAAACTTGAGTCCAGGAAAATCAAATAAAACAGGGAAGTGCTGAAAGTCCTCTCAGTCCTGGCACAGTTAGGGAGTCAAAGAGTGGTACAACTGAGTGGTAGAAAAGGTGAGCTGAGATTTCAGGGATGAGGCTGTTGCACTTGGTTTATGCTACTTCTTGAGTGTGCGCAACATTGGGACTGGATATTTTTACTGTAGTTGTAGGAAAATAAGTAAGGCAGAAGTAAGAGAGCTGAGCTATTCAGGACTGGGCTTGCAAGGTAGTTTTAGTTGGCTTGTAGAAATCTGCAAGTACATATATCTGACATGGACTGATGAGCCATTCATTAGAAACAACTAGTTCATTGATTTTTTTTCTTTCATTGAATTAACTAAGTCCAGCAGTTGAAATTAACATCTTTAGTCAAACAAATATTTGATTCAGGGGGAAAATTCTGTAAAAAAAGAATCTTTTGGAAGTAAAAAAAAAAGTTGTTATACTTAAGGGTTCACATTTTAACCAAATGGCACACAATATGTCCATGTCAAATTAGCTGGAATTATTTTTAAGGTCCACAAAAATCACAGATATTGACATATGTAATACTCTATGCTGATTACTAGAGTTTACAATGAATTTACATTCTAGGAATGTAATGATGGATCACATGGTCACTGCCCCCTGGGATCTTACATCTTATTAGAAGCAAAAGACTTGTAAATAAATAGATGAAATATATTTTCCTCTTTGTAGTGATACATTTATATATAGAAATTGAGAAGTATTATGGAAAAAACATACTTCTCTCTGGGGGTAGCTGGAAAAGGCTTCACACAGGCTGAGGAAAAGCACAGGATTTGGTAAGGCAGAAAAGATGGAGAAGTGGGAAATGGAGATGAAGAAGGGGTTAGGCAGAGGAAACAGAACTTGCAAAGGGACAGAGCAGAAAAAAAGCTACAGTGAGAGGAAGATCACCAGTGGTACAGAATGGCTCTACTGTGAAGTGCAAGGCCATGGGAGATAAGAGGCAGGAGCTGAGGCCGGCCAGACAGACAGAGGCTGGGTTATAAATGGCTTTGTGTGTCATGCTAAGGAGTCCCATCCGGTGATGAAAGTGTTGGAGCTTTTAGGTAGTTGTGCATTTTGGACAGATCACTGTGTATGTTGAGTGGAGGAAGTACTGGAGCATGATGAGACGGGATCCAGAAAGATCTATGAGCAGAAAAAAGCGATTAAGACATGAGCTAAGGTGGAGGCAAAGGAGGTAGAAGGGTAAATTCCTGAGACACTGAACATCAACTAACTCAGCTGTGTGGGTAAGGGGGGCAAAGAAGAGGCATACATTCCAGGATGGCCCTGGTAGCAGGTACATAATGAATCAAGGGCAAAGAAGAAAGGGATTTTTGAAACAGCCAACCTGAAGTTTACAAGTGGGAACAGAGCTACTGAAGTATTATTACATGTAGTTGATAATATTTCAATAGCACATTTTATTAAAGGAACAAGAATAATTTTGGTAGAGAAGTTGGAATAAGTGAAAAAGGACAATAATTAAAGGAAAAGTCACTCAGAATCCCACTTCCTAGAGATAAACTATTGGCAACACTTTAGTACACCTGTAGGTGCTTCTAACACTTGAAACCACATCAATTTAAAAAATATTGTGTCTTGCTTTTCTCACTTAATATTATGTCAAGGAAATATTTCTCATATTATTAAGAATTCTTCAAAAAACATGATGTCTAATGAATATATCACATTTGATCTTATAATGAACTATCGAGTATTTCACTATTCCCATATTTTGGGACAAATATTTCAGTATGATTAGATTGTAAGTATAAGGACATGTTCCAAGTATCTGGGCATATAACTCTTTTTCTTAATTTTTAATCATTTCATTAAGATAGGTTAATGCATTTACAAGTCTCCAATCTACTTTAGGAGGTACAGATGGTTTGATGTCAGAAGGGCATGAATTTACATGTCTTCTCAGTGTGGCTGAATTCTATCCCTCCCAGGTTCTAGTACTTTCCACATTTTATGCCTGTAATGCTTATCAGCTATTAATATTTTGTAGTTACCCTAAACATGGTAATTTTTGTCAGAATTCAGTTGCTTATTTTCTAAAAGGTTTGCATGTGTAGGGAATTTACATGTCTGAAATTAAACACTTGGAAATATAATCTGGGGGATTTTTTTTCTTAGTGAATTTAAAGGAATTAAATGACTTCAATATCCCACATACATAATACAATAATATAAACCAAAATCTTTCAGAATTTTTGACATATCATTTGTGAAGTTTACTTTTTTTTCACTTAAAGCATATCTACATGTTTTCACACCTGACAAAAAAGGATTTAATGAACTAATTTAAATTTTAGATGACATGGTGAAAGTGTCACCAATTCCTCATGTTGACCTGCATAAGCAAATAAACTCAGCTAATATATTTGAGATATTATGTCATTGTTGGGCCATTCAGTATCTTGAGAGACCATTTTGGTTTTCTTATATTTAGCTTAAATGACTTACACATTTTTTACAACACTAAGCAAGTAAAAAATTAAAATTCACTTAACCTTTTTTTATCACTAGATAATGGCCAAATGCTTATCTCAAAGATTATTTCACTGAATGAAATCTACTTTTATTGATGCTTTTCCACTGAAAGTGAAAGAAGATTTTGTATGTATCCCTCCTTAATCATCTTAGGTCCACTGGAATTTATCCTCTTTTGAAATGTTTAGAGGACTAGATTTTATCACTTTCCCTTGCTACTAACCTCTGTATGAAGAATTCACACTTTCAAAGCTAGGAATATCCTTAGATGTTACTAGTTATCTGCATCTAATGGGTATGCAAGTGAGTGGCCAGAGTCTCCAGGGAAGTTGTGAGATGTATTAAAAATATGTAAATAAAAACTCATGTATGTGGCGTGGTGAAGGGAGGCGCTTAATGGGCCCGTGGACTCCTCACTCTCATTCTTCACCCCTTCTTCCTATGAAGTTCCCTGATAGGTTCGTAAAATCTCAGCATCTAATCTGATTAAATCTGGTACTTATCTAGCTAACTCTAAGAAATCAATTTTCTCTTTATACAAATTCTTATTTGATGCTCAACCGTCTTCAGTTTTGCTGTGACATGGTCTGTGAGCCCAAAGGATTGAAGATGTAAGCTGCTGTGTGTGTCATTCACATGCAGATAGATCAAGGGCCCTGGAAAGAGTTAGGAAGAGCTGGTAGTGTTGTCACTTACAGGTACAAAAGTTGCTCAAAGCGGACAGTGACAGAGTTGAGAGCCACTTTCGGTGGTTATAGATCACTCTGCACACCAGAAAAGATAAATCACACAGAAAGAAATTAAGAGAGCAAATTAAAATGTTGTTTCTCCTAGAAAGTCTAAAGAGAGGTGCTTACAGATTAGTTTACCTTTAGTCTTTAGTACCTCCTATGAGGAAAAGATAGGGCACTTTACAAGGTTGGTTGTTTTTTTTCCTTTTTGCCTAATTTTGATCTTTAAGAGTGACTTGTTTATCTGATCATAATATTCCATCATGAGAAAACAATCTGGCCCACGTTCTATTCCATTTCTCTTCTTTTCTGTTGCTGTTGGTGCTGTTTGTTTTTGTTTCTTGCGTTCCTTGTGTTCCTGAGGAAAGATCGGCCCGGCATGGGGCGTTGGTCCTGCTACAGTAGGGAACCCAAAATTCCCCTTGGGGCCCTTCCCTCAGAGAACAGAAAACCAAGAGGAACTAAGCTGCAGGTTAGGATACATCCTCAAGTTCCCAGTCCCCGAGTCAGGACAGTTTTTAAAAAATTCACTCATACGGTAAACCTTTTATTAGGTTTCTACCAAAATTATAAACCCGTATTCTAATCCCGAATCAAGGGTTAGGGGACGGAGAGGGGCAGAATTCCCTTGGCAGAAGTAGTCTATTAAGGGGTCCACATTCTCCAACACATCATCATCATTCAGTAATGATGACAAAATAAGGCCCTGTCCTCCAAAGCCGTGAGCTTTGTCCTTGTATAACCACGTGTAAATTGGAAATGATTACCCTGCCCATAGGTCTGGCATATTCCAGCCAGCAGTCATCATTAGGCTGTGTTCTCAGAGCCAAGCAAACAGGATGGTGAACACTGAAAACACAAACATATAGAAGGAATTTGCAAACAGCAGTTTTCCCATTAAGATGTATCATACCGACCGCACAGAGGAGAATTCTGGCCCTAATTTAGTGCACGTTTGTATTTGGCACGTGTTACCTGTAGAGCATTTGGGTAAATTACTGATGTCACTTGTATTTCTCTCGGAGACGAGGGAAATAGGTTATTGGCACAATAAAACATCCAGAGGCATTTAAAATGTCAGTCTAATCGCAAGAACCAGTAAGGCTTTTAATTACCTTCTGTGCAATTTTTTTTAATTGCTCCGATGGCTGTAGCGCTTGGTAAGCTCCTGACAGAGCAGCTGCAACAAACTTAAACGTTTTTTTTCTGAAGCTCTCTGAATAAAAAAAAGTAATGTGAGGTGGCAGGGTAGCGTTGGGCGTCGCTTTTGTTGCAGGCTCTCTGCAGGAATTCTTGTTGCTTGGTCACTAATAGAATCCTACCTTCACGCTCATCCAACTACCTGCAGCGCTTTCATTTGCGGATGACATTCTTTGGAAAGAGTATCTGTTTGTCATCACCCTCCCTCTTAGAATATTCTAAACCAGCCGGTCTGCAGAGCTAGGCCATCGCCAATGCCAATTCCCACATTTTCTTTGGTGCTTGCTTAATTCTAAATTTGAAAAAAGGAGGATTCACAATTCTTTTCTTGAGCTGTGCCTGACACTGTTGTGAGGGAAGCTTCTATTTTCTACAGTTTTCATCCCTTTCAGCTCTACCTTCCATTTTGATAGAGCTCTCCTTTATTTATTTGCAAACACTCTCGTCCTTCAGGCCTCAATGGGGAGAAAGAAGTAGGACCTTGGGCCGTATTGACAAAAAAAAAAAAAATAGAAAGAGATGATTAAAAGCAAAGATGCCTGAGAACTCTAACATAGTTCTCCTGGCCCGGTGGTTGGTATTTGTTACCATGTTATTGTAGATATAAGAACGTGCAATGAATGTTGCCCCCTTTCCTACGTATTGCATCTGCATCCTACATTTGCATTCACTAGAATCTCTTTGTTGTGATGCTGCTTGTGTTTGCATGGGCCCACGGCCCTTTGATCTGAGGATCACCAAGGTCAATCCTGTCTTCTTCAGTACAGTCAAATGTGGTGCCTCAATGGAGAGAAAGATGCAATGGAGTATGGAGTGAGAGGAAGAATGAAGTAAAGCAAAAGGGTCCAAGACAATTTCAGAGCAGGGGCAACATGCGGCAGAGGCTCCTACACAGTGCCCTCCTGTACAGACTCCCGGGGCTGGGAAATAGTCCGAGAAACTTCCTTTTGGTTGGATTAACCTTGTTCTGAGGTGGCCACTTCATACTATTGACATATTTGAAATTGTATAACATGGTTTTCCACTATTTAATGTGATTATATACTTGCCAAGCCCTTAAAGCCATCCTTTTTTGAGCACTTTTGTCATCAAGGTTTTCCCTTGCTTCCTATGTGTGGCCCTCAGTGACAGGCCATGGAGGTATACAACCTCCACGGAAAACAGGCAGAGCCCTGATGTGTTGAGGAACACCAGGACTGAAAGGAGCTGTCGAAAGAGAATACTGTCCCTTCAGACTTGCCTGTATTCCAGGCTCCTTAGAATAGGAGGTAAATCTACAAGTCGCCTACCCCCTGCTTCTGCACATATACTGCTTCTGTCTCAGCAATACTGATAGCTACCTTTCACTGATATACTGAGCATTTAAAAATCTCATTTTAAATGTATTAATACATACATGTAAAATAAATAATGCACATAGCATCTCTTTATTCTTACAAAAATGCTCCAATATTCTAATTTTACACATGAAAAATACTCCAAATGGTGGCAAATTTGAGATTCAAATTCAAGTATGTAAGACTCAAAAGCCCCAAATATTTTTACTATACTTCATTTTCTTTCTTTTGCTCAGGAAAGAAAAAGGACATCAGGTGAAAACTTTAACTTTTGAAATGCTAGTTAGGAGAAGGAGAGCTTCTTGAGGAGTGATAGTTAAGATAAGGGCCACGTCAGAATCTCCTAGAAAATTTCAAAAATCTCTCTTTAAGATCCATTAACTCCAAACTACTTTCCCTGCACACTCGAGAAGCACTGGCACAGTGAAAGAGAATTACTCATGGAAGGATCAACTACCCCTTAGCAGCAAAAAGACTGAGGACTCCTGATCTTGGTATCTCCTTACACAAAACCGTTTCCATGCACCGTGCATGACTCTATGTGCCTGTGTGTGTGTGCATGAGTGTACCTGATGCAGTAAATGTAGTGCCTTGAAAAACACTGGAATTATTTAATTAATTCACATATTAATTATAATTAATGCAAATATACATCTTTACGCACAGGTACATGCACACATTCTTATTCCCCTCTCCCCCTAACACACATCCCCATAATACCTATAAGGCCCAAGTGAGGACATTTCAGTGAAGATCCTGGTAGGATACAGTTGGCACACTCGAAATGGGACTAAATGAGGAGGGATTATTTACGAGGCTGTGGTTAGGAATCCAGTCGAGTATAGTGCAGTTCCATAAAGCATAGCATATCACTCCCAAGTTTGAAGGAACAAGGGCACTGAGAACTTATTAGCATCCAGAGGGACACTGTATGAAGAGATTATACTAAGTAAAGTAAGTCAGAAAGAGAAAGACAAATACCATATGATATCACTTATACATGGAATCTAAAATAGGGCACAAATGAACTTATCTATGAAACAGAAACAGACTCACAGACATAGAGAACAGACTTGTGGTTGCCAAGGGGGAGGGAGGTGGGAGAGGAAAGGACTGAGAGTTTGGGATTAGCAGATGTAAGCTATTATATATAGGATGGATAAACAACAAGGTCCTACTATACAGCACAGGGAACTATATTCAATATCCTGTGATAAACCATAATGGAAAAGAATATTAAAAAAGAATGTCTACATGTGTATAACTCAATCACTTTGCTATACAGCAGAGACTGACACAACACTGTAAATCAGCTATACTTCAATTAAAAAAAAGTTAAATTAAAAAAAAAAGAGATTCACCTGCCAGTGGTTGTGACCTTTAATAGACGGATGTGGCCAACCCATGATGACCCAGAAGGGAGGTTACAGGGTGGGAAGTGGGGGTGGATAGATACCATGACCTCAATTTCTCCTGTCTTCTGATTTCCTTCCCCTACATCCCATTGGCCAACCCAATGGGACACAAGAGTCCACTAAAGCAGGAGATGTGGGTCAGCTTTTAAGGACACAAAGAAGAGTGAAACAATGTAGAGAGCGAATCTAGCAGGCCACATAGAAGATGTCTAGTTAGGTAAACAGACTGGCGTATCTGAGAATTGTTAGAAGGGCCTTATCAAAGCTTGGGGAAAAAGTAAGTACCATGTTAATACAAATTCTAATTTACCTCTGAATCCTCTTGGATTACTGTTTAATGAAGGCTTACTGTTTGTGAAGCACTGTGTCAAACTCTTTAAATACACCATAACTTCATCACAATAACTCTTATGAGGTAGGTACTGTCCTATTTTACAGGCAAGAAACTGAGTTGCCTAACTCTCAGAAACTTGTCAAAGACTGTGGATAACAAGCAGGAGAGTTTATGTTCAAAGTTCAGCCTGGCTGACTCCAAAGCTAGACTCTCCCTCATCTTACAGTTTACTGCAGGCTGAATGAAGCAACAACCTAAGAAAGTGCTTGTGGGAAATCCAGGCCTTGTATATAAGGTTAATACTCAGAGAAATCAACAGAATTTGAGCCAGGACTGAGTTATACTATTTAGGTAAATCAAAGGAATTTGATATTTTCATCCTTCAAAGTATGAATGCAGTAGATGTTGCCTGGGCTCCCATCCACAGCCCTTAGACTCTACCACTTCAAGGTGCTCTAGCTGATTTTTGGTTCCCAGTGTCTACATCAGAAGTGCAGAAGGCCCTTGTGTGTGACAAGCCATTAGTACCAGAAAATCAACATCCTTTGAAAAAAAGCCTTCAATCAATGACTCTTAGGAATCGGTATAACAATGGCCCAGTTCCCCTACCACTCACGTGAGATAATTCTGAGGTGTGTTTTATATTTGTCCGCAAACTTTCCCCACAGGATTAAGACCCAATTTTCCACTTCTGGTAGCAGGCTTCATAATGCACCCCTTTTGGGCTGCCTTCCCTTCTCTGTATCACTTTCCCATTTTCCTAGTGATGTTCCTTGCACTTCCTCTTACACTTAAATTTTCCTGGGACCATCCAAATCAGAAGAACTTCTACCAGAAGTTTTTATACCAGTTTTCCTAAGAAGTTCCTTAGGAAGGGATTCTAAAATGGAATCATTTGCTGGCCAGATGCCCCAAAGCAAACCGTTGCTGGTAGAAGTGCCGTGGAGATAACCTTGCAATGTTATAACATCACAGTTATAGCTCAGCTGTAGTGAACTGGGATGGAATGGAGGTAGAAGTGGTTGAGAAATATGGCTGCAGTCATAATTAAAAGGACCACGGATTACACTGGTGCCGTTAATGCTATGATGGCTGAAAATGACTGGCTCCAGTCAGCCAACTACCAATTCAGAAGCATGATATGAAAGCCAGAATGTATCTTTGACTGTGTTTTTAAAAACCCTTATCTCGGGCTTCCCTGGTGGCGCAGTGGTTGAGAGTCTGCCTGCCGATGCAGGGGACACGGGTTCATACCCCGGTCCGGGAAGATCCCACATGCCGCGGAGTGGCTGGGCCCGTGAGCCATGGCCGCTGAGCCTGCGCGTCCGGAGCCTGTGCTCTGCAGCGGGAGAGGCCACAACAGTGAGAGGCCCGCGTACCGCAAAAAAAAAAATTCCTTATCTCATGCAGCCACAGGGTAGAAACTCCTAGGCTTTGTGAAATCATTAACAGCAAGCAGAAAAAAATCATGATCTGTGTAGAAAGGGAAAGTTGCAAAACAGACTGGAAGACAGAATTGTGAAGTCCATGTTTTCCCTAAAATATTGGACTGACTTAGAGTTGAGCAAGCACTTCTCCTGTGTGCAAATTTGTCAGGAAAAGATGAAACCTGCAAAGGCTATGAGGAAGATGTACCTCGGCTGAGAAGTTTGGGAGCTAAGTTTCATTCTCTTTTCTTTAATGAGACATTGAATTATTCCAAGCAGCCAGCACTCTCTTCCTGAGAATGGCATAGGAACAGAGCATGCTGTTAGGCCACTTGAGATAAACAATTACTCTGAAAACAGAGACAGTCAATCAAGTAAACAAATAAGATACTGTAGGCAAATAGCCATCTGCAAATGAAATGCAGGGTTGGTGGTAAAAGATGCTGAATAAGTGTGAAATTTAATCTGTAATTACAATCTAAAACAAACCGTCTAAATATAGGGCCAGAGGTTCCAGGTACTTTGATGGAACTGGAGGACTGGCACAGAGGATCTGAAGGGGAATATTTTCCCTGGAAAAAGAAGCAGATGTGAGAAGGGAGCTGGGAGTAATTCTTTCCTGATCCTAGAGATTGTCATCCTGGTAAGGATTTCCTAAAACTGTCCATGCTTTGAATAGGATTGATATTATATGCCTGTCCATGGAGGATGTTTTGGGATTATAAACTGAAGTGAGGAAGATGCCAGTGAAGAAAGCATCGCTCCCCTGATGGAATTATTAGGTGCCCCCTTTCCCAGTGTTGTTGATAATTTCTACTGCTGCCCTACTCATGCACTACTCACAATACTGTTCACTCCCTCAGAAAATAGGTAGTTTGCTCGCTATTATAATCAGCACGAGTACTGGAATATGGAGTTAAAAGATCTGGCTCTGAGTTCACTGTTCATATCCTACTGTATCAACTAAGTTTCTTCATTTATAAAATTAGCTTGGCAACATTTTCTTGGTGGTGCTATTGTGAGTATATAAGGCACCTTACCAGCGTTAGGTATTATTATTATTAACCCTTTGAATTAAAATTATTAGAATTGGGCTTCCCTGGTGGCGCAGTGGTTGAGAGTCCGCCTGCCGATGCAGGGGACACGGGTTCGTGCCCGGTCCGGGAAGATCCCACATGCCGCGGAGCGGCTGGGCCCGTGAGCCATGGCTGCTGAGCCTGTGTGTCCGGAGCCTGTGCTCCGCAACGGAAGAGGCCACAACAGTGAGAGGCCCGCGTACCGCAAAAAAAAAAAAAAAAAAAATTATTAGAATTCAGGCTGAGCCGCATGTGACCCACATTTTGCCATATGACCCAAGGTCTAATTTCAGGATTATGGTGACCAAGAGAACATGCCTTTCAGATTTCTGACTGTGGGGAATGTGATTGTTTAAGGGCCATGGCTGCTGCTCTCTGAAACCCACTGCTGTGTCTGCACGGAGGCCATGCCTCCTGTGGGCTGCTCCCAGACAGTCATGGAGCACAAGGGTACACTGAGGCAGCCCTGTGCCTGGGAGACGTGGGACTTCTCTGAAGGCTGACCTTAGCTTGAGGGATCTTTGAGAGCCTCACCAAACTTTCCTGAGACCCACACTGCAGCTTGCTGAGCTTTCCCCAGCTTCCTTCCCTTTCTCGCTCTCCTTCACTCAGGGTCAGATTTGATCCCAGTCTGACAGTTCTCCCGGCCTCTCTCAGCTCCCTCCCTCTCCCCTCCCAGGTATTTCCCCTAATACATTTCTTGCATGTCTAATCACATTTTAGCATCTGCTTCTCAAAGGACCCAAACAAACACAAGGATAAAATATTAGAATGCTGTGAGGGTATCACTGTTTCTCAGTTATGCAGAGGTATTGATAGTGTTGTGGCTAAAAAACAATGCCACTTGTTTTTATTTATATTTTTCTATTTAGTACAGTAGATATAAGAATATATACCTTTCCTCCCTGGTACTCAGTGAAGCTATTTACATTTTAAATGGTGGGAAAACTGCCCTTTTTTGCAATCGCTCCTGTACTGGACATTATAAAAAGCAGGTGGGCCAGCACCCCTCTGGACAATGTCACCAGAATGGGTTCTGCCTCTAAATTTCCCTCATGTCATTTCAATACTGGAAATCATTTTCCTTTTCCTTTCATTTAATTTGACTCTGCCCTACCCTCACCATCCTCTAGTAAACTTCCTCAGACAATTCCAAAACCACACTGGGTTTTCACTTCTACCATCTGCTTTAATACATTAAAGTGATCACAAGTTGGCTTTGTTAAACTGAAGTACCTTGGCTGTGTGAAAAAAAAAATTAACTTGATGAGAGAGGCTATAGGGCAGAGGCATTTTCAGAAATTGTGTTTAAAAATACTTCAGAAAATATTTTTCAAGCCCTTTAGCAAAAATTTGCTAATAGGTTAATTACAAATGACCCTTAGCCATTTATTAATGTAAGTTTAGCAGGAATCCTACTGGGGAACATTTTTATGATCTTGAGTGAGTTTCTAGGTATGGTAAACCAAAGAAACTGCATTTCTTTGGGAACAGTAGCATACCATGTATTGGCAGGTACTCAGATATCCACCAATTAGTCCTATTTGCTGTTTGACTCTACATGTTTATGCATGAAGAATGTCTTTGAGGCAGATGAAGAGGACAGTGATGAAGCTTTGTAAGAGGACAACTGGGGAGAAATCAAATCTAGACTAGGACCCAAGAACTTTGGTCTAAAAGAAAAACAAGTTTCATGATTCTCTTGGGGGCCATCTGTCCAAAGCCAGCCTGACTTTTTCCCTATTAAACCATAGCCCTTGAAGAGCACAGACCCTATCTAATAAGTGTTTAAGAAACTTATTGAATGGGCCTATGGATGGATGGATAAAAGGAGCCAGCAGGCCACAAGATGGTTTGTGCTGCTGTATCTATTTGTACTGCTGTATCTAAGGGATCTCTATCCCCTAGGACTGCCTGCCAACAAAACCATGGTAGTCAGTTCAACATAGCTGTCTTTCAGTGCTGCCTTTCCTGTCTTTCTGCCCCTAGGACACAGACCTGTCTGCCTGAAACTGTTCGATAGAGAGAACACCCCAGCTGGAGTGTAGTGGGCTGGCCCTGCTTATCTCCTCTGTCCCCACTCTGCCAATGAGATACCATATGCTAATCAGCTAATGTCACTTGTCAGTCACCCAATTTATATTTATGCAGCGACTTCCAGATCAAAAGGCCCCGTGGAATCATTTGGCTCTCTCAAGGTCACAGGGGCAGTTAATACTGGGTAGGTGAAAGCCATGTTTTCTGACACCTGGTTTGTTGCACTTTCTATTAGAGGAGGCTATTTAATATATGCTATGTTTTGAGTTACTCAAACTTGGCCCTGTCTTTTCACTTAGAAGATATACATTTTCTATAAGTTATATCTGTCCTTCAATCTTCTACAGTTCCATTGTTATTTTATTTGCAGGACCTGATGAACTCAGTAAAACCACAGTAGGACAGAGCTCTCTTTCTTTGAGGAAAATGTATCCCTCCTTCCTCTTTAGTTAGAGTGTAGCTGGCATCACAGTTAGATGCAGGTGCTTCTGCCCCTGAAGCTCCAGGAGCTTTGGATCTTGAGGCAAAGTGCATGGAGCTTAAAGTGGGTTGAGCTGAGATGCATAGTTCAAGGTGTCATTCCATCTAGGAATAGCCGAGTATTCCAGGAGCATTTGGGTTTGGTGGCAAAGAAATCCAGGAGTGAATTTTCAGGCAATGCATCATAATTCGTGATTAAGGTTATCAGTAATATCTAACCTTTAGTAAATGCCAGCTGCATAATGATGGCTAGCACACTTTCTACAGATACTGCAGTGAGTTCAGCCAGGCCATAAGAATCTGTTTAATGGAATGCTAATGGGAAATGACCAGGATCTGACTACAGAAGATTAAAAGTGACAATGCTAATTGACTGCGGAGGTATCTACATGAAGAAGGGCCAGAAAAATCATTTAAGTCTAAATGAAATTGGACTGATTTGATACTTGTGAAAAGTATCACCTTCTTGCTGTGTTTGGCATGGTGAATTAACTGCTTCATGTTTCTTAGAGAAGAGTCTTTGTGGAACAATGGGCTACAGTTGTTGGGAAAAGGAACTTTCCTCAGCTGGATTAGAAAAAAGAATTGCAGCTAAAGGTTTCTCTGCTACCACAATCACAGTGCTTAAACATCAGTGTACAATACTGGTATCTAAGTTTGAAAGGGTCTCAGAATTGTGAAGTGTGGCCCATTCTTTACCCCCACTGAGGTCAGAACAAAAAAGAGATTCAGCTGATGTTGGGAATATAGTTTAATTCTTAATTTTGACTTTTTTAATTTAGGAAGGGTATAAGCTAATGAAGCTTCAAAGTCAACATTATCTCTCTTTTCTGACTTGTTCAGTCATTCTTAGAAGCTTCTCTAATTTTTGTAGAATTAATAGATATGCACGGATTTCCCTGGTGACGCAGTGGTTAAGAATCTGCCTGCCACTGCAGGGGACGTGGGTTCGAGCCCTGGTCTGGGAAGATCCCACATACCGCGGAGCAACTAAGCCCGTGCACCACAGCTACTGAGCCTGTGCTCCAGAGCCCGCGAGCCACAACTACTGAGACCACGCCTAGAGCTCATGCTCCACAACAAGAGAAGCCACCACAATGAGAAGCCCGTGCACGGCAACGAAGAGTAGCCCCCGCTCACCTCAACCAGAGAAAGCCCACGTGCAGCAATAAGACCGAACACAGCCAAAAGTAAATAATTTTTTAAAAAAAGATATGCACAACTTTCTCATCCATCAACTATGCTGTGTTCCCAACCATATCAGGGGATTTGCTCATACTGTGCTCTCCCTGCTCGCAGGTACATAATATCTACCCATCTCTCAGACCTCAGCTTAAATGTTTTTTAATCTTTTTTTTCAGGGACATCTTCCTGAACACCCAGACCAGGTGGATATACACTGTATCACTGTGGCTAAGAACAAAGAATCTAGAGACCAGGACACAGAATCTAGATGAAAACTGACTTGGTCAGTGGCCAGCTTGTGACCTTCCACAAGTTACTAACCCTTCCACTGCCTCAAGTTCTTCAGCTATTCAATGGAAATGATAACTATTGCAATTATACTTTGTAGGGTTGTAGGAAATAAATATAAGGAGTTTCTATTATTGTTATAAGCTCTCATGGCCCTGTGTACTTCATTGATCTTTTCACATTAGTACTTTTAGTACTAATTAGTTCATATGTTGCTATGACCATTTGATAGATATCGTTCTCTTCCACTACAATATAAGTCCCATGATGCTAGGGAGTTTACCGCTGGATCTCCAGGACCTAGGACAGTACTAATTCATACCAGATACTAATTAAATATTTGACTGAATAAATGAATGAATGAATAGTGGCTTCTGTAGGTGGCAGCTTACCACTTCTTATACTGTGGGCAATGGCAGCCATTTCTACCCTAAGTTTTCACAATTGTTCACTCAGTGCTTCTCATTACCTACACCTTTAGATATTAGGGTCTCCAAATTACTTCTGAATGACTCTGGGCATGGCTTTCTGGTATACACCTGAGAACAGCAATTCTCAACTCTGGTATGTAGTGAGCTGAAAAGTTTTCTAAGTAATTTGTTACTGATAATGGTAGAAAGACCAAAGTTTGCAAAAGACATGCTATTTTTACTTATTAAGGTCAAGTTTATAAACAGTGAAATGCACACTTTTAAGTGTACAATCTGAGATTTCACAAACACATACCCACTTGACTACCACACCAATCAGTAGAATATTTCCATCACCCCAGAAAATTGCCTCTTACCTATATTTGGTCAATCCACAACTCCCATAGACAATCTCTGTTCTGATTTTTCCCCACCATCATTGAGGTATAATTTACATATAACATTAAGTAAGCGTGAAGTATACAACGTGTTGATTTGATACACTTGTATACTGCAAAATGATTACCACCACAGTGTTAGCTAATGCCTCCATCATATCATATAATTACCATTTCTTTTTGTGATACAAATGTTTAAGATCTACTCTCTCAGCAACTTTCAAGTATATAATACAGTATTATTAACTATAATCCCCATATACTTTACATTAGATTCCCCAAACTTATTCAACTTATAACTGGAAGTTTGCACTCTTTGAACAGCATCTCCCCATTTCCCCCATCCCTCAACCCCTGGTAACCACCATTCTACTTTCTGTTTCTATTATTTGTTTTTTTAAGATTCTACATATAAGTGATATCATCCATCATTTGTCTTTCTCTGCCTGACTTATTTCACTAAGCCTAATGCCACCAAGGCCCATCCATGTTGCCAAAAATGGCAGGATTTCCTCCTTTCTCATGGTTTAATAATATTACGGTGTGTGTGTGTGTGTGTGTAAGTGTGTGTGTGTGTGTGTGTGTGCCGCATCTTCTTTATCCATTCACCTACTGATGGTCGCTTAGGTTGTTTCCATACCTTGGCTGTTCTGAATAATGCTGCAATGAACATGAGAGTGCAGCTATATTTTTAAGAGTCTATTTTCATTTCCTTTGTGTATCTGCTGTAGGTTTTTGCTTTGTAGTTACCAGGCTGTTTACATAAAACATCTTCAGATAAAATAGTCTATTTTACACTTGTAACAACTTAACTTTGATCACATACAATAAGTCTATCCTTTTACTCCACCCCCCCCATGTGTTTGATTTCACCATTTACCTCTTTTAATATGGTGTATTCATCAATAAATTATTGTAGCCATAGTGATTTTTAATACACTTGTCTTTTTAGCTTTTATACTAGAGTTAAGTGGTTAACACTTCACCATAGTACAGTATTAGGGTATTCTGAATTTGACTATATACTTACATTACCAGTGTGTTGTATATTTTCATGATTTCCTGTTGCAAATTAGCATCCTTTCATTTCAGCTGGAAGAACTTTCAGTGTTTCTTGCAAGGCATGTCTAGTATTGATGAATTCCCTCAGCTTTTACTTCCCTCAGCTTTTATTTGTCTGTTTCTTGTAAGGCACGTCTAGTACTGATGAATTCCCTCAGCTTTTATTTGTCTGGGAAAGTCTTTATCTCTCCATTTCTGAAGGACAGTTTTGTCAGATTAAGTGTTCTTGGTTGACAATTTTTTTCTTTCAACACTGTGAGTATATCATCCCTTTCTTTCCTGGCCTGTAAAGCTTTGACTAAGAAATCTGTTGATAGCCTTATGGGGGTTCCTTTGTAAGTTACAAGCTTTTTTTTCTCTTATAGATTTTAAGATTCTCTCTGTGTCTTTGATTTTTGACAGTTATATATAACATATAACATATATCATATAACATTATATATATTATAATGTATCTTGGAGAGGATCTCTTTAAGCTGATTTTGTTTGGTGACCTATGAGCTTCATAAATTTGGATATCCAAATCTCTCCCCAGATTTGCCATTATTTCTATCATTATTTCTTTAAGTTATATTTCTGTCCCCTCTCCCACTCTTCTCCTTTTGGAACTCTAATTATTCACACATTGGTTCTTTGGATAGTATCCCGTATGTTGCGTTGGATTTCTTCACTCTTTTTTCATTTTAAAAAATGTGTTCTCCTTTGAATGGAAAATTTCAAAGTTCCTGTCTTCTAATGCACAGATTCTGCCTTCTGCTTGATCCATTCTACTGGTGATACTCTCTATTACATTTTTCATTTTATTCATAGTATTTTTTAGTTCCAGAATTTCTGTTTGGTTCTCTTTTTTAAAAATTCTGTCTCTTTGTTAAATTCATTTGGTTTATGTATTGTTTTCCTGATTTCTTGAATTCTTGTTTTCTGGTAGCTCACTGAGTTTCATTAAAACAACTTTTTACAATTCTTTATTGGGTAAAGGGCAGATCCGCCTGTCTTTGGGTTTGGTTACTGGGAGATTATCGTGATCCTTTGATGGTATCATGTTATCTTGATTTTTTTCATGTTCCTTGAAGTTTTGTGTTGCTCTCTTCATTTTTAAAGTAGCAGTCACCTCCTCTAGGCTTCATAACTGCCTTCCACTCCAACATGTCCAAATTTGTAATTTTTTGTAGAGTGTTGCAAATTCTCCTCTGAAAACCTGGACTTCCACAAAGCCTCTTTCATCTATGGTGATTACCTAAGACAATGTTTTCCAGGGGATCCTGGCCCATGGCCATGAGGGGCTGGAACTAGTTCATGGGCTATGGCAGTGTCCATTGCTGGGAGGTCTGTCTGCCTATCACACATGTGCGTGAGACTCCTCCTGGGTCCCTTGGCGTTTGGGGCTGGAACCCACAGCTCCCTCAATAGCACTTTTGTCTGTGGATGGATGCTGAATTCTTCTTGGGGGTGGGGATAAAATTAGGGCCATTTTATGCTTCCATGATGCTAACATGACTTCAGCTCTGATTTCTAACACCATAGATTGATTTGCCTGTTCTTGAACTGTACAGTAAGTCCCCTACATAGGAACCTTCAAGTTGTGAAATTTCAAAGATGCGAATGTGGAGCTTACTAATGAAGACCTGATGGAACTGGAGGCCCAGAGAAAGGACAAAGAGAGACAAGAGGAAGAAGAAGTAACTGAAGAACCAAAGAGATTCACGACACAGGAAATGGCAGGGGGATTTTCTTTACTTGAGGAAGCACTGTTAGTTTTTGAGGCACAGGACTCGAACGTAGAATGGTACAGGAAGGTTGCAGCAGCCATTCAGAATGCAATCCAGTGCTACCATGTCATCTATGATGGGGGAAAAAAAAGAACTACTACCCAGACATCACTGGATCATTTTTTCAAGAGGGTAGATAGAATTGAATCCAGCAAGGAACCAGAACCCGTGACCCGTGCCATCAATGCCAGGCGTGAGAGAGATTGCAGCTTGCCCTCCGTCTCTTATTGCTGATGACTCTTCAGCTCTACCCTCTCCCACCTCCTCTCCCTCCTCCAGTCAGTAACCCTTCTTGCCTGTTCACTCGATGCCAGCCCCTGGATGACAGCTCTTGTACTGTACTACTGCACTTTTCAAGGTGCTGTACTGTAAGTTTAAAAATGTTTTATTCTTTTGTGTTTATTTTTTATGTATTATTTGCGTGAAAAGTATTATAAACCTATTACAGTACTATATAGCTGATTGTGTTAGTTGGGTACCTAGGCTAACTTTGTTGGACTTATGAACAAATTGGACTTACAAACATGCTCTCAGAATGGAACCCATTCGTATGTAGGGGACTTACTGTATAAAAGCACAGTGATCTTTTATATATAACTTTAGCTCTTCAATGTAAAAATTTTGAGGTTTATCCACATTGAGTGTATCAGTAGTTTATTCATTTTTTTTTGCTGAATAGTATTCCACTATATGAATATAATACATTTTGTTTACTAATTCTCTTGTAGAGGAACATTGGGTTGTTTTCAATTTGGGGCAACTATGAATTAAGCTTCAATGAACATTATTTATCGAGTATTTTTGTGGACATATGTTTTCATTTCTCTCATATAAATACCTAGGAATGGGATTTCTGAGTAATAGAGTAAGTATGTGTTTCATGTCATTAACAAAAGTGCCAGGTATCTGTCCATAGTAATTGTTTTTACACTCTCAACACAGGTGAAAATCTTAGTTGCTCTACATCCTTGCCAGTAATTGGTATTGTCAGTTATTAGTAGTAGCCATTCTACTGAGTGTGAGATGGTATCTCATGTTTTGTTGCTTTGTGTTTTCCAGATGACTAATAATGTGAAGAATCATTTAATGCTTTTATTGGCTATGGCTACATCTTCTCTTGTGGGGTGTCTCTTTAAGTGTTTTGTCCACTTTTTATTGGGTGTTTGACTTTTAATTGTTGATTTGCATGTTGATGGGAAAATTAATAAAGTAGTCTTGCTCAGGCTTCAGAGGCAGGAGCAGGCCTCTGACTGATGTGTGACTTTGCCTGGACTGCACACCTGCTGGCACACCTAACAACTGCTGCTAGCAAGTCAAACGGCGCTTACTATAAGAAAGGGAGTGGGTCTTGGAATTTCTTGAGCCCTGGGGACCTGGCCAGTTCCCCGGGGTCTGGAAAATCTTGTGACTCACATGATGAAATTAACACCATTGTTATAACTGAACCAGAGCTGCATTTTTGCACGCAAACTGATAATATCAGTTTGTGGCCTGGAATTATAAACGGAAGCCCCCAGAACTCCAATCTGAAGTCTCACCTGTGGGTTGGACGAACCCCCCCGGGACCCTTCCCAATTTTGGCTCCAGACTGCTGTTACTCGGGACTTCACAGCTGCTGTTTGGATCTGGAAGTAGGTGTCAGCCCAATTCAGTGATGTATATACCCTGTTACGTTTTTCTAATATTCGTATTCTTTTCCTTCTAATGATTGTATATTAAAATTAAGTTAAATCACCTTTCATTAAAGAATGATTAAAGCTGTTTATTTGTGTGAGATGAGTGGTTAGTTCACCAGCAAACCCAACAAACCTTAAAACAGAAAGCAGGCTTTCACCAAAACATATGTGGAAGAGAACCTTTGCCAGATATATGTAAAATAAATTTTTTTCAGTTTATGTCTTGCTCTTATATTTTCCTAATGGGTTTTTTGGCAACAGAAGTTTTTAATTTTGATAAAGTCCAATTAATTATCTTTGTTGTTGGTATTGATTTTATGGTTAGTGCTTTCTGGGTCAAAAGTAATCTTTTCCTCCCCTAATATGCTTTAACATATGCTCCCATATTTTCTGCTAAATTCTTAAAAGTCTCATGTTTTAATCCTCCAAATTTATATTTTTTAAAGATTCACTGTTGTAGAGTTCTGTTTTCCTACAAATTTTAAAATCATGTGGTCAATTTACACAAAATATTTGATGAGCTTTTAATTGGGACTGCATTAAGTCTACAGATTGACTTGAGGAAAATAAGGTATTTTAATACTGTTGAATTTTCATAATGTATAAAAATAGCGTTTCCTCCATTTCATGAATTTTTCATTACTGATTATTAATTTTTCATTTTCATTAATTTCTCTCAGCAATAATTTGCAGTTTTTAGTTAAGAAGCCTTAACACATCTTTCATTAAATTGATTTTAAGAATTTTTTGTTTTTTGATGTTACTAAAATGGAATATTTTTAATAGTTTTTCAGTTGCTTGGTAATATTAGAAATACAAAGATTTTATATACTAATACACAAAACATACAAAAATACAACTTTTGTATATCAACCCTTTATACTGTTACAATGCTAAATTGTAACTTATTATTTGTAGTAATTTTTTTGTAGTTTCCCAATCTATGTACAAAATCTTGTTGTCCACAAATAAAGACAGTTTACCTCCTATCTTCCATTTAATTATTATGCCATTTTTTTCCTTACTTTATTGCATTGGCTAGAACATTCAGAAAATGTTGAATAGAAGTGGAGAGAGTGTACATACTTGTTTGTTCACAGTCTTAGCAGAGAAGTATAAAAATTTCACAAGTAAGTATCATGCTAGTTATAGAATTTTTAAAATTGTTTTTAATAAGATTGAAAAAAATAAATTCTATTTCTACTCTGCCAAGAGCTTTAAAATGATTGAATATTGGATTTTGCCAAATGCTTTTTATTGTTGAGACAATCCTTTTTCTTTATAATTTTGGCAATGTTGTGGATCTCACTGATTCAATTTTGAAAAACAACAAAAGTAGCATTCCTGAGATAAACCTTCTTAATAATGTATTGCTATATTTAATTTATTAACTAACTTATTTTGCTAAGTTTTTGTTCTACGTTCATCAGAGTCATTGGTGTCTTCCTTTCTTTCAATATTGATGTCAGATTTTGGCATCAGGGTTAGGCTGGCTTCACAAAATGTATTGGGAAGTCTTCCCCTCTCCTTTTACTTTCTGATATATTGTACATGAGATTGGTTTATATGTTCCTTAAATATATGATAAAATTAATCAATGAAACTCTCAGGATGGATTTTCTTTCTGGAAGATTTTGATTTTAAAATTTAATTATTTCAACAAATATCAGACAATTTAGATTTTATATTTCATCACGTTTAAGTATTAGTAAGTTGTGTTTTTAAAGATATTCGAGTATGTCATTTAAATTTGTTGAATTTATTTGGATAAATTTGTGCATAATATTCCTTGCAATATCTATAGACTCTGTAGTGATATCCTATCTTTCATTCCTAATTCTGATAATTTTGGTAATTGGTAAGATTTTTTTAATGTTTTTATTCTTGATTATTCTTGCTAGAGTTTATATTTTTTAAAAAGCAACTTTTTACTTTGTTATTTAATTTTGTTTTTAATTTCATTATTTTCTGCCTTTATCTTTGTTTTTTTCTTCTCATTTACTTACTTTGGTTTTAATTTACTCTTCTCTCACAAGGTTATTAAGTTGGGAGATTAAACCATTCATTTTAAGCCATTTTTTCCTTTTTAATGTATAGCATAGCATGTAAAGCTATACATCTTCCTTTAAGAATTGCTTTAACAGCACTCAACCAATATTGACATATTTTATTTTCCCTAACACCCTAACGTTCAGTTTGAAATTCTTTATTTCCCTATGATTCTTCTTTGATCCATTGTTTATGCAGAAGAATGTTGCTCAATTTCCAAATATTTGAGGATTTTTCATATATATTTTTGTTTTACTTCTAAGAATTCAGTTGTGCTCAGAGAATATATGCTCTATAATTTCCATTTTTTAAAAGGCATTGAGACTTTTGTTTATGGCCCAGCATATTATCCCTCTTAAAGATTCTTCCATATGTACTTGAAAATAAGGTCTCTTCTGCAGTTGTTGGATCTATTGTTTATAAATTTCAATTAGGTCATGTTAGTTATATGTTGTTCAAATCTTCTATATTTTTATTTCTTAACTACTGAGAGAAGGGTATTGTAATCTCCAGTTACAATTAAGGATCTATGTATTTTTCCCATTAGTTCTGCCAGTTTTTGTATTTTGAAACTTTGTTATCATGTAAATATATATTTACAACTATTATGTGTTCTTGATTAATTAGCTGTTTTATCATTATGAATTAGTCTTCCTCATTGCTGCTGATACTCCTAGTCTTGAAGATTACTTTGTCTGAGAGTAACACACTCCCCGTTGCTTTTATATGTACTATTTGCATGGTAAATATTTTTTCCATTTTCTTACTTTCTTCTTCTCTGTGTCTTTATCATTAAAACGAATCTTTTGTAGCCAGCAAAGAGTTGGTTTTTCTTTTTCATCCAATCTTATAATTGGAGTGTTCAGTCCATATACATGTATCATAATTTTTGACCTAGTTGTGTTTATGTCTACTATTTTGATATTTATGTTCTCATAGTCCCATCTGGCTTTTGTTCCTCTCTTTCTCTTTTTCTGATTTATTTTATGTTAAATGAATATTCTAACCTTCCATATCAATTCATTTATTAACTTTTTATGCATCCTCGTTATAGTCTTCTTATAGTTAATATTTTACATAAAATAAAATTAATAGAAGGAATAAAAAGGTAGCCTTTTATTTATCTACATTTTCACCTTTTCCTATGCTTTTCTGTAGAACTGAGTTTCCTTCTGTTGTGAGAGTGAGGCTATTTGTTTTGCTCATAGTCCTAGGGTGTATCCCTCACTTTAGAATGTGTTCTTTAGTCTAAAGGGCAGTTCTTATTTTACTGTATGGTCTTTACTCTTAAGGCTGGTCTTTATGTGGTCTCTCCACTCTGACTGGGACAGAACTCTAATATCTTACAGTCCTCTGCAATCTTTGGTACTTCTGTTTAGCTCTTTGACCCAAAGCAATCATTCTTGGCTTAGCCTTAGAGATCTTGCTTTGTAAATGCACATCTCAGCCCTTGATGAACTGCACTGAATGCTCACACAGACTTTGTCCTCCTCCCTTACCTCCACACCTGGCTTCCTGTTCTCTGGTAACATGCTTCACAAATTCCAGATGTTTCAGCAACCCTTATTTCCCATGTCTGCACTCTCAATTCAGTTTCTTCACTACTCTTCTTGGCTTCTACCTCCTTAATGTGGTAGAAAGTGTGAGACAATGTGGGACAAGCCTCATGTGTTTGTGTTTTTTCTCAGGGATCACGGTCTCCCTCTCCTGTCTTACATATTTTGTTCAATCTTACAGTAATTCACTGTAAGAAGGTCAGTCTAGTAACAGATGCTCCACTACAGCTGGAAACACAATTCCCAGTGATTTACTGTTTTAAAATTCAAAATTTTCCACATAATAAGGTCACTTTTAAAAATGTGAACATGAATTTTCAGTGCATTAGATTCAGTTATAAGTGGTATAATACTATGAATAACCATGGACATACCTTTGAGAGTGTGTCCTGCCGGTGAGTGTCATCTGTCACATGGGTTATGAAGAGAAGGTTGAGAGCTCTTCCTCCAGAGGGAGCCAGAGTGCTCCCCTTCCCCAGAAGACATCCTAAGTTACCTGTACGAACATTAGAGATAAGCTGTTTAATAATAATGTTATTATCCTGTTATTGCAGTTCCAGTGTTTCTTCTGCAGTTGCTTATTTTGAGTTCTGTGTAACTTTTCAGGGATAAAGTGCTACCACAATACATGCAACTCGGGAGACAAATTTACATTTTTCATATTTCATTTACTGCATATCAGAGAAGGTGACTCCTATGAGACCAATAAACTAAGAACCCGCAAAGTCCAGGTCTGCAGACTGGTTTTGTATGTAGTTGGTTCTTACAGTTCTCATCATGCTTCAGCATGATCATCCTCTGCTCCTGGCTTTCTTCTCTGTTTCTGCTCCACAGAATACCATTTCTGTTTATTCCTGGGTCCATTACCCAATAGTTGATTTCACTGTCATTTTCTTATTTCATGGAGAGTGATACTAAATAATTTGTTCATTCAACTAACCATATCATAAGGTGGGTATCTTCCAGCCACTCACCTAAATGTTGGAGACAGAGCGGTGAATGCAAAGTCAGATTCCCTGCTGTTCTGAATTCACAATCTAGTGGAATCACCCTAACTCAGAAACTACACCGCTGTGAATTGTATCAAGTGGGAAGACTAATGATGAGTGCTAGAGAGGAATTTCTTCACTGGGGAAACTGCAGCAGAATTATCATTTAATTTCTTGCCTCTTTGAGGTGTAGGCTTCATCAGAAAACCAATGTCGGTGGTAAATACCTTCCAGTCTATGAGTCTGCTTTATGTGTTTTTATTCTAATTAAACACCGTGATAAACACATTCAGAAGCGCTCCTGGCCTGACAGAAACCTCGGTTGTTCTGTGGTCACATAGTACATGTTTTGAAATGTGTTCAGGTGTGTTATATGTCCACCAGAGTGGACACTTTTATCTACTATTGGTAACACTCCCAGGGAATACTGTGCTCCCTCACACTCTGCTTGAATTTAAATAATTTGGATGTTACCCAAACTGAAAACTTTCTTAAGACATGTTATATCTTCACCCTGCTGATCAGAAATACACCTAAAATATTCTAGTGATTTGTGGCATATGTGCACATTAACACCAAAGCAATCTTGTGCTACTTCAAGACAGACAAATAAGTGTTTCATTTTTCTACTATTTTCAGAAATGAAATACTTCCCCATTAGTGTAATTTCCAAATAACTCCCATTTATCAAAATACGGATTGAAAATAATTAACTACTGTTGAAGGATATCTATCAAAATTATATTTTAATAAACAGTGCCATGAATACATCATACTTTATAGACTCATTGATTGTTACACTATTTTATATTAAAGATTACAACAAGACCAGCGGTTCATCAGGTATGCTCAGTTGTTGATACTTCTGCTGCCTTTTAACACCTTTTTTCTACCTATAGATATGTTACTTTATAGAAGTTCCTCCCTTGGGAATTCCCTGGTGGTCCAGTGGTTGGGACTCCACGTTTCCACTGCAGGGGACACAGGTTCAATCCCTGGTCAGGGAACTAAGCTCCTGCAAGCCACGCAATGCAGCCCAAAAAAAGAATTTCCTTCCCATACCCAACTTGTGAATAATCTCTTGGAGTTTGCTTGGCGACAATATTAGTTTGCTAAGAAAAAAAATGAATAAATACTTTGATTTTATAATCGTACAAAGATAACAGAATAGTGAAGGTACATGAGCTTTGTGGCTTTTTTGTTCACTGTACAGTATAACACTTAAAACAATTCTTTTTTTTATTGAGGCAACATTGGTTTATAACATTATAGGAGTTTCATGTGTAAACATTATATTTTGACTTTTGTACACACCTCAGTGGGCTCACCACCAAATATTTAGTTTCCATTTGTCACCATACGGTTGATCCCTTTACCCATTTTGCTGTCACTCCTATCCCTTCGACCCGGTAACCACTACTCTTTCTCTGTATCTATGTGTTTGTAAAACAATTATTTCTTGATAAAGCATGTTTGTGCTTTGATTGTTTGCTATAATGCTGACCTCCAGACATATATACTTATATATATATATATTCTATATATATATATATGCAAATTATTATATGTAAAGAGGTTATAATTACATGACCATTTTGTTTACATCTAAGTGAAAAATAAACTAGTTATATTTCTCAAAAAAAGTTACTTTTTTATAAATAGTAATAAGAATGGCAAAAGGATTAAAGAAAAAGTAGAACAGATGTTAATATACTCATGATAAGATTGGCATCCTTACTAAAAGGAGGCTGTGGCTGGAGCAGGTAGACCTAGCAAGGGAGAAGTGTTAGATGTGGTAGGAGAGGATGGGGGGGGGCCATATTAAGAATTTTGGTGTTTCTCTAAGAACAATGGGAAGCCATTTGTTTTAGGCAGTTAAAACAATTATAAAAAGTGTTTCATCCATTAAAAAAAAAGATTGGCATCCTTACCATATCATTTTTAGAAGTCTATCTTGAACTATATATTAGGTTCTAGAGAATATTTATAACTTAAATAACATAAAAATAATCATTTTTCTCATTTATGTTGTCTGTGGGGAGCTGGGAGATGGATTACAGTAATTAGTAGGAAACCAAACTTCAGTGCACATTCAGGTTGACAGTGGGTCATCTTAATTTTCACAACTTACCAAGTGGAACTTATTTTGGGAAACAAAAAATGTGCCTCGCCCAATCTAAGAAAAGTGTAGATTAATTAAGTGTAATTAGGTGGATATTCTCTCCTAGAATGGTGGTGACCTACAGTAAACGAGACCTATGGATGAAGAACCCAAACCTGAAAGCATTTTGGTAAGTGTGAGTCACTAGCAGATCTCCACATGGTATGGGTGACAGCATCAGGGACTCCAAAGAACACTGTGTGCTCATGTATCCACCTTACCAACCAGACCAGAAGGTGTCAAAGGAGTCTGTTGCTCACCAAAGCTTTGGGCATTAGGGGATGGCTTACAGTCTGCCCAGCTCCCCTGGACCCCTCTTACTGGTCTTGTGTATCCTCACTGCAGCCTCTTTATGTCACCTGTTAACAGCTCATCCCAGCAACATTCTTCAGAGGATTGCTGTGGGCTTCTAGAAACCACTTTCCTGGAAGAATCTTAAAGTTTGCCTAGCCCCTGGGAGATTGGTAGCCAATAACTGACTGAAGACAGGGTATAAGAGCCTTCCCTTGCCTGGAGGAGGAAAATACACTGCAGTCTTTCAACTGTAGAGTTCATGGGATCAGGCTGAGGCTAGGATAACACCTGAAATTGCTCTCTTGCTTAGTTTCTTCCTTCTCCCACTCCCTTACCTGTTTCTCCTGGGAGAATACTCCCAAATCATTTGTATACAAATCCTTGTCTAGGCATCTGCTTCCCGGAACCCTGATCTAAAAGAATGGTGGTATATTCATACGTACTCGTCTAATGCATTCCACTCAAGGATCCAAAAAATAATTTTAAATATCATGCAGGGTGCTAATTAGTATTGTGACTGTCTTCATTGGCCATGGGAGGGTCTGAGGACCACTGTCAGAACCAAAAAGTAGGGAGAAGACAAAGGGGGGATGAATTAATAAAGTAGAGAAAAAGTTCAAGCCATGATTCAATAAAAAATTTTGAGTATCATCAATATGTCAGGCTTTCTTCTAGCCATGAGGAACGTGCTTCCTGTCCATGGAGTTTATATTTTACTTGGAAGAGAAAAGCAAGAACTACCAAACCATTGTCAAAGGAAGAAGAAGATATTTGTGCCTGGCGGGAGCTTGTTTCCTCCGCTGTTGCTTGTTGCTTGGTCTTCCAAGCACATATTTCATGGTTTGACTCTTGATGAAATGCAGTATAAATGCTGACTATTCTTACTTCATCTAGCAAGGTTTGGATTCAGCTCAATCACAACAAAGACAACCAACCCCCATTCTGAATTTTTACTTCTTACACCCCCACTGAGATACCACAGATACCAGAGTGCTTCCTCTCTTCCTCACTTTTAAAATCTGATCTCAATCACTTACTGCTTTGTATATACTCTTCCCTAGATATATTTCCTAGAGATATTTACATATTAAGTTTTCTCTAAAAATATTCATGCTGTACAGAAGGGATTTCAGGAATTATTTATCCAGTAAGGGGGGGACTCTTTTCTTAAATTGGCAGCCTTTTCTTCACTCACTTCAGAGCATATGCTCCGACTTCATGTGACATTGGTTTGTCAACCAAAGGACCTCCTCCACTGACATTTCATAGAAGCCTGTTCCTCCGAGGTGACTGCATCAGAAGGGGCCATTTAGGTAATAATAATAAAAGATTAAATTGAGTTCATAAAAATGTTACAAATATACTTTAAATAATTTTAAACATTTAACATATAAATGCACATTCATATGGCAATTCTTTGATGTAGGACCAACGGCTTTTCTTTGACTATGGGTCCATGATTAAAATTCTATTTCTTGCATAAACCATATCCATAATATATTGCCCATAATTTCCAGTTTCATATTTTTAAAATGAAAAAAAAAACCCTAAAGAAATTTACAAAGCAATCTGATTCCAGAATTCTTTTAATTTTGGTAATTTATTTTTGCCCTATATATTCTAACTCAATTTTTTCTGACTAACAGTTATTGGGTCTGTGCAAAGCATTCAATTTATTTTTTATAGGCTAACAAAACTCTTTTTTACTTTCATATTTGTATACTATTTCAGATATTTTTCATAGTTTGCATATTATTGAATTAAATTATAAAATTACAATAACAAGTCTAACTGGCATAAAAGGTTTGGGAACAAACAACTAAATTGATAGAAAAAATATATTTTGGTCATCTTAGGGATTAGCCAGAGAATTAAGTGTCCCATGGGAATCAGTGTGCTTCACAGGAGGAGTTGAGAGGGTCAGTTATTTTGGAAAATTGCTTATATGGGGATAAGTGAAGAAAGATTCTATGGAATATGCTCTTGTCTTTGGAAGATAATAAGGCAGCTAGCACTAGGAATGGTGCACAGTAGGAAGTAGAGCAGAATTGTTAGGTATAGCATCCTCTTAGAAACAGTGAATAATTACTGGGAACACACAAGCTAAAACACCCAGAAAATCAAAGTTGTGCCAGTTGATCACAAGCTCCAGCTCACACATAAAACATAAGTCCAACACTATTGTTTCTTCATAAGGTTATGGACACCATCTCAGAGAAAGACCTGCCATTTGTATCTTGATATTAAAGTTCTAGAAAGGTTCTCCCTAAATTGTTTCTTTAAATCCCACAATTACTGACTTATGCATTGTCTTCATTATTTTTCCTCTTGGGTTCTTTTGTTAATTTCTAATTCTCCTGACCACGATAGCACATTAAATTCCTAAGCACCTACCCTGAAAGAATTTATCAGATTCCTCTATGAAAAGGGCTCAGACAGTATGAGTATATGGAGTGACTCTGGGGGGGCGGGGAGAGCGGGGGGGGGAGTGGCCAATAGGAAAGGAGATCTAGAAAAGGGCTTAGAAAAGGTGGAAAACCTGAAGCATAATTTTTTTCTTTCCCAATTTTGCTGAGTACTAACTAACTCCCCAGCTATTTAGTCTATGTTCCAGTTAATAAATTACTAGAGGGAGACTGATGACTTTTAGATCATTCTAATTTCAACATTCTGTCATGGAGAATATCCAATCAGATAAGAAGTGAAACAAGTCAAGGTAAGCTTTTTAAAAAAAAATTATCTGTGATTTTGATGAAAAGATACATTTCTCCATTAAAATCGTATTCACTGTTTTTTCAGTTGTCAATATGGTATGTGCCCCATTTATAACCCAACACACATGGATTATCCGTCATTGCCACCAGATACAAAACTTGCTGCAGTTCTTTTTTTCTTTTCATCAACTTACTACTTTGACACGTAAAGAAGAGTCATTTTGTAAAATTCTAAACTTTTACAAAGGTAAGAAATGGTGAAATAATAACATTTGTCTTCTGTCAGGAAATATTGACACAGTATTACTATAGCAAAATTGGTTTGTGTTCTGAAGTGTGTCTCATAGATAAATCAGATTTTAGATTTTTTAAAACAACCTGAATTGTTCTTTTTGTATTAATGTCTATAAAAACATCAGGGCACATAAGCATGTAAAAGGTTCTATAAAGTAGCCATAAAATTTGGATAGGAACCCTGAAATTCTTAGAACACTCATCCTCCATATTTGACATTGACACAAGGTCATTTTCAAGTATAATATGGCATATTTCATTAGTGTCTAAATTGTGGACTTTCTGAGCAAACAAAGCCCTTTGTAAATGGCAAAGAAATGTCTGTTTACTCTCTCAAGATTCCATCCAGAGCACTGAGGAAAGAAAGGGTGCACTGTGTGAATGAAAGCGTAAGAATTCATACAGCAAATGCGTGAAATGGAAAAGAGCCCAGAATGACTAAAACGTTGGCAGCAAAAGCTCTCCACAGTGAAGGTGAACTATGGTCTACTAGTCAACAATTTCTGAGCTTGGAAATCTATCTTGCTTCTTGTTTTTTGTCCACACTCATCAAGCACATGCCAGAGTCAAACACTTAGTGCCATCTGCCTCATCAAACAAGGAAGACAACAAGGCATGGAAATGCAGACAAAGATGCCTTTTGTACTTTTAACAGCTTTATTTTGATGTTAAGGAATAAAAAATGAGTCAGAGGCCAAATGTGACTTAATTTAATTGGCTTTTAAATTTTTAAATTGAAAAACAGTAATAGTGCGACTCACGTGCTTTCAAAGTGATAACAGAAAATTCCAATTCAACTCATTTATTAAACACCTACAATATTCATGGCGTGTTACAGGCAAAATGAAGGAATACAGCTGACTAGTAGAGAATAAGTAGTATGCGTTGCATGCTCACTGGCTGCTGTGGCTTTGTGGGTTTCTGACACTAGAAGAGCTACTGTCCTAAGAGATAAGGGTGCAAAAGTAAGTAGCGGTCAGTTAAATATACACACAACTATATATAAAATAGATAACTATATATAAAATAGATAACTAATAAGGACCTACCGTATAGCACAGGGAACTCTATTCAATACTCTGTAATGACCTATAAGGGAACAGAATCTAAAAAAGAGTGGATATATGTATATGTACAACTGATTCACTTTGCTGGACTCCTGAAACTAACACAACATTGTAAATCAACTATATATCAATAAAAATTAATTAAAAATTAAAAAAAGAAGACCTTGAATGGCAGGGTAGGCATTTATTGTCTTTGTGCTGCAGGTAAGGAGAAGTTATCAGAGGTTTTCCCATGAGGGAAATGAGCCAAATAGGGAGATTACACTTGATTCAACCTTTATAAGAACAGCTATATACAACACACATAATTTCATTCACATCTTGGTGAGTTAAGGAGGGGAGACGTAAGAGAAAGAGCAAACAAGAAAGGGACAAAGGCATAGGAGACAGCACTAGAGAAGTAGGGAGGAAAAAAGCAAGAACAAGATTGAATAGGAAATTTAAGCAAGTTTTGAGTTGAGAATTAGGTGCAGGATATCATGTGCTCTTTCTTGAAGCTGTTAGCTTCTGAGAACTCACCATTTCCTATACTAGGGGTTAACCTGGTGGCCTGCAGTCTACAGACACCTAAAGACTTGGGTTAATCTTATTTTATGTTTATTTAATTATCTGTCTTAATTTATTTTAAAATTTACTTGTTTCTTTAATAAATCTTAACATATTTTAAATTTGAGTGTCTTCAGGAGGAATCGCCCTGCTGCGATTCACCACTCCTTATTTTCCTACATCTGTGTTTATACACCTGCCTGACTTCTGTAGATGTTGGGAGTTTGTGGTTCCAACTAGAAGACACATTACTAAAGACCTTATCATTGAAAATAAATACAAGTCTTTGCATTTACGCATGCCTTGAAGTTAAAAATAATATGAAAACACACCTGTTCAGACATTTTGAGAGATACATTGCATACTCCCTTCCAATATTTCCAAAGAGAACAGTGGGCTACTTGGGAAAAATGTATCAGATGCTCTCAAAGTGCCTGTCATGCTTTACCAGCAGCCATTAAAGGAGCATCTGCTACAAACAGCCTCCTCCAGGAGAAAGGCATATATTTATCTATATAAGGTTTAAGGTAGAAAACAACATAAGCAAGTATGATGATTCTGCACTTCACTATTAAGTAGGGCATATCAAACATCTAAGGTCTACAAATGTTATCAAATTTTACAGTTTAAAATGGGTGGATTTTATTGTATGTAAATAATACTTTAATAAAAATATACTTTTTAAAAATATAAGTTATAAGACAGCTGAATAAACAGAGTCCATGCATTTATAATATCTGCTTCCACTTTAAATCCTACCAAAGTAAAGAAACAAAAAAAGTTATAAATCAATAAGAGCAAAGCGATCAGGAGTAGAAAAAACAGTTAACTGAGAATAAATGTCAATAAAATTTAGAATGACAAAATTTAAACTAAATCCTAAATGCCTGCAGAAGGGAGCACAAACAAGTAATCAACTATAGGCCCTCAGAAAAAATGACAGAAGGTCTCAGAAATTGGGGTAACTAGAGTACAGAGCTAAAAATGGAATGATAAAGTCAGGCCAAAAAGGGTCAGCCGGGCTTTGAAGACTGGTAAGAATAACACAGACTTGGTTCAAGATTGCTTTCCCACTGGCATTAATAAATTAGTAAGCATTATCAAGATAATCCCAAAACAAAGATACTGGAGAGTACCCCAGCTGCCAGTGTGTCTGTATTCCTCTCACAACAGCACCCTCAAATAGTAGTAAATTCTTCTTTCATGTGCAAGAAATCCACAAATCAGAAGGTCCTGGAGCCACAGGCTTATGTCTTTTATACTGTTATAAAAGGTAATAGACCCTATTATTCCTTAAAGATCTGGCTAGTACCCTGAAATGGTTAATTTTAAGTGTCAGCTTGACTGGGTTAAGGGATGTCCAGATATTTGGTAAAACATTTCTAGATATGTCTGTGAGGGTATCTCCAGAAGAGATTAGCATTTGAATTAGAGTAAAAAAGATCACCCTCACCAATGTGGCTGGGCATCATCCAATCCACTGAGAAGCTAAATAGACAAAAAGGCAGAGATAGGATGCATTACTATTTTTTTTGCCTGAGCTGGGAAGTCCATCTGCTCCTGCTCTTAGACACTGAGCGCTGCTGGTTCTTGGGCCTTTGGACTCAGACTGAATTACACCAACAGCTTTCCTGGTTTTCTAGCTTGAAGATGGCAGATTGTGAGACTTCTCAGCCTTCCTAATCTCATAAACCATCCTTATGATAAGTGTCTTTATATATATCTCTCTACATCTCCTACTGGTTCTGTTTCTCTGGAGGGCCATAACTAGTATATAACTTATGAAGAAATTCTGGCTATGCAACAATTCCATCCTTTTGAGTTCTGTAAGAACATACCACAGGCTTAGTCATGACCAGCTCAGGGTCAAAGTCTGCCCAGGGGCAGCTGGACTTCCAGGATCCCAGTCCCACCCCTGAGAGCCCAGGGACTAAATCTTCTCCGTTAACAGGAGAACAGAGGTTGATTCTCTGCATAAATCAAATAAACCAGGCTCTGGATATGGGACACTTGACACAGTAGAGAACAAGAGGATAGATATGGATTAGAAACAGGGGAGTTGAGTAAAAATGTGCAGAAAATATAGAATAGTAAGATCTCAAGCTCTTTCTCAGAGGTCCAACAGCTAGGTCTATACACTGAAGAAGAAACCAAAAGCCACTTTTCTGAACAGCGTCAGATGTTAACTGAGGCTAACATTTAGGGTTTTACCAATGAAATTGCTGTATTCACACATCATCCGCTTACAATGAAGCCCACCCACCCATAAGTCATTTCCAAGCACATGGAGCATACACTTAGTTTCTAGGAGCTTCATCCTTTAATGTGGTTGTTCAGTGTAGGATCACTAGACATTTAGGAGAACTTCTAGCATCAAAGATAGGGCTCAAAGTCAATAAACACTAAAAACTCAGAGAAAACAGAGACAATTCAGAGAAGAGAAATGTGTGTGTATTTCTTTGTGTGCACAAACAAAAATGTAGTATAGATAGATTGATTGAACCATATGAAGCTGCTATTTTTATAAAGGTTGACTTTTGTGTCCAGTTATTGCCACTGAATAAATATTTAGGAAAGTGATGACAAATACTCATTTTTAGGCAACTGAAAGTAGAGGTGTAGGAGGAAAATCCTTACTAGCCTTCTAAAATTATCTATCTTTGATTATAATCTTCCCTAGATTGCCACTCAACTACAAAGATGAGAATGCTATAGACTCTAAGAAAGAGTGGCTTGGAAGAATTGAGAAAATAAATCTGATACAACCTTTAATTAGTCTCAAACCAGTTCTCCAAAGATTGGAAGACTTGTGTCTGAGTTTTCCTACGGTCAGTCATTATAGGTCTGGGACCTTTCTGTGGCGAAAGGGACTCCCTTCAATATGCATGATGATTTGGCTACTATGTCCTGAGTATATACACATTATCAAATGCATGAGCGGGATTAAAGGTAGAGATTTCAGGGGAAAAAATCTTGTTTTCATAATGCATATTTATAAGAGTACATACATGAACAATAACCAACCCCTTATCCATAATAGGACAGTAGTTAGACCACAACATGTAAGTAAGGGAAATAGAGCACAGCTAATGCTAGTGCAGGTGATGTGCCGGTCACATTGCACATTCAACTTTGTGCCACAAGTTTTCTTAGATTGTTATGACTATGAACTGAGACACGTGTAAGAAAGCTCTTTTTAAATAATAAAACTGGTATAGTGGCAATTTATGATTAACTATATGTGGGCTCTATAACTGTGCCATGGGGTCTAATGGTGAATATTCAGAATAGTACACTTTATAATAACTTTAAAGAACTTCAAAACCTTGGTCATAATCTTGACCATTATAGCATTACTTCTGAGTCTGATTTTGATAATAAAATTTATCAGCAACATATTTAAAATGTAAATGCCTTGTTAAGTAACTCTGTTATACAAGCCTTCCCTGTGTGGAAAGACTCTTAAAGGCTATTTAAAATAACAAAAAAAATCAGCCATCTGGACTTGATGACTTTATTGCTTTAGAGGAATAGACTGTGCTCCTCTCAAAGTCATCAGTCCATGAATGGTAAACTTCCTGCCTGTCTTACAAATACTTCCTAATGAGTTCACAGGTTTTTTTCTCCCAATCAGTACAAAGCTATACAACTCAATATTTTATTACTCACAACCATTTTTCAAAACACTTTGGTACTTTGCTTAGGATTGAAGGGACCCATACTGCTTGTCTTAGTCTGTTTGAACTGCTATAACAAAATACCATAAACTGGGTGGTTTATAAACGAAAATGTATCTCTCGTAGTTCTAGAGACTGAGAAGTCCAAGATCAAGTCGTTGGTAGATGCAGTGTCTGGTGAAGGCCCACTTTCTGGTTCATAACTGATGCCTTTTTTTTTTTTTCTTCTGTCCTCCTCTCTGGGATCCCTTTTATAAGGGCACTAATCCCATCCATGAGGGCTCCGGCCTCATCCCATAATCACCTCCTAAAGGCCTAACTTCCTAATACCCTTACCTTGGGGGTTAGTATTTCAATTTATGAATTTGGAGGGAATACAAACATTCAGACCAGAGCACTGCTTGAAAAATTCTAGTACAAATAAGAATTAAAACTGTGCACATGGAGATGTTTATCAGAAAGTTGACTGAATCAACATGTGGAATCAAATCTAGCTAAATGAATCATCTTCACGTTTCTCTATCAGCATCCCCTTAAAAAAACTTTACCCTCCCGTCACCCTCCACCACACACAGACAAACACAGACAGATGGAAATGAAAGCTTAGAAGATTCATTATTAAACTTAATGCTTGTTCATTTTCAACAGCCATTTGTTGCACAGAGAAGAGATAAGCAGTTTCCAGAATACAGATACATTTGATTATTACTGACATAAAAATCAATGACAAAAGATAGGAGGGGAAGCACAAAACCTCATGTACCTGAATCTTCACTGGCTTTTTTTCTTTTTGGTGGGGTATGATAGGAGGGAACGCAGGTTCTAGAAGAGGAAGTCAAGGACTTGAAAATATCAATACGAATGAAAATATCATAACCTTTTCAGGTGACTGGCTATAAACATGGATTATAATACGTCAGTCTATATTAGTACTTAAAGAAAGCAGATGTTCCAAGTCCTTACTAGCTAAACAGAAAATAAATAGTCATGCACTGTGTTTTAACATTTATAAACAAAAACCAGAGCAATTAAAGAAATATTATTACTCATTAATTTCAAGTTATAGTCATTTTCTATTAGATTTGCTTGTAACCAACAAGCTCCAACACTACTGAGTCCTTGATGGTCTTCTGCATTTTATGTATATTTGAAACACAGAAAAATGCTTTTATTTCACTGGTTTGGAAGGATAGGGCTAATGATAATAAAGCTGATATGGCACCCGGCATTTTACAATTAAAGTCAGTGAAGTTATAGAAAGCACGAGTGACCTACAGTATGTTCAAAACCATGTAATATGAAACTAACTCCTGAACAAAATCTTCTAAACAAGGAAAACCTCAGGTACAATGGCAGGAACATGGTGTGTGAGAGGCACTGATCATGTTGGGAGATGATGAACATAGAATTTGAGGTCAGAACTGCTTGTTTTAAGTAGAAGCCCTGCCATTGGCTCAGTAACTGAGCAACCCAGGGCACACCTCTTGACACGCTTCTCTAGCTGAAGCCTGGGCATCAGTATGCCTGCCATGCCTTCCCAGAGATCAAATAAGATAACATGTAAAATTGTCATGCTTTGTAAAGCATACAAGCATAATGCATTATTTTTCTTTCATGGATAAAACTGAAAAAAAGCTCAATTATAGGATCATCTGGAAACTTTTAAACTCTAAGCAGGTGTAATAAGATCCTGCTGTATTAGTCACTATGGAAAAGCAAATTTCATTTACTGTCATTGAACATTCTTTTTATAATGATGTTCTGAATAAAACCCAATCGGATTAGATTTTGTCAATGGCTATGCAGAGGTCCAATTTCTAAGAGAATTGACTTTAAGATTCTATCTTCACCCTTTTGGTTTGGTGGCGAGACCAACTATTAAAGAGTAGAGAAAGACTAAGGCCAAATAGGAGGCATTATATTACACGCATAATAGATATTTCTTCTTATTTAAGATACAATCAGTATTTCTACACGGCTTTTAAGAATTACACTGTAAGTACAGATCAAAGACCACCTTTGATCTATAGAGAATTACAGATCTGAGAAATGTTGAAATATCAAACAATCCTAGTTTGGAATTTTCACTATCATATTTTTCTTGATGGCCTCAGTGTATGTGCTTTAAAATAAATAATTATAATCACAAACATCCATCTAGAATTTTAGAATTAATCAAGCAATCTCTATTCCATGACTTCATTTAATATTTACATAACCCAGTGTAGCAAGTTTTACAACGATGATGATGGTACTTGCCTATGAAGAAAAGAACCTCCAACAGGAAGGCCTGGGACCATAGTCACTGCACCAGGCTGCTTAGCAGTGGAATGAAGGTCCAGACTGCATGTGCCCTACTGGGGCTCAATGTCAAAAACAACATTCCAGCAACCTGAGCTCCCATGTCTAACCACAGACTGATAACCCAGTTGGACACCTTGGCCCAGATGGTTTCATAATCCCTTTCAAACCTCTAGTGTTATGCCTTGCCTTACATTGTAAATGGCTCCAGTTTAGAGATGATGAATTTTCTAAGAATGTACAAGGCTATCCATATAATAAGAAATTCTTTTCTACACACCGTATTACCTTAAGTCAGTAATTTGGGCCTCAGGTTCCTCATTGGAAAAATTTCTTTTGAGTCCTTCCTATCTCATAAATCTATTATGTGAAGGTAGGAGTATTCTACAAATAGTAGGTAGTCTTAGTAAATTCAGTGTTAGAACTCCAGCCTCCTGACTCTCACCTGTGCTTTTCTTTCAGGTAATGCTGTCTGACATAGTATTATTTCAAAGCATTCTGAGCACCCTGACATTTCATGAGATGGGCAGTAGGCCCCGGACAACACATTCCTTTCCAACAATCATTCCTTTCCAACAGTTGCACCTCATTCCCAAGGAGGGCTGTGAATCAGTTTATATTCAGACATCATTCCAAATGGTGAAGGACTTCACCTCTCCTAGCCCCTCATTGGGGACTAGTACAGTAGCCCCTCTAAGTAAGGCTGTCTTTAGATTAGAAAGAAAACAAGCAAAAGAGTTTATTCCCTCTTCTAGGTTTTCAGGGAACCATGGTGCCAACATACCCACAGACCTAATTCAAGAGTCATTATTATCTACGGTCATAATATATGAGTATATGAATATTATTAGTTGGTTCTCTCCTGAAGGGAGGCCTGAGGGTGCTGTGCCTTGTCTACCACTGACATTTCAGGTGATCTCCAAATTCCTTTCAGCTCTGTCATTCTGGAATACCAGCAGAGGAAGCCGGCAAGCCCACAGGACGGTTGAAATAATCCAACCAAATTAAAAGAAAGGGAGAGGTTTTCCTTAGGCTTTCAAGTTATTGCATTCAGCTACTGGGGCCTGGGTCTCAAAGAATGGCTGAATCTCTCTTGACTGAATGCTTCGCTGGGCACCTGTCAGCAGTTGAGTTGTGCCAGAGACCCAGGTCGAATTCAGCTGCATCTGCAGACACACACATACATGTATGCACACACACATGAAGAATAAGGCACAGGCGATAACTGAGATTTGACAATTACTAAATATATTTTGACTGATGTGAAATACCTCATTGGACCTTACACTTATTAAAGGTATGCTCTTTAGACTCTATATCTTCTGTAATCGAAGAATATAAGATCTACTGTTTTCATTGGACAGTATTCCTGTGATGTCTCTATGTTTATCCTTAATACATGTGTCTTCATCTCATGTTAAGATCTTTACAGTAATAATGAAGTAAACTTTCATGAAGTATCTAACTACTGTTAATAATTTGAGAGCTAACTCAGGCCTAAATTTAGATTTTTAAAAGATCTGAATATGAATATAAACAAACATTCTTCAAATAAACAATAATAACAAAAGATAACCAAGAAGAACATGCAAGAGTTTGTTTGTTTGAAGGAACTAAAGACTGTGTAGGCAAATATATCTAAATTACTTAGGCTCCTAATAGTTTTAATAGTTTGTCCACAAGCATTATCCTATAAATGTCATCACTTACAGCTTGTGCTATTATCAATTAAACAGTCAGATCAGAAATGGATCCAATCAAACTCTACATATACTTGCTCTTGACATCATGGGAGTTACATATATAACACTTAAAGCAACTCATTCCATGCTGTCTGTGAAATAAAGAATATTTTCAGTGAAATAGATGCAAAGGCTTTGGGAAGCTTCAGAAAAAAAAAGTTTTTGTGCATCACAGGAGATATGTTTTTTTCTTCTATTACTTTTTGTTGATACCATTCTCATCAATAAAGGTCTCCATCTAGTTGCAAAAGATACAAAGAAAACCCTTTTTAAATCATCGTGAGAACAACCTTGATGTAGTTCCCCTGGCTTTGAATTATAATGTATGTCATCAGTAATGTAAGTTGTTATTATTTACTTCTGACATTAAGATGTTGCTTTAGGGTATATTGTTGCAAATGTATCCTATTCAGTTTCTTGCCTTCTAAATGCCCTTCATGTTTCAGTAAAACAATCCAATCAAAACTAAAGACCAAAAACACTGTAAAACAAATCAAGCATATAAACAGTTCCTAAGCATTCCTGTTACATTTAGCCCTTTAGCCAGAGGCTCTTAAATTTCTTAAGCTGTACATAGTAGTTTAACTTAGCAAACTGACCACAGAAAATGTCATCAGTGCATATTATTTTCAGTCAGGTTCTTAAGGACTACACCCTGGAAAGACCTGGAGGGCTCTGGAATCGTTTGGAACACCAGAAATCACCCAGGTAGAGCTCTCACTGAGCATATCCAAGATCAATTAACCATGCTCCTCCCTCTTGCCAGCTTGGGGCAGGACCCTTGAGACTGTGGCCTCACCCTGGAGCCAGCCAACAACAGGCCCACTGCACCTTCTCTCCTGAGATGCTCCCAATAGGATAGGGAGGGATCGCTTTGGGAGGATGTGGGTTGCTCATGGTTAGTGGCTGAAGAATTAACGCTGTTAAGGAGTCTCCCACCTATAGAGTCTCTAGAGTAAGGATCTTTATTATTATTGCTAATAGGGATAAACTGAAATTCTGCAGCAGGATGTTAATTTGTCGTAGGAGAATATTGCCAAATGCCCACTGCAAAATATCAGGGCACTAACGGGAGAAGCAGTGAAGAGGTTGTTTCTGTAGTGATGCTTTCCTTCCAGGGTCCAAGAGGGATTTTAATATCATCAAAAGGATAATCTGAAATTAATTCTTAAATGCCCTACTTTCAGACAATTGAGAGAATATGTATGTATATATTTATGTACGTATGTATGTATAGATTTTCACATTACAAAATGACCTCAGAGCCTGAGTGCTTTTAAGTAACTTCTCAAACTTCTGATTATTCTATGTATTTCATAATATAAATCAAGTGCCTACTTAGTATGAAGCATAGCACTATATTAGATACTGCTGATACACCAGTGAATGAAATAGACATGGTCCCTGGCCTCTTGGAGCTAAACTTCTACTTGGGGTAGGCAGATAATACATAACTAAAGAGAAATATACTTTCTGATGGTGATAAACAGTATGAAGAAAATGACAAGCTGATGTAATTCAGAATGACTGAACTTGAATGTTGTTGCTTTACAGCATCAGGAAGACTTCTCTAGAGAAGTACTGAGATGCAAACAGTCAAAGAAATTTGTTCGGAATAAGTGCAAAGGCAGAGGAAGGGAAAAACTTTGGCTGATTTGAGAAATAGGGGAAAGAGGCTATGGGAGCTGAGCTCCTGGGAACAAAAGGAAGATGATGCAATAGGTAGGCAGGGACTGACAGCTTGTGCGCTGTGTGAAAAAGTGTGGATGCTGCTCTGAAAGCAACGGGACATTGCTGATAATTTAAAGGAGGTTAATAGCATTGTCTTATGTATGTTTTTGAAAGGTCACTTTGGCTAGTCTTGGATAATGGTACAGAGAGGCGAAAGTGCAAGAAAAGAGATCATAAAACTATTAGAACAAAGGAAAGAGATGGCAGTGTCATGGCTAGGATGGTGGCAGGGGAAATGGAGAGAAGAGGCCAGATTTAGGTGTATATTAGAAGTAGAACTCTTAGAAATTGCTGATGGTTTGTGGCAGACAGAATTCTAAGATGACCCGTAAGATTCCGCCCCCTGGTGTACATGCCCTGTATAATCTCCTTCCCTTGAGTGTGAACAGGACCTGTGAATATAATGGGATAGTCACTCCCATGATTATATTAGGTTGATTGAGATTTCCTCATGGCATGCTGGAGTGAAATTTTTCTGCTGGCTTTGAAGAAGTAAGTTGCCATGCTGTGAGAGAGCCACGTGGCTAGGGCCTGAGAGCAGCCTCTGGGTACTGAGAGTGACCCCCCAACTGACAGGGGATGTTAGCCCCACAACCACAAGGATCTGAATTCTATCAACAACCTGATAAGGTTGGAAGAGGACCCCAAGCCGTGGATGATATTGCAGCCCAGCTGATACTTTGATTATAGCCTGTGAGTCCCTGAGTGGCTAGCTAGTGCCTGGACTCCTGATCCATGGAAACTGAGGGAAAAATACATTGTGCTGTTTTAAACCACTAAGTTTATTGTAATCTGTTATGCAGCAATGCAAAATAAATACATGGTTTATAATGGAGAGGACAAAAGAAAGGTGTAAAACAAGAAGTTCAACATTTTTGACTTGTTCTCCAAATACCATCCTCCACTAAAAAGAACAGATTCCCTTAGAAAAATAGCTGATTCTGGGGCTAAATCAAGGAACAAACAAAAGGAGCCACAAATATCTTTTTTTGTCAGAAAGGAAGGAAGTACTCAAAGAATGAAAGGGATGTGTCAAAAGGGGCTTGGAGGACCCGCCTCCTAGAGTAATGAAAATTAAAACAAAAATAAACAAATGGGACCTAATGAAACTTAAAAGCTTTTGCACAGCAAAGGAAACCATAAACAAAACAAAAAGACAACCCTCAGAATGGGAGAAAATATTTGCCAATGAAGCAATCAACAAGGGATGAATCTCCAAAATATACAACAGCTCATGCAGCTCAATATCAAAAAAATAACCCAATCAAAAAATGGGTGGGGCGGAGATCTAAATGTCTATCTGACATACAAATGGTCAAGAAACACATAAAAAGATGCTCAACATCACTAATTATTAGAGAAATGCAAATCAAAACTACAATGAGGTATCACCTCACACCGGTTAGAATGGGCATCATCAGAAAATCTACAAACAGCAAATGCTGGAGAGGGTGTGGAGAAAAGGGAACCCTCTTGCACTGTTGGTGGGAATGTAAGTTGGTACAGCCACTATGGAGAACAGTATGGAGGTTCCTCAAAAAACTAAAAATAAAACTACTAGCAATCCCACTCCTGGGCATATATCTGGAGAAAACCACAATTCAAAAAGATACATTCACCCCAATGTTCATTGCAGCACTATTTACAATATCCAGGACATGGAAGCAACTTATGTCCATCAACAGAGGAATGGATAAAGAAGATGTGGTACATATATGCAATGGAATATTACTCAGCCATTAAATGGAATGAACTAGGGCCATTTGCAGAACATGGATAGACCTAGAGACTGTTATACAGAGTGAAGTAAGTCAGAAAGAGAAAAACAAATATCATATAATATCGCTTATCTGTAGAATCTAGAAAAATGGTATAGATGAACTTATTTGCAAAGCAGAAATAAAGACACAGATGGAGAGAACTTACGGATACCAAGGGGAAAGGGGAGATGGGATGAATTGGGAGATTGGGATCGACATATATACACTACTATGTATAAAACGACTAATGAGAACCTACTGTATAGCACAGGGAACTCTACTCAATGCTCTGTGGTGACTTAAATGGGAAGGAAATCTAAAAATGAAGGAATATATGTATATGTATAACTGATTCACTTTGCTGTACAGCCAAAACAAACACAACGTTGTAAAGCAACTATACTCCAATAAAAAATAAACAAACATCGCTATTGATAGAAAAAAAAGCAGAATCATTAATCATTAGAGAAATGCAAGTCAAAACTACAATGAGATATCACCTCACACCAGTCAGAATGGACATCATCAAAAAATCTACAAACAATAAATGCTGGAGAGGGTGTGGAGAAAAAGGGAACCCTCCTGCACTGTTGATGGGAATGTAAACTGATACAGCCACTATGGAGAACAGTATGGAGGTTCCTTAAAAAACTAAAAATAGAACTACCATGTGACCCAGCAATCCCACTACTGGGCATATACCCTGAGAAAACCATAATTCAAAAAGTCACGTATCACAATGTTCATTGCAGCTCTATTTACAATAGCCAGGACATGGAAGCAACCTAAGCGTCCATCGACAGATGAATGGATAAAGGAGATGTGGCACATATATACAATGGAATATCACTCTGCCATAAAAAGAAACGAAATTGAGTTATTTGTAGTGAGGTGGATGGACCTAGAGACTGTCATACAGAGTGAAGTAAGTCAGAAAGAGAAAAACAAATACCGCATGCTAACATATATATATATATGGAATCTAAAAAAAAAAAATGTCAGGAAGAACCTAGGGGCAGGACAGGAATAAACACACAGATCTACTAGAGAATGGACTTGAGGACATGGGGAGGGGAAGGGTAAGCTGGGAGAAAGTGAGAGAGTGGCATGGACATATATACAGTACCAAATGTAAAATAGATAGCTAGTGGGAAGCAGCCGCATAGCACAGGGAGATCAGCTCAGTGCTTTGTGACCACCTAGAGGGGTGGGATAGGGAGGGTGGGAGGGAGGGAGGTGCAAGAGGGAAGAGATATGGGGATATATGTATATGTATAGATGATTCACTTTGTTATAAAGCAGAAGCTAGTACACCACTGTAAAGCAATTACACTCCAATAAAGATTAAAAAAAAGAAAAAAGAATAAAAGCAGGGCAGGGGACATGGGACCAGATTAAAGAGGATTCCCAGTGGCCAACTCTAAGACCCCCTGAGCATCAAAATTAATGATGAAGTAATGGTTTACAACCCATTAAAAGAAATAACAATTCATAGGTCCATAACATAAAAATAAATGAAAAGGTAAATAAATCAGGGAGAAGGAAATGTTCTTCCTTAGAGCATAATGCTAACTAATAAATCTAGGAGGAATTATGGATATATAAACTCAGCTCAGCATTTGATAAACATCATAGTCATGATTGATTCAACTGGGAGGTATGAAAGGATGCTAAGACTGCTGGCTGGAGGAAAATAGCTCAATCAGAATCCAAGCAGAGATTTTCTATGTATATGATTTACAGATATGTAGTTTATATTTATATATCATTTTAAAATATAATAGTTTATAACTTTTTCATTATATATAATTTATATTGTATATCTTATTTATATAATAATTTATAATTAGTGTAATTATAATAAATAATGTTGAGATATACTCTGTATAAATCATACCCTTGCAGAAGAATCTGGCCTTCTGCAATTGTGGAAGTCAGTTAAACAGGTGAAGTGGGCTGCTGTCTCAGTGTGATGCTGAAGCTTTAAGTCCAAAAAGCAGGCAGTAAGCAAGGGAAAAATGGATGGAAAGTAGTTGGGGACTGGGGGGAAGCAAGAATGAGCTGGAACACAAGCAAAAGCTGCAGACATGAAGATGGACTGAAACCTGGGTCCATTCTTATTGCTTCTGATGTTGATGCTGTGTGTCCTGCAGATGTCAGTGCCCTTTGACCTGGCCCAGGAGTCGGAGAAGGTGAAAAGGGAACCAGAGAGAGGGGAACAATTGCAGATCTGGCCCCGTGTACCAGTGAGGTAAGCCGATAGGTAAGTGACCAGGTGTGAGACTATAGGATGGCCACTGCTTCATTTCCACCATCACAATAGCCCACAGGAATCTTGTGTGGCCCGGCCTAACCAGAAACATTCTGGGAAGAGTAATTCAGCCCAGCCAGACTGACACACTCCAAAGACAGTGGGATATAGGTTTAGACTTGGTGTGTCATGCCACAAAATAGTCATCTTTTACAAACGGGAAAATGAAAAATCTGGCAGACACCAACTTCAAGAAGGTTGATATCACCTCTTGAGAGAAGGACCCAGCATCACTTCTCTGGTATTCCTACCAAGAATGCATGAGCCCTATCAAGACCCAAGGAAACCAGGCTGAGCGACATCCTACAGAATGAAAGATCTGTACTCTTTAAAAGCACCAAGAACATAGAAGGCTGGGAAAGGCTGAAGAACTGTTCCAGATTTAAAGAGACATAAGAACCCAATGTAAAGCAAAATCTTGGATGGCATCTTGGACCAGAAGGGAAAAGAGACCTAACTGAGGTAGTCAGAAAATGTGAATGGATTTCAGGTTTGGTTGTAGTGCTCTATCAATGTAGATTTCCTGTTTGGGATGATTATAATGGCAGTTGTGTTGGAGAGTGTCCTAGTTTTGGAAAACCACCCTGGAGTATTTAAAGAGGAAGGAACACCATACCTGCAAGTTGCCCATAAGTCATCCAGAAATATAATAATGATAATGGGATACATATTATAAGTATTCACAGGGACATGGAACAAATGTGGTAAATATGAACAATTGGGGAAGCTAGGTGAAGGATATTTGGGAGTTCTTTGGACTGCTTTTGCAAAATTTTTATTAGTTTAAAATTGCTTCAAAGTAAATTATAAAAAAAGATGGAATAGAAAATAAGTGAAAACAATAAATATTGAACATGATCTTTTCAACTTTTGCTACAAATTAGCGACTGAGAAATGGAGCAAGGACCAATAGAGATATTTGGTCTCAAGGAAGGATTTTTAAAAGCTGGTTGATAGAATTTGTTTGTATCGTGATGAGAACAGTACCAGTGACTGAGAAGCACAAAGAGAGAGAGAAACAAAATCCTTGAACAGCACCAAAGGGATGATGTCCATGTGACAAGATGGGGTGGTGTTTGCAAGAAGCAAAGACTTTTGCTCTTCAAAACACAGAGAAAGCGATGAATTTAGTTTCAGATTCCAGTCAGATTTACTAAATATAAAATACTTAAAAGCAGAAATGTCCCTGGCCCTGGTGATTAGTAATTAATGGGAAAAAAAAAAAGTAAAGCGAAATGAATTACATTATTTTTTTAAATGAAAAGAAGCTTATGCTAGCTCTGGGGAAATGTGTGTGATCCTACATGGTCAAACACCCAAAGATTTGCTGACTGAGGCTGCTGGCTCCACTCTGGATTTTTCAGTAAAAGTAAAAACCAATTTCCATTTGAAGCAGACAAATGCTCTGGTTAGGCAGGGAATGTGTGACTATCCAGTTGAAAAGATAATTGAGGAGTTACACTTCAGTGTCTTTTGTACCAAATTCTTCAGGCTTTATTGTGATTTGTCACTACATCATTATCTTTTTCACAAATACCTTAAAATTTTAGCATTTTAAAACTCTGGTATATTGGAATTAGCTGTTGTCACTTATTCATCAAAGCATGTTTTTTTAAATATAAGTCCACAAAATTATCCTTCCAGAGTATTGATGAATTTGCCAATGTTCTTTCCCTGCTGTGTACATTTTCTCTGTTTATGTTTTAGCTTCAACATATATGATTATTATCTATTTTATAAATATTCTGTTTCTAGACTCTTTTCTAACAAAGGAAATTGTATCTTTTTGAAATGTGTACACAATGCTACCCCCACTGGCCTTGTAAATTGCACACTGGTCATCCCAACTCCATCACTTACTACCTTCCTGACCTTGGAAAATGTACTTATCCTCTCCAGCTTTAATTTCCTCAAACATTAAATACAGGAATCTGTTGTGATTCATTTGAGTGTGGTACTTCTATAACTCATCCTTCCCCTGGGGTTACTCTATTTACATTCTTCTCTTGGGATTTCACTATATGTAATTAGTTTAAATCACATATATTAAGGTCATTGAGATTTAACAGTAAGATGTAAACTCTTTAGGAAAGCAGGGACTCTAGGAATTATCCATCCATCCCACATTTATCTCTAGGGGTTTTCTAGTTACATTAATGATATTTACTAAATAGTTAAGGGTCAATTTTAGGACCTAGTTCTGTATAAGGTGGTCCTTCCCTGTGGAACCTACATCATTGGGATGCTGTGCTGATTAAATGAGGGTGTGCATGTGTAGCATCTAGTGAAGTTTCTGGCACATAGAATGTCCTCAGTAAATGTTAAGGTTATCATTATTGTTGGTGGTGGTTATTCCTGATCCTCCCTTTTACTAAAAACCATGCTGCCCTTGAGAACACAAATAATACACTTCACTTGGACAACTGAGTTTGGAAACCGGAAAAGATACAAAATACCATTCCTTGAATAACCTTCACAAGGACGGACACAAGGACTCCAAACAAGGAAATGTCACTGGCAACACCAAAACCCAATTCTTCTAATTTCCTTTCTAGTCCTCTCTAGTACTTTTTTTTAGTAGAAATACTTTTCTCTGTTTCCACACTGCTTCCAATCTGGTCTTTATAACAGCCTCTCATTACCTTAGCTCAATTGGTGATAAGCCTATCAAATGGCTTAGATTACTGCACAAAATATCACTCAACTGACAATTCATTTGTTTCCTACTTCTTCCACTCAGTTCTATCCTCTAACAGAGATGCATGTACATTTCCTGTCCTTACCATTTCTTTCTCCAAAGAGGTTAGAAATCCTCATCTCTGTTGTTTCTATCCAGTGTTAAACACAGTTCCATTTTTGCTTTGCTAAGTTTTTCTAATTTAATGGTTAAGTACTTTTGTTTTAAGCCATTGATTTGATTAGCTCTTCTATGCATTTCTAGAGAGGCCCTAGGAACTTTGTATGTTGTGAAAGCCTATGTTTTCACCCAGGGTTAAAGAAATCACATTGTTATATCCAATATGGACAAAGGCATTTGTCTATGTTAGAGATCACCATGTAGATTTATGTTATTATAACTTCTGTATTAATCTCTAGAGGATATCCAGGGCTTTTAGCTACACAGACATTATGGGCCTCCTTAGAAAAGGAGTCTAAACACAGATGATTGTCAACAGCTAGCTGTTTCAACTCTATTAGGAACCATGCTAATAATGGGCAATTTAATCACAATGAGTTCTGACACTATTCTTTATTTAAAACCATTTGCCCAGCTTCTTAAAAACCTTAAAAAGTAAAAATCACTAAAATGACCAGGGAGGTACAGGATTCTAACACAAACAAATAGAAAGCAGGTTTGGAAAATCATTCTTGATTTTATCCTATCATAGTGTTAAATTATTAGATGAATGGAATGGGAGGTTTCAAAAATACTTCATCATCCACTCAGTACCAGCCTTCTACTTCTGCTGCTGATTTGCCAACTCTTGCCATGTGAGACCAATGAGCAATTTGGGACACTGCCTCCTCAGCTTTTCCTCAAGTACCTGAGCTACACTTGGTCATTTAAAGTTGGAGGAGCTTTGACAAGTTTTCTGACAGGGAACAATGCCTTTAACTTTTGGGGGATTGAGAGGAGGAGGAACAAGGTACATCTTCTGTCCAGAGTGGCCACTGGACCATGGGATGATTTATGATTTCTAGGAGAAAGGGGTCAAGAACTGATTGGTTTTCCTCAGACTCTCTTCAGATCTTCATGTTTGAATTAAACACACACAAGAGATGGGATATTGTGTGAACCAAAGTTACAGTGTGGTTTATGTGAAGCCAGAAGGCCTCAGTTCTGCATTCAGCTGTCTTTACAGGTCACTACTGTTGAGTAGAAAAAATTCCCTTCTTCCCTTCTAAGTTCTTTGGATGGCTAATAATTAAATTGACATAAGACATTAACAGGAGAAAAACAAATTTAATTTCCTATGTAAGAGAGCCCCATAAAAATATGAGACTCAAGAAAGTGACCGAAGAAAGCAGCTTTTACACCTTTTAGGCAAAGAAACAATAAATTTTTGAAGAATTGACAAGATAAAGGGGTTGTGCCTTGGGGTAGTAAATTGGTGACGTAACAAGGTTTGTTTATAGAGCCTTTTGGTTCTAAATTTCCTATCTTTGGTGATAAGGATGCCTTCTACCCTCCTGGTACAGGGAGGGTACCTTTCACATGGGCGACTTACCTCCTGTTTTCAGGGAACAAAGGAGGGTCAGAGTGTGCTTCTTACACTGGATGTTCTGAAATACCTTTAATTCAAAATAATCAATATAACAAAGTGGCATATTTTGGAGTGGCATATTCTACTCCCTCTCACTAGCGGAGCTTTTTGTATGGACTTTCTATAAGTGACCAGCTATCATCAAGGCCAAGTGCATCCACAACTTACATGTATGCTGAAACTGAGTAGTTTCTTTCTAGATTTTCCAGCTTTTATAAAAGTCTGTAAGATTTTGCTGAAGCAGAACTTTTCTCACAGTTCTGATGGCCCTACTTTGCTGATTCCCTGTACCATGTTTAATCTCCCTTCTTTTAACCTGTTGGTCAGTTTAACAACTTGCTATTTCTTCATTCATTTGTATGTATTCATTTATCATAGTATGTGAGTTTATTTTGTTTACATAATATGTTAGGAGCTATGGAAACACTGAGGATATAGCCATGAATGATAACCTATCTCTACACTCAACAAGCTAACAATTTAGTAGATGACAGTTTAAACTCAGTCTTTTATGAGCCATGGCAAACAAAGTGTTGGGAGGCATGGCAGCACAAAAGAAGAAAAAGTAACTTAACTTTAGCTTGGGAGGTCAAGAAGGCTTCTCAGTGGAGATGGCTATCTAAACCAAGATCTAAAAGCTTAGTAGGTGTTTTAAGGAGAATTGAGGAAAGAGCACAAGTCTCTTTGTAGAATCTTCATAATTATTTCATATTCATTTCTCTCTCCCATTCATGTTTATTGGCTAGATTGAGTTACCATATTCATTCATTTATACTGGGAGACGGGTAAGCAGAGCTGATCTGCTCACCATACATTAAGGAATTTCTGAAATTGAAGAGTGAGTCAAGAGAAGAAAAATGGGTGCCAGCTTAGATGCCAGAAATTTAAAGACTGTTCCTAGGCCATTAGCTTCAGGTCTGTGATTTTTAGGTTCCATTTCTTACAGCAGCCAGGGTTCAGAGATGGCTTGAAATGATCAAACTGGCTTAAAAGAGACACTCAGGGGATTCACCAGCATGAAACATCACACGTGGTTATCTATACTGGTCCTTTTCATTCTGCTCCTTAATAACAGGGCTGAAAGAGCCCTGATTCCTTCAACTGGGAGCAATATATTTGATTAAGACAATCAACCTTGGGCAAATAATTTAAACCCATAGGCATCATTTCCTCTATTCATAATATGGCAAAAAGTACACCTACTTATTGGATTATTTTAAGAAACATTTATAATTATACTAATTCTAAAGGACAGAGTAATGCATGTAGTAAGTGCTCATTTATATAATTATTTTTATGTAATTACAATTTATGTACTTATTATCATAATTATTATTAGCAGTATTATATAGAAAGCAATCTCAACTCACACTGCAGCAGTCTATAGACAAGTGCTCTCCAAATATTTTTGATTATACCACCAGCGGTTAAAAAAGAAAGTAAAATTTAACATACAGATTAAATTTATGTACATATTACATCTATTTTTATATTAATATATTTTAACTTTATATAACATACACTAAAATATATTAAAATCTAAATTAAAATGTATCCAATTAAAAGAAAGAAATGAGGGACTTCCCTGGTGGTTCAGTGGTTAAGACTCCACGCTTCCAGTGCAGGGGGCACAGGTTTGCTCCCTGGTCGGGGAACTAAGATCCCACATGCCCCGCAGCATGGCTCCACCAAAAAAAAAGAAATGAAAATTCTAATGTTTTTACTCTGCATACTGTATTCCTTGATGACACCCACTGAAGGGGGCTTAATTCATCTTTAGTCCTTTCAGAGAATCCAGCATATTGCTGAACACACAGTTCCTAGTTATCTAAAAATTACTTGATATTACATAATTAATAGTCTATAAATATTTGTGAAATGCATAAATGATGCAATGAAAAATTACATCTTTCAAAGGGTTGTTGGCTCCTAGACTATACACATAAGTAAACAGATAGATATTTTTAAGTCTCATTTGTAATATATTGCAACGGTGTAGTAGGGTATTTGAAGTTATAGGGTAGCCCTTCCTTGGACTAGATTGTATTTTAATTCTTTTAATCAAATACGTGTGAATTTTAGGACACCAGATGGGCAAAGGACACCAGAGATTGGCCACGGGGCTTCACAGACTCTTTCTTCACTATGCTATGTCTGAAAGATATTTGTACGCTACCAACACTGTGGTCATTTATCTGCCTGGTGGTGGTAAACTTTAATCCATCTGAAGGATGCTGGGCTCCAGAAATGACACTAGTCTTTGGTATTTGGACCCTGATGATGACACATTGGTTGTTCCTGCTCTAAGTTTCTCCAGGTCACTCCAGACTGCTGATGTTGTATACCGTTTTATTCCAACCCTCTGGCAAGACTGTATCCTAGGTATAACTAGTAGTAAAAACCCAGTAGACTTTTGCCCATGTTAAGAAGTACTATGATTTTCCTTTATGTTATTTGGAAATGAAAGGGCACACAAGATGTGCAAGTGTAATTCATTCTTCTTGGAACAAAAGTGAATATATGTTAAAGGAAAAGTCACAGTGGCCTTGATCACCATACTTTGCTTACCAAAATGTCACAATATGTTACTTTTCTCTATTTTCCTAAGAAAGAAGAAAAGATTGCTAAAGGGTAGCTGGGAGGATGCTCAAGTTCCATTGGAAGAGTTTCCTTAGGATCCCTGAAACACACAATAGAGTGACAGACTAGACCTTCCCACGTTCTGCAGTGGGTGATGTGCACTCCTCTCTATTAGAGCCAGATGCGGCTTCTCATGGTTTCAGTGATCTCTGAATTTTAAAAAAGTTATCTTCCCATAACACATCCTACACACAATGGGGGACAAGGACTAGAATAATCATAATAAGACCTGCTCCTCAGGACAAGAGAGAATGGGAATTACCCAGCAGTCACTAATCAGTAGCAAACATCAACTCCTGCTATATGGGAACAGTAGATGCCCTGCTCTGACTGCAGAGTCAACTGTTTGGTTAGTCAATATGGTAGCTCTCTGGGGAGATCTCCTTCTTTGTCCATTGCACTCATGCTTATAAATTTGCTCTCTGAGGGTATCATCTCTGAAGTTTAAATTCAGATTGATGTCCCTCCTAGGGTATGCGTGACTTTTACAGCCTACTCTATTTCACTGTGAGTCTGAAGGTGCAGGATGAGGGGTGTGTGTGTGTGTGTGTGTGTGTGAGATAGCCTTAGATTTGAACAAAAGCTATTGTTGGCCATGTCAGGTCTAGGGCTTCTTTGGATATAGTGTTTCCTCAGAAATTAGGTAGGCAACCATCTATTTACTTCCAGTGAATTCCTTGAGCAAGTAACCATAGTCAAAGATCTCACCTATACCTCACCTGTAGATTCTCATCATTTACTTTCTGGCCCATATACTCTAGCTATTCTCTAAACTTAGATTACTGACAGCTACTTAAAAGAACTTAAACCAGTAGGCTTGACTAGAAAAACCATGTTCCTAGCCTGCTCTTAGTCCTCTCATTTTTCTGGACACTAAGGCTGCAACTTTGCCACAGCCCATTGTAATTGCTTAATCTGGGGAAATAGAAACTGTTGTTCTTCTAATTCTACAAAGGGACAAGTTATGTGACCTCAGGTCAACTTAGATTAGAGGATTTCACCCTTATAAACTCCTACTCTTAGTTTAAGCAATTACACATATAGCAATCTATCCTTAAGAAAAATGTGCATTTCTTATTTGAGTTTGGATAAAATATGGTTACTAACACATTTCTAGAAGACAGAAAATACTTATTTTTTTAATAAAGGAGACATGAGAAAGCCTTCAGTGGAAGTAGGGGCCAATATACTGGGAGAGCCCTGGAAGGACTCCAAACTCAAGTAGGAAACATAGCATTTGGAAGTGCACAGGCATTTATCTTCTGAAGAACTGTGCCAGGTGTCCTGACTTATCCCCATGCGTGTAGGTCAATGCCAGTCTTGAATTTAGCCTTAATAGCAGGGATTAGCAGGACGGTTTTTCAAAGAAATGGAAAGATCTGCTTAAGGATAATTAGGGCTTCTAGCGGGAATATTAATGTACCAGGACAAGGTCCCATATTCTCATCTCTTCTGGAGGAGTATCATAGAATTCTAAGATTGCCCTCATGACTTCTGCCTCCTAGTGTTATGCCCATGATTAGGTTACATTATATGACAAAAGAGATTTTGCAGGTGTAATTATGGTTAATCAGTTGCTTTTGAGTTAATAAAAAGAGATTATTCAGGTGGGCTTGACCTAATCATTTGAGGTGCTTAAATCTTTGTCTATAACTCAGAGCAAGAGAGTTAGAGAGATTCAAAGTATGAGAAGCATTTGATGTGAGAGGGATTCTCCATTTCTGGATGGATATACATACTAAGGAATGCAGGCAGCCTTTAGGAGCTGAAAGCAGTCCTAGCTGACACTGTGGAAGGCAACAGGGACCTCAGTCCTACAACCACAAGGAACTGAATTCAACCAACAGCCTGAAAGAACTCGAAAGTGGATTTTTCCCCAAAGCCTCTAAACAAGAGCTCAGTCTGGCCAATCCCTTGATTTTGGCCTGTGAGTCCTACCACAGAGGCCCCAGTCATGTCAGGACTGACTCTGATCCATGGAAACTATGAGATAATAAATTTGTGTTGCTTCAAACTGCTAAATCTGTAGTAATTTGTCATGTAGCAATAGCAAACTAGTACAAGTATGGAAGTCTGATCTGCCATTTTCCTCACCTATGCACCCTAGAGAGAATCCTGCCAATCACACAGAGCTCTAAGTAACTTCCTCATTCAGTGTGGAGGCCTCTCCAAAAATGTACCCAATGTTTAAGGACAGTTCACAATCAATGGCAAAGGAAATTCATATCAGCTTCCAATAATAATCCAACTTTATGACACTAATAATGTCATTAATATTAGCAATGTTTAGATGGCCAAGGTTCAGCAGACATTTGAGGAAAACTAATGGTATAAACTAAAAGGTCTGAGACGAGCAGACATTGGCTCAAGAAGAAATACATATAATTTAGAGAATAAGAGGTAACTTTCAAAAATTTCAAACTAGCAAATTCAGAGGGATTTGAAAGGAGAAAAGGCTGGTATAAAAAGACAGAAAACGGCTTCCCTGGTGGCGCAGTGGTTGAGAGTCCGCCTGCCAATGCAGGGGACACGGGTTCATGCCCCAGTCCGGGAAGATGCCACATGCTGCGGAGCGGCTAGGCCCGTGAGCTATGGCCGCTGAGCCTGTGCGTCCGGAGCCTGTGCTCCGTGATGGGAGAGGCCACAACAGTGAGAGACCCACGTACCACAAAAAAAAAAAAAAAAAAAAAAAAAGAAAACGAAGAACAGAATGTAGTCCTTGAAAAGTAAAAATGTGATTGCTGAAAATTTTTTTTAAATCAATAGAAAAAGTAAAAATAAAGTTTTAAGGAACTCTCCCAGGATATAATGAAAAAGAAATATAAAGAGACTGAAATATAAAGCATGTGGCAGGTTTTCCAATTGATGGAGTGGTTATAAAAGTTAAGTCTTTGATTTTGACAGTTGAAACATTATTCTTTGAGTACCCCCAGGTTAGGATAGATTTATATTTACTACATAAATTTCCTATATTTCCTTCTCTACTTGTTCAATCACGCTACCAAATTTTATGTAAGCAGTATTGACAAAATCACAATAATGCAAATTTGATAATTTGTCTTTTAATTTTTAGAATCATTCTTAAAAGCACAGAAGACTTCAGTTAGAGAAGATAATGTAAGTGCTAACCATTCAGCTTTCTCATACTGGGATTAAATTTTTTCTCTCACACTCTACGTTCTTCTGATGTATGGTTCCCCTGACAACTGCTCCTCCTCTAAAATCATGACTTCTGGTGTCTCATTCTCTGACCACATCCTTCCATATTACAGTCTTTAGTATCCTCAACACTCTGTACCAAAATTTCAAAACCACTGACTCTAGTTCATTTCTCACTGTTCCCCACAGCTGTATTCCCACCATCCATAGCAGCTCGGCTTCCAAAGTCCATTGTCATCTTCCCCTGATAATACCTTTTTACTCTCTACTCCTCTTTCCTTCCACTGTACTCGCCTAGCAAACTCTCAGTCTGAGTAGTGATACTCAACTGTGTGCCATTTCCTGTCTGCAACCAAGAAGCTGGGAACAAAACTTTCAAACAATACTGACTCGGTTGGCAATTAAAATTCTGGGAAATCCTACTGCATTTCTCTGGTTTGTTTGCTGTCACACTCTCCAAAATGACTTCCTCATAACTTATTTCTCCTCAAATTATCTACTCCCCCCATGACCACTTTCTCTCAACTGATGGCCTTGCTCAATACTTCTATGATAAAGGAATATAATCAGAGAGTAGCTACTTTATCATCCCTCCTCCAAATCTACTAATTTATATGCATACGTGCCCATATGTTCTGCCTTTCCTCCACTGCCATGAATAAAGGCCCTTACCTTACCTGTGCTCCAGGCCATTCCTGTACTTTTGTTCTGCGTCTCATCCCCTCTTGTCATATCAGGTGTAAGAGCTACTTGAGTTTTGTCCTCTCTACCCTACATCCTCATTTTCTCCCCCTCCACTGAATCATTTCCCAAAAGATGCAAATATGTTCTAATATCACCTCTCCAGTGAGTATGTTATTTCTTCACTCTTCTTCCCAGCTAAACCTCCTTAAGTTGTTCTGTATAGTTTCTGTCTCCATTTCCTTCCACCCTTTCTCCAGCCCACTCGGAGACAACTCCTATTTCTCACTTCTCTGAGAACGCACTTGTGAGTACTGTCAATGATCTGAACATGGCCGAGCCAGCAGTCCCTTTTCTCACATGACTTCTCAGCAGTTTTGGATACTGTTCACAGTATACACTTTTTCTTGAAACACTTTCTCCTTGGGTTCCCTTGTACTCCCCCCGGGTTTTCCTTCCTTCTTATTGGCCACTTCTCAGAATCTGTTGCTGGCTTGTTCTCAGCTTGAAGTCTAAATGTAAGAGCATGCCAAGCCTCCTTCTTAAATTATTTCTCTTCTTCATCTACCCAGTCTGTCCTTAGATGACCTCATTCAGTCTCATTGCTTTAAATGCAAACTATTTATGACTAATTTATAAACGTGTATCTCAGGTATGATGCCTTCTGGACTATCTTACCACCTCCTGCATATTTTACTACCTGCTTACCGGCAGCACTTAGATGCCTCTTGGCATCACCATCATGCTACCACTGATTCCCTCAACATTTTCATCTAAACTGGCTTCTCCTGAGCTTTCCCATCTCAGTAAAGAGCACCACCCACTGTCCAGCTTATAGGACTTATCTGTATTCTGTTATTTACATCTGGCATCCAATTCATCTGCAAGTTCTGTGAGCTCTATCTTTAAAACATATCCCAAATTGGTCTAATCATCATGATTTTTCACTTAAACTAGAGCAAAAATCTCCCTACTGGTCTCTGGTGCAACGCCTGCCCTTCCCACCCCTGCCATCCATTCTCCACACAGCTGAAATAAACTCCTAGAACTGTGCATCAGACCACGTTCCTGTGCATCCACACCATGCCCAAAGCCTTCCAAAGCCTTCCCATTATGCTTAGAATAAAATCTAAACACTTTACCCTGCTTAAAATGCCTGCATTATGGTCTTACTCCTGCCCACCATACTGACCTCACCTCTTATCACCCTCTCTTTCCTGTTTGCCTGTCCCTTCCTTTCTCACTCTCACCCTTGGGTCATGACACTAACCATTTCCTCTTAACTTTAAAGTCATCTCCTCAGAGGGGTCTTCCCTGACACTCAACTAGTCTGTCACTTCAGGCTTTTTTTTTTTAATCTGCACCACTGTTTTCTCTGAGTTTTTAAATTGTTGTTTATTTTTTGATCTGACAAGACCAAAATTCTAAAATGCAAGCTTTATCAGAGCAGGGATCTCATCTGCTCATACCTATAATTATTCTATCCATGGATCCTGGGGAAATTCTGGAAAGAAGTACATGCTCAAAAAGTTATCAAATCAGTAAGTGAATGAAGGTTGAGTTGTAGAAAGCAGGGAGAGCAGAATGGAGGGAAATGAGAGATGCCAGTTTCTTGAATTTAAAAGTAGAGTTTTAAGAGTGGAGGCTAGCAGAAAGTGCACCCCAAGATATGCTTCTTTGGCATAAGGATTATTTTCGAGCTGATTAGACTGAGAAAAAGCAGAGACTAGAGAAGCTCTGGAAACAGTAGAAGTTACCCTTTTGTACCCTCTTTTGAAGCCCCAGACCCCTATCTCTCTCCTTAGGTCTAGATGGTAGATGTCTCAATTGGCTGTCTTTTGAGTCTCATATCTTTGTGCGGCTCCTGTACATATGTACATAATCAATTGTTTTCTGTTAATCTGTCTCTTATTATAGGGGGATTCTTAGCTGAGAACCAAGAAATGTGGAGGGAAAATTATTTTTCCTCCCTTACAAGAGATATAGTGAGGATTGAAAACAATATAGTTTCTGAGGTGTGTTAAAGTAAAAATTTATCAATAAGATACTAAAAATATAATAAAACGAATATGCATTAAGATGAGGGGGAGGGTAATAGAGTACAGTGCATGCAAGCTCATTTTTTTTCTTCACAGGGACAGACAATAGATACTCTCTAAATTTGATAAATTAATGAATAAAGCTATAAGCATATTATTTAGAAATATGAAAGAAATAACCAGAAGAATTAAAAGCAGAAAAGAAATTTAAACGAATGTACCCATGATTATATAAGCTGTTAACATTAGGGGAAGCTCAGTGAAGGGTACATGAGAACTCTCTATACTACCTTTGCAACGTTTCTGTAAATATACATTTAGTCCAAATTTTTTAAATTATGTAAATAAAAAGCAGAAGTTGATGAAAGCACTAGTATCTTGGGAGTATGGTGATAAGGTGACAAGGTGACTGGTGATAAGGCAGGTTAATAGTTTTTATTTTATGCTTTTCTTACCATTTGATTTTTTTCATGTGTGCATGTGTTTAACTGACGGTGATGATGTTGACAAAGCGGACAATGGTGCTGAGATAACAGTGAAAGCTTTATAACATTTAAAAAATATTTTATAAGTACTACTTGTTAAGATGTTTGAGAAAAGGGCATCATCATGAGGAAGGAAGGGAAGAAGAGAGGGGGAGGAGGGGGGAGGAGGGAGGGAGGAAGAGAGGAAGGGAGGGAGGAATATTTGATGAGTAGGACTAGGTCCTGGTCATGCCTGACGTTCAAATGGGTCTTACATGGTGAAACGAGAACTGCAGCAGGAAGGAATCTTCAGGACTGGCTGCAGCATATGACTCATTTCAATTGGAGCTGTACACCAGCTGGCTGCTGCTTTCACTGGAATAGAGTCTAGAGCCCAAATAAAAGCTACTAAGAGGCAGGCACGTTGTCAGGACCTCAGTCTAAAGAGCTGGGGACAAGAGTCCAGTCCCAGGTCCAATGTGCACACAGGAATATTCAGCAGAGATACCGAAAAAGCAAAGTCTTAGATCAAACACAGTAAGAACTGGGCGAACGTGCCAAGTTAATTAATAGGTTCCCTCCTGTATTTGTTTTCTATGCTGTTACAACACATACCACAAACTGAGGGTCTTAAAACAACATCCAAATTTAATACCTTACAAATTTGTGGGTCAGAAGTCTAACAAGGTCTCACTTGGCTAAAGTCAAAGTGTGGGCAAGACCACATTTGCTCCTGGAGGCTCTAGGAGAGAATCCACTTCCTCATTTTCCCAGCATCTAGAGGCTGCCCACATTCCTTTGCTCACGACCCTTCCCATCTTCAAAGCCAACAACAGCGGGTTGAGTCCTCCTCATGTTGCCATCTCTCTGGTTCTCTTCCAAGGTCATAGCAATCTCTCTGATGAGCTACAGCTGGGAAAGGTCCTCTGCTTTTATGGACCCATGTGATTAGATTGGGCCCACATGGATAATCCAGGCTACTCTGTCTATGGTCCATAACCTTACATCTGCAAAGTGCCTTTTGTCATGTAAGGTAGCATATTTACAGGTACCAGATGAGTAGAGTGTGGACATCTTTGGGGGCAATTATTTAGCCTATCATACCTCCCAGCCTCTGGAACTTTTTCCAGAAACCCAAGTACATATTCTTTGGGATCCTATTCCTGTACTGACCCAGATGGTTTTAGGGTCTGGGTAGATGTCCCTATAGTTATTCTGCCTCAATCCTGCAAATGAGTGTGTTGAGAAAGGTGGGTGGGCTGACACAGAACAAGCATGGTGATTAAAATGATCGTTTGCAAGGTTATTCCTCTTATCATTTAAAAAATATAATATTTAGAAAAATCAGCTGCTACCTTTAAATTAGGTGGTTTTTTATATCTAATTCTCAAAGCAACCTGGTAATTATGAAGATGAGAAACACACAATGAAATTTAATTTCACCAGGATAATAACAAGATAAAAAAATTCTTTTTTTTAATTTCCAAGGAAGATTGGAAATTACTCCTTCCCATCTTCCTGTGCAGTTTCTAGGCTATGCTCCCATAATGGATTTTTATCTGTTTTATAAGTAATTTCCTTAATATTTCAATGGTCACAGATAGTGAGGACTGCATGTCTCTTCAGGAAACATATATTTCATCAGTGCTGTCACAGTCTAGAGTCCCAGAGCTTGTAGACTGATGTTTTTGCCCACTTTTGCTATCAGACACATAGCACAGAAATAAATGTGTTTGTCTGTTGGAAACTTTAATGAAATTGAAAACATAATAACATTTTTCAATGTCAATAAGCTAATTTTCTTGTTTAGATGCTAATGTCAGTTTTTCCTGAGGATTCCATTCTCTAACTGTGAGTCATGACTTTTTTTCCTAGGTTCAAACACTATTTCTGAGAATGGCTTGAACTATGCCAGGTGGTTTTCAGCCCCAGATAGAACTAGATATTTTTATTCGCCTCAGACCGATGGCATGGGGCAAGGGGATGAGAGTGGAAGAGCAAATGGAGCACTTCAGCTTTACTAAAAAGTGTTCACCTTGACTTTGAGGGCTTACAAGGTGCCGGGCCCAGTGTTAGGTGCTGAGCGCACTCTATCTGTGGTACAAGTTTGCTGGTACAATCATTCTTTCCATTTTACTGATGAGGAAATGAACTTGAAGAGGGAAGTAATTTGCCTAAGTTTCTACAGTAAGCATGTTAGGCAGAGTTAGGGTCTCATCCACATCCGACTCCAAATCTCTGCCTGTTTCTACCAGCACTCAACCCTACATACTATCGCCTATACCCATCCTCCGACCAGGCACCGGGATGAAGCACGAGGGAGGGAAAACCTTTCTGTCGCTCACTCTCTTCCATCTCTGTTTGTTTCTATATCAAATTTGAATTCTACAGTCTGGCAATTCCACAACACTTTTCTCTAGGCTCAGACTAGTTTCTGTTTCCCCCCACGGTGTCAAAGTTTTGTTTTGTTTTGTTCTGGTTTGTTTTGTTTTTAAAGCCACGATATCAGATCTTGGTGAATTCATGCTCTTTGGGGCCCCTCTGCCACTCATTTTTTCCTTCCTTCCTCTCCTCCCTTGCTTATCCCTGTTACAAACATCTGTTTTATTGCTGATTATTGCTGTTGCCTAACATCTTTCGAACGCCTCCCCTTTCTGAGGACATTCCCTTCATTATGAGTCCTGGCTGCCAGAGGGAGAACCTGAACCCTTTCCCTTCATCCTCCTTGGATCCCGGGATCCAGGCAAGGGATCTGGGCTACACATCAGACATACCCATGAAAAACTGTTTTTGAATTTGGAAAATGAGATAGAAGATTACCTTTCTCTTATGCAAAAGTGAAAAATCTACCATCCTGAACTGGTATGATGGCTCTACTCTAAGAAGTCCACAGGACACAGGCTCCTTTCAGCTGATTACTTAACCAACCCCAGGGAGTGGCTCATCTTCTCTGTCAGAAGCTGCTATACAGTACTTCTGACTATCGCTGCTATACAATACTTCTATCTCCCATTGGCCAAAACTTAGTCACAGGGCCATATTCAGCTTCAAAAGAGGCTGAGAAATGTAGTTTTTACTCTGAGCAGCTGGCTATGTGACTGACGAAACATTCTATTACAATGGGAGAAGAACAGAATATATACTGGGATCCAAACAGCAGTGTCTCCTACAGAAGGCAGCAATATGAGGACATACATACTCACTGAGTCCATCTTCTGGCACCAGGTGGTTCCCAGTGGCTCCCAGCATTTGGCCTCCTCAGAGACATCTAATGTCCTATCTTAAGCTTGGCAGGTACAAGCTATGGTATTTTGATGAATGAGATGTAGGCACCACATACTGACAGCAGTGGCTTTTTACTAGTGATCATCATGCACTGAGCATTGTCCCTGGCTGTGGCTCACTGGACCTCCTGATAATCCTGTTAACTACCTAATACCCCTGAATAAATTCCACTTCTACCAAAACTAACTAGAGTGAAGTCGATGGTTTTCAGCTAAGAACCATCTCCTTAGCAATTTCCTCAAAAGGACAGTGACAATCTTTTGTACTTTTCTCAAACGCAGCTAGCCAACGACCTCCTCTTCTACTTTTTGGAGTAACAGTCAATACATAACAGCTTCTTAAGTCTTGCTTTCCATACCTTAAAATTTCTTATTTTCATCAGCCTGCCCTTCCCTGTTCTTCCATCCTGAGGATGAAGTGTCTGTGCTCCTTATCAGGGATAAGTTCTTCAGCCCTGAGGCTGAACTGTCTCCCTCAGAACATGATCTATAAGCGTCTCCCCACGACCCCACACACTTATATCTTAGATCTCTTCCTTTCCCCTGGAGCTTTCTTCTCAGCACACAAACTGGCTTGAATTCCTTCTCCTAATACTCCTGTGTCTCAACACAGCTACTTCTGTAAGCTGCTATTCCATTATTTCTTCCACAGTTTCTTCATTTCTTCACTCACTTCCTCCTAAGCTTCTTATAATCTGGTCTCTGCACACACCAATTTACTACAACTACTTCCACAAAAGTCACTCACAGACTCCCAATATCTCAATCTGAACATGGTTTCCTCCTCTGTATTCTCATATTCTTTGCCACATTGGCACTGATGAACATCTCCTCTTTCTTAAAACTAGGTCTTTCCCCTATACTGGTGAATAAGTACTACACTAATTCTCTTTGCCCCTAACGGCTATTTGTCCACTTCCTTTAATTTTTTTTAACATTACCTTTAAATTATCATCACCAACCCTCTGGACCTGCGCCACATCTTTGCTCCCAATGGCATCACCCTTCAGTGATGTGCCCAAGTCCATTAGCTGAGTGTCCTCCGTGTCTCCCTCTTCTTTAACCCAGCTGCCTAATCAGTCACCAAGTGCTGCCTGTTCTATGCCATGGATGTTTCTCAGTCCTCCTTAAAATCCCTCAATGGTTTCTCCCTGTTCTTAATTAAAATCCAACGTCCATAACATGACTTATGGTCTGGCCCCATTTACCTTTCTCAGTTTGTCTTTTAAAAGAAGTCATCCCTCTACACCAGCAGTCCCCAACATTTTTGGCACCAGGGACCGGTTTCGTGGAAGACAATTTTTCCACTGAGCGGGGGTGGGGTGGGGGGGATGGTTCAGGAAGTAATGGGGAGTGATGGGGGTGATGGGGAGCAATAGGGAGCGGTGGGGAGTGATGGGGGTGATGGGGAGCAATAGGGAGCGGTGGGGAGCGATGGGGAGCGAGGGGGAGCAATGGGGAGTGATGGGGAGCAGTGGGGAGCAACAGATGAAGCTTCGCTGGCTTGCCCACTGCTCACCTCCTGCTGCACGGCCTGGGTCCTAACAGGCCATGGACCGGTACCAGTCCTTGGCCCGGGGGTTGGGGACCCCTGCTCTACACAGACTCATCATCTTTTCTCCTGTCCTTGAGAATCTTAAACATTCCATCCACTCTACCTGGAATGATATATTTCTTACTCTTGACTTGAGTCATTCTTATTCCTCCTTTATGTACTCAGCTTAGGTGTCGCTTTCTCTGAAATCTTTCTTGTCCTCTCCCCACTTTGTCCCGTATATTTCCATATTATAACACTTAACGTTATGTATTAGAATCACCTCTTACTATCTCCGTATTTCTAACCAATGGTAACCTCTCAGAGGGAAGTGATTGTATTATTTTCATTTGCCACCACATTCACAGGACTCAGAAAATAGCTGTTAAATTAATGAACCCATTGCTTTTTTCTGTCTCATAAATGTAGGAGTTACTCAGAGACCTAGCCTTGGTTTCATATATAACTGAATCTTAAAAACCAGTGATATCATCTGAGCTTTATCACTCTTTATATTTAGTGTGCAAGATAGATGCCAGAACTCCAGATACACTTTCTACCTGCTTAGCCCCTTCAAACTATCTACCCCTCAGACTTACATTTTCCTTTGTACTCCATCCAGTCCCTGTCTTACAACATTCCTTGTAATCTACCAAATGACCATATCTTCCTGTTTCTAAGTTTTTGAGCATGTTATTGCCTCTAGCTACAATAATGTGGATAATTCCTACTCATACTTCATCTCTGACAAAACTTCCTTGAGTTGTCCAGACCAATTCCAGTCCCCCTTCTAAATCACCCTGTAATAGGTGTGTATTCCTTTCAGAAACAGATCATCTTTTATTGTAATTACCTTGTCAAGTTTCCCCAGGTTGATTTTCTTCACCATCTTTCCCTAGACTGTAGCAAAGTGCCTGGAACATTGTCAATATTCAAAAACATATATACATTTTTAACTAATTTACTCAGTGAAGTCTTATATTTGAGGACTTCAATGTCAATATTCTTAAACAATAAACTCAGAAACTGTCTCAGTCAGCTTTTTCTATAATAATGCTACCTAACAAACCACACCAAAACTAAGTGGCTTAAAACATCAAGACCTTATTTCTCCTCGATCAGTTGGCTGGTCAGCTTCAGCTCAGCTTGGCTAGGTTGCACTCTAGAATCCAGCTTGGGTTCTGATGTGCTACACATAATTTTCACACTCTTTGGACCAGTGGCCACCTGGCCATTTTCTTCTCCTGATGAATGCCAGGAGTCCAAAAGCCAATCCAAAGCACACAAGCAGAATTAAGGACTCTGTTTGTGTCACATCTACTAAGTTTCCAAGCCCAATATCAACAAGGCAAGGAAGTTGACTCTCCCCACAGCAGGAGTGTCAAGGGATTTAATATTTGCTGAACAATAATCTAAACCATCACAAATCCTGCTAAAGAACACTGGCAAGAATAGGTACTGAGCTTTCTCTACTGTAAAAATAGACAAAATCCAATGTCCCTGATATAGTAATGCTCTTGGCATTGTTTCAGTTCTCAATTTCCAGTTTTTTCACAGGGGACTACTTGGCATGCTAGTGAAGTGATGAAAAGAGAGATTTTTCTCAGAGCACACAGAGACTTAAAAAATCAAACATGTTACCTGGGTCTTCAAATAATTGTGTGATCTAAAATAACATCATATAATTATTCTTTGTAGACATGTGTTGGATCTATCTAATCAGAATATAGAAAGGAGATAAAAAAAATCAGTACAAGATTAGAAATTATCAAGCCTGAACATGAACCAAAGCACCTAAATCCAACTCCTCTCACAGACTCCCCTTTGTACACATTTGTCACCTTCATGTAGCTGAATTTGGTTCTGCCCTTCTCTGTGATGAGGGTGAGTGGTAGCAGGGATGGTTTGTAATGGCTAAAAAATAAGCAGATATTATCATTGTACATGCATTCACGGTAGCTTTTGATTCAAAAGGTATCTGAATATCACAGTTGGAATTCATTCTATTTGTTGATAATCATAAGATATCCATTTAGACCAATAAAATTACTCTACCCTTTGCCAGGTACTCATCAGGGTATAGAGATGAAGGAAATATTTTAAACACTATATTTAGAAAAGGTGTTGATTTTTAACTGTGCTGGTCTATGAGGAAAAGGTCCACATAACACACTTGCTAATGTTTAGAATAGGAATCTGTATTCACTATGAAAACCTATTAAGAGCATCGACTAGTCAGCTGTCTACCATGAAGAGCAGTTCCAGGCCAAGATAAATCTAACACATCGGAAGGTCAATTCTGGGACTTCCCTGGTGGTCCAGTGGCTAACATTCTGCACTCCCAATGCAGGGGAGCCAGGTTCGATCCCTGATCAGGGAACTAGATCCCACGTGCCGCAACTAAGAGTTTGCATGCTGTAACTATGAGTTTGCATGCCTCAACTAAAGACCCGCATGCCTCAACTAAAGATCCCACATGCCACAACGAAGACCCGGCACAGCCAAATAAAAAAATAAATATTTTTTTAAAAAAGGCCAATTCTGGGCTTCCCTGGTGGCACAGTGGTTGAGAGTCCGCCTGCCGATGCAGGGGACGCGGGTTTGTGACCCAGTCCGGGAAGACCCCACACGCCGCGGTGTGGCTGGGCCCGTGAGCCATGGCTGCTAAGCCTGCGCGTCTGGAGCCTGTGCTCCGCAATGGAAGAGGCCACAACAGTGAGAGGCCCGCATACTGCAAAAACAAAACAAAACAACAAAAAAAGGTTAATTCTGACAAAGCAGCATTGGAATTAAAAAGAGCTTGGAGGGGATTCAAGATGGTGGAAGAGCGAGACGTGGAGATCACCTTCCTACCCACAAACACATCAGAAATACATCTACACGTGGAACAACTCCTACAGAACACCTACTGAACGCTGGCAGAACACCTCAGACCTCCCAAAAGGCAAGAAACTCCCCACATACCTGGGTAGGGCAAAAGAAAAGAAAAAAGACAAAAGAATAGGGACGGGACCCGCACCAGTGGGAGGGAGCCGTGAAGGAGGAAAAGTTTCCACACACTAGAAGCCCCTTCGCGGGTGGACACTGCGGGTGGCGGAGGGGGGAAGCTTCGGAGCCACGGAGGAGAGCACAGCCACAGGGGTGCGGAGGGCAAAGCGGAGAGATTTCCGCACAAAGGATCCGTGCCGACCAGCACTCACCCGCCCGGGCGGGTGGGGCTGGGAGCTGAGGCTCGGGCTTTGGTTGGAGCGCAGGGAGAGGACTGGGGTTGGCGGCACGAACACAGCCTGCAGGGGGTTAGTGTACCACGGCTGGCCGGGAGGGAGTCCAGAGAAAAGTCTGGACCTGCCGAAGAGGCAAGAGACTTTTTCTTCCCTCTTTGTTTCCTGGTGCGCGAGGAGAGGGGATTAAGAGCGCTGCTTAAAGGAGCTCCAGAGACTGGCGCGAGCCGCGGCGATCAGCACGGACCGCAGAGACAGGCATGAGACGCTAAGGCTGCTACTGCAGCCACCAAGAAGCCTGTATGCGAGCACGGGACACTATCCACACCTCCCCTCCCGGGGAGCCTGTGCAGCCCGCCACTGCCAAGGTCCTGTGATTCAGGGACAACTTCCCCGGAAGAACGCACAGCACACCTCAGGCTGGTGCAACGTCACGCCGGCCTCTGCCACCGCAGGCTCGCCCCGCATCCGTGCCCCCCCTTCCCCCCATGGCCTGAGTGAGCCACAGCCCCCGAAGCAGCTGCTCCTTTAATCCCATCCTGTCTGAGCGAAGAAAAGATGCCCTCAGGCGACCTAAACGCAGAGGCGGGTCCAAATCCAAAGCTGAACCCCGGGAGCTGTGCGAACAAAGAAGAGAAAGGGAAATCTCTCCCAGCAGTCTCATGAGCAGAGGACTAAATCTCCACAATCAACGTGATGAACCCTGCATCTGTGGAATACCTGGATAGGCAACAAATCATCCCAAATTGAGGAGGTGGACCTTAGGAGCAACGATATATATATATATATAATATATATATATATATATATATAAAATATATATATATATATATTTTTTATACCTTTTTCTCTTTTTGTGAGTGTGTATGTGTATGCTTCTGTGTGTGATTTTGTCTGTAGAGCTTTGCTTCTATCATTTGTCCTAGAGTACTGTCTGTTCGTTTTTGTTTTTCTTTTTTTACTATAGTTTTTAGCACTTGTTATCATTGGTAGATTTATTTCTCCTTTGGTTGCGCTCTTCTTTCTTTCTTTTTTAATTACTTTTTAATTTTTTATTTTAATAACTTTATTTTATTTTATCTTTTTCTTTCTTTCTTTCTTTTTTTCTCCCTTGTATTCTGAGCTGTGTGGATAACAGGCTTTTCTTGCTCCAGCCAGGCATCAGCGCTGTGCCTCTGAGGTGGGAGAGCCAACTTCAGGACATTGGTCCACAAGAGACCTCCCAGCTCCACGTAATATCAAACAGTGAAAATTTCCCAGAGATCTCCATCTCAACGCCAAGAACCAGCTCCACTCAATGACCAGCAAGCTACAGTGCTGCACACCCTATGCCAAACAACTAGCAAGACAGAAACACAACCCCACCCATTAGCAGAGAGGCTGCGTAAAATCATAATAAGGTCACAGACACCGCAAAACACACCACCAGACATGGACCTGCCCACTAGAAAGACAAGATCCAGCCTGATCCACCAGAACACAGGCACTAGTCTCCTCCACCAGGAAGCCTACACAAACCACTGAACCAACCTTAGTGACTTGGGGCAGACACCAAGAACAACGGGAACTACGAACCTGCAGCCTGCGAAAAGGAGACCCCAAACACAGTAAGGTAAGCAAAATGAGAAGACAGAGAAACACACAGCAGATGAAACAGCAATGTAAAAACCCACCAGACCTAACAAACGAAGAGGAAATAGGCAGTCTACCTGAAAAAGAATTCAGAGTAATGATAGTAAAGATGATCCAAAATCTTGGAAATAAATGGAAAAAATAAAAGAAACGTTTAACAAGGACCTAGAAGAACTGAAGAGCAAACAAACAATGATGAACAACACAATAAATGAAATTAAAAATTCTCTAGAAAGGATCAATAGCAGAATAACTGAGGCAGAAGAATGGATAAGTGACCTGGAAGATAAAACATTGGAAATAACTACCGCAGAGCAAAGAAAAAAGAATGAAAAGAATTGAGGACAGTCTCAGAGACCTCTGGGACAACATTAAATGCACCAACATTCGAATTATAGGGGTCCCAGAAGAAGCAGAGAAAAAGAAAGGGACTGAGAAAATATCTGAAGAGAATATAGTTGAAAACTTCCCTAATATGGGAAAGGAAATAGTTAATCAAGTCCAGGAAGCACACAGAGTCCCATACAGGATAAATCCAAGGAGAAACATGCCAAGACACGTATTAATCAAACATTCAAAAAGAAAATACAAAGAAAACATATTAAAAGCAGCAAGGGAAAAATAAAATACAAGGAATCCCCAAAAAGTTAACAACTGATATTTCAGCAGAACCTCTGAAAGCCAGAACAGAGTGGCAGGACATATTTAAAGTGATGAAAGGGAAAAACCTACAACCAAGGTTACTCTACCTGGCAAGGACCACATTCATATTTGATAGAGAACTTAAAACCTTTACAGGCAAGCAAAAGTTAAAGAGAATTCAGCACCACCAAACCAGCTGTACAACAAATGCTAAAGGAACTTCTCTAGGCAGGAAACACAAGAGAAGGAAAAGACCTACAATAACAAACCCAACACAATTAAGAACATGGTAATAGGAACATACATATCAATAATTACTTTAAATGTAAATGGATTAAATACTCCAATCAAAACACACAGACTGGCTGAACGGATACAAAAACAAGACCCATATATATGCTTTCTACAAGAGACCCACATCAGACCTCGGGACACACACAGACTGAAAGTGAAGGGATGGAAAAAAATATTCCATGCAAATGGAAATCAAAAGAAAGCTGGAGTAGCAATTCTCATATCACACAAAATAGACTTTAAAATAAAGACTATTACAAGAGACAAAGAAGGACACTACATAATGATCCAGGGATCGATCCAAGAAGAAGACATAACAATTGTAAATATTTATGCACCCAACATAGGAGCACCTCAATACATAAGGCAAATACTAACAGCCATAAAAGGTGGAATTGACAGTAACACAATCATGGTAAGGGACTTTAATACCCCACATTCACCAATGGACAGATCACCCAAAATGAAAATAAATAAGGAAACACAAGCTTTAAATGATACATTAAACAAGATGGACTTAATTGATATTTACAGAACATTCCATCCAAAAACAACAGAATAGACTTTCTTCTCAAGTGCTCATGGAACATTCTGCAGGATAGAGCATATCTTGGGTCACAAGTCAAGCCTTCGTAAATTTAAGAAAATTGAGGGCTTCCCTGGTGGCGCAGTGGTTGAGAGTCCGCCTGCCGATGCAGGGGACACGGGTTCGTGCCCCTATCCCGGAAGATCCCACATGCCGCGCAGCGGCTGGGCCCGCGAGCCATGGCTGTGGAGCCTGTGTGTCCGGAGCCTGTGCTCCGCAATGGGAGAGGCCACAGCAGTGAGAGGCCCGCGTACAGCAAAAAAAAAAAAAAAAAAAAAAAAAGAAAATTGAAATCACATCAAGTATCTTTTCTGACCACAATGCTATGACACTAGATATCAATTAGAGGAAAAAATCTGTAAAAAAAACAAACACATGGAGGCTAAACAATACACTACTTAATAACCAAGAGATCACTGAAGAAATCAAAGAGGAAATCAAAAACTACCTAGAAACAAATGACAATGAAAACACGATGACCCAAAACCTATGGGATGCAGCAAAAGCAGTTCTAAGAGGGAAGTTTATAGCAGTAAAATCCTACCTTAAGAAACAAGAAACATCTCAAATAAACAACCTAACCTTACACCTAAAACAATTAGAGAAAGAAGAACAAAAACCCCCAAAGTTAGCAGAAGGAAAGAAATCATAAAGATCAGATCAGAAATAAATGAAAAAGAAATGAAAGAAGCAATAGCAAAGATCAATAAAATAAAATCTGGTTCTTTGAGAAGATAAACAAAATTGATAAACCATTAGCCAGACTCATCAAGAGAAAAAGGGAGAAGACTCAAATCAATAGAATTAGAAAGGAAAAAGGAGAAGTAACAATGGACACTGGAGAAATACAAAGGATCATGAGAGATTGCTATAAGCAACTCTATGCCAATAAAATGGGACCACCTGGAAGAAATGGACAAATTCTTAGAAGAGTACAACCTTCCAAGACTGAACAAAGAAGTAATAGAAAATATGAACAGACCAATCACAAGCACTGAAATTGAAACTGCGATTAAAAATCTTCCAATAAACAAAAGCCCGGGACCAGATGGCTTCACAGTTGAATTCTATCAAACATTTAGAGAAGAGCTAACACCTATCCTTCTCAAACTCTTCCAAAATATAGCAGAGGGAGGAATACTTCTAAACTCATTCTACGAGGCCACCATCACCCTGATACCAAAACTAGGCAAAGGTGTCACAAAGAAAGAAAACTACATGCCAATATCACTGATGACCATAGATGCAAAAATCCTCAACAAAATACTAGCAAACAGAATCCAACAGCACATTAAAAGGATCATACACCATGATCAAGTGGGGTTTATTCCAGGAATGCAAGGATTCTTCAATTACTCAAATCAATCACCGTGATACACCATGTTAACAAACTGAAGGAGAAAAACCATATGATCATTTCAATAGATGCAGAGGAAGCTTTTGACAAAATTCAACACCCATTTATGATAAAAACCCTCCAGAAAGTAGGCATAGAGGGAACTTAGCTCAATGTAATAAAGGCCATATAGGACAAACCCACAGTCAGCATCATCCTCAATGGTGAAAAACTGAAACCATTTCCGGTAAGATCAGGAACAAGACAAGGTTGCCCACACTCACCACTATTATTTAACATAGTTTTGGAAGTTTTAGCCACAGCAATCAGAGAACAAATAAAAAGAATCCAACTCGGAATAGAAGAAGTAAAGCTGTCACTGTTTGCAGATGACATGATACTATACACAGAGAATCCTAAAGATGCTACCAGAAAACTACTAGAGCTAATCAATGAATTTGGTAAAGTAGCAGGATACAAAATTAACGCACAGAAATCTCTGGCATTCCTATACACTAATGATGAAAAATCGGAAAGTGAAATCAGGAAAACACTCCCATTTACCATTGCAACAAAAAGAATAAAATATCTAGGAATAAACCTACCTAAGGAGACAAAACACCTGTATGCAGAAAATTATAAGACACTGATGAAAGAAATTAAAGATGATACAAACAGCTGGAGATATACCATGTTCTTGGATTGGAAGAATCAACATTGTGAAAATGACTCTACTACCCAAAGCAATCTACAGATTCAATGCAATCCTTATCAAACTAACAATGGCATTTTTCACAGAACTAGAACAAAAAATTTCACAATTTGTATGGAAACACAAAAGACCCCGAATAGCCAAAGCAATCTTGAGAAAGAAAAACGGAGCTGGAGGAATCAGGCTCCTTAATCCAGACTATACTACAAAGCTATAGTAATCAAGACAGTATGGTACTGGCACAAAAACAGAAACATAGATCAATGGAACAGGACAGAAAGCCCAGAGATAAACCCACGCACATATGGTCAGCTTATCTTTGATAAAGGAGGCAAGAATATACAGTGGAGAAAAGACAGCCTCTTCAGTAAGTGGTGCTGGGAAAACTGGACAGGTACATGTAAAAGAATGAAATTAGAACACCCCCTAACACCATACACAAAAATAAACTTAAAATGGATTAAAGACCTAAATGTAAGGCCAAACACTATAAAACTCTTAGAGGAAAACTTAGGCAGAACATTCTATGACATAAATCACAGCAAGATCCTTTTTGACCCACCTCCTAAAGAAATGGAAATAAAAACAAAACTAAACAAATGGGACTTAATGAAACTTAAAAGCTTTTGCATAGCAAACGAAACCATAAAGAAGACAAAAAGGCAAGCCTCAGAATGGGAGAAAATATTTGCAAGTGAAGCAACTGACAAAGGATTAATCTCCAAAAGTTACAAGCAGCTCATGCAGCTCAATATCAAAAAAACAAACAACCCAATCCAAAAATGGGCAGAAGACCTAAACAGACATTTCTCCAAAGAAGATATACAGATTGCCAACAAACACATGAAAGGATGCTCAACATCACTAATCATTAGAGAAATGCAAATCAAAACTACAATGAGATATAATCTCACACCGTGAGATGATTGCTTTACAATGGTGGGTTAGTTTCTGCTTTATAACAAAGTGAATCAGTTATACATATACATATGTTCCCATATCTCCTCCCTCTTGTGTCTCCCTCCCTCCCACCCTCCCTATCCCACCCCTCTAGGTGGTCACAAAGCACCGAGTTCATCTCCCTGTGCTATGCAGCTGCTTCTCAGTAGCTATCTACTTTACGTTTGGTAGTGTATATATGTCCATGCCACTCTCTCACTTTGTCATAGCTTACCCTTCCCCCTCCCCATATCCTCAAGTCCATTCTCTAGTAGGTCTGTGTCTTTGTTCCCATCTTACCCCTAGGTTCTTCATGACATTTTTTTTCTTAGATTCCATATATATGTGTTAGCATATGGTATTTGTCTTTCTCTTTCTGACTTACTTCACTCTGTATGACAGACTCAAGGTCCATCCATCTCACTACAAATAACTCAATTCCGTTTCTTTTTATGGCTGAGTAATATTCCATTGTATATATGTGCCACATCTTCTTTATCTATTCATCCGATGATGGACACTTAGGTTGTTTCCATCTCCTGGCTATGGTAAATAGAGCTGCAATGAACATTTTGGTACATGACTCTTTTTGAATTATGGTTTTCTCAGGGTATATGCCCAGTAGTGGGATTGCTGGGTCATATGGTAGTTCTATTTGTAGTTTTTTAAGGAACCTCCATACCGTTCTCCATAGTGGCTGTACCAATTCACATTCCCACCAGCAGTGCAAGAGTGTTCCCTTTTCTCCACACCCTCTCCAGCATTTATTGTTTCTAGATATTTTGATGATGGCCATTCTGACTGGTGTGAGATGATATCTCATTGTAGTTTTGATTTGCATTTCTCTAATGATTAATGATGTTGAGCATTCTTTCATGTGTTTGTTGACAAGCTGTGTATCTTCTGTGGAGAAATGTCTATTTAGGTCTTCTGCCCATTTTTGGATTGGGTTGTTTGTTTTTTTGTTATTGAGCTGCATGAGCTGCTTGTAACTTTTGGAGATTAATCCTTTGTCAGTTGCTTCATTTGCAAATATTTTCTCCCATTCTGAGGGTTGTCTTTTGGTCTTGTTTATGGTTTCCTTTGCTGTGCAAAAGCTTTGAAGTTTCATTAGGTCCCATTTGTTTAGTTTTGTTTTTATTTCCATTTCTCTAGGAGGTGAGTCAGAAAGGATCTTGCTGTGATTTATGTCATAGAGTGTTCTGCCTATGTTTTCCTCTAAGAGTTGGATAGTTTCTGGCCTTACATTTAGGTCTTTAATCCATTTTGAGCTTATTTTTGTGTATGGTGTTAGGGAATGTTCTAATCTTATACTTTTTCTTGTACCTGTCCAGTTTTCCCAGCACCACTTATTGAAGAGGCTGTCCTTTCTCCAGTGTACATTCCTGCCTCCCTTATCAAAGATAAGGTGACCATATGTGCGTTGGTTTATCTCTGGGCTTTCTATCGTGTTCCATTGATCTATATTTCTGTTTTTGTGCCAGTACCATACTGTCTTGATTACTGTAGCTTTGTAGTATAGTCTGAAGTCAGGCAGCCTGATTCCTCCAGCTCCGTTTTTCGTTCTCAAGATTCCTTTGGCTGTTCAGGGTCTTTTGTGTTTCCATATAAATTGTGAAATTTTTTGTTCTAGTTCTGTGAAAAATGCCAGTGGTAGTTTGATAAGGATTGCATTGAATCTGTAGATTGCTTTGATACACAGATTCCCAGGTGTCACACCAGCACTACCACATCAGGCGGCTGGGTGGTGTGTTTGGGAATTGTGTTTTTATTTTGTTTTGTTCTGTTTCCTTTCCCCAGAAGATTCTGATGCAGTTGATCTGGATCAGATTTTCCAGAATGGGGCTTTGGGTCTCCCCACAATTACCGTGAACATAATATTTAGAAGTGATTCCAAAGCAATTGTCACAAAAGAGCTGAAGGCTCTAAGAAGTTACAGCCCAGATGTGATTTGGGGCAGATTTGTCATTCACGGTGAACCTGAGATGTGACCATTCGAGATAATGAGTTGAGGTCAGGGGACTTCTCCACGGGTCACTCAGAAACGATCACCTACAGCTTTCTCTCTTTAACTTTTGATTACCAAATGATCAGCTTTGCAACCTTCTTGGAGAATGTAATGTTGTTTGTTACTTTATTTTCATCATCAGCAAATTGCTGATCCCTGCCAAAGTTCAGTGAAATAGCCAACCATACAGTCTTCAAAATAATTCACATTAATAATGAGTTTGAAAGCCCTCTCATTCCTTTCTTGGCATCTACAAACTGCTGACTCACACACCTTTCCCTGCTGAGTGTGTTTAACTTCATATTGCAGCTTAATAGTTTCATTCCGAAACAAAGACTGGAATTAGAAAGTGCAGGGAGAGAGTGCAGTAGATGAAATGAAAGTTTCAGTATTTGTTACCATATACAGGATTCTTAAATTACCTCTAAATAATACACAAGCTATGACATGAGGCTGAAATGAATCTGTGACAGAATGCCTTATCCAGACTCAACTTCCCTTCTCCTAGAAAAGATAGAACAAACTGTTCTGTGGAATGTTTTCAAATTCAGGCATTTCCATTTCAAATTCAAATTTGTCACATAAGCTTCTGGATGATCCAGTGACAAGAGCTGGTTCACCCATTGTTTCAGCCAAAATCCAGGCTTTTTATTAGTGGAGCATGAGGTTATTAAATCAGTTGCTTTTCCCAGAATGAATTTCAGTATGTTACAATTTATGGCCTTGGTTTGTCGAGCATCAACAATTAGCAAGTTAAAGAAAAGTGCAAGTCCATTTCTGGCAACTATACAGTGAAAGTCCCCCACCTCCACCCCTACTCTGGGGCAAGACTATAAAGTCAGTAAGTAAAGTTAAGGTAAGATCACATGCATTGTGATTTTCTAAAAATGGTGAGCAATTCTTTGTAAAGTTCTGACAAAAACAAACAATTTTTCCCTGGACTTATTTGGGAGTCACCTTTCTGAAAATTCAGTAACAATTAAAACCATGTAACTTACTTTGTATTTATATGCAAAATTGAGTTTTCTTAACTTGGGTAATTATACAAAAGTTTTTTACCCACATGATATCCACTTGGCTCTCAGCATCACTTGTGATGCTAGAATTCTTTACTGTGTGAGAATGTAATCTGAGACTTTTACAGAATCTTTGGACCCCACCCACTAAATGCCAGTAGGGACTCCTCATCATTGTGACAACCAAAACCCACTCCCTATAGATTTCCGAATGCATCCAAAGAAGTGGTACCATTTCCCTTAAGGACCACTGATCCAGCTGATGAGGAAACAAACGGCCTTCCCACTAATTTAATGACAGCAATCCACCCAGAGCTGCAAAGCAGGGCATTACAACCTAAACTGACCTCCGTATTTTGAGAGAATTCTCAGTCCTTTGTGACAGAGTGGTGAAGTGAAGGAAGATATAAATTTGGAGTGAAACGATCCAAGCTTCAACCTCGGTTCTGCCTTGAATTCAGTAGCTATGTGACCCTGGGCAAATCACTCCTCCATTCTGAGTCTCACGAATAAAACTGAGGTAAAAATAATAACTGTCTTGCCTGCCTCACTGGATTGCCAAGAAAATCAAAATCAACATGTGATTTGATTTTGTCCTCTAGTTGTTTGTTAGAACTATGCAGTAATTCTTTTTTTTTAAACATCTTTATTGGAGTATAACTGCTTTACACTGGTGTGTTAGTTTCTGCTGTATAACAAAGTGAATCAGCTATTCATATACATATATCCCCATATCCCCTCCCTCTTGCGTCTCCCTCCCACCCTCTGTATTCCACCCCTCTAGGTGGTCACAAAGCACCGAGCTGATCTCCCTGTACTATGCAGCTGCTTCCCACCAGCTATCCTATCCACCCTACATTTGGTAGTGTATATATGTCCATGCCACTCTCTCACTTCATCCCAGCTTACCCTTCCCCCTCCCCGTGTCCCCAAGTCCACTCTCCATGGCCGCATCCCCATTCCCATCCTATGCGGCAATTCTTAATGCTCAGAGAAGCCATGAGAAGGTGGGAAGGTAGATTGTGTGGACTCTAAGGATATTTACAAGCCTAGGTGTTCCAGTTGTATGAACTAAGTGTGACTTCACCAGGTCCAGTAAGTGCTGCTCCTATCAATCGTTTACAACCACGAGTCTAGGTTAGATTCACTCCTGTTTGCCTCCTGAGCACATTTTCTATGTGGCCCTAGGGCACAGATTCTCTCTTTTATTCAATCTCTCCCCACCTCTCAATGGACACTTCCCCTATTAAGCTATCACTTTCCCCACTTATTTTCTCTGCCTTGAACCTATTCTCCCTCACATCTACCCTTCTCTCTCCAATACTATTTCCACTGAAATCTAAGAAAATACAGCAGTAGCTCTTTACCTTGACTGTACACTGAAACCACCCATTTGATTATTCCCACCACACTAGTTTACAAGGCAGTAATTCCCTGAGCAGTACTACTCATTTTTTAAAAATCTCTGGTGACATTTAGAAAAGCTGTGGGAGACCTTTGGAGTTAAGAAATTGGCTCAGGCAGGTAACAGGCAACTGGTAACGAAGTATCCAGAGGCTTGAGAAGATTTCATATGGGAGTCAGATGTCCAAACAACAGAAGGAAAACCCCAAGAAGGTCAATTAAATTTGAGGAGAGAAGCTGGAATTGGTGCAGAAGTCCAGGGTCAGTGGGTGAGCAAAGATTAACTTCGCAATGAGTATATTGGACACTTCTGTGATGGTGCTTCTCATAAAGTCTTAGACTTCTCCAAGGCTATTGCCTGCCACATGAAAACAGAACCCTAGTGCTGGTTTGAAGAGTGGCATTGAGCAATTCCTATATTCACCAGGGAATATCTGCAATGCAGAAATCTGAGACGAAATTTGTTAAAACTCATGAGTGCTCCATAACATTCTAAGTTTTTCTAGGTTGACCTTTTGTGAAAGACCAAGCTAGAGCTAGGGGTTAGATTCAGCTCCTGAGAGGAAGATCATAAGACCACTAGATATTAGCCAATGGAGCTCAGGAGCCAGAACTGACCCAGGTCTTCTCTTAGGTCAAGGTATCAGGAGAATCAAAGTAATGGTTTTCATGGTTTTATGTGGTGAAGAGGTCTATTCTATTTAAGTAGACCCTAACCAATATCTGGGAGGGCTGGAAAAGGACAACTTCTGGGACAAAGGACACAGGAAGTCCTGGGCAGGAAGCCAGCCAATTGGATTACAGTCACTAGCAATGTTCTCTTCTTCAGAGAAGTCATACTAGTCGGGAAAATTCAACTGAACAAGTTATTCAGGCTGAGCAATGCAGCTGAGGTGAGAGGAACTTCTACACTTTGTGACATGCTTGTCCTGGGAATAGCAGTCAGGTGTTCTGATTGCACAGCTCAGCCCAGACTCGTCTGTTTATGCTGGTCAAAACCGGCTCAAAAATTGGTTGGGCTGGAGTCTGCAAGTTAATGCATGTTTTTGTTTATTGGTTGGTTGGTTGGTTTGGGAGTTTTGGTTAGTTTGTTTTTTAGTTGATTGGGGCTGGCCTGTGTGTCTTTGGAGAACAAATGCGTCAATGGGCCTTGGATCTGCTTGGTCCCAAGGGCTCCCACCCCAACCTTCCCCTGCAAAGAGCTGCTCTGGTCCAAAGCTGGAGGCATGTCCACAATACTCAGTGGAACCTGCTGCCTCCCTGTAAACAGAGGCTTGGCCAGAGGTGTGTCCTCCTATGCTGTTGAACTTTGGCCACTTTCCCCCACTCACTCAGAGTTCACAATCAGCTCCTTGACTAGAGAGATCACTCCTCACTCGAGTTTTTGGATTCGTCCTCCAGGGTCTCTATGAGAGTCTGTGAGCTTGCCCAGCACCCTGAGCTGGCTCTGGCAGCCCCACCTCGAAAAGCAGTGCTGGTATCTGCAGGATTCCTTCCCAAATTCATGCTTTCTCTTTGGTTCCTGAGGACCACATTCTGTGTGTTTTTTCCCCATTTTCTGGCTTCTGTTATGGATAGACGGCAGGAATTTGCATTTCCACTGATGACAGAATAAGGCTTTGGTGTAATCGACAGTAACTGGGATTCAGAAGGCTTGGGTTTTAGCAGGCTCTGCCATTATCAGTGTAAATTTAGATGAGTATTAAACTTCCCTGGGTCTCAATTTCTTCTTCAGTAAAACGGAAACTGATACCTAGCTTATTTAGTCCTTGAGTTGCAATAAAAAACCAAATGAAGTTCTAAATACAAACTATAAAAAGTACAGATAAGAACTATTAATCCAGAAATAATCATTCTGACAAATATAAGTTACAATTCTGACAAAGGCAATAAAGACATACATGGTTTATACAATATGGGGGATCTAACCTCCTTTTGGTGTCACTTAACTGAACTACATAGAATGAAAAGAATTTAACCAGGTAAAGAAGATAAGCAAGAGAATCTCAGTGACTAAAAACAGTTAACTCAGGAGAGGGCACGACAGATATAAAGGACCACCAACAAGCCAGCGTGGCTGCAATGGAGAGAAGGACGAGGTAGTGGAAGATGAGGCTTGGAAGGGAGGGATGCACCAGATCACACGTTGCTTTGTTGATCATGATAACGAGTTTGGCTTTAATCTTAAGAGCAGTGAAGTTTTAGGTGAGATGAGAGAGGGAGGGAGGAATGAGGTATGATCAGATTTGCATTTTGAGACCTTCCCTCTTTTTAAAAAAATTTTTATTGAAGTATAGTTGATTTACAATGTTGTGTTAACTTCTGCTGTTCAGCAAAGTGATTCAGTTATACATATAGACATTCTTTTTCATATTCTCTTCCATTATGATATTGGGTATAGTTCCCCGTGCTATACAGAAGGACCTTGTTGTTTATCCATTCTATATATAATAGTTTACCTCTGCTAATCCCAAGCTCCCAATCCTTCCCTCCAGCACTGACCTCCCCCGTGGCAACCACAAGTCTGTTCTCTATATCTGTGAGTCACAGATATGTTCATTTTTGTCATATTTTAGATTCCACATATAAGTGATATCATATGGTATTTGTCATTCTCTTTCTGACTTACTTCACTTAGTATGATAATCTCTAGTTCCATCCATGTTGCTGCAAATGGTATTATTTCATTTGTTTTTATGGTTGAGTAGTATTCCATTGTGTATATATACCACATCTTCCTTATCCATTCATCTGTCAGGGGACATTTAGGCTGCTTCCGTGTCTTGGCTATTGTAAATAGCGCTGCTATGAACAATGGGGCGCATGTATCTTTTTGAATTATAGTTTTGTCTGGATATATGCCCAGGAGTGGGATTGCTGGATCATATGGCTACTCTATTTTTAGTTTTTTAAGGAAGCTCCATACTGTTTCCATAGTGGCTGCACCAACTTACATTCTCACCAACAGTGTAGAAGTGTTTCCTTTCCTCCACGCCCTTTCCAGCATCTGTTATTTGTTAGACTTTTTAATGATGGCCATTCTGACAAGTGTGAAGCAGTACCTCATTGTAGTTTTGATTTGCATTTCTCTAATAATTAGTGATGATGAGCATCTTTTCATGTGCCTATTGGCCATCTGGGTGTCTTCTTTGGAGAAATGTCTATTTAGGTCTTCTGCCCATTTTTCGATTGGGCTGTTTTTTGTTATTGAGTCGTATGAGCTATTCGTATATTTTGGAAATTAAGCCCTTGTCGGTCACATCATTCACAAATATTTTCTCATAGTCTGTAGGTTGTCTTTTCATTTTGTTTATGGTTTCCTTTGCTGGGCAAAAGCTTATAAGCTTGATTAGGTCCCATCTGTTTAGTTTTGCTTTTATTTCTATTGTCTTGGGAGGCTGACCTAAGAAAACATTGGTACGATTTATGTCAGAGAATGTTTTGCCTGTGATCTCTTCTAGGAGTTTTATGGTATCATGTCTTATATTTAAGTCTTTAAGCCATTTTGAGTTTATGTTTGTGTATGGTGAGAGAGTGTGTTCTAACTTCATTGATTTGCATGTGGCTGAGACCATCCCTCTTATAGATATTTGACTGCATTTCTTCTTTTTTTAATTTTTATTCCTTGATTTTATCTTTCATGGATCTCACCTCAAATCCTTCTGTATACTCTGGTGGGATGATTAATACTTGGAACTTAAAATATTTGGCATATTTAAACTTAAATTCAAATTCCCCCATTTCCAAATTGCATAATCTTGCAGAAGGTATTTACCCTTCTCTAAGTCTCCATTTTCTAATCTATAAAATGATGATGATAATTCATTTCTCATAGAGTTCCTATGAATAAATGAGATATCATTTCTGGCTTTTAAGTCAATGAACGCTAGTATCAATTGATCATTTACCCCGTGATAATTTACTCCTCTTGGAATCACACTATTTGGATAGGATACATTTTTAACTTTTTTTTCTTTTTAATAAGAAGGTGACATTATTGATCTACTATCAGTGGAAGATTCTATTTCATTTATTTCCTAAAGAAGGGAGAAGGGATGGATTTGCATCAAGTCATTTACATTTGTGTCTCAGGACCTCTACAAATAGTGCCCATGCTCTCCAATACTTTATCCAGCAGCAGTTTACCTGACATCAGCAATTAATATAATTAACCTTTTAGGATTTTGCCAAATTGAATAGATAGAATGATTCCAGACTCCAAGAAAAGGGTTAAGCATGAGTAAATTTGGGTTGCATTGGTACCACCATCAGTAGCAGCCAGTCAGTCAGGACGATCTTTTGCTGAAGATTGGCTTCACTTATCTTTTTCAAGTGGATACAGTGGCCTTGTATAAAGCAGGTACAGTTAGCTTAACAGTAGTGAAAAATTGTTCACCCTACCCAATAAGCTGTAGAGTGTGTGGTGATTTCAAGTTCCAGGAACTACTTTAAATGAAAATGGCTCCTTTTGAATAAGACACAATGGGAAATGTTAGGTGGGGTTTGACTTACAAAGGGTTAAAACATCAAAATTAATTTTGGAGGAAAATTAAGATTCTCCTCACAGTCTCAAAGCTTTCTTCTCTAACCACAGTGCAGACACTATCAGTGAGCAGAGAATCTCTGTATTATTTCCAAGTTTCTCCCATTGTCAGTCACTGTGACAAAGTGCTGGCCAATTTGACACAGTGATGAATCACTCCAGACACTGAGTTTTCATATGGCTCTAGAGGCTTCTCAGTAGACTCTGGTGTCTGGAAATGCCACAGACCAGCACTGGGTGCTCTGCTCAGGAACAAAGCCGGGACTTGGCAAAAATTAAACCGATGCATTTTAGAGAAAAGAGATAGGTAATAAATATTTACTGTCTAATTTTTACCATGCCTTCAGGTAGTAATTGTTTTAAATGCCTATTAAGCAAAGTCTCACTTTCCAAGTCTCTTCTTGTCTATGCTCTATTGAAATGAATTAGATTTAAGAGTACATTGAAAAGCTTAAATACGAAACAAATATTTTTGTTTATTGTGTCCGGTTCTAAAATAACTGGCCTCTCCTTGTCCTTCATCCTTGAAATTTTAACAAACAACATGATTCTTTGCTAATAATTTTTTACTGACTAGATCTTACAAACCCAATGCTGTTGGAATTTATGATGGATTGATGCACAGCCCAATGCAAATGTACTTGTAATGTCTACCTTAGTTTTCCACTGGAGAGTTTGTCAATACACCAGTGCCTCAAATCCATTTTCTCGGTAAAAATGTTGCAGTTTTCTATTATTCACAAAGGCACCTTCCTGAGTTATTTCTGCTCCTGCACAATATTCATGATAGCAATTTGATACCTTAGCAGTTTCAAGGTTATCAGGTGATTGAAAATCCTACTGCTTACTTCAAGGTGTAACATATACAACTGTGCTGTCATCCATTATAGCAGTATAATAGTTTTTCATAGTGCCTTTCATGAAGTGCTGATTTAGAAGTGTAAGCCTAACTTCTGAAGGCACTTATCAGTCTCAGGCTGGGGAAGTATTGCTTAACTGGTAAAAAGCAGTCTGGGACTCTTCCTGCTATTTAGAAAAAAGAAACCAAGTTTCATTTCTCTTTTAGATGATTCTAGCAGCCCTGCCCTGTGAAGTCTTTAAAGTACATTTGCAAGAAGAAACAAACAAACAAACAAAAACCATGATTTATCTGGTCCTCGGGAGGGCTAATGTTAATCACAATGAACCTAAGACAGAAGCACTGGATTTTGTAGACTGTGGAGATAAAGTCAGAAGTAAGGAATTACTGAGAGATATGATGGAGATTTTGCTAAATTGAAAACAAAAGTCAAAGCAAATTCATAAAAAAGCTGGGAAGTAAAATCAATCATTATTCAAAGTCCTCCTTTTAAGCTCTATCCGCACATTGAATTTTGGTTTAGGGGTCTCTGGTTGGAGCAGAGGGTTGCTTGAGTGAGTTTAGAAGGTGGCATCTGTTTAAGTAACAGATGTGTGTGTCACTGAGGTGCTATGTTCTCACTTTTTATATATGGGGAAATTGCTGCTGAAAGAGTTTTATTGCCTTTATGCAAATTAAAATACCATATTCTTCTCCTTAAAGGGTTCCTCTTCCTGATGTGAATACACAACAACCATAAACGACCTCAACCTCGTCAATTTTTTAGAAAATATTTTGGAGTACGATAGTTTCTTATGAACTATCAATGATGCATGAAATGAGGTCTGGAACTGCAGACATACATACTCTTATTTAAAGAGGGCTCACTGGGTTGAAGCAAACTGAGTAGGGTGAGAGATGGTGCTGACCCCTTGCCGGCCGTGGCACCAACAGAGATCAAACCTGGAGAGGCACTTGTACCCACGCAGCTACTCTAAGGGTTGCAGGGAGGGATTGCCTTATGGAATGATTTTAACATCGTTCATTTCGTTGTCAGTTTATAGAAACCTCTTTGCTTTTCTTACTTTTCAGGAGAGATGAGGAAGAGTGAAGTCATCCAAAAACACCCTCCAAGTTGACACACAGAATTAACCAGCACAAATAACATGGGAAGTATACATAAAAAACTGCATTTCTGCCATGTCCCGAAGGACGGTGGTTATCCTGAAACAAAGCACTTGTGCAACTGTTTGAGTTGCAAGCTGAACTATTCATTTCATTCGTGAATGCCATTTTTACTTGAAAGTATGAAAGAAAAACAAACTATGGTTATTCAGATCTGGGTATTTGGGAAACATCATGAAAATGAATTAAGTCTATCACTGCAAGGATATTTTTTGCCAGTGATAAAATTCAGGCTTTCAACTGAAAATCTGAATTTTGGAAAACCTGTATCCATCTCCATGAGCTTGCCAGCTTCCCAATATTTAAAAACTTTTCTAGTGAGTTTGGTGGTATTACAAATAAACGTCATTTTTTGATATTGTATGATGAAATTCATGAACATTTGAAAGATCTGTATAACTCAGTGAACCAATGTTTTCCAAGTTATCAATACCTGATGTTATAGAATGATGCATAGTGAAAAGAGCCATTCAAAGTACAAGATGATGAGAAAGGAAAATGGAGCTGTAGGAATCAGGCTCCCTGACTTCAGACTATACTACAAAGCTACAGTCATCAAAGTGCAAGATGAGTTAATGGATTGTAATATAAGAGAATAAGAAAAGTTCATTGATATGGATTCAGCTTCCACACACAACTAGCCTTTAAGAAACTACTACTTGTTGAGTTTTGGTGTACCATCAAAAAAAAAGAGTATTTATTTTTTACAATAATCTAGAAAGGCAGAATTCTCCTTACTTTTCCAACTACATGTCTGTCTGAGCACAGAATTTCTTCACATATTTCTGCAAAAACAACATAAAACAGATTGAATGCAGAAGCAGATATGGGAATCCAGCCATCCTCTATTAAGCCAAACATCAACAAGATTTATACTCACAGAGATAGGTCTTCAGATACTATTGAGTTGATTGGCTTATTAAAATAAACCTGGAAGACCTTTTGTCCAAATTATCTTCTTATGGACAATTATAGAAATTAAAGTGACTTCATTGGCTCATGGGAGTCTCGTATTTTCTAAGAACAATTGATTCTACAACCACAGAAATCATGCAGCTGTGGTAAATCAAATATTCCCAGGTATCAGCAACCTAGTCCTAGGGAGGACAAATGAACTTTAAGGCACTACCAGGTTCATTTAGCCCCTCTTGCATACTTCAGAACCTCAGCATACCTTCTTCTGGTCCTGCACTTCTCCCACCCCAGCAGTGTTTCTGAAACCATCAAAGTGTTTTTCACATATGTATGTGAATCAGTTAGTCCACTGGGAACCTCTTGCCCTGCTCCGTGTAGCTCAAGCCAGAGCCAATATTCTGTATGCTTTCCCTCAGGCTACTTAAAATGAGAGGGGTTTAACATGATGATGTCATCAAGTTGCATTTGTCAGCACTGTTGTGAGAAAGCTGAGAGGATGTCCTTTTTCTAGAAAATGGGAATGTAATGAGCATCCCAACAGGGACCATGAGCTATGAAATAGGAAGAGAACTGCTACCTATAAAGGCTATGGGGAAAAAAGAGATGGCGTAAAAGTAGCTTCCAAGGAAAACTGGACACTGGCGGAGACCAGGGGTGGGGCCTAGCTTAGCACTTGGTGGCAAATGAAGGATGTTAGGGGGGTGATGAGTTAAGGAGCTAAGCTGCCACAAAGGCCATAGCTATGTTAGAAGTCTAGTTTGTGAAAATGTTCTGGTAGCATAAAACTGGTCAAAGAAAAAGGTGACTCCCATGACTTCAAGATGTCCCCAAAGTGTCTATAAAGCCACTCCAGCTAGAGGGGAGGATGTGACCCAAAGGCCTAATGCTTCTGTCTTATTCAAGATCTCCAAGGCATGACCATTCCCTCCCATCCTGCTTTACATCAAAAGATAATAAAACAGTGACTGTTTCATGAGTGACTTCTCTCAGCAAGAAGAAGAGACTTGTCTTAACTCAGTGGGGTACACTTAAATTTGGAAATTTAAGAGGCAGATTTGAGGTTGGCAAGAATTATCAGAATTCCTCACAGCTGAGAACAGCCACTAACTCCACTCACTCTGAGGCAACTGCCTGATCTGAAGGTTGAACCATTTTCCTCAATTTGGGAAGGGTAAACTGGTACAAAGTGAGAGAGTGGCAATGGACAAATATACACTACCAAATGTAAAATAGATAGCTAGTGGGAAGACGCTGCATAGCACAGGGAGATCAGCTCGGTGCTCTGTGACCACCTAGAGGGGTGGGATAGGGAGGGTGGGAGGGAGATGCAAGAGGGAGGAGATATGGGGATATATGTATACATATAGCTGATTCACTTTGTTATACAGCAGAAACTAACACACCATTGTAAAGCAATTATACTCCAATAAAGATGTTAAAAATAAAATAAAAATCACGTTTGGAAGAAAGAAGCCTCTGAAGAATGAGAATCTCAGAAAACACCCCTCAAGCTCCAGAAACACAACACTCATTATGAAGTATGATTGAAAGGTTTTATAATTAAAATTATTTTTAATCATAAATGTTGAAATTTATCTACATGACTGTAGACAAGTATGATTTGATGTCCCTCAGAAATGAGTTTTCAGAGACTGTTACCAAACTTCAGTGATATTGTTTGAATTGAAGGAGGTAGAATACACCAGAAAGCTTCATAAAAAGTATGCAAAAGTCAGTATTACAGCTACATTTGATATGAAAGCAGGTGTGGGAGCTTTGTCTAAAAATGATGAAGCTCAAGTGTCATCTCTGTAGTGCCTTAGCAATTTATTTGTGGGAGAATTATTTATAGATATCATTATAATGGTCATCATTAGTCCAGTGATTTCCCAGATAACCTAAAAATGAGAAAGGGACATCATAGCAGCTGAACAGAATGCCAGTAGAGGCATCTGGAGACTTTGTTGCAGATCTCAATGAACAGAATGGAACATCTCAAGATACACTGTACATCTCAGGGTAGATAGAGATGGAGAGAAAACCTGCACCATCTCCCTCATCATCATCTTCAACTCCATTCCACTCACATCCTCAACAAAGCAGCCCCCTGGGATCTTGCCTGGATAGTAAGGAGGCAGGAGGTAACAGGGTAGAATAGAAAGCAAAGTTAAGTGGATATGATGGTGAGAGAAATGTATTTGTAAAAGCTCATCGTGGGGGCAATGATAGTGAGGGGTGTGACCGTACCTGGAGTACGAGCAGAAAGCTCAGGTTGAGGGGGCAGGTGCTTGCTAACTTACATCAAAAGCCCAGATCACATTTCCTCCAACCTGACTTCACAGGCAGGTGTTTCAGGTCACTCCAGATCACCGATAGCAACTAGATTCTCCTGGTATGCTGACACCAGGAGACGGTTAATGTAGCCGACATTCTGAGTTGAAATAGATCTCGAGGCTATATTTGGGTTGTGGGGGGAGAAGGTCTTCATTCATTTACACTGTCGGTCATGGGCATGACAAAGGAGAGTGCAACACGTGTGTGACACACTGACCACCCCTGCTCCACATGCTTCCGAGTCGCCTGCTAAATGTGTGACTAGCTCTTCCTTCCACATTCTCAGGATCTAAGGTCACCTTGATGCTTGGTGGCATTGCCTGCTGTAAGAGAGAGTGGCATGTGTATGACAATACCTGGCAGAGTGTTTCTATCTTTTCCTGTCTTTCCATTTCTAGAAGACATGAGGAATTCGAGTCTCCATGTTCATTATTCTCACCACCCTCTTCACAGGTCCTGTTCCCAGAATAATTTCTCTAAGACTGACAGAAATGCCTTATATCTCAGTATTCTCCCAAATGAGTGACATAGACAAAAACTAAACTGTCTGTAAGAGACAGAGGTCTCAGTGGGACTATTCCCCTGGGCCACTTAGATCCCTGTAATAGTTCAAATAAAATGACAGCCAAATAGCCTCTTTATTTGTTCCCTTCCCTTGACTAGCCACAAGAATGTGAACAGTTTTTTAGTAAACCCCAGTTAAAAATTGCTTACTCCCTCTATTTATATTGCATTTTAATGTAACTGGTTGCTTTCCCCCATTTGTTTCAGGGTGGTGACACAGCTCTGGGGGCCCGGCAATGATGATGTGGACAAAGAAGAAGAGAGAAAGAGAGCACAACACATGAAAAACCCCACCAGCAATACTTACTCTTACTTATAGTGACAACACCAAGCAAAATATAAAGATATATTTAGGGAGATGACAGCTTTATTGCTTCTTGATCACAAACCAGCACTTAGAAGTTCACGTCTGTGAGCAGACAAAAAGGGCTGCATCTTGGTAAACCATGGTGAGGAAAAAGGAGAGAGGGAAATCAGGTGATGGGCAATCTGTCTCAGACAAAACCAGTACAAGGACCAATGGAGCAGTAAGCTAAATTGGAGGGAGATTCTCAGGTTAATGTTCATGGGTGCCTTGGACTAGAGGTAGATGAAGACCTCTTCCCATCCACTAATTAGAATGTCAGGAAGGCAAGAAGTCTTTAGACTTGCCTTCCAGTACTAGGATTTAGATTTGATAAATAAAACACTCAGTCTTCAATGTACCTCACATCAAAATAAGAGAGAGGGGAAAAGGGTGCATGAAAATGTTTGAGGCATTACTTATTCCTGTATTAAGTAGAGGCAGTTTGCAACTTACAATGGGCCCATGTTTGAACAATTCAACATTAGTGTGCTCTGTGCTAAGCCCCAGGGATGCAATGATGAAGACACAGACCCCGCTCTCAAGAAACTTGCTGCAGTGGAAACCAAAGTTTATTTGGAAGTTGGTTTGAAATTTGTAATTTCAAACCAACTTCCAAATAAACTTCTCCATAGAGATTATGTTCAATATGGCAGTTGGTTGTCAGTTCCCAATTGCTTTGTTCTTGGCATATTATTCCAATAGGGCTATTTCAACTCTTCTTTCACTAGCAGTTGTTTTTTTTCCCTATGGTGGGAAAAATATTTTGAGCATCAATCTAGGATATAAGAAATACTTTTCTGAAAAAATCCATTCAAATACCTGACTTTCCTGGTGCTAAGTCATCTGAAAAGGGAGAAGAGCCAGGGAGAGTTAGAGGGCAGAAGGCTCCCTGCCTGCAGAGATGTTAAAAGTAACCTCTCACTCCTTGCATGAGCACCTGACAATGCCAGCTTGGACTTTGAATGATGACATCTCACCACCACTGCTATAGACAGTTTCTTTGTTCCGTCCACGCCCTACTGGTTCACCCACCCTGACTAGTTTTCAGAGCACATGCAATTTTACATAGATGTCATTTTCCATGTGGGACCACGCCCCACTCCCTCCAGCCCAGCCTGGTTTCTACACTTGACTCACCTCCCCTTGCTGTCTCAGCTCTTCCTCTCTGGCTGACTCTTACTCAGAACACCCAGTTGCTATGAACCTGCTTTTACTCACCTTAGTTTACCCTGGCTGAGGCATTTTCTTTGATATGTCCTGCCTGACAGTAATTATCCACCAACTACCCTCCTTGACGCCCATATGCACTCCTTAGTAACAAAAGTGAAGAGAAAATACTCCAATGCATTATATGAAGATGAGAAAAGGGAGTTATTTATCAACTCCAGTTAACTTTTATTAGCTCTACAATTAAGAAAGTTACCCGAGTCAGGCCACCTACCCACCCCTACCAACTCAGCCAGCTGATTTGAAATGGGATACTTTGGCTGATACTGGGATCACTAAATCCCCAGCTACCTTTCTGAATGAAGCATTTATCATCAGAGAATTAATTCGTGGGTTCTCAAACCTTGCTCCACTAGAATCATCTTGGAGCTTTCAAAAATCCCAAAGTCCAGGTTGCCTGTCACACCAATTAAATCCAAATTTCTAGGAGTAAGACTCAAGCATCAGTATTTTTAAAGCTTCCCAGATGATTTCAAGATGCAACCAAGTTTGAGGACCAGTGGCTGAGTTAAAGAAGCAGCAGAAACAAAGCAGGTTATGGAAAGGGAATTAGGTGGCCTGTCAGAGGGACTGCATTCAGGATCTCTGCAGCTCACTAGCTTTGTCACTACTTCTCTCACAACCTTGTTTTTATTAATTATAAATTGGAGTTAATTATAACTTCCAGGACTAGCCCTCAGGATTCTGAGGATAATTTAGGAGACCATGGATTGGTGGTTTTGGGTGCATTTTATAGACTATAATATACAATTTGAATGTGAAGTGTTATTAATAGAACATCATATGATGACAAGGCAGATTTTCAGAATCACTAATCTCTCATCTCATTCAACCACCACTGGCAAACTTGTAAGCTACATGGATATGGTGACTGGCACACTCTCCCCAACTACATTTTTGGCCACTCTCTCCTCTCTCAGTATTTATGAATTTGATTTTTACTGTCTTCATGATGTTCACCAACTGTCCAGGACTGCAGCCATGGCAGCCATCTTGCTCTGCTTTCAGCATTTTCAGTTGGTGAAAGGAACAAGGTGACTTGGGCATCCAAGGGCTAAGCTTTGAGCCAGGATTTGCTGAATAGAAAAGTATACCATGATTAACTAGGATTTCAAGGAGCCAAATACGATTATTTTGGGGAGATAAGATGTTTCCTTTCATGAGGAAACACCAAAATCAAAACGAACAGCTGAAAAACTATCAACTACAAAACACAGGAACCTACCAAAAAAGATATTCTACGTCCAAAGACAAAGAAGAAGCCACAACAAGATGGTAGGAGGGGCACAACTGCAATAAAATCAAATCCCATACCCACTAGGTGGGCAACCCACAAACTGGAAAACAGTTATATCGCAGAGGTTCTCCCACAAGAGTGAAAGTTCTGAGTCCCATGTCAGGCTCCCCATCCTGGGATTCTGGCAATGGAAGGAGGAGCCCCCAGAGCATCTGGCTTTGAAGGCCAGCAGGGTTTGATCACAGGATTTCCACAGGACTGGGGGAAATAGAAAATCCACACTTGGAGGGCGCACACAGGGTCTTGTGCATACCAGGACACAAGGGAAAAAGCAGTGACCTCATAAAAGCCAGCTCTAGACCTACCGGCTGGCATTGGAGGATCTCCGGTGGTGGGAGGGGGTAACTGTAGCTCATTGTAGGGACAAAAACACTGGTGGCGGTAGTTCTGGACTCACTGGCATGAGCCCTCCTCAAGGCCACCATTTTCTCACCAAGACCTGGCTCCACCCAACAGCTTGTAGTCTCCAGTGTTGGGATACCTCAGGCCAAATAACCAAAAGGGTGGGAACACAGCCCCACCCATCAGTAGACAGGCTGTCTGAAGTCTTTGTAAGCTCACAGCTGCCTGCTAAACACACTCCTTGACACGGCCCTGCCCACCTGAGAGGCAAGACCCAGCACCACCCACCAGTGGGAAGAAACCAGTCCCTTCCACCAGGAAGCCTGCACAAGCCTCTTAGACCAGTCTCATCCACCAGGGGGCAGACAGCAAAAGAAAGAAGAACTACAATCCTGCAGCCTGAGAAATGGAAGCCACAACCACAAAAAGTTAGATAAAATGAGATGGCAGAGGACTATGTCCCAGACCAAGGAAAAAGATAAAACCCAGAAGAACAACTAAGTGAGGTGGAGATAGGCAATCTACCTGAAAAAGAATTCATAGTATGATAGTAAGGATGATCCAAGATCTCAGGAAAAAAATGGAGGTACAGATCAAGAAGATACAGGAGATGTTTAACAAAGAGCCAGAGGATCTAAAGAACAAACAAACAGAGATGAACAATACAATAACTGAAATGAAAAATACACTAGAAGGAGTCAATAGCAGAATAACTGAGGCAGAAGAACACATAAGTTAGCTAGAAGACAGAATGGTGGAAATCACTTCTGCAGAACAGAATAAAGAAAAAAGAATGAAGAGAAATGAAGAGTCTAAGAGACCACTGGGACAACATTAAACACACCAACATTCACATTACAGGCATCCCAGAAGGAGAAGAGAGAGAGAAAGGACCTGAGAAAATATCTGAAGAGATTATAGCTGAAAACTTCCCTAACATGGGAAAGGAAACAGTCATCCAAGTCCAGGAAGCGCAGAGAGTCCCAGGCAGGTAAACTCAAGGAGGAACATGCCGAGACACATAGTAATCAAAATGACAAAATTAAAGACAGAAAAAGTATTAAAAGCAACAAGAAAAAAAGCAACCAATAACATACAAGGGAATTCTCATAAGGTTATCAGCTAATTCTTTAGCAGAAACTCTGCAGGCCAGAAGGGAGTGGCATGATATAGTTAAAGTTGGAAGAACCTACAACCAAGAATACTCTACCCAGCAATGCTCTCATTCAGATTTGACAGAGAATTCAAAGGCTTTACAGATAAGCAAAAGCTAAGAGAATTCAGCACCACCAAACCAGCTTTGAAACAAATGCTGAAGGAAATTCTCTAGGTGAAAAAGAAAAGGCCAAAACTAGATTCAAGAAAACTATGAAAGGAAAAGCTCACCAGTAAAGGCAAACATACAGTGAAGGTAGGAGGTCATCCACACACAAATATAATATCAAAACCAGCAATCGTGTGAACAGGAGAGTACAAATGCAGGATATTGGGAATGCATTTGAAATTAAAAGCCCAGCAACTTAAAACAATCTTGTTTATATATAGACTGCTATATCAAAACCTCATGGTAGGGCTTCTCTGGTGGCGCAGTGGTTGAGAGTCCGCCTACCAATGCAGTGGACACGGGTTCGTGCCCTGGTCCGGGAAGATCCTACACGCCGTGGAGCAGCTAGGCCTGTGAGCCATGGCCAGTGAGCCTGCGCATCCGGAGCCTGTGCTCCGCAATGGGAGAGGCCACAACAGTGAGAGGCCCACGTACCGCAAAAAAAAAAAAAAAAAAAAAAAAAATCACAAGAGAAGAGAACAAAAGAGGAAGGGAAGAAAAAAAGACTTACAAAAACAAATCCAAAACAATTAACAAGATGGAAATAAGAACATACATATCCATAATTACCTTAAATGTAAACAAATTAAATGCCCCAACCAAAAGACACAAACTAGCTGAATGGATACAAAGAAAAGACCCAAATATATGCTGTCTACAAGAGACCCACTTCAGATCTAGGGATTCATACAAACTGAAAGTGAGGGGGTGGAAAAAGGTATTCCATGCAAATGGAAATCAAAACAAAGCTGGGGTAGCAATACTCATATCAGACGAAATAGACTTTAAAATTAAGACTGTTACAAGAGACAAAGAAAGACACTACATAATATCAAGGGATCAATCCAAGAAGATATAACAATTGTAAATATATATGCACCCAACAGAGGAGCACCTCAAAATATAAGGCGAATATTAACCATAAAAGGAGAAACAGACAGTAACACAATGGTGGGGGACTTGAACACCCCACTTTTGTCAATGGACAGATGATCCAGACCGAAAATCAAAAGGGAAACACAGGCCTTAAATGACACATTGGGCCACATGCACTTAATTGACATTTATAGAGCATTCCATCCAAAAGCAGCAGAATACATATTCTTCTCAAGTGCACATGGAACATTCTCCAGGACTGATCACATGCTGGGCCACAAAGCAAGCCTCAGTTAAATTTAAGAAAACTGAAATCATATCAAGCATCTTTTCTGACCACAATGCTATGATGTTAGAAACCAACTATAAGTAAACAAAATGATAAAAGACACAAAAATGTGGAGGTTAAACAGCATGTTACTAAACAACCAATGAATCACTGAAGAAATCAAAAGATACCTAGAAATAAATGAAAACAAAAGCATGACAATCCAAAATCTGTGGGATGCAGCAAAAGCAGTTCTAAGAGGGAAGATTATAGCAACACAATCCTACCTCAAGAAACAAGAAAAATCCCAAATAAACAACCTAACCTTACACCTAAAGCAACTAGAGAAAGAAGAATGAACAAAACACAAAGTTAGTAGAAGGAAAGAAATCATAAAGATCAGCTCAAAAATAAATGAAATAGAGACGAAGAAAACAATAGAAAACATCAATGAAACTAAAATCTGGTTCTCTGAAAAGATAAACAAGATTGATAAACCTTTAGCCAGACTCATCAGGATAAAAGGGAGAGGGCTCAAATCAGTGAAATTAAAAATAAAAAAGGAGAAGTTACAATGGACACCACAGAAAAACAAAGGATCATAAAACGCTACTACAAGCAACTATCTGCCAATGAAATGGACAACCAGGTAGAAATGGACAAATTCTTAGAAAGGTAAAATCTCCCAGGACTGAACCAGGAAGAAATAGAAAATATGAACAGACCAATCACAAGTAATGAAATTGAAACTGTGATTTAAAAACTCCCAACAGGGCCTCCCTGGTGGCGCAGTGGTTGAGAGTCCGCCTGCCGATGCAGGGGATACGGGTTCGTGCCCCGGTCTGGGAGGATCCCATATGCCGCGGAGCGGCTGGGCCCGTGAGCCATGGCCGCTGGGCCTGCGCGTCCGGAGCCTGTGCTCCGCAACGGGGGAGGCCACAACAGTGAGAGGCCCGCATACCGCAAAAAAAAAAAACTCCCAACAAACAAAAGCCCAAGACCAGACGGGTTCACAGGAGAATTCTATCAAACATTTAGAGAAGAGTTAACACCTATCCTTCTGAAACTCTTCCAAAAAATTGCAGAGGGATGAACACTCCCAAACTCATTCTATGAGGCCACCATCACCCTGATACAAAAACCAGACAAAGATACCACAAAAAAAAGAAAGAGAGAAAATGACAGGTCAATATCACTGATGAATATACATGCAAAAATCCTCAACAAAATACCAGCAAACCAAATGCAGGAATTATACACCATGATTAAGTGGGAGTTATCCCACAGATGCAAGGATTTTTCAATATTTGCAAATCAGTGTGATACACCACATTAACAAATCGAAGAATAAAAACCATATGATCATCTCAATAGATGTAGAAAAAGCTCTTGACAAAATTCAACACGCATTTATGATAAAAACGCTCCAGAAAGTGGGCATAAAGGGAACATACCTCAAAATAATAAAGGCCATATATGACAAACCTACAGCTAACATCATACTTAATGGTGAAAAGGTGAAACCATTTCCTCTAAGATCAGGAATAAGACAAGGATGTCCACTCTCACCACTTTTATTCAACACAGTTTTGGAAGTCCTAGCCACACAATCAGAGAAGAAAAAGAAATAAAAAGAATCCAAATTGGAAAAGAAGAAGTAAAACTGTCACTGTCTGCAGATGACATGATACTATACATAGAAAGTCCTAAAGGTGCTACCAGAGAACTACTAGAGCTCATCAATGAATTTGGTAAAGTTGCAGGATACAAAATTAATACACAGAAAACTGTTGCCTAGTATACACTAACAATGAAAGAGCAGAAAGAGAAATGAAAGAAACAATCCCGTTTATGACTACATCAAAAAGAATAAAATACTTAGGAATAAACCTACCTAAGGAGACAAAAGACCTATACTCCAAAAACTATAAGATGCTCATGAAAGAAATTGAAGATGACACAAACAGATGGAAAGATAAGCCATATTCTTGGATTGGAAGAATCAATATTGTCAAAATGACTATACCATCCAAGGCAATCTACAGATTGAATGCAACCCCTATCAAATCACCAATGGCATTTTTCACAGAACTAGAACAAAAAATTTTTTAATTTCTATGGAGACACAAAAGACCCCACATAGCCAAAGCAATCTTGAGAAAGAAGAAGGGAGCTGGAGGAATCAGGCTCCCTGACTTCAGACTATACTACAAAGCACAATAATCAAAACAGTATGGTACTGGCACAAAAACAGAAATATACATCAATGGAACAGGATAGAAAGCCCAGAGATAAACCCACACACCTCTGGTTACCTATTCTACGACAAAGGAGGCAAGAATATAAATGGAGAAAAGACAGTCTCTTTAATAATTGGTGCTGGGAAAACAGGACAGCTACATGTAAATGAATGAAATTAGGAACACTCCCTAACACCATACACAAAAGTAAACTCAAAATAGATTAAAGACCTAAGTGTTAGACTGGATACTATAAAACTCTTAGAGGAGGGGCTTCCCTGGTGGCGCGGTGGTTGAGAGTCCGCCTGCCGATGCAGGGGACGCGGGTTCATGCCCCAGTCTGGGAGGATCCCACATGCCGCGGAGCGGCTGGGCCCGTGAGCCACGGCCGCTGAGCCTGTGCATCTGGAGCCTGTGCTCCACAATGGGAGAGGCCACAGCAGTGAGAGGCCCGTGTGCCGCAGGGAAGAGAAAAAAAAATGGGGATATTAAGGCTTGCCTCCCAGGGTGGTTTTAAAAAAAAAAACCTCTTAGAGGAAAACACAGGCAGAACACTCTCTGACATAAATTGCAGCACTATCTTTTTCATCCATATCCAGAGTAATGGAAGTAAAAACAAAAATAAACAAATGGGACCTAATGAAACGCAAAAGCCTTTGCACAGCAAAGGAAACCATAAACAAAAACAAAAGACAACTCACAGAATGGGAGAAAATACTTGCAAATGATTCAAGTGACAAGGGATTAATCTCCAAAATTTACAAATAGCTCATGCAGCTCAATATATATATATATATATATAATTTAAAAATGGGCAGAATACCTAAATAGACATTTCTCCAAAGAAGACATGGCCAAGAGGCAAATGAACAGTTGCTCAACATTGCTAATTATTACAGAAACACAAATCAAAAAGACCAGTCAGAATGGCCACCATCAAAAAGTCTACAAACAATAAATGCTGGAGAGGGTGTGGAGAAAAGGGAACCCTCTTGCACTGTTGATGGGAATGTAATTGGTACAGCTGCTATGGAGAACAGTATGGAGATTCTTTAAAAAGCTAAAAATAGAGCTACCAAATAATTCAGCAATCCCACTCCTGGCCCTATATCTGGAGAAAAACATGGTTTGAACGGATAGGTGCAGCCCAATGTTCACTGCAGCGCTGTTTACAGGAGCCAAGACATGGAAGCAACCTAAATGTCCATCAACAGATGAATGCATAGAGAAGATGTGGTACATATATACAATGGAATATTACTCAGCCATTAAAAAGAAAGAAATAATGCCGTTTGAAGCAACATGGATGGACCTAGAGATTATCATACTAAGTAAGTCAGACAGAGAATGACAAACATCATATGATATCGCTTATATGAAGAATCTAAAGGAAGGGTACAAATCAACTTATTTACAAGAGAGAAACAGACTTGCAGACTTAGAAAACAAACTTATGGTTATCAAAGGGGAAAGGTGGGGGGAGAGAGGGATAAATTGGGAGATTGGGATTGACATATACACTCTACTATACTTAAAATAGATAACCAACAAGGACCTACTGCATAGCACAGGGAACTCTGCTCAGTATTCTGTAATAACCTAAATGGAAAAAGAATTTGAAAAATAATAAATGTACAACTGAATCACTTTGCTGTACACCTGAAACTAACACAACATTGTAAATCAACTGTACCCCAGTATAAAATAAAAAACTTTTAAAAAACAAATACTATTATTTTTCTGGGACTACTCTGTTATTTCTAGTATAGTATTTTCTTATTTTCTGACTGAAGCCTAACCTTTATGCTACCTTATCACCCCCTTTCTCTGTCTTGGATTCTGTGAAATTGCCTTAATACCTTGAGTCAAGTCTTCCATGCTTGAATTCCTCTGTTTAGCCCTTTCACCCAGAAACTAATGACTACATTTCTACCTGTGGGGCCCTAGCTTCTATTTCTGACAACTATTTTGCTGGCATGTTGGTTTTGGACACACACTACTTGTAAAGTATGATCAGCACAGGGATTATATTCATTAGCACCAGCTTGATCCTCTTCCTCTATCATATCTACATTATTTCTGCTCTGATATTGCTCAATCATTATCAACTCTTATTTTTGCTCCTTTACCTACTAAAATATTTAATGGCCTGGTACCAGAGGATAATAATGGCGTGCATTTTTATAATAAAATCCTATATATATATATATATATATATATATATATATATATACTTTAAATCAAAGGAATGACTGTCTAAAAGTGAAAAATCAGGCATGATGGGAACCAAGTCAAAACTACAAACTACACGAGGAAATGGCTCCTCACCTGAATCATCTGTCCTCTCTTTCCAATACTTATTTCCTGGACTTGTTTCCCCTCAGCTCTTCTCTCAATGTATGAGACAAACTGAGGACATACATGAGCAACATTTACTTCCTTGGAAATAGTATAATAATATTAAAGCTACCTAAATAAGAACTGAAATCAAATATACAATATTTAGTTATAATCTTAATGAAAACCTTAAGAGACCTATAAGAAAACTAGAATTCTTCACTGTAGAGCCTGAATCAATTCTTGAAATAAATGGAAAAGAATAAAGTCTTAATGCTGGGACATAACCTTGAAATTGTAAAAATATAAAATAAAATTCTACTAAATTAATTTGTAGGCTTGGTATAATTTCAACAAAGTACGTAAGTTTGAGTTTTCATAACTTAAAGAGTCTAAATTTTACATAGAATGGTGTCAGTGCAAAATTCAACCAATAGATCAGAACAAAGTGAACCCCGACTGACATGTATTATAGGGACTGATAACATGAATGAACAATGCTTGGTTACACATGGGCATGGGGAACAAGTAAAATCCCCATTTATGTACCCCCAAAATCTGGATTAGGAGTTAAAGTAAATAATGAAATTCTATCAGAACCAGGAAAAAAAAAGAATATCAATAATTATCTGATCTAAAATTAATGAAAAACTTTCTAAGCATAAAAGCGATGAAAGGGCTTTCTGGGTGGTGCAGTGGTTAAGAATCCACCTGCCACTGCAGGGGACACGGTTTGATCCCTGGTGTCGGAAGATCCCACATGCTGGGGAGCAACTAAGCCCGTGCACCACAGCTACTGAGCCTGTGCTCTAGAGCCTGCAAGCCACAACTACTGAGCGCCCATGTACCACAACTACTGAAGCCCGTGTGCCTAGAGCCCGTGCTCTGCAACAAGAGAAGCCACGGCAATGTGCAGCCCGTGCACTGCAAAACGAAGAATAGCCCCCATTTGCCGCAGCTAGAGAAAGCCCACGCACAGCAACGAAGACCCAACGCAGCCAAAAATAAATAAATAAATTTATTTTTTTTAAGAAAGTGCTGAAAGAAATCATAGCCAGAAGAACTGTCAATAAATCTGACTACCTGAAAATGAAAAGTTCTGTGTCATATATAAATTTAAGACAAAGGACACATTGGGAAAAATATTTTAAACATTCATGATAAGTGATAGGAGCCATCAATCTATAATATGCTGATACAAATTGATTAAATGAAAAAAATCCTTAAATTCAATAGAAAAATGGTCGAAAGAACAGCAAGCAATTCTGAGAAAAATAAATACAAATGTCCAGTATATATACAAAAATGCTCAGCTTCACCAATAATACAATAAATATGCATTAAACAGTAGAAAACCCATGAGTGCTAGAAGTAAAAAAAAATTCTCACTCAATACTTGGAAGATGTTAAGTGTGAAAACTGGTAAAATCTCTAATGGGAAAACAAACTGCCATTACGCTCACAGTGCCACAAAAATTCCTTTCTTTCACTGTATTAATTCTATGTCTGAAGTCCCATCCTGAAACTATAATCAGATATATATTTGATTTACTATGGCATATCACAGTGTAAGTTTAATATAAATAAAAAACTCTCAATGTCCAGCAATCAGGAGATTTAGTTATTATACATCTGCACGAAGCATTACATAGTGTCACTAAATCACGTTTGCAAAGAATATTTGATAACATGCAAAAGTGCTCATAAAGTGTCAAAGGGAAATCAAACACGATACAAAGTGGGATAACAAGGTATTATAATAGTTATAGAATAGCTTAATATGCTAAACTATTATATTATGAAACTATTAAAATATACAGTTATTATCTAATAGTATAAACCATAGTTTGTGTACTCAGGGCACTTCCACGTACATCATCCATTTGATTCTTATTTGGTAGGAAGGAAGGGGAAGCATTACTTGCTTTCTTGGGTTGATGAAGATACAGATTCAAAGCTGAGGTTTTATCATCATAGCCTTTGTTCTTACAATAATTAAAGTAATTATAGGATATTTCAATTTTCTGAAACTGTCCTTGAGTTCCTCATACCATTAAATAAGACGTAGTATATTTTTTGAGTAGCTAATATGAGCCAGGCTTTTCCCTGGGCACAGAGATACACTGGTGAACAATAATGAGAGGTTTGCTTCTCTTGTAATGTAAAGCCAAGGAAAGGAATAGGAAGACCAAAAACCAAATACACATATAAGTATCATTCCAGACCTCAAAGTTTGTAAGAAGAAAATAAACAGTGTCTTGATGGAAAATCAGGGTTTGTGGAGTGATGGGAGCAGGGGTTTTATTCGAGTGTTCAGGGAAGACTTCCAGGAGGAGGTAACAACTTAAGCAGAGACCTGAAACACGAAAATTAGCCATGGAAAGATCGGCGGAAAGGAAGTTCCTGGCAAAGGGAACAGCATATAGGAGGGCCCTGAGGAAGGAAACAGCTTAATGAGAAACCCAGTGTATTGATATGGGTTCTCTAGAGAAACAACCAATAGGATGGATACACACACATAAATACATACCCACGTGGATATACACACACACATATATCTGTATATATATTATACTTTATAAGGAATTGGCTCATGTACTTATGGAAGCTGAGAAGTCCCAAGATGTGCAGTTGGCGAGCTGGAAACCCAGGAGAGTCAGATATTAATCTCATCCAGGAATACCCTCACAGATACACCCAGAATAATGTTTGACCAAATGCCTGGGCACCCTGTGGCCCAGTCAAGTTGATGATGCATGAAATTAACCATCAGACCCAGTGAGGCTGGAGTATGATGAGCAAGGGGGAGATGGTGTGAGATGAGTTTGAAAAAGAATGCTTGGGTCAGATCATTTTGGGCTGTATAGGCAACAGCATAGAATAGACCATAAATAACATGGAACCCATGTCCCTCCTACTGGAAGGCATTCAGAGGAAGGAGAACTAAAACTGACTGACTGCTTAGAATAAGTAGGATTTATTAGCAAGGTGGGGAAGGGCATAGTATCAACTAGAACAATAAGATCGTGGTGTAAAGCAGATTTATATTATGGTTGTCTGATATGAAAAGCCTGTCATTCCTTTAGTTATTCCATTCATTGGAGAGGAAGTGGAGCTGAACTAACTTTTGTCAATAGTGCTTGGATTTTAATTAACATTTTAAGAAAGTTTAGATATAATCAATGTTAAGCTCATTTTTAGAATCCATGTTTTTCCTTTATTATACTACCTTATGTTTTATGGTATGAAGAACTCAGGAACAGTTCCAGATAATTGACACACCATCTAAATAAAAAGTATCAAAAATTGTTCACACTTTGTATAGGATACTAAAATTCACAATCAAAAGTTTAACAATAAAAGGCAAATGGGCAATACTGTCCAACCTTATCAGTCATATGAGGCTATGATGAATACAACTGATCATAAATATAAGAAAAATAAAATATTTATTGTGAAAGAGTAAACACACATCTTAAACCTCAGCACTGCAACATAAATGAACAAAAAATTCTGTTAGATTTCAATACTTGGTCAATTTAATTTTAATGCAGCTAAACTCATCTCTTCCCCATGAGCAGATTGGAACATAAACAGATATTTATGCCATTTTATAACTATTCATAGTTCAGTGTAAAGAAAACATCTGAAAATGCTTTTTATTTATTTATTTTGAGATAGGTAAAGCTGAATAACCTGCAGAAGAAAAAAGACAGGCTCTCTGTTGTGCCTTTCTTGGGTTTTGCTTTTTTGCTTTCTCTTAATGTCTCTTTATATAAGGCTGGAGGGAGAAAAAACTTTGGGAAGTTTGGGATCAGTTATTTCCTATTCAACCCACGTATGTCCCACATTCACCCATCACAGCTCTTTCTACCTCTTTTCCCCTTAACATCTGGATTGACTACCTTGCAGAAATCCAGTGCGGGACCAGCTCAGTAGCTGCTTTCTCTGCATCTCTCCCAGTCTGCTATTTATGCCCCAAGTAACACAAATTCAGTATCTTCAACCTCTGATACGCTTCCAGTGCTGCATATAAACCTGAATTTCCCTCATCGGCCTCTTGCCTTTCCCATGCCTTCACTATTTCCCTTAAGACACCTGCTCAACATTCTGCCTCACATTTAGTAAACACCTTTCAATGTTACTCTGCCTTTGTCACAGAAAACAGGTGTCTTCCTAACCGTTTCCTTAATATTCTAAAAATTTCCCCTTACCTAGTCTGGTCTCGTCACTAAATTATCCCCACAGCCTCCCATTCCTGCCACACCCCAAACCCCAGTGTAGAAGGGGTTCCCGGTCTCATGTGAACTGCTCTCCCCACCTCAGCCCTTGCACCTGTTACCTGCCTGCCTAGCTAGGTCTAAGCAGACATGCTTTCCTGGTTATCTCCTTTTTCTCTTTTTCTTCAACCACTTCCCTGAACATATTTAAATCTCTTTTACTTAAGAAAAACTAGATACCACCAACAAAAATCCAAATATATACCTTCCCTCAATATTAACCAACTAAATCTCTCTTCTTCACAGCCACACTTCTTAGAAGAGAAACGCATGTTGATTATCTCCATTGCCTCCCTTTGCAGACTTCAGGCTTGTTCTATGTACTGTTGTCTAGAATTTTCCTCAAAATTTCATGAAAATTGCTCTTGCCAGGGTCATCAATGCTAACTCATTGAACAGGTCCCATTCTTTAAAAAAAAAAAACAAACATTTTGCAGCCATGGATACTATTGCTCGTGTTCTCTTTGCTGACAAGTTTTCCCCTTTGAGTTTTACGTAATACTGTTCCATGGCTTGCCTCCTACCCTGGGAGATCCTTCTCTACACCTTTATAGGCTCATATTCCTCCTTAACTCTTTAAATGTCCGTATATCTCAGGTGTCTGCCTTTAGCCCCCTTCTCTTTACATTTTACAAACTCTGTGGGTGACTCTCTGCTTTCATGTAGCACTTGGCCTATTCCTTCCAATTACTATTCACAGTCCTGCTGCCCTCTTCAGGTCTAGACCCTTACAACTAAGGTGATCATAGGATTTCATGCCCTGATCTGGGCTCTTTTGAGAGTGAAAAGAAGCACTATCTAAAACTTCACCATGACAGCAGATAGAGACCGGGATTCACCTTGGCAGACCAAAGTACATGGTCATGCTACTGAAAATCAACTGACATTCTTAAAAAATTACAGAGAGATATATCATAGGAACCAACAATGCCACTCCCAGGTATATACCCAAGAGAATTAAAAACATACCTTCACATAAAAATTTACAGCAGCATTTTTCATAATAGTCAAAGAGTGGAACCAACCCACTTTGATGTGCATCAACTGATGAATAAACAAAATGTGGTATCCTGCAACTTTATCGTAAAGTTGTAGGATACAAAATTAATACACAAAAATCTCTTGCATTTCTGTACACTAACAACCAAAGATCAGAAAGAGAAATTAAGGAAACAATCCCATTTACCATTGCATCAAAAAGAGTAAAATACCTAGGAATAAACCTACCTACAGAGACAAAAGACCTATACCCTGAAAACTGTATGATGAAAAAAATCAAAGATGACACAAACAAGTGGAAAGATATACCATGCTCTTGGATTGGAAGAATCAATATCATCAAAATAACTATACTGCCCAAGGTAATCTACAGATTCAATATAATCCCTATCAAATTACCAGTGGCATTTTTCACAGAACTAGAACAAAAAATTTTTAAATTTGTATGGAGACACAAAAGACCCCAAATAGCCAAAGCAATCCTGAGAAAGAAAAACAGAGCTGGAGGAATCAGGCTCCCTGACTTCAGACTGTACTACAAAGCTACAGTCATCAGAACAGTATGGTATTGGCAAAAAAAAAAAACAGAAATATAGACCAATGGAATAGGACGGAAAGCCCAGAAATAAATCCATGCACCTATGGTCAATTAATCTATGACAAAGGAGGCAAGAATATACAATGGAGAAAAGACAGCCTCTTCAATAAGTGGTGCTGGGAAAACTGGACACCTACATGTAAAAGAATGAAATTAGAACACCCCCTAACACCATACACAAAAATAAACTCAAAATGGATTAAAGACCTATATGTAAGACCAAATACTATAAACCTCTTAGAGGAAAACATAGGCAGAATGCTCTTTGACATAAATTGCAGCAATATCTTTTTTAATCTGTCTCCTAAGTAATGGAAATAAAAACAAAAATCAACAAATGGGACCTAATTAAACTCAAAAACCTTTGCACAGTAAAGGAAACCATAAACAAAATGAAAACACAACTCACAGAAATGGGAGAAAATATTTGCAAACAATGCTACCAACAAGGGATTAATCTCCAAAATATACAAACAGTTCATGCAGCTAAATATCAAAAACAAAAAAACCCAGTCAAAAAATGGGCAGAAGACCTAAACAGACATTTCTCCAAAGAAAACACACAGATGACCAATAGGCACATGAAAAGATGCTCAACACTGCTAATTGTTAAAGAAATGCAAATCAAAACTACAATGAGATATCACCTCACACCAGTCAGAATGGCCATCATCAGAAAGTCTACAAACAATAAATGCTGCAGAGGGTGTGGAGAAAAGGGAACCCTCCTAAACTCTTGGTAGGAATGTAAATTGGTACAGCCACTATGGAGAACAGTATGGAGGTTCCTTAAGAAACTAAAAATAGAACTACCATATGATCTAGCAATCCCACTCCTGGACATATACATAATTCAAAAAGTTACTTGCACACCAATGTTCATCGTAGCATGGAAGCAACCTACATATCCATCAACAGAGGAATGGATAAAGAAGATGTGGTACATATATTCAATGGAATATTACTCAGCCATAAAAAGAATGAAATAATGCCATTTGCAGCAACATGGATAGACCTAGAGATTATCATACTAAGCAAAGTAAGTCAGAAAGAGAAAGACAAATACCGTATGATATCAGTTATATGAGGAATCTAAAAAAATGAGACAAATGAACTTATTTACAAAACAGAGACAGACTCACAGACTTTGTGGGGAAAGGGATAAATTAGGAGTTTGGGATTAACATATACACACTACTATATATAAAACAGATAATCAACAAGAACACACTGTATAGCACAGGGAGCTCTACTCAATATTTTGTAATAACCTATATGGGAAAAAAATCTGAATAAGAATGGATATGTGTATATGTGTAACTGAATCACTTTGCTGTATACCTGAAACTAACATGACATTGTAAATCAACTATACTCCAATATAAAATAAAAATTTTAAAAAATAAAAATTAAAAAATAAAAAGCAATGTCTGAAAAAAATGTGGTATATTCAGACAATGGGATATTATTCAGCCATAAAAAGTAATGAAGTACTGACATATGCTGCAATATGGATGAACCTTGAAAACACTATACCAAGTGAAAGAAGCCAGACACGAAGGCTATGTAATATATGATTCTATTTATTTTAAATATCCACAGTAACCCAATTCATAGAGACTGGGAGTCTATTAGTTGTTTTCCAGGGGCTCCAGGTAGGGAGGAATGGGGAGTGACTGCTAACATGTCTGAGATTTCTCTGTGGAACAATGAAAATCTTCTGGAATTGGGTAGTAGCAGTGGTTACACAACTTTGTGAATATACTAAAAACTACTGAATTGTACACTTTAAAAGGGTCAAATTTATTAAATGGGCATTATATCTTAATAAATTTAAAAGAAAAAACCATGACAAATAGAACTTTCTACCATGGTGCCCCACATCCAGGTACCAAACTGAATTCCCATTTCTTATCTCAGTGAATGGTACCACCCTCCACAGAGACAATTGAGCCTAAAATCTGGGAATCATCTTTTACTCCTTTCTTCTACCCCTGAATTCAATCAAAGAGCTCTCTTTTACCTTCTTAATCTCTTGTATCTCTTCTCTTTGCTCCATAGACATTGTCTCATTTGCGGTCCATATTTTTCAGTTCCTTCTTAACACATTGCTATTCATTCACTCAGCAAGTATTCATCAAATGCCTATTATAGGACAGACTCTGTTCTAGGTAAATGTGATGCATAACAGAACAAAACGTACAAAGATCTGCTCTGGAGAAGCCTACATTCTGGCAGGCAGAGTATGACACAAACATAAACGATAATAAATAAGTATATTATTATATGGTAAATTAAAAGGTAGTGATTGCTACGGAATAAAACAGGGTAAGGAAGATCAAGAATGCTGGAGGGGTAGGGGGTTGCTATTTAAAATAGGGTGCTCAGGACTTCCCTGGTGGCCCAATGGTTAAGACTTCGCCTTTGAATGCAGGGGGTACGGGTTCGATCCCTGGTCGGGGAGCTAAGATCCCACATACCTCGCGGCCAAAAAACCAAAACATAAAACAGAAGCAATATTGTGACAAATTCAATAAAGACTTTAAAAATGGTCCACATCAAAAAAATCTTTTTAAAAATTAAGCAAATAAATAAATAAAATAGGGTGCTCAAGGTGGGCCTTGTAAAAGGGTTCCATTTGGACAAAGACTTAAACGAGGTGAGGGTGTATCTAGAGCAAACCATGGGAATATCTAAAGGAAAAACATTCTCAGAAAGAGAAACAAAATTCTTTAAGAGGAAGAACGTCTGGAGAATTTAAGGACTGATCAGGAAAGAGGTCAAAATGACTGGAAGAGAGTGAGCAAAGGAGAGAAAGTATGTGAGGTTAGAGACGCAATGGGGAGGACAACTTATGTAGCACATTTTAGGGACTTCAGGTTCCCTGGCTGTTACTCAGGGTTTTGAGCAAAGAGTGATAAGTTTAAAGAGAACTGTTCTAGTGCTGAATGCAGACTTTTTAAAGGGTAAGAGTAAACGAGAGACCCATTAGGAGGCTTCTGAAACAGGAGATGATGACTCTGATCAAGTGGTAGCAGTGAAAGTGGCCATAAGCAATAAGATTCTAGCCACATCATGACCGTAGAGCTATAGGATTTACTTATGTATTGGATGCAGGGTGTGAAAGACACAGAAGCCAGGTGGTCCTCAAGATTTTTGGTCTGAACAACTAGAAAAATGGAGATGCTTTCCCCTGAAATGGAGCAGGCTTTGTAGGGGAAAACCAGTAGTTCCATTTTGGACATGCTGAGTTTGAGTGTCTATCAGTTGTCCTAGTGGAGGTCTTGAGAAGGAAGGTGCATATGTGAGGCTAAAGTGTGGAGGAATGAGCTGAGATTTATACATATTAGTGAGATGTCAGCATATAGGTGGTATGAGTATAAAGTAAATAGAAAAGAGGATCGGGACTTCCATGGTGGCGCAGTAGTTAAGAATCCGTCTGCCAACGCAGGGGACACAGGTTTGAGCCCCGGTCCGGGAAGATACCACATGCCGAGGAGCAACTAAGCTCGTGCGCCACAACTACTGAGCCTGCACTCTAGAGCCTGCAAGCCACAACAACTGAGCCCATGTGTCACAACTACTGGAGCCCGCGCGCCTAGAGCCCGTGCTCCACAAAAAGAGAATCCACCGCAATGAGAAGCCCGCGCACCACAATGAAGAGCAGCTCCTGCTCACCGCAACTAGAGAAAGCCTGCGCACAGCAATGAAGGCCCAATGCAGCCAAAAATAAAATAAATAAATTTATTAAAAAAGAAAAGAGGATCAAGAGTGGTGTTCCAGGGCGCCCTAACATAAACAGTTGGGGAGAAGAGGTGGAATCAGCAAAAGATACCAAAGAGTAGTGACGGTGAAAGAGAAACCAAGAAAATGTGTGCCCTGGAGGAAAGGTTAACAGAGGAGATCTAAGAAGAGGATTTATGCCACTGTATCAGTACCAGTGCCACTTGGGATGAGGACTGAGAACTGGATTTAGCAAAATAATTTCTGTGGAGCGGTGGGGCTTAAAGCCCAATCATAGTAGGTTTACAGAAAGAAATTGGAAGGAGAGGAATTGGGTCAGTGAGTAGAGACGACTCTTCTGAGTTGTGCTATGCACAGAAGCAGAGAAACATGGCAGTAGTTGGTGGGGAAAGTGGGCAAAAGAATTTTAAGATGGGAAGAATAACAGCATATTGTATGCTGATGGAATGATCCATGGATGGGAAAAAAAAATGTCTTGGAGAGCAAGAGAATTGCTTTGAGTAGGCCAGAGGGAATGGGATCTGGGAATGGGAGGGACTGGTTTTAGATGGGACTCCAGGGACTGTGTGGTGCCAGGCAGGAGGTATCAGAATGCACAGATACCAAAGGCGGGTAGATGTGGTGTTGAGCGTCTACTGGATGTTCTCTTCTGGCTGCTTGCATCTTCTCAGTGAGTGGGAAGCAAGGTCCACAATGAAGTATGAGTTTCTGGGAGGAAGTAGCAGTTTGGGGGAAGAGAAGTGATGAAATAGTATCTAGAGAAGTGGAGGAGTGAATGGACTTAAAGCATGATTGCTGGGCAGCACAAAGGACCCAGAGGAGGTTGCTGGTCATGAATATAAAGTGAGGTCTATGGGTGAAACTTGGTGTCTCTCTCACTAGTCTACTGCTCCATGTTTGCCTTGTTCACAACTGGAGCCCTGGTGACTAGGACAGCGCCTGGCACGCAGCAGGGATCCCACCCCACTCTGCCAGCCCTCTAGCCTCTCCTCCCTCTCATTCATTCTCCACTCAGCTGTCAGAGAGATTACTCTAAAAACAATGTCATTCCTCTGCTTACATTTTCACACACCGTGGCATCCCACAGAACTCAGAGTAAGGTCTTAGCTTTTTACCACAGTGCAGAAGCTCTTCGTAGTCTGGTCTCCGGTTAGATTTCGACCTCATCTGTTGTGTTTACTCTCATGGGCCACATGCTAGGGCCAGACACAACAGATACTTGGCTGTTCCCATAATGTTCCCCTGCTAGCACTTTTGGATTATAGCCTTCAGCTGATTAACTCCTACTAAGGTTTTAGGGACTCAGTTCAGAAATCACCTCCTTCAAGGAGCATTTGCTGAAATCCTAACAGTGCCTCCTCCCAGGCTGTGTTCTATGCCCCTGTGTACCTCAATCACAGCACTTCCCACACTGTATTGTAATTGTTTCTTCTCTGTTCTCAAAGTATTGTATGTAAATCTAGGACAGAGCATGATATTTATCTGTATCCTGAGCTACGACCACAGTGTCTGGCATATAACAGGTGCTCAAAAAGTGTCTGTGGAATGAAAGAAGGAAAAATTAGAGTCAATAATGGTTGTCTATTGTCTATACAGGCAGGGGCCAGTGAATGTTAACATATAATATATATCAGGAAGCTTCAAGGCAGCCATTGTTATCCTTTTTGGATTATTTGCTTAATTTGTTGACTCTTCGCTACTCCTAAATGTATTTTATGGTATTTACAAGAAAAATTTTACAAGTAAAACAGCTGTAATTTATTTCAGATTTGATTTGCAGACAGGCCATCAATAGAACACACTTTTTGAACAGCTTTTCAGACCCTAGAGTTAGGTGGCTCTGGGTCATGCTCTTTCTTACCTACCATTACCCTGGTGGAAAGGAGGGGAGAGGCACACACTCTGGAGTCCGTTAGACCAGGCTGGATATCCACCCCCTCTCTTTACCTCTTTGAGTCTCCATTTCCTCATTTGCAATAAGCTTACCTGGAGCAATATTGTAAGGATGGCATCTTGTAACTGAACAATAAATGCCAGTTAGCTGTTATCCTTGGGACCTGGGACTCTCATCGTTGAGGCAGCTGCCCTGAATAAGGAGTGGTTAGAGCTGAACCAAACCAACGGTCCCACTTGACAAACTACCTCTTCCTCTACGCTCTGAAATCTGCTGCTTCTCTCCCTTAGGGTCTTAGTCTAACTGTCCTCACCTTCTCCGCTTACTCCATCCAGATGAGTTCTCGCTACACCTGCCCCACTCTCCCTCTCCAGCTCCTCCTCTGTCATCATAATTCTCCAGTTCCTTCATGGTACTGACCACCATTTGTAACCCTAGAGTACAAGTCTTATAATTGGCTTGTTCAGAGGTATACCTCCAGTGCCTTGCCCAGAGTCTAGAGCATAACTGATAAGTAATCAATAAATATCTGATGAATGGATAAATCACACTATATTTTGATCATACTGGCCAACCAACGTGTATAGGATCTTTGGGGAGTTAACGTCAGTGAGATGCCTAGAAACTGTGTCTCTGCCTACCTAATGTGAGGAGATCATGTTTGTCATCAAATGGGGTCGGCTCCAGGTGCTAGGGGTCATGGTTTCTGAGACATCATCCCCTCTGTCTCCCCACTGGCAAAGGCTTCACCACTGAAGAATGCTGGCAGTTATGTCAAACATGGTTCTGTGCTTGCAGAACAATTTGTAAGCCTTCAAAAGTTCTTAGCAATGGATAGAAACAGAGAATATCCAGAAAAATACACTGTTTCTCAAATGAAGCCTCTGTCAAAGAAAGAAATGTAATGAATATAAAATCTACTGGCCATGCCTTAAGATAAGAATCACAACCCAGGGGCTTCCCTGGTAGCGCAGTGGTTGAGAATCTGCCTGCTCATGCAGGGGACACGGGTTCGAGCCCTGGTCTGGGAAGATCCCACATGCCGTGGAGCAACTAGGCCCATGAGCCACAACTACTGAGCCTGTGCGTCTGGAGCCTGTGCTCCACAATAAGAGAGGCCACGACAGTGAGAGGCCTGTGCACCGCGATGAAGAGCGGCCCCCGCTTGCCACAACTAGAGAAAGCCTCGCACAGAAATGAAGACCCAACACAGCCAAAAATAAATAAATAAACAAATGTGGGGTTTAAAAAAAAAAAAGAATCGCAACCCAGCTCCCCACATTTGTCCATAGCTGAGGGAGCATGCCAGAATGTGTTAAAACACTGATCATGCCCTGCAGTCCCTTACAAGCTGGCTGGAGAAGTTGAAACTGACATCCTTGAAATCTAGTGAGAATACAAGTTGATATAAATCATGGACTAAACTGTGCTTTACAGAGGAGTACTACTAAAGTTATCGTAACTTTATTACGGAATGCCCGAGGAGAGGGAAGATCTGTGAAGGCTAAAAGCTTCCCAAAGAGGATGTGGCTTGAGGAAAGATTTGAAGTGTCGGGAACAAGGGAGCTGTGGCCAAGAGAAGGGAGTCTGATCAAAGAGTAGCACCCCCTGCTGGTGGAAGGCTTGCCCTTCGCATAAAGGGAGTGCGGCAATGATGGGGACGAGGCACTGGAAGTGGGCAGTTACTGCAGTCCCGGGACCGTGAGCCAGCCAGCCACAGTCTGGCAAGCTGCATTGTATATTGAATGGCCTACCTGCAAAAGTTGTGGCTTTCTAGCTACTTCTCTGCTGCTTCCTGCCTTCTCTGGCACAATGCAAAACTGAACCAACACCACCACAATAACTGCAACAAACGAAACAAAAAACTCTCTACCCCCAGGACTGGCAGCAGGTGGAAATTCCAGGCTTCTGCCAAAGGAACCATAAGGACAAGCATTTATGAAAATGCATCTGACTAAACGGTTGTTATTTCCCATAAAGAATGAAAGATTGAAAACAAATGACAGCAGGACACACAGCATGCCTGTCTGTGTGTGTGTGTGTGTGTGTGTGTGTGCCCCGTGTGTATGTGTGGAGTGTTCATGCATGATGTGTGTGGTGGATGTCACTGAGTGTGCATGTGTATGGCATATGTCCATATTGTGTGTACTTCGTGTGTACGTGAGTACAGGGTGTGGTGTGTATGCTGGCACATGTGTGTGTGTGTAGGGCACACGTTTCCTTCCCTCCCTTGGCACCTGCTTAGTCATCCTCAGTTCTCGGCTCCCTAGGAGCCAGAAGGAGGTTTGGGGTGCAGTCCCCTGCTCCTTTTTCTACTTCCAGGCACACCTGGCATCGCCCTTGTGCCCACTGGCCATCTGCGGGACCCTCCCACCGGTTTCCTCCTTAGTGGCAGGAGGGGGCTCGCTCCCCTGGGAAGGCAGAGGAAGTGACTTTGATGGATCGCATTGCTCGGGGAGGCCCCAGGCTTGCAGATTAGAGAGGGAGACGGCTCCTGCCCGCGCCTCCACCCGGGGATTGTTCTGATGAGATAATTTTTCTCATTAACCTTGATAACTCTCTGCTGATAAACGGATCTCTCTGCACTAACATAGAACTTTTTTTTTTGCCTTCAAATCCTTTGTCTTCTACACTTTCCAGGGAGGAGGACTTGGAGCCTGGTGGCGGCCTGCTGCAACCCAGCTGTTTAGTGGTTTTGCCAGCTTCTGGGTGCCGGACAGACCTGGAGGGAGCAGCTCACCAGTCCCTGTCTTCCGAATCCTGAATTTTTTAGGCAAAAAGCTCTCAACAGATCTAGACCAAATGAGTTAGAGATTTAAAGAACGCCTGAGGGCAGGAGATGGGGCCCACCTGCCCACACTCCCCTTAAACTGCCTTTAGCCTACAGCAAAACTCAGAGAGTTGCTTTAGCTCTTTAGAATCACGCTCTTATTTCAGACACTCTAGCCTCTGCCCCAGTCGTTCCTGTGCTGAGAAGTAGTATAGCACATTCATAACCATTACTGGGGGTGTCTTCCCCAGAACACTTTCTCTTCTCCCCAATTAAAATGAATTTTTGTATCATGTACATACTTCCCTCACAGTGTTTTGTATGATGAATTGTACCCATGATTCAAGATTTTTCCCTCGGTAGGCTGCAGGCACTTTGAGAATACTGGCTGTTCTTTTCATCTTTGTTTCCTCAGTATTAATACAGTATCTGGCACATAGTAAGCACTTGATAAATGTTTGTTGACTTTTGATATAAATTAGGTAAGACATGAAATTAGGAAGTACTTTGAATGCTTTACGGAGTTCAATGTTAAGGGGAAGTTTTTAGCATAGATTGCATTGTATCCATTTGGGGCCTAATGTTAGACCCTCCTAACACCTCATCTAGATACTGAGTATCTTCCCAGAGTTTCTCATAAGGGAGAGAGAGGTCAGGGCAAGTTGATATATTGAGGCTCTTAGGCCACTATCATGAATCATTGCAAGACTAGGGCACAAGAATTTAATATAGTGACAAATTACTTTTATGAAAACCCAATGCAACACAATTATGTTGTCTATAAGGTTAAGTACAGCATTTGTTTATAAAATAATTCACAATACACTACAGAAAGTATTGATATAATCCAGATATGGACCACAAGTGAAATGATTATTTTTCAAGTGCGCCACTGTGAGGTTACACGTAATTCAATTTAGAAATTTCAACAAGAGTCTAAATTCAAGCTCTTTCATGAGTATGTTGCGCAGGCAGAAGCTTTCCTTGACTGCTAGTCCCTGATCTGATCCTCAACCACACACATACACATAAAACTAACACTTTCCTTTCCTCCCTCAGCCAGGACGAAGCCATTTTATAGCCTTTGCTTATAAACTGAAACTCAGTTTTGGAAGGATGCCATGTGTTTCTAAGGAAGTGAAATTATCCTCATAACTCATTAATGAAGCCAACAAAGATGTTATGTTGGGTCGTCAGGGCGGGGGGAGTGGAATTTGAAGAACCCTAGCTGGTTTGCAACCTTAGGGGTTGCCCAGGTGAAATCTGAAACTGGCCTCCCCCCCGCCCCATACAGGGGTAAGAAGAGACAGAAGAAAGAGGCAGACCACTCCAGAGCGGTAGGTGGCAGGACTAATATGCCAGGGAACTTACATAGGAGGCATGTCTTGGGCAGCTGTGAGACCAGTAGATCTCCATACCTGCCTGCCAGAATTTTAAAAGTTGATATAGAGGCCTTAAGTGGGTTCAGTCATGTATGCCATCCGTGGTCTCAACATCCATTGCTCTCTCAAGGCTCCTTCCAAACGTGGGGATGGTGGGCAGAACGTGCCTTCTAAGGACAGGAGCTCACGGGTCAACTGGAGGTCACGGCCCCTCCATGACCTCCTCCAGCCCCTCTCCAGGCTGTCTCCCCTCTGCAGAACACAGGGAGGTGTCAGCGGGCAGGTGCTGTGGAGTTGGAGCCAGCGTTTGATGTTTGAGGAAAGACTCAGACTAGATGCAGAGGGGTGCTGTTCCCCCTTTCAGCAAGGGTGGTTCTTAGACTCAGTGGACCAGTTATTGCTGATGCTGCTGGTCTGAAGAGCCACTGCATTATAGGAACCTGATCCCAGAAAAATGCCAGGTTACCCCAAAGTTATTAGAACTGGGACAGGAACCAGGGGGTGTTATTTGAATCAGAGAATTTAACGATGTGAAGGATCTTATAGAGCATATAGTCCATACCTTCAGTTTATAAACAAAAAAACAACAGGGATCCAGTGAGGTGGAATGACATCATTTTAAAAATAGGTGACTCGATGTTATACCCAGAGAGATACATAACCACCACCTAAGTGGTTGTCTCAGCTATTAAAGATGACCCAAAGATTAAAGTAACATGCACGATGGTGTTAAGAGGTAAACACTATTCTTTATCTAAAGATTCTGGTTCCTGGATTCAATGTAAGGAAAACTATGTTCAAGTTGTGCTCCATAAAATGATCTCTGACTCCGATGTGCGAGGCCCTCTGCCAGGTCCTCAGAATGGAGCTCCCAGTCCAGTGGCAGACACCTATTTTTGACAATATGGTTAGAGTTGGCCAAAGACAAGCTCTCAGAAAAGCCTGGCCTCCAACTTGTTATGAGGACATCAGACCTGCAGGTTATGGATGAGTAGCGTAAGTGACATGGTTGCTAAGAAGTGAGCTCCAGCCTTTTGCAAATGTAGAGATGGACCCCAGTCAATGAAACTTGTCAGCTGTTGACTCATGCTTCACGGAAGCAAATTCCAGTCACAGCTAGTGGTTCTCGTTTTCTGCTTTCATCACATGGCTTCAACCTCGCTCAACCTCAGTTTTTTGTCTAGCTAATGAGGTGAAGATTTAATAAAATGAGATGATGAAGGACTTCCCTAGTGGTGCAGAGGTTAAGAATCCGCTTGCCAATGCAGGGGACACGGGTTCGAGCCCTGGTCTGGGAAGATCCCACATGCTGCAGAGCAACTAAGCCTGTGCGCCACAACTACTGAGCCTGTACTCTAGAGCCCGTGCTCTGCAGCAAGAGAAGCCACTGCAATGAGAAGCCCGCACACCACGATGAAGAGTAGTCCCCGCTCACCACAACTAAAGAAAGCCCACGCGCAGCAACAAGGACCCAACGCAGCCAAAAATAATTAATTTTTTTTTTTTAAAAAAGAGATGATGAGAGTACTGTACCTCACACAGGGCCTGACATGCGGAAGACAATCAAGTTGTAGCTTATGCCAAAGTGAGAGAAAGAATATTTAGGCTAATTCCAGATACGCTTTAATTTTATTTTAGGCTTTACCTCCATTCTATAAAATGGGTAACACTATTATCCCCATTTTGCTAACAAAAAACAAAGGTTCAGATATTTGAAGAAGCTTGATTAAGGTCATGCAGTTAGCATGTATAGATTATGAATTCAAACCCAAGACTGTCTAAAACTAAATTTTTCTTAACAATGCATTCTTAATGATACTTTAGCCTGTGGCAAGGAAAACGTCTTAAAAGGGCTGTTTGTTACCTGATCCAAGGAAGGAGCTGACCTATAGTGCTTTTCTTTTGATGCTGTGGTACATTATCACTGCAGTTTTCTTAACATTGTTTCATTATGAAACAGAATTAAACATAGGATCTGTGGCAAATTGCTACAGTCCTCACCCCCTTTTCTCTTACATTATTCTGCTTCTTTCATTTATATTACCTATTTCCTCCCTTTGGCATTTAAACTTTGGCCCTTGAATATATCTTTAACATCTCCTTGCAGATGAGCTCTGATATATCCACACAAAGTCTGTACAGGTAAGTTTATAGCAGCTTTACTTGACTAGCAAAACAAAACAGAAAAAACAGAAACAACCCATATGTCCCTTAACAAGTGAACATATAAAAACATTGTGGTATATCCATAAGATGGAAATTAGTAGCACTAAAATGAAATGAACTACCAATACATGCAAGAACATGGATGAATCCTTAAAACAGTATGATGAAAGAAGCCTGATGCAAAAGAACACATAGTGTGTGATTCAATTTGTGTAACAGTCTAGAACTGTAGTTTTATAGCCAAACTAATCTATAGAGACAGAGAGCAGATCAACGGTTGCCTGAGGGCAGGATGTGGAGTAGTTGGGGAACTGACCTTAAGAGATACAGGGAGATTTTGGGGGTGATAAAAATGTTCTACATCTTGATTGTAGTGGTGAATGTTATACAAATGTATGTATTTGTCAAAATACTTTAGACCATATACTTGATTTTTTAAGTTAGCTTTTGCTTTGGCCAACAAAAGGATGAATAACAGCACGAAGACTTTGAGAAAGGAAAGTACTGGATAAAGGGATAAGGTCAAATTAGGCCCACTTTGAAGATGTCCTGAGGGCTTGACGGTTCCAAGATTCCTCGTTTCCCTGAAAATATCGTCTATGGGATAGTTGACAAGACCCAAACCTGAAGAATTCCAATCACAGCATTCTGGATTTGTTTCTCTAAGACAGTACAAGAAAGCAACATAAGAAACGTAAAAATCTCACATCATGGTGGAAAACATTGAAAGTAACCCTCCAAAAAGACTTTAGCATGCCATAATTCTAAGGATTTTATCATGAACTTAGGCCAGTCGTGGCAAAGGACTGGATGCAGAAGTGATAGAAAAATATGAAAGAATGGACTGATTCTGAAAAGTAGCTGGTATAAATGGACAAAAAATCATATTACTCTTCACTTGAAATAAAGAAAGAAAATTCCCAATATTTTTGAATGAAGAGCTGAGATTGGGTTAAGGAATCTAGTTCTCTAAACAAGCCAGAACACCACAATAAAAAACACCCAAACACCACACACACAAAAAAAAAACCCACTACACTAAAACCAAAATGTAAAATGGGATACTCCACCTGGGAATTTTTATTTGTGATACTTGATCTGGACCTTGACATCTCATCAAAATGCAAATAATAGAGGAAACTTGGAGATTAGCTAATGTAGGCAGCTTGTGTATAAATCTGGAATTCACCAAAAATGCTTTATTTTCTTGATAATCCACACAAATCCCTCAGTGTGTTACCTGGCACAGAGTGAGAGCTAAGTAAATCTTTGCTAGAAAGAAGAGGGGGAAAGAGAGAGGGAAGGGAGGACCATATTTTAAGTTTTAGCAGAATGTATTTATCTAAAGACAAAAAGAAATGTATTTGATAAAAAGTTCAATAAGTAAAAGACATTAACATTTTTCATTTACTTTACACTCTCTAACTCGCCCCAAGTAACCTATTGATTAGTGAGTTAAAATATTTATTAAGAGTAACTTCAGAAGTCCATAATTACAAATGGCATAAATTGGGATGGCTGCTTAGAATGGATTTCTATCTCTCTATTCTTCTCTCAGCAAATTCTGGGCGAGGAAGGAGGAGACATATATAGACTCCTCAGTGCACGGCATGCCCTCACATCTAAGCATTTGACTTCAGGAGTAGGAAATGGGCCATGGTTATTGAGTAGCCATGGCAGTTCAGCTGAAGGATGATCAATGAACTTCAACGCAGACACATAGTTTGAGTGACAGAAGATAATTCTCATTCAAGCTAATGGGGAACTTGAATTAGATTCATGGTGTTAGAAAGTGAGAAAAGAGTAAGTCTTCCTAAATGAGAAAAATAGAATCTCTTTGGTGAGTCCATCCTTTTAGCCAGAGTTCCTTTGATAGTCCATGATACTGAAGTTTGCATTTTCAAAAGATCTTTTTCAGTTTAGATTCTTATCACTGTTCTTTGTTGGTATTATTTAGTATATTTTCTCAGAAAGAGGCTAGAAATTGCCTTCTTTCCTCCAGGAGAGAGTAACTGAGCATTGTAAAGGTTTTCTGCCAAAAGCATGGAGCCTCTGATAAGGAATCTCATCCTTCACCCATGATAAATAAGCTATTAAAAATCAAGAAAGAAAAAAGGTAACAGCTGTCATGTCTGAAATGCACAGTGTTGTGGAAACCTCATTTATAAGAGTCTTCCCCATTGTTTAGCCACAATGCTAGGGTCTTCTCTATTTATATTTTTGTTTGGGGACTTTTTTTCTTCCCCAGGCTGAAGTGCTTTGTGCATGAGACTGAAAAGCTGCCAGGACTGGTCCATCTGGCTGACCAAATGGATTGCACTCACTGAAGCATTGCCAGATGTATATCAGTAGAAAGTTTAATTTCTGGACAGTCTAAGGCCCCAGTTCTTTTCTTAGTTAAATGGAAGCCACGCTTCTATTTTCCAGAAACTCCTTCAATTGGCCTGAGTGTCATCACCTAGTGTTGCCTCCTATAATCCTGGTCCCAGTCTCTAGAGATCACCCGGCTCAAGACTGCAACCTCTCCTCTCAAGCCCAAAGCAATAAAATGAGTTTGACGAAAAAGTCTGTGCCAAGTGGAAAATCATTGTATTACATTTGATGACATTTGTCTGACCTTGAACAACTTTAGGAGCCAGAGTAGTCATTGCAGTTAAGTAATTTAGTCTAAACTGCTTAATTAAGAAATAAAATTTCATGGAATTCCCTAGATTAATTTGCACTTATACTGAAGAGCATCAACATTTATAATCAATTTAAAGAGGAAATAGGCCTAGCGTATTTTATAGTTTGCAGTGAAACCTAATTGGATTCATTTGGGCTGAAATAGGAACTAGAGAGAGATCTGATATATTTTTAATTCCCCACATCTTAAGGGAAATAATGGGCATTTAATCTCTGTGAGTTTTAGACTTAAAATTACAGAAGCTGTGGGTTTTGAAGATAAACTGCTTGATACCCCCATGTTCTTACCTTTCAGGGAAGGCATCTGGCAGGGCTAGATTGTAACAGGCACTCAGGCAGGGCTGGCCTACATACAAGTCATGAGTAGGAGACAGGCAACAGAGGAAGGGGCCTGGGACCAGCAAGGGCCTTGTCAGCCTCTCTATGTGCTTTATGTGCTTTCTACCCAAACCTTTCACTTTTTTTTTGGCCACGCCATGCGGTTGCAGGGATCCTAGTTCTCCGACCAGGGATTAAACCCACGCCTTCAGCAGTGAAAGTGTGGAGTCCTAACCACTGGGATGCCAGGGAAGTCCCTCACTCCTCATTTTTTAAATGAGAGTGTCAGGATTAGAGTGTTTAGGAAGAGTCCATCTGAGATCTAGGGAACGGATTTGAGGAGAAACAGACTCAGAGTTAGAACATTTTTGAGCTCCTGTCTCTATGCTAATCAGAGATCCTGAGATATCTCGAATTAAGACAGCAATATTAGAAATAGAAGAGATATATTCTGGGTAATATCAAAAGAACTTGGTCATCTACTGGGAGAAGATAAGGGGGAAGGGAGGGACGAGGGAGTGAGAGAAGACAAGAATGACATATGTTTCTGCCTGGGGTGACAGCTAGGCATCCATACATCCACACACCCAAGTTTGTCTGGGGATGTGCTGGTTAATGCCTGTAGTACCATCCTTTATTCTCCATTGTGTCCTAGTTTGGCAGATAGATTTATATGATCACTCTAGTAGAAGAATGAATGGCAACCACACTGAGAATTCTAGGGAAGAGACTTGTTCAGTGGAGTTTTGGACGTATTATATTTGAGATGCCTTTCGTAAACTGTATTTATTCACTCACCTTCTTCAAACCTCTGTTTAAATCACTCTTTCTCAATGAGGTTCACCTGACCACCTAATTTAATCCTTCAACCCGCCCCTTGACCCGTCCCTGATCCCTCCTACCCTGGTCTACTTTTTCTTTAATCTAAGTACTTAACATCATCCATCATACTGTATAATTTATTTAGCATTTATTTGTCATTGCCAGTAATCTGCTATGATGGAATCTCCTTGAGGACAAGGACCTTGGTCTCTTCTGCTCACTGATGTATTCCAAGCACCTACAACAGTGTCTGCTATTTAGTAGGTGATCAACAAATATTTTTGAGTGAATGAATGAGTGTTCTGAATGAGCTCAACAAATATGTATTGAGTGCCTATTGCTTTTTGAGCTCATGCATCTATCCTAGTCAGAGATGTTCAATAAATTCCAGGATGGTCAACAGAAAGTGAACACACATGATTCCAAACCTCAAGAGAGGGTCTGGACTAGAGTTGTAAAAGGATATGTCAGTAGTAAGCATATCATGTTTGAGCTATGGCATGATTAATACCCCTTAGTGAAATCATTTTAAGTGAGGTAAGAAGAGGGCTCAGGACAAAGCCTAGAGATTAAGAACAATTAGGGGAAGATGTGGGAAGAAGAATTTGGATGGAAACCAAGGTAGGAGTGGCCAATAAAATAAATGCAATAGGCAGAAACAATAGTGTCATGGAAAATAAGGGAGATAAGCAAAAGTCTTTTTAAGGAGGGAACTGTCAAAAGCATGAAGTAAACCACATTATTCAAGTAAAGCCAGAATTGCCATCAAATTTACTGGAAAGATAGTTGTTACGAAATGCTGTGGCCCTAAGATTCATGCATCAAAGGCCTAACCCCTAACGTGACTGTATTTGGATAAAGGACCTTTACAGAGGTAACCTAGGTTAAATAAGCTCATGGGGGGGGGGCTAATTCAATAGGACTGGTGTCCCCATAAAAAGAGAGAGGAACACCAAGGTTGCACCCTTACAGAGGAAAAGCCACATAAGGACACAGAGAGAAGGCAGCCATCCTCAAGCCAAGGAAAGAGGTCTCAGGAGAAACCAGCCCTGCTGACACTTTGATCTTGCACTTCCAGCCTCCAGAACTGTGAGAAATAAATTTCTGTTGTTTGAGCCACCCAGCCTGTGGCATTTTGCTATGACAGCCTTACCAGATGAATGCAGTGGTCATTACTGACACTGGAATAACAACATTTTCAGAAGTAGTAAAGGCTGATACCATAGGGCAGTAGGGTCGAGAGTGAAATGGGGTATGGAGGGTGAGTACAATCCCATTTGTATAGAATTGTAGCTATGTGGGAGGAGAGAAATAGCCCAGGAACCAGAGGGGCTCTGTCGAAACCCCAGGACTACTAAAAAGTGGTTACCACAAATTTCCAAGAGACAAGCTGATCATCTTCATACTATAATACAGTACAGAATATAATATGTAAAATTATGCATATTGATGAGAGCATATTTTTTTGTTTTGTAAGTGGAGGAAGTCTTGGGAGAGTTTTTAATTTGAAGCAGGCAGGAGAACCTTACAAGAACATTACCAATGAAGTCTGCACTCTTTTGGTGTGATTTTAGGTTCACTACATCAGCTGGACCTCCTAATCTAAATTATATTGTGTTGGTGCTATGCCTCAAGCTGTAGAAAGCGTAAGTCATCGCTCAGATTTTTTAATGCACTTCTATGGTTTTCTTTCCCTCAGCGTTTATCACTGACAATTTAAAGTCAGAACTGAGATTTTCTTTCTAGAGGACGCAGTTTACTAATAGAACTTCCCTGAATTAGTACTTCACGCTTTTCAAAGTGAGTTCACTGTGTCCTAATTCCTCTCTCCCTCTCGGGAAATTTGCTCCTGCAGTCACTCCACATCTTCCCTGCTTCACCAATTTCCCATCATTAATACCAATGCATTGTTAGTCTCCAAAATTAAAAAATAATAAAACACACCGTTTACTCACATGACTCAAGGGTTCAGTCCTTTGCCTTCTTAAGTTCTCTACGAAACCCACTTCTTAGAAGGTCTCCTGGTGATTTCGCGGAGATACACATCATCTCTAAGGTGATGACTCCTAAATCTTTCCCCTGGGCTTCACTGTGGTAAACCTAGGCATTAACAATTAACACGTCAAAAATAAAGGAAACCTCTCGATTCTCACCGCCGGCTCTAACCCAGCTGTTACCACTAATATTCTACAGAGCAATAAACAGCTTAATTCACTCAGGTGCGCTGGCCAAAACTTAGCACTCAGCCTTGAAACTTCTCTTTCCCAATCCATCACCGAAGGTGTGTTTGTTTAAGCTTAAAACGAAATACAATTAAAACAAAACAAAACAAAACAAACACGGTGAAAGGGTCAACTCTGAAGGCGAATTCTCTCCCATCTTTGCGTTAAACTCCCTCCCTCTCCAAACGGCTCAAGTTCGTCCCCACAGCTGATGTCGGCTCACCGCTTGGCCGTCTGGAGGCTTCCCGGACGGCGCCATAGAAGTGCAGCAAAGGGGTAAAAAGTCTTCTGTGACAAATTAAAAGGGAGCCAGGCCTCTCAGCTACCCAGGGACGGCTCCCGAGAGGCCGGGGCCTCGGGCCAGGCAGAGCACCCCCGGACGGCTTTTCACACACCACGGGGTCTGCCCTTACCCTGCCAAGACCGCCGCAGTACCCCCACGCGGCCCACTGTCCTTTCGTGGACATCACTCTGGCTACGGCCACCGAGGTGCGTCCCCACGGTTTGCAGGAGGGGCTCTGTGGCCAAAGTCTTCCCCGCATCCAGAGCCGGGCTCAGCGCCGGAAAGGAGCGTGGACTGGGATGGGGGGCGGGGATAGAGCGTGCTCGGGGCGGGGGTGGGGGTGTAAGGGTTCGGACCTTTTGGAGGCTGTCTCCCTGGCTGCCGCCGTCGCTGTTCCCACTGGCCCGCGAGTAGGCGCGCCCGTGCGTCAAACGCCGCTGGCCACGGAGAGGGACTCGGGGAGGCTTTTGATGGCGGCGGGCCGCGGGAGCTGGTCGAGGCGGTGCGCAGGGATGCAGGAGGCAGTGGCCTGGCGGCAGAAGTACTGCGGGCTGAACACTCGGTGGAGCCTCCAGCGCTTCTCCACGTGGTGCGTGAGCGCGATGCGGAACAGCTGGTGAAGGACTCAGCGCTGAGCTCGCAGCGCCCGCTGACCTCGAAGGTATGCCTTCTGGTGGGTGCGTGGGCTCCTACGGCTTGTTGTGGCCAGTAGGGTGTAAGCAATAATTACAGCTGCATTGAGTTGGCGGACGTAATTGCTGTTTCGAGACCCTCCTGAGTATACTCTTCCCACTGCCACAGGGACTGGTATGATCCAGACAGTGGTGACTCCATCAGCCTGGGTCCTTGAATGAGGATAAGGATAGTCAACAGAAAGAGCAGGTAGAATACTACTTCTGAGAACTTTCCAGACTAATTTTGACCTCCTCAGTAAAGTGAAATGGGGTCTCTCTCCTAAGTACTCTGTAAGATGAAATACTTGCTCTGTCTTGCAGGTACTCCAGCCAGCCAGGGCCTCATCCTGAGGAGGGGCCTGATCTTCCCATCTGTGTAAAAATGTTGGTTAAAATTGTTTACGCCACAAGAGAACGTTACTTCAGCAAGTACTTATATGGTTTGCAAAACTTCAGAAAATCTCCAGGGCTGGGCTTCCCTGGTGGTGCAGTGGTTGAGAATCCACCTGCCAATGCAGGGGACACAGGTTCGAGCCCTGGTCTGGGAAGATCCCACATTCCGCGGAGTAACTAAGCCCGTGCGCCACAACTACTGAGCCCGTGTGCTGCAACTACTGAAGCCCACGCACCTAGAGCCCGTGCTCTGCAACGAGAAAAGCCACTGCAATGAGAAGCCCGTGCACTGCAACAAAGAGTAGTCCCCCCCACCACAACTAGAGAAAGCCCATGCACAGCAATGAAGACCCAACACAGCCAAAAATAAATTAAATAAATAAATTTATTTTTAAAAAAAAGAAAAGAAAATCTCCAGAATCTGGGCCCCAGTATACTACCCCTCCAGTCACTGAATAGAAAATAAAATCTTTATCTAAGAGACACATCTCCTTTAAGAAACCTAATTGTACAAAGTGATATTTAGAGAAGATCATATTAAAAGTGTGTACTCTATATTCTAAAGTATTTGGACCCTCATACTCCACTTTCTCCATGGACTTTCAAGCAAGCTTTGTTCACAGAGGCCTACTTATGCTTTTTCTTTCCTCAGCAAGTGCTACCATACGAGACCACCCCAATGTACACCCTACCATCTGAATCAGAGTTACTAAATTGCACTTTGTTATCAAAGGTCTCTGTAAGCACTGTCATACTATTCTTCTGCATTTGATGTGACATAGGGGCTGAGAATTTTTACTTTTAGACCATATATGTCCCCTTTTCAATGCAGGAAATCTCTTCCCAACTTTGATAGGAAGAAAAACTTTGTCTCCTTGAGGAACAAAATATATTAAGATCTCACCATATTTTCCTCTGCATATTGGAGCCTGAGAAAGTTTGTGGGTTTTGTGTTTAATTCCAGGAGCTGCGTTGATCCTTATTGTTGGAGTATTGCTTTCGTCCTCTTAACTCAAACCTCTCTATGCCACCATACATTCAGACCAGGTCAACTGCATCCTCATCCCCAATGTTTATATGTGGTCGCATGAAAGAGAACAGAGGAGAGAGAGTGTGTGCTGGGGCAGGGCAAACAGATGGAAGGAGGCACACCAGGTGCCAATGAAACCATATAGCATCAGACAGATTGTGGTTCAAATCCCATGTCTGCCATCTGATTGTCACAATCTACATTTACATTACATTTACAATCTACATCCTCTGTAAGCTTAGGTTTCCTCATCTGTAAATTGGTAATGAAAATACCCACTTCAAAGAGTTATTGGGAGGATCAGTAAAAACACTGAAACAATTAGTATGATGTCTGGTTCTCAGTAAAAGCTTAATAAATGGTAGCTCTCATTGTTCTTATTATTGTTATTGAAGAAGAAAGATGAGGGGGAAATTCCAGCAAAGAAGTCAACAGCCTCAAAATGGAACTATTGGTGAGTTGTCTGTAATGCACTTTCTCTGTGATGTGTGCAAAGCCTCAGACCTCCAAGAAAACTATATGGTAATGTTTTTCCTCTAAGAATTCTATTTTTCTCTCTTTTTGTTTCTTTTCCTTCTTCCAGGATTCATGACTAATTATGGCCACTGCTTTGCTCAAATGTGTTTATTCATTCATTCTTTTATTCATCGATCATTCATTCAAAAAAATATTTACTGTGAATCTGCTTTGTGCCAGATACTGAGCTAGGTGCTAGGAAATAATAGAGGCACAGCCCTGCCTTTATGGAGAGTACAGCCTAGAGAAGGAAGCAGACTAAAGGCTACTACAAAGGTAATTATGTGCCTCCTTTTGTCACAAGCAACAGTGACCCCATGAGCTATTTCACGCAAAGGTCTTAATGAATCCTCCTAGGATTATTCATAACTTATGAAAAACTCCTAAAAAGGTGAAAGCTCAATCCACGTAAGTGAATCTCTAATGGCAGAAGTTCGGTTAATGTGGCACCAAGAGTAAAACATATTTAAATCAAAAGCCGTGCGAGGGCTTCCCGGGTGGCGCAGTGGTTGAGAGTCCGCCTGCCGATGCAGGGGACACGGGTTCGTGCTCCGGTCCGCGAAGATTCCACATGCTGCGGAGCGGCTGGACCCGTGAGCCATGGCCGCTGAGCCTGCATGTCCGGAGCCTGTGCTCCACAACGGGAGAGGCCACAACAGTGAGAGGCCCGCATAGCGAAAAAAAAAAAAACAAACGTGCGAAGAACCCCTCAAATCCCAGCACATGGTTAACTTCTATTCTGCCAGAAACCAAGACTTTGATATTCTTTGCACGAGGTGACTGTTAAACAGGGATGTTCTTAACCCCATGCCCCAAAGTGGCAGTCTTCCTCCTTTCTTTTATAAGCTCAAGACAACTAGAGTCTGTTTTATATTTTAAAGGTAAGAAGGACTTCTTGACTAGATGAGCAAAGAAAGAACCACAATTGGAGGAACAATAGACTTTTTTTCATTCAAAGCTGAGACATTTAAACAAATATATGTGAAATGTAATTAAATTATGAAATGGAATGTGATGACTCGTTGAGTGGAATTAAGTATAATCCTGCTGCACATTAGAATCACCTGGAGACCTCTTTAAACATTCCAATGACCATGCTCCAACCTGGACCAAGTAAATGAACGTGCTTTCGATCTGGACATTGGAATTTGTTTTTCCATTAAATCTCCCAGGAGATTCTGTTACACAGCCAGGGGTGAGAACTACTGGAGCAGAGGAAGATAGTCCCAGGGACTGAAGATGAACCCTGAAGCCTTGCCCCGATTTCCATACATGGGAGGAGTAAAAATGGCAACCTGGCGTGAGACTGGTGTGAGAACAAACAGCTGAACTTGAGAATGGCCCCAGATTGGGCTGTGAGGAGAGGGCCTGACCTAAGCTAGTGCCTCCTTGTTGAGAAGGTAGAGGCTAGGGCTGGTTTGGAAGTATAGGAATTCCTCCACCACAAACACCCTTACTTTAAGTTCTGCTTCAGTTCATGAAGGTTTCTTTGGATAGCTTTTTGGGAACAATGAATATTTTAATTTCAGTGAGTTTTGAAGTAATTCTTTTGGTGATATCTAGAAATAAGGGAAACGGGATTCAGAAATTAAGAATAAAAGACGAAGTTTTGGCCAAGAGGTGTTTTTTATTTGTTTGTTTGTTTTCCTCATGGGTCTCTCCTAAAGGAGAGAAAGCACTAACATAATTAAATGAGGTACGAAACCTAGGGTTACCATTCAGTGCATACAGAGGCCAGGTAGGTAGCACAAATGGTGGTAAAACTACTTGTTGCGCATGGGAAGGCCCAGAAGGCTCCCCTTGTGTAGGGCCCTTACCTCAGAAGCTCTGTTGGCCAAAGTGGTGACTTCCAAAAAATACCCTATGAGAAAGTGATAGTAAGTGAGAGATTGTATGTTTCTTTTGTTTCTTTTTCTGTACTTTTTTTTTTTAACTAATTTAAGTAGCTTGATCATAATATACCATAATGGGTATTCTCTTTGTTGTTTCATCTGTATTGTTTTGTTTCAAAGAATATGAAAATATTTATAAGTCCTTCTATAGTTTCACTTGCATAATGTTAATGTCCCACCCTAATTTCCATAAGAAGCTGGTAAATTCCCCAACCCTGAATTCTACCAAAATGAGGTCTCCAGAATCCTGAATCAAGGAATTAGAAAGAGACACCTGTATTGTGAGAAGCCATTCCAGGTAGTATTTGCAAAAAACCTAATAGTAGTCAAGGCTACTACCCATCCTCGTTCTTTGCATTGCCAAGTTTAAAGACTCTGCTATATAAGCGTAAAAGCATAGCTCAGTTAAGAGTATGGTCCTTTACTTGGGAGCTGATCTGTTAGACTCTGCTATAATATCATTGGGAATTACAGGAAATTGAAGAGAGTTACAGGAAATTGAATTTACCAAAATTCATCTTAAGATGACTATTACTTGTAGTTAAAGAAATATTGTCATGTCTATTTGGGGATGATAAGGTATGGAGAGCATAACTGAATAACAACAGACGGAGGGGAGACCACCTTCTAAAGAAGGTGCTGGCAGTTAAATGCAAGAATTTATGTTAATGAGAGAGTTTCCAAACTAGACTGTTGTCTTCGACATTCTTTTATCTCTTTCCTCTCCTCACGGCTCTTTATTTCTTCTCTCTATAAAGACGGAGTAAATGTTTTTAAAATATGAGCTTAGAAATGTGTCAAATGTTAGTCCTCCTGGGCTGGCCCCATTTTCATTTCCATCTCTGCCTTGAATCTTACCTTCTTGAAGCATGTGGGTTGCCCCTGAATGCTCCTTTAGCCCATTCCCAATATTTTGCCTTCTTTACCTGTTGTGTTGGACAGATTCTAAGGTGGGTTCACCCGGCCATGCTTCCTGTCTCCTGGTATTTATGCTCTTGTATAATCCTTTCTCTTGTGTGTGGGTGGGACCTGTGACTTCTAACCAACAGAATATGGCAAAAGTAAAGGATGTCACCCCCATGATTACATTGTTAATGCAATAACATTAACATGTAATAAGACTATGATTTGGTAGCAGACCTACTCTAGAGCCTTGCCTTGCTAAAATGAGCAGCCATGTTGGGAAGTCCACATGGCGAGGCACTGCAGGAAGTTTGTAGGAGCTGAGGGCAGCCTCCAGCCTCTAACCAGTAAGAAGTCAGGGCTCTCAGCCCTACAACCACAAAGAAATGAATTCTGCCAACCATCAGAGCGAGTTTGGAAGTGAAAGGTTTCCCAGTAAAGCCTTCAGCTGAGAACTCAGCCTAGCTGACATTTTTTTTTTTTTTTTTTTTTAGACAATCATGTTTAATTACCTCACAACTGAAGCTGCCTTTGGGGCCAAGGGACAGGAAGGAGGCAGCGAACCAACTCTCGAGCTGCACTCTAATCCTAGGCTTATTCAACACAATTCTTTACACAACAAAGTACAAACACAATATTATCTAAAATGCTACAAAGTTACAAAACTCAAAACAGAAAATGTATCGTACTGACTGTACAACAAAAGCCAAAAAAGCAATGTACACGTTGCCAAAGTAACCTGCACGACCACCATCAATACCAACACAATGGGGGGTTCTGTGATGACCGGACAGCTAGCTGACATTTTGATTGAAGCCTTGTGAGACCCTAAGCAAAGGACCCAGTAAAGAGGTGCCCGAACTAAAACTATGAGATAGTAAACGTGTGTTGTTTTAAGCTCCTAGATTTGTGATCATCTGTTACACAGCAACAGAAAACTATTACATCTATCCAGAAACACAAATCAGGATGATAAAGATGAGTCAAGTTGGGACTAGGTGTAAGTTGTAACACTCCATCTTATCTGTAGCATTTGCTCTGTGATCGGGGCTTATGGCTTTCAGCAATTCATTTATAAAAGGTTTGGTCTGTGGGAGTTATCACTAACTTATAAGAGCCCCTCCAAGCTGAAAAACAAGTGGTATTCAGGCAATATGAGGGCACCTTTAAAGAGTAAACATACTTTACTTCATTAAAGAAAAATGGGTCAGTGGAATTCATCACCTGTTCACCAGCATGAGAGAGGGTAGCTTTACCCTGTGGATGTTGGTTTGTTCTTGTAGTTACTATAGTCAATATGAGACAGGATGAAAATTCAAGTGTTGGAGCCAGACTAGTTCATGTCTTTTGAAGGCAATTTTAAAATAGATTGATCGCCTGAAAAATGCAAGTGAAAAATGCCAGTCAACTCAAAATAGTATCTATCATCTATGCACAGATTAATCCCATCTAAATTGTTACCTACCTTTTAAATAAAGGATCAAGAGAGTCCTTGTATGTGCACACATCTTTGAAATGATGCCACTGAGTCTAGCTGTGTGAGTTCCCTTTGTAGGAAATAAGTGGCAGTCCTGGATGACAGATGACATTGCTTAATAGAAATCAAATACGGGGTGTAGGAAAGAGAACTCTTAGAAAAAACTCACCAAATGCAAGAAGGTGTGATACTTTTACCTAGTATTCTCTATGTAGAGAAATTTAGGAACATTAACTTTTCTTCAGATACTACTTTCTAGGACAGTCCAGAGTTGAACATAATTTATAGCCAAGGAAAGCTGGAGACATTGTGATTTAGAGTTAAATATCTGCAGTGATGATTACATAGCTAGCAATTATAACTGATGCTTATATATAGTTTTATAAGTGTGTTTGTGTTAATGACCTTTGAAATGTAAGGCTAAGATATTACATTATTTTCATTTGGAGAGAGGGAAAGAGAAATAAAGAGAAAGAGAGAAGCAGGGGAGGGGAGAGAGAGAGAGAGAGAGAGAGAGAGAGAGAAAGCCAAGATGACAAGATGAAAGTGGAGGCTTTACACTTTCTTCCCTAAGGATTTATCATCATCCTGCCCCATTTTATTAACACCTGTACATATGTGGAGACCGAACTTTTGCCCATCCACCACCCACCCAGGAACACCAAGGAGAAGGAGATTCATCAGCTTTTGTTGAGAAAGTCCTGATTCTTTACATCCGTCCTCCTTCCCGAAGTAAAGTATAAGCACTAAGTTTTGAATCTTGGAGCACTAGAATTGATTCTTTGAGGAAGAAACCAGGGCCCAAAAAGGTAACGCATCTTGTCCAATAAGAATGAGTTGGCCAGTGGTAGAAGCTACCTACCATTCCTGAGGTTTCACTCTCTTCTAGCCATATCACACATATCATCTTTAATGCTTCCAAGAAGCTTTATGCATTTAAGGAAACCAAGGCTCAGAGAGTTTAAGGTACTTGCTCATAGCTGCACCATTAATAAATGGAATATGAGGCATTTAAAGCCAGGTCTGTTTAATTCTAAAGCCCATAGTCCTTCCATTAACCTAGGCCACTTCTTGAGATTCCAGGATTATTTTTAAATTCCCAGTTATAGCAACTTTCTTATCAAGGAGTCTGAGCCCAGATTTCTAAGTCAAAGGGAAAGTCAAAATTGGTCTTTATGTTATGAGGATTTATCTAGAGATTGTTTCTCTTACACACATAGCTAGAGCTTGGGCTTGTGAGAAGATAGGACAGCTGCTCTCTTGTGGAGGAGTCTGTATGTGTGTGTGTGTGTGCACACGCACGTGTGCCTATACTCACACGTGAACACATGGTCCTACTATAATAGGTGCAGCAAAACTTGTATGCTCTCTCTGATGTTTCTGCATAGTGATGTATTTTTATTTTTTGGCCTTTATATGAAGTTCAGCTTTTCATTGTCTCTACATGCAGGCTTTCACAAGCAGCATTAAAGATGCCTGTTGGAAAGTTACAGTGACCACACAATGGCCAGCGTGAGACATTTCAGTCCTGGCTAGACTGCTTCATTAGGGCATCAGTCTGTCATGGAGCCTGAGCTTCCTTGCTGTTTCCCCTCAGGAAAGGCAGTGGAAGTTCACAGGCACTGAAGGACCCCATCAAAGACACCAGACTTTGGGTGGAGCCAGAGTATAACGTGCCATGATTCAATGTGACAAATGGAAGCTTTCCTTGGCATTTCAACAACAGAAGGTGCAGATAGACACAATAGTCTCTCAGCCATGCTTTTTTGAGCCAGGGCCCTCGGCTGGATGGATGCTCAGTAGCAGGCCGTCTCTGCAGTGAGAATACAAGCAAAGGATGTTCGGGCTTTGCTTGGGCAGGTGTCTCCAAAGGGAGGGGAACATGACTCATGACACTTGAGCTAAGTTGACACTGCTGCCATCACCCTTGGAAAGCAATTTGTGGGCAAAGATCTAGGCTGTTTATAAAAAATTACATGAGCAGCAGCTTTAACCTCAGGAGGCTTCATAGGGATAGATAAAAAGGAGGATTACAGAAGCTAAAGCTTTTGTTTAAAGAGAGATTACAAAGCATTTAGTTCGGATCAAGTTGGCCTAAAGCTTAACTGCTAAAATGTGCCCCTTTTCTCTGCTCTGTCATGAGTTTTGCTCTTAAATTTAGTGCTCAAATGTGAAGATGAAGCTCAGACTTTATTTGGAATGACTGCAGATTAGGTTGTTGGTCTCTCTCCTTTCTGTTAATATGAATTCAGAAAACATGAGGATTAGAAGAGATTCTAATCACTTGCCCAACATTAGTTTTTCTAGTAACAAGGGCAAGAGATTTCTAAGTACTTGAATGTGGAAAGGAAATCACGCAGCAGATTTTCATAAAGTTGTGGTTTCTGTGTTCGAAATTGTCCAGTGTCGACTGCCCGAGTTAGGAAAGTAAAAACTATAGGTTTAAAAACAATCTATTTCCTCCTTCTGAGACTGAATTGGATTGACTGCATGGCTGATCCAGTGACTGCAAAAGCCTACACATTCAGGAGGTGACTTTAAAAAATGAGTTGACTAAAACTCAGACAATTTGTCAACTATTTGTAGAATTGGCCTTTGTTCAGCTAGAGATCTTTCTGATCTTCTCTATGTCAGGGAGCTTTTCTGCTTCAGTGAATCATTCCCTTCCTTTGGGAATTAAAATCTAAAGAAAAGTGATAGAATTCCAATGGAATCATATACAAAATTAGCACCTGGTGAGTCTTCAGGAGGTTCAGCTGAAAAATTGAAAGCAGATGGCCCTACAGGAGGGGATTCTGTTGCTTCTGCTTTCAAAGCACCTTGAATGGAAGCCTAAACAGTCAACACACCTGTGTGTCATGCTGATTTCATTACCATACCTTAGTGGCTCAGGAAAAAAAAAAGAACGCTTTCATAGAAAGTGACTCCAGATGCTCTAGATTCCACAGTAGCAGAAATCCCTAAGTCAATGTTATTTTTTGAGTTTCTTTGGAAAGCATTATCCTTAACAGGCTGGATGAAATGTCCAGTGTTCCATAAGTGTTTTCACTATGAATGAGATGGGGCTTGGCGATCACTTTTTATTCAAATGATATTTGTTCATGCCATCTACATACTAGGCACTGGTGGTAGATGGAGAATATAAAAGCACAATACCTCTTCCCATGAAGCTCATGAAATGATAAAGTAGTAGTTCTCAAAGGATGGGGGAGGGGTAGTTCCTGGACCAATATCTAAGAGCACCTCATAGGAATTTGTTAGAAATGCCATTTCTCGGTCCTGACCCCAGACCTACTGAACCAGGAACTATGGTAGATGGGCACATCAGTATGGTCTCAAAAGGCTCCAGTTGATTGGATGCAGGTGCCACTGAAACGGAGAAACCAGGTATTGAATTAAAATTACAATGTTGGGAATGTAACAAGCAAGAAGAAAAACTACTGTGAAAACTTAGAAAAAGTAGAGTTAACTTACAGACAGCATATTATGCGTGCTAATTATAAAGGCATGAGGTCTCTGGTAGTTGGAAGTAGAACCGATATCTTCCAAAGTAGCAAAACTTCCCCATCATGATGTGCATTTTCTACTCTGTAAGTAAAATCTGTGAATCTTATGGTCCTTCAATGCTATATGGCATTTCCTTCCACTCCAGGTTCAAGTCAAAGCTCCAGAATCACTGATAGGGGTGATACTTTTTATAGGGAAGCGATGAGGTGTTGATCCTGTCCCAGGGCCTGGTGAGAAGCTATCCTGACAGCTCTATTCCAGATTAGGGACGTGGAACATGGGTGGAGCCCTCCTCGAGGCCCTTGTGAGAAGCAGAAGCCCCGCTACACTTACTGTCGCGTTCTGAAACCCAAATCCTGGGCTCTCTGTTACGCAGTCTGGGCCTTGCTAATAAATGATTTTAGAAAGATCATATGATATGAGGTGATGGAAGTACTTGCCTTTACGTCTAAAACACTGGTTCTCAGCCATGGCTCTACAAATAAAGACCACTCAGGGAGCTTTAAAAACGTACCTAAGCCAGGGATTGAGTTCCAGAGATTCAGCTAATCTGAGGAAGAGCCCAGGCATCATTATTTTTAAGGAAATCTTCAGGCAAATCTCACATGCAGCTGGGTTTGAAAAGCACTCAGCCTTGCAACTCAAATTGTGGTTCATGGACCAGATGCATCACGTCATCAGGAAGTTTGTTAGAACTGCAGAATCTCAGGCCCCAACCCAAGCTTGCTGAACCATAATCAGCATTTTAACAAGACCCGCAGGTGATTGCTAAGTGCATTAAAGCGTGAAGTGCTGGTCTGAAGGGTTTGTGATTGATTCCTCTCTTATGAGGTGTCTGTTCCCCTAATGTGAAATCATATCACATACATTATCAAGCACAGCCTGAGTGTGATTTGGTATGCCTCAGGTATCTGTAGTTTGTCCTGAAACATGTACTTTTATGTGGATTAATGCCCGAGAAGAGTTCTTTGAGCATATGGAAACATTCACATCAGAAGCTGCTTGTTTGGTTTAGGGGGCATATACTGAAATGGTCTCATGGCCATTCTGGGGGTGATTTTAAGAGCAAATTGGAAGTTTTCTTTACAAACCTCACATGCAACTTGTAATTCGAGGAAAACTATACCCGGTAGTATGCTCTGCTGTATAAGCAACAAGCTACTGTCTAAGGTTAAGTTATTGATTTTAATGACTCTTACAGTCATGTTTATCTTTACAATAACTATGTAAGTAAAGTATTATGACCATTTTTGCAGAAGGCAACTGAAGTCCAGAAGGGTTAAATCGCCTAAAGTCACTCAACTAATAAACGGCTAAGTGATAATTCAAACCAAGCCACGGAGACAGCAAAAATGAAGATCTTTTCATTATTCCAATTTGATTTCTTTAATCCTGAAAGCTTTAGTAAAGCATCACTCTTCTCCTTTATACCGCGTCTAGAATGTATAAATCATTCACTTCTCTTAGTATGAATAAATGATAATTGATTGTAACTTTTCAAAACTGTCCTTCATCATCTGCCGAAAGGCCAAACCATCTGTATTTAGTCCCAGCATGGCCTTCATCTAATCAAAGTGCTTATTTTGGGAGCAGTCACTTTTGAATGTTAATAAACTATAGGCAAATTTGATGGGATTTGGCATGTTTTGGAATTAGATAAAAAGCACCTGTATGCCATTTCTGGTTCTTTCCTTAGTGCTACCAAATTAAGTCAATGATAGCCCTTGTCAGGCAGCAGAACACTGAACTGTGGGTGCATGCATCTTTTTATAAATTAAAGGTACGATTTTAGAGTTCTCTCATTACTCTGGACTTGATGTATACACGAAGAAAGCAGCAAAATTAGAGTAACAAAGCCTGTCTTAAAAAGGCATTTAGTCACCGTAGTTCTCTTTGGTGGAAATGACCTTGGCTGCATCTTTCATGCACCCTTGCATTTGGTTTAGGATGCATAATTCATACAGCAATCAATTAGCTGACTGTAGAGCCTGCAACGAGAGAATATTTCATATAAATCATTGCTTGCTAAATTGCTAGGACAATTAATGAAGTAGGAAATCTGTGGACATCAGTTTGGAGGCAACACAGGTTCATCAAAAGCAAATCAGTTTCCTCCACCTCTTGGAAAGGAATTGCACACAAAGAAAACACCAGATATAATTTAATCACTATTTCTTAGGAAGGGCTTGATGAAGATAATATTATTTGCTGTTTTTATGAATGTGAACAAGTGCCTAACATAAGTGGCTCATTTATTTCGCTTAGGGTACTCAATCAACAATGCCATTCTATGAATTAAAATACAGCAATCAAATAAGTACTCCTGCAAGTGAAGCATCTATAATCTAGCACAGGGGGCCTCAAAATGAGACTTCTGGTAGGTCCTGTGGGTCCATAAGGTGGCCTGTAGACTCTTTTAAAATGCAAATCATCTCAGCATGCATTAGTTGAGCTTCAAATGCTATTTTCATTAATTATTTCCATGTGTGTCACATGCACTCTAGAGCACTCCAATTTGCCTGTGTCTCTTAGAAGTAAAGCAAGCCTACTTTTGGCATGTGTGCTAGATAAAGCTATCCTTTTTTGTTTTTTAAATATATATTGTTCAAAAATAATTTGAAACCATGCTAAGAGTACAGAAACACCTTTTTTATATCTATTACAGATTTTTGGTTTGCAGTTACCTTGAGGTTTTTGTATAGCAGTCTATATGCATACGTGATTGTTTTAAGTTGCTGATCTCTTAATTTCAAACGCATTTTAAATACCCTGCATCTGTACTCTCCTCCCCTCACGGTTACTGTTTTTGATATCATATTTTACATCTAATTGTTTCGTGTATCCCCTTATTGTGGATATAGATGATTTTTACTACTTTTGTCTTTTAACCTACTAGCTTTGTTTGTGGATGATTATCTACCTTTGCTATATGCTTGCCTTTACTGCTTTTTCATTCTGCAATTTTCTGAATTCTCGCTGTGGTCTTTTCTTTTTTGCCTAGATAAATTCCTTTAACATTTCTTGCAAAGATGGTTTGGTGGTGCTGAATTCTTTTAGCTTTTGCTTGTCTGTAAAGCTTTTGATTTCTCCATCAAATCTGAATGAGAGTCTTGCTGGGTAGAGTATTTTTGGTTGTAGGTTTTTCCCTTTCACCACTTTAGATATATTGTGCCACTCCCTTCTAGCCTGCAGAGTTTCTGCTGAAAAATCAACTTATAGTCTTATGGGAGTTCCCTTGTATGTTATTTGTTGTTTTCGCTTGCTGCTTTTAGTATTCCCTCTTTAATTTTTGTCATATTGATTACAATGTGTCTTGGTGTGTTCCTCTTTGGGTTGATCCTGTATGGGACTCTCCCTGCTTCCTGGACTTGGGTGATTATTTCCTTTCTCAGGTTAGGGAGGTTTACAGCTATTGTCTCTTCAAATATTTTTCTCGGGCCCTTTCTCTCTTCTTTTTCTGGGACCCTTATAATGCAAGTATTATTGCACTTGATGTCATCCCAGAGGTCTCATCCTGTCCTCATTTCTTTTCATTCTTTTTTCTGTTCTGCAGTAGTGATTTCCACTACTCTGTCTTCCTGCTCACTGATCCATTCTTCTGAATAATTTAGTCTACAATTTATTCCTTCCAGAGTATTTTTTATTTCAGTTATTGTATTCTTCGTTTCTGTTAGGTTGTTCTTTATTTCTTCTCTTTATTAAAAACTTCTAACTTCTCAGTGTATCCATTCTCCTCCCACTTTCCTTGATCATCTTTATGACCAGTACTCTGAACTCTTTCTCTAGTAGACTGCTTATCTCCACTTCACTTAGTTCTTCTGAGGTTTTATCTTGTTCCTTTGGCTGAAACATATTCCTCTGATGCCTCATTTTGTCTAGATTTCTATCTGTATTTTTATGTATGTGGTAGGTTAGTTACGTTTCTCCACCTTGGAGAAGTGGCCCTCTGTAGGAGGCATCCTATGCATCCCAGCAGTGCACTCCCCTTTCGTTACCCAAGTTATATGCTCTACAGGTTCCCCCTAAGAGAGCTACGTGGGTCCTTCTGTTGTAGTGGGCTAACTGGTCAGGCTGGTAAGCCCCTGGTCTGGTTAGTTGCCAGGCCCTGCCTTGTGCGGATGCTTCTGGCTGATGTTTAGTGGGGCCTGGTCACTAGGTGGCTTGTTGCAGAATCCTAGGGGGCCCAGGGGCTAGTGCTGGCTCACTGGTGAGCAGAGTCAGGGTCCAGAATAGTCTGGGGCTGTTGCCCACTCACTAGCTGGTGAAGCCAGATCCTGGGGTTAGTGCAGACTGCTGGTTCCTAGAGTCTGGCTGCAGGGCCCAGGGATCCAGAGCTCACTTCAGCTTGTTGCAGGGGGGATAGGGGGAGTGGTCGGTTCCTGATACAGTTGGACCTGGGGTCTGGGGTGTCCCACAGGTTGCCTTGGCCTGTTAGTGCACTGGGCCAGGGCCCAACTGGTCCTAGGCTAGGGTCTGGCCTGCATTGTGCGATTGTAGTTTTCTTGCTTCTGGTGTCTGCCCCCTGGTGGGTGAGGCTGGTCTAGAGGCTTGATCTGGCTTCCTGGTGGGAGGGGCCAGTGCCTGTCTACTGGTGGGTAGAGCTGGGTCTTGGCCCTCTGGTGGGCTGGGCTGTGTCTGGGGTAGAGCCCAGAGGTGGTTACGGGGTCTTTAGTCTTTAGCCAGCCTGTCTGCTGATGGGTGGGGCTGTGTCCCTGCCCAGGTAGTTGTTGGGCCTGAGGAGTCCCAGCACTATCATTTTCAGGCTGTTGGGTGGGGCCAGGTCTTGGAGCTAATGATCCAAGATGTCAGCAGCAGTGTTCACGTGGCTGAATATTCCCTCATATGTCCAACACCAGTGTCTTCATCCCCAGAGTGAGCTGCAGCCTCCCTCACCCCCTCCCCTCCCCAGGAGACACTCCAAGACCAGCAAGTAGGCCCAGCCCAGGCTCCCATCAAATTACTCCTTTTGCCCTGGGTCCCAGTGCACATGAGATTTTGTGTGCACCCTTTAAGAGTGAAGTCTCTGTTCTCCCCAGTCCTGTGAGGCTCCTGCAGTTAAGCCCTGCTGGCCTTCAAAGCCACGTGCTCTGGGGGCTCCTCTTCCTGGTGCTGTACTCCCAGGCTGGGGAGCCTGACATGGGGCTCAGAACACATGCTCCTGTGGGAGAAATTCTGCAACAGAATTTTTCTCCCATTTGTGGGTCAGCCACCTGGAGGGGGGGGTATGGGATTTGAGGGTATCACGAGTCTACCCCTCCTACCTGTCTCGTTTTGGTTCCTTCTTTATGTCTTTAGCTGCAGAAGATCTCTTCTGGTAGGTTCCAGTCTTTTTCATCAATGGCTGTTCTGCAGATAGTTGTGCTTTTGGTGTGCTCATGAGAGGAGGTGAGCTCTCTTGGCTGCAGTCTCCAGAAACACCTTTTTAAATGACTGATTGTGCAGACAAGAGTCACATACATGTTACTTTTATTAAATGATAAATGACATCAAATGTGGTAGCCTTAATATATAGGTCCACGGGTATAACTTGGCTTCACCTCATAATCACCTAAAGAATTTTTTTTTTTAAATTTTTATGCCTACGGCCTGTCTCCTGAAGGTATTGATCCAATTAATCTAGTCTAAGGCCTTGCAACAGCATTTTTAAAAACTCCTGAATTGAGTTGAATGTTCAGGCAAGTTTGGGAACACATTTATTGATAGTATGTATGTGGCAGTGTGCCTCAAACTTGAAGGTGCATACAAATCACCAGGCGCATCTTGTTCACTCTCAGATTTTGATTCCATAGGTCTGGGGTTGGGACTCAGATGCTATACATCTAACAGGCTCATAGGTGATGCTGATTTTACTGGTCCTTGGACCACCATTTGAGTTGCAAGAGGTGGGCAGTGGTTCTCACACCTGGCTGCCCATTGGGATCAACTGGAGATTTTTTAAAATCCTGCTGCCTAGGACCCACCCCAAAAATTCTAAACTAATTTTTGTGGTGTGCAGCGTGTGCATCTGTTTTTTATCGCTGTTGTTGTTTCCTTGCTTTGTTAAAAGCTTTCCAGATGATTCTAATGTATGCAAAGTTTGAGAGTTACTGGTATAGAGGAGTGATTCTCAAGCTTGTTCAAACATTAGACATTGCAGGGGAGTTTTAAAAATATACTAATACTCCAGACCCAGACTAGGCTAATCAAATCAGAACTTCTAGGGAGTGGGACTAGGCATAAAGGTATTTTAAAGGCATGCCTTATGATTTTTATGAAGAGTCAAGTTTGAGAAACCTCAGTATAGATGAGGCTGGGAAGTATGTTAGAGCCCAGGCTTTGAAGAAAAGTCAAAGCAAGGTTCTGTCTCCTTCTATGCCATTTTCTGGCATGTTCACAATAGCAATGAAAGTATAAAATAAAGAAAAAGAAATATTAGAGGGTCTTATACAACCAAACAAGACATGAAAGGAGATTACAATTAACAGAGAAAACTCACAATACTTCTGGATTATTAATTTCCTTGTTTGACCAAATAATCCTTAATTTCAAAGACAGTATAGGATGACTTTTTAAATAATGGAAATACATAACTATACAACTCATGGAAATAAGGAAGACCAAATAAAGTTTTTGAAAAAGGAAAATGTGGGGAATAATCTTTCAGATATCAAAATATGCCGTAAGATCATAAGACCATAATAATTTAAAATATTCCAGGGAATTCCTTGGTGGTCCAGTGGTTAGGACTCGGCATTTACACTGCAAGGGCCTGGGCTTGATCCCTGGTTGGGGAACTAACATCCTGCAGGACGTGGTGAGGCAAAAAAGAAAAAAAAATCCACTTTGGGCAGAATAATAGAAAGTGAAAGAGAAAGAGCAAAAACTGGATCTGTAAACTGTATAAAAATTTTCTAAAGGTAAAGATGTCATTATAAATCAGTTGGGAAATTATTAGCTGCTTAAAAAACAGAGTTGAGACATTTTGAAAATAATAAAATTGGATTCTACCTCATTTCATAGACTAAAATAAGCTCCAGAAGGAGTAAAAGCTTAAGAAAAGAATTGTTTTAACCTTGATATAAGGAAGGCCTTCTCAAAAAAAATTCAGAAACATATTGAAAAAAATGGACAGATTTGGATGCACACACACACACTTTTGTTCCCTGAAAAACAATAAAAACAAGGTTTTTAAAAACAAGCAATGTTCCAAATAGTCAGGAGATTGAATACATACATATATAAATGCACTATCTCCTGAAGCCTCAACAGAGTACCATAAAGATATATTTTAACATGTTTAATTTCGTAAGGATGAGGAGGGTGAGAGATAAGGGGGACTGGCAATACACTTCTTCAGTCTAGAAATCAGAAGAATGAGTGTGAGAACTGAAGCAGAAAACAGAAACAAAAATGCCAAAACAAAAAAACTGGTTGCTAAATTTGAAAGCTAAAAATTAAGGAAATGTTTTAAATGACACGATCTCCAAAGTCTCAGGAATTAGTGGCATCAGGTACTTCCAATTGTGGAAGTGAATGAGAGGGAACTAAAATAAGGAGAATTGTTTCAAAATTCCATAAGAAGCAGAAGCTGATCCCCTCTTGCACTTTGCCTCATCCTCACCCCGGCAGAGGGCTGGAAGTTTGCTTTTGCCTTGAACAGAGGGTCTCTGTGTCACCGTGCATTCTAAGGCAGAGTACTGGAAACGGATATTAAAGGGATGAAGTTTTACTGAAGGCTGACATCCTCTTAGCTCTCTTCTTTTTTCATCAGCCCCTGGAACCCCTGGCAGCCACGACTTTATCCTGCAGGCAGGAGACTGGATGGATCTTCCCTGGGGAATGTGACCAGCACAAGAGAAAAGTCCTAAAGAGATGAATATAAGGGGCTCCTCAATACAGTAGCCAAACCATGGGGAACTCCCTGGCGGTCCAGTGGTTAGGACTTCGCACTTCCACTGCATAGGGCATGGGTTCGATCCCTGGTCGGGAAACTAACATCCTGCCTGCCAGACAGCAGGGCCAAAAACAAAAAAAGAAAAGGAAAGCATCCAAACCACATTTTCTTGTAGCGAGTCCCACAATCAGTCCCACTCACCCGTTTAAAACTTCCTACAGCTTTCCCATAGTCTTAAATATAGCAGACAATCAAGGGTTACAAAACAGTGGAGGAAGACTTTGATACGAAAAAGAAAGACTGAAATGAAAGAACTGAACAAAAACAAATTGGAAGCAGTAGACCATGCAAAGAGCTGAAAATGTAAACAAACACATACTACTATCAATATTCTCAGAGATGGATACAACATCAAAAGCACAGGCAAGGAAAGCAAAAATATGTAAGTGGGGCTATATCAAACTTTGCTGTGTAGCAAAGGCAACAATCTAACAGAGAGAAAAGACAGCCTATGGAATGAGAGAAAAATTTTGCAAACCATACATCTGATAAGGGGTTGTTATCTTTATTTATAAGGAACTCCTACAACTCAATAGTAAAAAAAATAAAAAATTAAAAAAATAACCCATTTAAAAAATGGGCAAAGGATCTGAATAGACATTTCTCCAAAAAAGGCAAACCAATAGGTGGCCAATAGGTATTTGAAAGGATGTTCAACATCACTAATCACCGGAGAAATGCAAATCAAAACTACAGTGAGATGCAGTGTTCCACGATAAGAATCAGAACGAATGAAAGGTCCACCTTCTTTTGTTTGTTTGTAAAGCAAAAGAGTGACTGTGAAAGTGAGAATGGAGGGGAGAAGCAGCAGGACACCTCACCTGCAGACCTTCTTGAGGCGGATCGTTCATAGGAGAAAAATCCATGTGGATGTCGTGGACCTGGAAACCGACTCTTTTAAAACTACCAGTGTGGGGTCTTCCCTGGGAGGGCAGTGGTTAACAATCCGCCTGCCAGTGCAGGGGACACGCGTTCGAGCCCTGGCCCGGGAAGATCCCACATGCTGCAGAGCAACTAAGCCCGTGCGCCACAACTACTGAGCTTGTGCTCTAGAGCCCGCAAGCCACAACTACTGAGCCCGCATGCCTAGAGCCCGTGTTCCGCAACAAGAGAAGCCACTGTGGTGAGAAGCCCTTGCACCACAGTGAAGAGTAGCCCCCGCTCGCCACTAGAGAAAGCCCACGTGCAGCAATGAAGACCCAATGCAGCCAAAAATAAAAATAAATAAAATATTTATTAAAAAGATAAAAATAAAACTACCATTGTGCATGGCACACCTTCATGCACATCCAAGGTTGCATGAATTTCAATCTGAAGTACTGCTGGCAGGGGGGAAGTTCCTAATTTTGAAAAAAAATAATAAAGGCTTTCAGGTCCTAGAAATGTAGAAGAGGACTGGAGACTGCAGAGAGCCAGGGGAGATGTAGCTGAGAGTCGGCTGTTTCAAAGCCAACTCATTGCTTGTGGGCCCTACTGAGAATGTTGGTCTCCATTCTAAGATCAGTGGGAATTCCTTGAAGTAAATATAGGTAGAACAAGGTCAGATTTACATTTTGAAACATTATGGAAAATGAATTTACTTTAGAAATGTAGATGCAGGGAGAATAAGATATGTTTCCATCATTCCAGGCAGAGTAGTACAAGTGGTAACAGAGAGAAGCAGACAGATTTAATGGATACTAGAAGATAAAAATTGATAGAAGTTAGTGATTTGGGGATGGGGGGAAGATGGAGATAAAGGTATCCAAGAATGACTTCTAGGTTTCTAGTTTGCAGATCTAGAATTTTTTTTCATTATTTTCTCAATAAAAAGGTTTTTCTGAAAAAAAAATGATATAATGGGAAATTTTAAAATAAACCTTTTATTTCTTTTTATTTTTTTGCTGTACGCGGGCCTCTCACTGTTGTGGCCTCTCCCGTTGCAGAGCACAGGGTCCAGACGCGCAGGCTCAGCGGCCATGGCTCACAGGGCCAGCCGCTCTGCGGCATGTGGGATCTTCCCGGACCGGGGCACGAACCCGCATGCCCTGCATCGGCAGGCGGACTCTCAACCACTGCGCCACCAGGGAAGCCCTTAAAATAAACCTTTTAAAAGAGGGAACATAAATCTTCAAAAGTAGACAGTTTAGGGTTTTGTTTTTTTTAGGGGATCTGGAATTTAAAATCATGTTTACAATGTGAACATAGGTAAGACAGCAAAAGGATTTTTTTTTAAAGAAGACGACTAATATTTAATATTTAATAACCTGTAAAATGTGTTTTTAAAAAATGAGATGTTGCACCCCAAGTATCTTGCCTCTGAAATATAACATTGGCCATTTCTCCAGAGTCACCAAAGCCAATACCTTTCCATTGCAATCCTCAAAGCAAAACCATTTCTCCAGTGAACAATAGGGCTCCTATCTTAAAAAGTCAGCTCTGAACACCACAGAGAAAGTAATTGAATTCAACAGCAGTGTTATTTTTTGCCCTGTGCATCTTCCACCATATGAAAACTGAAAGTAATACTGTATCATCAAATTCTCCACTTTCTCACATAGTTCATCTGGTCAAAGAGAATCAAATACCACATCACTTAAGCACCATCAATTCTCCTGTGGTTATTTTACAAATATTTTTCTTTTTCTCTACTCTTATATAGCACATAAAATTTTCATATAGTTGAAATGAACTGTGCAGAGAAAAAGGTAAATGCCAGCAGGCATCTAAATACTGTAGCATCTGTTATATTTTACACTCTGTAATCACAAATCTTATAAAGCTTCATTGCATTTGAGGCTAGATTTTTCACAAATTATTGAAGATTGATAGCTATAGTAATTGTCATTACTTTTATTTTTATTATATTGAATTATACAGACTTTCTTCTATCTTTTTTCTTTGTTGTAATGTCTTTTTCTGAAATACAATTTCCAATGTCTGCTTTATATTTTGTTGTAAAAGTCTAAAGTTTATATGATAGAAATTAACATTTTTAAATTCAGTATCCAAAATCTATTGGGGGTGTGTGTGCACTTATTTGTGTGTGTGCATGCATACACATGTGTGTAGCATTGCTAATTATTAAAGTCTTTGCTAAAGCACTTAGAAAAAATGGGTTGGAACAGAAATAGTAAAATGAATTACTTTGAAAGAATTTTAAAACTGAGATGGAAAGCACCATCAACTCTCTGATTTAGTTTTGTTGTTTGTCATGATACATAAGCAGGGCTAGTTTTAAATATTTGAAGGTTTTAAACTTCTGATAACATGCATATATCCATTCTGTGTCACCTGCCCTCTTAAGGCCTGCATTCAGTACAAGGAGCAAACCTCAGGTGCCACATAAAGGCTTAGGTCGCCTTTCCAGACTGATTTCATTTTTCCTTTCTTTTAAGTTGTAGACCCTAAGTGAGTATCATCTTTTCCCCTCGTTTATTTATTTATTTTTTTTGTGGTATGTGGGCCTCTCACTGTTGCGGCCTCTCCCGTTGCAGAGCACAGGCTCTGGACGCGCAGGCTCAGTGGCCATGGCTCACGGGCCCAGCCACTCCAGGGCATGTGGGATCTTCCTGGACTGGGGCACGAACCCGTGTCCCCTGCATCGGCAGGCGGACTCTCAACCACTGCGCCACCAGGGAAGCCCTCTTTTCCCCTCTTTTAATCAACTTGTCAGATTTCATCTCATTCACCCACTTTCAGGGCTAAGTTATTAAGCACTTACTATGTGCTTGGTACTATGTTAAGTGCTGTTATGGAAATAAACCCTTGTAAAACCCCATCTTCACAAAAGAACCACATCTGGTAGGTAAAATCATCTGCAATTTATAGACAAGGAAACGAAGGTGCAAAGAGAGCCAAGAACTTTGCCCAACACTATTTAATCAAGTCTCCAACATTACTCTACCACAAGGCCACTGTGTATGGTGAGCCATGGTGTATACTGCACAACTCCAGGAATGCCATTCACAGAGCCTATTATATGAATGGTATCCCTTGGAGCTATCCAGTGCCACAGCCCTGTATCTATCTCAAAAGTCTAATCTCTTTTTACTGCACTGTATTTCCATCTCACTAACTCATTCATATTAAAATAACAAGATTAAACAGGAGTTGGGGAAAGAAAAAATAGTAAGAGTTGAGTTTTGCACTGCACTTCTTGAAAACACCACTAATATTTCTACAGAATTATTTTAAGTAATTTGATGCTTAAAGCAACAACTCTTTCATATTTCCATTCTTACAGAAAAAGTAGTTTATGATCATTTGTAAATAACCTAAGTACAAGCTAAAATATCATTATGGGCTGCCTTTGTAAACGTTATACTATGTAATTTTTTATTATCACTGCCTGAACTAACTAGGGAGCCTGAAATGATCTTTTGACACTCAGAATTAATCATATGTTGATGTGTAGGTTGACACTCATTTGAAGGGGAAGTATGTCTCTTTAGCATTTTAATCTACTTATAAACTTCTCCATTTATTCAGAATTGTACATCTCTAATTGATTACATAAATAGTGCACTTTCCAAATAAAAGACATATTAAAATAGTGAACATCTGCAGAGACATGGTTAAATGAGCAAAGACAGTTCAAAGGCATTTCCTGTCCTAATTTCTTGCAAGTTGACAGACAGTGCCCCAAAACTCTCTATCAGATCCAGAATGAACTAATAAACTAATCAGAGCATAACAAGTCTTTGACAATTGTCTTCATAAGAGAACTATAAGTACATTTAAGCAGCACTCAGGGGTATTTCTTGTTAAACACGTGAACTTGCTTTGAGAAATATTGTTAAATATTGATAAATTCATGGAATGTACTATTTTCACCAGTGATTAGGGCTCCAGGAACAGTGAAATGAAGAGATATATTCATTTCCCCTTGGAACTGCAAACTCCCAGACAATAAAGTCCTCACTGAGTCTGCTCAGAACTTCTTACCCTTAAGTTGTACCACTGAGGTTCCCATTTACCTAGTTATTGATAGAAACTCTTTGGGGTCTTTGATCATGTACCGTGTGGTCATGGTTCTGTTAGGCTGTTGTAAGTTCACTTCTCAGGAAAATCCTTTCCTTCAGTTCATGACTTTGTAGAATGCCAAGTTGCTAAGGCAAATCCAGAAAACTGTAACAATAGTAAAATTTGTTAACCAAAGTCATTACCTCATGCCTAAGGGAGCACATAAACCATAAAGCTGTAAGGATTAATGACAATTGGTAAACAGAGAATTACGCTCATAAATAAATATCGATAATTAAGAAATATAAGCAGTGTTTTTCAAACTGTTCCACTTGTGACTGTATAAGCGTTTGTTAAGTTACTTCAACCCCATTTAATATGAGGGTACTTTTTTCTTTTATGGGAATTATTAGCTATACCAACATAATGTCTAAATATGGAAAAGAAAACCTTCTAGGTCATATTAACAATAATTGATATGGTGTATGCAAAATCAGGATAAATTGTGCCTGTTTCTCTAAACAAACAAAAAGTCTTCAAAAGAATTTTAAAAATCTATCAAAATATTCCCCTTTCCCTTTTCCTCCTCTTCCTCTTCTTTCTGTTTCTTTTTTCATTTTAAATTCAAGTTATAAACCAAAAGAAGTAAAAATATTTCGACTTCTCTGTAATCATATAGAACTTGATTTCGTGGCTCTATTCTATTTTTTATTATTCAATACTCAAAATGGTATAAGGTATGAAGATATTTTGCTATTGGTAAATTATTAAATATTACAGTTTTCAAATTTTTCCTTGATGTTTATGCTTCCTTACTTGAGGGAAGAAGAAAAAAAGTAGATTGCATCATGTGAGCATATAAAAAACCCCAGACCTCTTCCTCAACATAAAAATTTTCTTAGCAGCTAGAAAAATCTCTCAGAAGTATATTCAAGCAGTCACATTCAGAGCTGTGTCTACTTCCATCCACAGGTATTTTGTTCAATGTGTCTCTTTAAATTCTCTGAAGTGATTATAATTTTATTATTTCTCAATGTTCTGTCTTTGAATCGTCACAGGGTATTTTCATCTAAACTTTTCTGAGTCCAAGTATTTAGAGAGTAAATTCATTTTAAACCTATGGATATCAGTTTTCATGCTGAAAATCATCCAAAGTATGTCCAAGTTAATTCATTTTCCTGTTCCCGACGCAAGGTAGGACAAAGGCACACTGCCCATCTCTATGAAGAAACCTGGCTAATAGCCAATTTACAGAGTATAGGCTGCAAACAGCTAATACTGCCTTTGTGCTTTGTCTCTTTCCAAAGGATAGAAGAATCTAAAAAAATAACCCACACTGGAGACAAGACACACTTTACAGAAGAAGGATGTATCTCAGTAATGATAAAAAAAAAATCACATCAAAAACCTGCAACTTTGTTCCATCTGGTAAAACAACCTCATATTCTTTTCCACAAGTCAGAGGTCGCATTGCTACAAACTCAGGAAGGGTATTTTTAAGGGATGTGATAAACCTTCTCCTCACTATTTACACTTCTCTCTTTCCCTTATCCGAAGAGACACCTAGGGAAGGTTTGCTTAACCTACACCTATACATAAATAAATACATCCATGTATTTTGCTGGGAGAACGAGGCAATTTGTATGTACATGAAATGTAGACATCAAATCCAGCATGCCCAAAACTAACGTACATTAAAATAACTCATCACATCCCCATCACTGCATCAGCCTCCCATCCTGAACCTTCTCTGGCATAAGTATCACTGTGTTATCAACCAGACAGTGAGTTAAATGGGGAGCAGGTAACATATTTATTCACCATTCTAATCCCAGCCCTTAGCACAGTGCCCATTGCTCAACATGTAGATGATCCTCAACAAAATACTGAATGGCAGACCCATTTTCTCAATACCTGGAAACATGTGTGACTCATGGTTTGGTGACAAGATGACTGGCCTTAGTGCCTAAAGGTTTGGTCTCTATTCCAAGTTTGTCACTATGTAGATGTGTGACCTTGGGCAAATCGCTTATTCTCAATGGGCCTACAAATTGGGAGGTGGGAGGGTGGGAGAGGAATGGGCAACTAGATAGTTTATTGGGAGAAATAATTCTTTAAAATGTGAACTCTGGGCTTCCCTGGTGGCACAGTGGTTAAGAATCCGCCTGCCAATGCAGGGGACAGGGGTTCGAGCCCTGATCCGGGAAGATCCCACATGCCACGGAGCAACTAAGACTGTATGCCACAACTACTGAGCCCGCGTGCCACAACTACTGAAGCCCGCGTGCCTAGAGCCTGTGCTCCAAGACAAGAGAAGCCACTGCAATGAGAAGCCCACGCACCACAACAAAGAGTAGTCCCTGCTGGCCACAACTAGAGAAAGCCCATGCACAGCAACAAAGATCCAACGCAGCCAAAAATAAAATTAATTAATTTAGAAAATGTGAAATCTAAGATTTATTCTCTTCCTAAACCCCCTATATCTAGACAATAAAGTTTATATAATTTACCTTCAAGATGTTCTTCGGGTCCATACTTTCTTCCCTGTTCCCACTGCCACTCCCCTTAGAGCTGGCTTTCACCACCTAAGTTTTGAATTAATAAACTGCAGTAGGAGGAGGGATAAATTGGGAGTTTGGGATTAACATATACACACTACTATGTATAAAATAGATAACCAACAAGGGCCTAATGTATAGCACAGGGACTATATTCAATATCTGGTAATAGCCTATAAGGGAAAGGAATCAGAAAAAGAACAGATATATACATATATATATATGTATAACTAAATCACATTGCTGTACACCTGAAACTAACACAGCTTTGTAATCAACTATACTTCAATTTTTTTTAATGTGAAAAAAATTTTTAAAAATAAAACCACAGTACCTGTTCTTAACTTCACTTCCTTGGCCCTCTTTTCCTTTCTCCACAGTGCAGCAGGACGATCTTCCTTAGCCCTTATGCACAATGGTTTTCCAACGTTAGTGTGCACAAGAACTCGGCAGCTTGTTACAGAAAAACTCCCAAGACACACCTTCACACACTGCTGCGGCATGCCCTAGGACCTCCATTCGGCACCAAGTGGTCTGTAGGCCACAGACTGACACACTTCCTCACTGCAGTGATTTCCAAACTCTTTTGATTTTACAACCGGAGAGGTAAAATATGCTTAAGGAGACACCTTCAAAAATATGAATATTTATCATTGAAACATGTCTATATACATATAGATATATTTCACTTTATTATTTTATTATTGAATCATAACTGATCGATCTTTCGTTCTCTTTGGTGCAAGGCCATCATAGGATTCAGGACCCACAACCCATAATCTAGAAGTTCACTTAAAAACTTCAAGTCACAACAGGGAGGCTGTCCTTAAACTGCCTGTGTATGGAGTGCTCGCCACTTCGGCTCCTCTGTGCTCCAGGGGAATATTGTTCACACCTTTATCCAGGTGCAGTAAGGTAGTGTTTGTAAATAGTAACCCTTTTTAAAAACAACTTTGTAGTTCTATATTCTTCCTGTTCCTTTTCTCTCTATTCAAGCAGATGTTGGGCTCTGTGCCCACAGCCTCAGCAGAGGAGTGTAATGGGGGGAAAACAGTGTAATGGGGGGGCAGGGAGCAGTCTTATGGAATTTTCTTTTCAAAGCCCCTGGGGTGGGAGAATCTGGTGCACAACAAATTGTCAGCCAGTGGGAAAGAATAGGGTTTAGTCCCACCCATGACACTCAGGGAGCCCAGGACAGAGTAGAAATGGAAGCCTCCATACCATATGTAGAAATACACAAACATTATAACTAAAGCTATCAAACTGTTCAACAAACATTTTATTGTCCTGCTTTGAAAATTTACCTTTACAATGACAACTGTGTGTAAAGTTATCTTTTTTTTTTTTTTTTTTTGGCCACACCGTGTAGTATGAGGGCTCCCCGACCAGGGATCGAACCTGTATCCCCTGCAATGGAAGCACGCAGTCTTAACCACTGGACCACCATGGAACTCCCTAAAGTTATCATTTTTAAGTGACTGAATATTCGCAAAATATCAAAGACAACTGCATAGTTTTTGTGCACATCTGGTTGTTCTATTCATGTACCAGTGATATTTGGATTAATAATGAAATACGGGTTCACATAACTTATAAACTGTTACATATTTTTTTCATAAAATTTATTTTACTTGCCTTTAGTTTAGTAAAATCATTAATTATTTTAATCAAGACTTTTCACAAACACTCTGTTCTGTTGACAGTAATTTAAAAGTGAAATGTAGAAATACAGCTACACGTGGAACAACTCCTACAGAACACCTACTGAACGCTGGCAGAAGACCCCAGACCTCCCAAAAGGCAAGAAACTCCCCACATACCTGGGTAGGGCAAAGCGGAGAGATTCCCGCACAGAGGATCGGTGCCGAGCGGCACTCACCAGCCCGAGAGGCTTGTCTGCTCGCCCCGGCGGCGCTGGAAGCTGAGGCTCGGGCTTCGGTCAGAGCGCAGGGAGAGGACTGGGGCTGGCGGCGAGAACTCAGCCTGAAGGGGGCTAATGTGCCACAGCTAGCCAGGAGGGAGTCCGGGAAAACTCTGGAGCTGCCGAAGAGGCAAGAGACTTTTTCTTCCCTCTTGGTTTCCTGGTGCGCGAGGAGAGGGGATTAAGAGCGCTGCTTAAAGGGGCTCCACAGACGGGCGCGAGTCGCGGCTGAAAGCGCGGAGCCCAGTGACGGGCGTGGGACGCTGGGGCTGCTGCTGCGGCCGCCAAGAAGCCTGTGTGCGAGCGCAGGTCACTGTCCACACTGCCCTTCCGGGAGCGTGTGCAGCCCGCCACTGCCGGGGTCCCGGGATCCAGGGGCGGCTTCCCTGGGAGAACGCACGGCGCGCCTCGGGCTGGTGCAACGTCACGCCGAACTCTGCCGCTGCAGGCTCGCCCCGCACTCCGTGCCCCTCCCTCCCCCCCTCCCCGGCCTGAGTGAGCCAGAGTCCCCGAAGAGGCTGCTCCTTTAACCCTGTCCTGTCTGAGCGAAGAACAGACACCCTCCGGCGACCTACACGCAGAGGCGGGGCCAAATCCAAAGCTGAGACCCAGGAGCTGTGAGAACAAAGAAGAGAAAGGGAAACCTCTCCCAGCAGCCTCAGAAGCAGCGGATTAAAGCTCCACAATCAACTTGATGTACCCTGCATCTGTGGAATACATGAATAGACAACACATCATCCCAAATTGAGGAGCCCGGAGTCAGTGCTGTGCCTCTGAGGTGGGAGAGCCAACTTCAGGACACTGGTCCACAAGAGACCTCCCAGCTCCACATAATATCAAACGGCGAGAATCTTCCAGAGATCTCCATCTCAACACCAGCACCCAGCTTCACTCAACGACCAGCAAGCTACAGTGCTGGACACCCTATGCCAAACAACTAGCAAGACAGGAACACAACGCCACCCATTAGCAGAGAGGCTGCGTAAAATCATAAAAAGTCCGCAGACACCCCAAAACACACCACCAGACGTGGACCTGCCCACCAGAAAGACAAGATCCAGCCTCATCCACCAGAACACAGGCACTAGTCCCCTCCACCAGGAAGCCTACACAACCCACTAAACCAACCTTAGCCACTGGGGACAGACACCAAAAACAACGGGAACTATGAACCTGCAGCCTGCAAAAAGGAGACCCCAAACACAGTAACATAAGCAAAATGAGAAGACAGAAAAACACACAGCAGGAGAAGGAGCAAGATAAAAACCCACCAGACCTAACAAATGAAGAGGTAATAGGCAGTCTACCTGAAAAAGAATTCAGAATAATGATGGTAAAGATGATCCAAGATTCTATTTCCAAGATCCAAAATCTTGGAAATAGAATAGACAAAATGCAAGAAACAGTTAACAAGGACCTAGAAGAACTAAACATGAATCAAGCATCGATTAAAAACACAATAAATGAAATAAAAAATACTCTATATGGGATCAATAGCAGAATAACTGAGGCAGAAGAATGGATAAGTGAGGTGGAAGATAAAATAGTGGAAATAACTGCTGCAGAGCAAAATAAAGAAAAAAGAATGAAAAGAACAGAGGACAGTCTCAGAGACCTCTGGGACAACATTAAATGCACCAACATTCGAATTATAGGGGTTCCAGAAGAAGAAGAGAAAAAGAAAGGGACTGAGAAAATATTTGAAGAGATTATAGTTGAAAACTTCCCTAATACGGGAAAGGAAATAGTTAATCAAGTCCAGGAGGCACAGAGAGTCCCATACAGAATAAATCCAAGGAGAAATACGCCAAGACACATATTAATCAAACTGTCAAAAATTAAACACAAAGAAATCATATTAAAAGCAGCAAGGCAAAAACAACAAATAACACACAAGGGAATCCCCATCAGGATAACAGCTGATCTCTCAGCAGAAACTCTACAAGCCAGAAGGGAGTGGCAGGACATAATTAAAGTGATGAAGGAGAGAAACTTGCAACCAAGATTACTCTACGCAGCAAGGATCTCATTCAGATTTGATGGAGAAATTAAAACCTTCACAGACAAGCAAAAGCTGAGAGAGTTCAGCACCACCAAACCAGCTTTACAACAAATGCTAAAGGAACTTCTCTAGGCAAGAAAAACAACAGAAGGAAAAGACCTACAATAACGAACCCAAAACAATTAAGAAAATGGGAATAGGAACATACATATCGATAATTACCTTAAATGTAAATGGACTAAATGCTCCCACCAAAAGACAAAGATTGGATGAATGGATACAAAAACAAGACCCATATATATGCTGTCTACAAGAGACCCACTTCAGACCTAGAGACACATACAGACTGAAAGTAAGGGGATGGAAAAAGATTCCATGCAAATGGAAACCAAAAGAAAGCTGGAGTAGCAATTCTCATATCAGACAAAATAGACTTTAAAATAAAGACTACTAGAAGAGACAAAGAAGGACACTACATAATGATCAAGGGATCTATCCAAGAAGAAGATATAACAATTGTAAATATTTATGCACCAAACATAGGAGCACCTCAATACATAAGGCAAATACTAACAGCCATAAAAGGAGAAATCGACAGTAACACAATCATAGTAGGGGACTTTAACACCCCACTTTCACCAATGGACAGATCATCCAAAATGAAAATAAGTAAGGAAACACAAGCTTTAAATGATACATTAAACAAGATGGACTTAATTGATATTTATAGGACATTCCATCCAAAAACAACAGAATACACATTTTTCTCAAGTGCTCATGGAACATTCTCCAGGATAGATCATATCTTGGGTCACAAATCAAGCCTTGGTAAATTTAAGAAAATTGAAATTGTATCAAGTATCTTTTCCGACCACAATGCTATGAGACTAGATATCAATTACAGGAAAAGATCTGTAAAAAATACAAACACATGGAGGCTAAACAATACACTACTTAATAATGAAGTGATCACTGAAGAAATCAAAGAGGAAATTTAAAAATACCTAGAAACAAATGACAATGGAGACACGACGACCCAAAACCTATGGGATGCAGCAAAAGCAGTTCTAAGAGGGAAGTTTATAGCAATACAATCCCACCTTAAGAAACAGGAAACATCTCGAATAAACAACCTAACCTTGCACCTAAAGCAATTAGAGGAAGAAGAACAAAAACATCCCAAAGTTAGCAGAAGGAAAGAAATCATAAAGATCAGATCAGAAATAAATGAAAAAGAAATGAAGGAAACGATAGCAAAGATCAATAAAACTAAAAGCTGGTTCTTTGAGAAGATAAACTAAATTGATAAACCATTAGCCAGACTCATCAAGAAAAAAAGGGAGAAGACTCAAATCAATAGAATTAGAAATGAAAAAGGAGAAGTAACAACTGACACTGCAGAAATACAAAAGATCATGAGAGATTACTATAAGCAACTCTATGCCAATAAAATGGACAACCTGGAAGAAATGGACAAATTCTTAGAAATGCACAACCTGCCAAGACTGAATCAGGAAGAAATAGATAATATGAACAGACCAATCACAAGCACTGAAATTGAAACTGTGATAAAAAATCTTCCAACAAACAAAAGCCCAGGAACAGATGGCTTCACAGGCGAATTCTATCAAGCATTTAGAGAAGAGCTAACACCTATGCTTCTCAAACTCTTCCAAAATATAGCAGAGGGAGGAACATTCCCAAACTCATTCTACGAGGCCACCATCACCTTGATACCAAAACCAGACAAGGATGTCACAATGAAAGAAAACTACAGGCCAATATCACTGATGAACATAGATGCAAAAATCCTCAACAAAATACTAGCAAACAGAATCCAACAGCACATTAAAAGGAACGGGCTTCCCTGGTGGCGCAGTGGTTGAGAGTCTGCCTGCCGATGCAGGGGATGCGGGTTCATGCCCCGGTCCGGGAAGATCCCACATGCCGCGGAGCGGCTGGGCCCGTGAGCCATGGCTGCTGAGCCTGTGCGTCCAGAGCCTGTGCTCTGCAGCGGGCGAGGCCACAACAGTGAGAGGCCCGCGTACCGCAAAAAAAAAAAAAAAAAAAAGGATCATACACCATGATCAAGTGGGGTTTATTCCAGGAATGCAAGGATTCTTCCATATACGCAAATCAATCAACGTGATACACCATATTAAAAAATTGAAGGAGAAAAACCATATGATCATCTCAATAGATGCAGAGAAAGCTTTTGACAAAATTGAACACCCATTTATGATAAAAAACCCTGCAGAAAGTAGGCATAGAGGGAACTTTCCTCAACATAATAAAGGCCATATATGACAAACCCACAGCCAGCATCGTCCTCAATGGTGAAAAACTGAAACCATTTCCACTAAGATCAGGAACAAGACAAGGTTGCCCACTCTCACCACTCTTATTCAACCTAGTTTTGGAAGTTTTAGCCACAGCAATCAGAGAAGAAAAGGAAATAAAAGGAATCCAAATCGGAAAAGAAGAAGTAAAGCTGTCACTGTTTGCAGATGACATGATACTATACATAGAGAATCCTAAAGATGCTACCAGAAAACTACTAGAGCTAATCAATGAATTTGTTAAAGTTGCAGGATACAAAATTAATGCACAGAAATCTCTGGCATTCCTATATACTAATTATGAAAAATCTGAAAGTGAAATCAAGGAAACACTCCCATTTACCATTGCAACAAAAATAATATCTAGGAATAAACCTACCTAAGGAGACAAAAGACCTGTATGCAGAAAATTATAAGACACTGATGAAAGAAATTAAAGATGATACAAATAGATGGAGAGATGTACCATGTTCTTGGATTGGAAGAATCAACATTGTGAAAATGACTCTACTACCCAAAGCAATCTACAGATTCAATGCAATCCCTATCAAACTACCACTGGCATTTTTTTATGGAACTAGAACAAAAAATTTCACAATTTGTATGGAAACACAAAAGACCCCGAATAGCCAAAGCAATCTTGGGAACGAAAAACGGAGCTGGAGGAATCAGGCTGCCTGACTTCAGACTATACTACAAAGCTACAGTAATCAAGACAGTATGGTACTGGCACAAAAACAGAAATATAGATCAATGGAACACGATAGAAAGCCCAGAGATAAACCAACGCACATATGGTCACCTTATCTTTGATAAGGGAGGCAGGAATGTACACTGGAGAAAGGACAGCCTCTTCAATAAGTGGTGCTGGGAAAACTGGACAGGTACAAGAAAAAGTATAAGATTAGAACATTCCCTAACACCATACACAAAAATAAGCTCAAAATGGATTAAAGACCTAAATGTAAGGCCAGACACTATCAAACTCTTAGAGGAAAACATAGGCAGAACACTCTATGACATAAATCACAGCAAGATCCTTTTTGACCCACCTCCTAGAGAAATGGAAATAAAGACAAAAATAAACACATGGGACCTAATGAAACTTAAAATCTTTTGCACAGCAAAGGAAACCATAAACAAGACCAAAAGACAACCCTCAGAATGGGAGAAAATATTTGCAAATGAAGCAACTGACAAAGGATTCATCTCCAAAATTTATAAGCAGCTCATGCAGCTCAATAACAAAAAAACAAACAACCCAATCCAAAAATGGGCAGAAGACCTAAATAGACATTTCTCCACAGAAGATATACAGACTGCCAACAAACACATGAAAGAATGCTCAACAACTTTACTCATTAGAGAAATGCAAATCAAAACTACAATGAGATATCATCTCACACCAGTCAGAATGGCCATCATCAAAAAATCTAGAAACAATAAATGCTGGAGAGGGTGTGGAAAAAAGGGAACACTCTTGCACTGCTGGTGGGAATGTGAATTGGTACAGCCACTATGGAGAACGGTATGGAGGTTCCTTAAAAAACTACAAATAGAACTACCATATGACCCAGCAATCCCACTACTGGGCACATACCCTGAGAAAACCATAATTCAAAAAGAGACATGTACCAAAATGTTCATAGCAGCCCTATTTACAATAGCCCGGAGATGGAAACAACCTAAGTGTCCATCATCAGATGAATGGGTAAAGAAGATGTGGCACATATATACAATGGAATATTACTCAGCCATAAAAAGAAATGAAATTGAGCTATTTGTAATGAGGTGGATGGACCCAGAGTCTGTCATACAGAGTGAAGTAAGTCAAAAAGAGAAAGACAAATACTGTATGCTGACACATATATATGGAATTTAAGAAAAAAAAATGTCATGAAGAACATAGGGGTAAGACAGGAATAAAGACACAGACCTACTTGAGAATGGACTTGAGGATATGGGGAGGGGGAAGGGTAAGCTGTGACAAAGTGAAAGAGCGGCATGGACATATGTACACTACCAAACGTAAGGTAGATAGCTAGTGGGAAGCAGCCGCAGAGCACAGGGAGATGAACTCAGGTGCTTTGTGACCACCTGGAGGGGTGGGATAGGGAGGGTGGGAGGGAGACGCAAAAGGGAGGGGATATGGGAACATATGTATATGTATAACTAATTAAATTTGTTATAAAGCAAAAAAATAAAAAATAAAATGCCTGAAAAAAAAATAAAAATAAAAAAATAAAAGGCATTCCTAAAATATGGTGGAAAGTAAGCCAGAAAAAAATGGTCAAATATGTATGATTCCACTTACATGTGGTACCTAGAATAGCAAAAGGCACAGATACCCAAGATAAAATAGAGGTTGCCTACTGTTAGTGGGAGGGGGAAAGTGGAAGTTATTGTTTAAGGGGTATAGTGTTTCTGTTTGGGATAATGAAAATGTCCTGGAAAGGTATAGTGTTGTAGCACAACACTTTGAATGTACTTAACGTCACTGAATTATACACTAAAAAATTGTTTAATGAATTTTGTTATGTATATTATAGTACAATAAAAATGAAAAAATAAAAAAATAAAAGTGAAATGTAATTGTATTCAGTCTATAAAATTTATTTTCATAAAAATGTAAATTTAAGTAACTGTGGAAAATGAAAAAATAAATTATTTTTATTAAAAAATGGCCAAAAGACCTGAATAGTCACCTCATCAAAGAAGATATACAGATGGCAAGAAAGCATATGAACAGTTGTTCATCAGCACATGTCATTAGGGAATTGTAAATTGGAGGGGGTGAAATTTTTTTATTGAAATATAGTTGATTTACACTGTCATGTTAGTTTCTGTTTTACAGAAAAGTGATTCAGATATATATATATATATATATATATATATATATACATATATATATATATATTCTTTTTCATATTCTTTTCCATTATGGTTTATCACAGGATATTGAATATAGTTCCCTGTGCTATACAGTAGGACCTTGTTGTGTATCCATTCTATATATAATAGTTTGCATCTGCTAATCCCAAACTCTCAATCCAACCCTTCCCCACCCCCTCCCACTGGGCACCACAAGTCTGTTCTCTGTGTCTGTGAGTCTGTTTCTGTTTCATAGATATGTTCATTTAAGTCACATTTTAGATTCCACATATAAGTGATATCATATGGTATTTGTTTTTCTCTTTCTGACTTACTTCACTTAGTATGATAATCTCTATCCATGTAACTGCAAATGGAATTATTTCATTCTTTTTTATGGCTGAGTAATATTCCATTGCTTATATATACTACATCTTCTTTATACATTCATCTGTTGAGGGACATTTAGGTTGTTTCCATGTCTTGGCTATTGTAAACAGTGCTGCTATGAACATATGAGTGAATGTATCTTTTCAAATTATAGTTTTGTCCAGATATATGCCCAGGAGTGGAATTGCTGGATCATATGACAACTCTATTTTTAGTTTTTTGAGGAACCTCCATACTGTTGTCCATTGTGGCTGCACCAATTTACATTCTCACCAAAAGTGTAGGAGGGTTCCCTTTTCTCCACACCCTCTCCAGCATTTGTTATTTATAGAATTTTTATTTTTTAAAATATTTATTTATTTATTTTGGCTGCACCGGGTCTTAGTTGCAGCATGCGGGATGTTTAGTTGAGGCATGCAGGCTTCTTAGTTGTGGCATGCAGACTTCTTAGTTGTGGCATGCATGTGGGATCTAGTTCCCTGACCAGGGATCAAACCTGGGCCCCCTGCATTGGGAGCATGGAGTCTTACACACTGGACTACCAGGGAAGTCCCTATAGATTTTTTAATGATGGGCATTCTGACTGGTGTGAGGTGATCCCTCATTATAGTTTTGATTTGCATTTCTCTAGTAATTAGCAATGTTGAGCATTTTTCATGTGCCTATTGGCCATCTGTATGTCTTCTTTGGAGAAATGTCTATTTAGGTCTTCCATTTTTTGATTGGGTTGTTTGTTTTTTGAGAGTGAGTTGTATGAGTTGTTTGTATATTTTGGAGATTAATCCCTTATTTGTCACATTGTTTGCAAATATTTTCTCCCATTCTGTAGGTTGTCTTTTCACTTTGTTTATGGTTTTCTTTGCTGTGCAAAAGCTTTTGAGTTTAATTAGGTCCCATTTGCTTATCTTTGTTTTTATTTTCATTACTCTAGCAGGTGGATCCAAACAGACATTCCTGTGATTTATGTCAAAGAGTGTTCTGCCTATGTTTTCCCCTAAGAGTTTTATAGTATTCTGTCTTACATTTAGGTCTTTAATCCATTTTGAGTTTATTTTTGTATATGGTGTTAGAGAATGTTCTAGTTTCTTTTACATGTAGCTGTCCAGTTTTCCCAGCACCACTTATTGAAGAGACTATCTTTTCTCCATTGTGTATTCTTGCCTCCTTTGTTGTCGATTAGTTGACCACAGGTGTGTGGTTTTATTTCTGAGCTTTCTATCATGTTCCATTGATCTATATATTTGTTTTTGTGCCAGTACTATACTGTCTTGATTACTGTAGCTTTGTAGTATAGTCTGAAGTCAGGGAGCCTGATTCCTCCATCTCTGTTTTTCTCTCTCAAGATTGCTTTGGCTATTCAGGGTCTTTTGTGTTTCCATACAAATTTAAAATTTTTTGTTCTAGTTCTGTGAAAAATGCCATTGATAATTTGATAGGATTGCATTGAATCTGTAGATTGCTTTGGGTAGTATAGTCATTTTAACAGTATTGATTCTTCCAGTCCAAGAACACAGTATATCTTTCCATCTGTTTGTGTCATCTTCAATTTCTTTCATCAGCATCTTATAGTTTTTGTAGTACAGGTCTTTTGCCTCCTTAGGTAGGTTTATTCCTAGGTATTTTATTCTTTTTGATATGATGGTAAATGGAATTGTGGGAATTGCAAATTAAAACAACAATGAGATACCACTACACATCTATTAGGATGGTCAAAATCAGAAACACCTGCAACACGGAAAGCTGGTGAGGATTAGAGGAATAGGAACTCTCATTCATTGCTCCCTTTGGAAGACAGTTTGGCAGTTTCTTACAAAGTCAAGCATACTCTTACCATATAATTCAGCAGTTGTGCTCTTTGGTATTTATCCAATTGAATGGAAAACTTATGTCTACACAAAAACCTGCACAAGAGTAATTATAGGTGGTTTATTTGTAGTTGCCAAAACCTGAAAGCAACCAAGATGTCCTCCAATAAGTGAATAGACAAATAAATTTTGGTACATTCAGACAATGGAATATTATTTAACTCTAAGAAAAAATGAGCTATCAAGCCATGACAACACATGGAGGAATCTTAAATGCATATTACAAAGTGAAAGAAGCCATTCTAAAAAGTCTACATACTGTGGGATTCCAAGTATATGACATTCTGGAAAAGACAAATCTATGGAGAGAGTAAGGTCAGTTGTTGCTAGTGGTTAGGAAGGAGAAAGGGATGAATATTTCTTGTTGAGGGAGCAATTTTTCTTTCTTGTTTTTCACGTCTCTCTTTCTTTTAAAGATTTTTTTTGATGTGGACCATTTTTAAAGTGTTTATTGCTACAATATTGCTTCTGTTTTATGGGGTGTTTTTTGTTTTTTGTTTTTTTTTTGGCCGCCAGGCACGTGGGATCTTAGCTCCCTGACCAGGGATTGAACCCGCACCCCCAGCATTGGAAGGCAAAGTCTTAACCACTAGACCACCAGGGAAGCCCCTTCATGTCTCTTTAAGGACTGAATTAAAGGCAAAGGCAAAGTAATGTTGGTGGTGGTGATGTTAGTTTTAATCACACTTGCTTTACTTCTAAATAGCAGAAACCAACACACATTTCGAGTTCATTTTACAATGGGGCTTCGGTAAATCATTCCCTGACAGAAGGAAGGCTCAATATCCTGCATAGAGCATATCTCTAGCTTCTGGCCAGTTGCAGACCCTGACAACACAAGCAGCTGGGCAAGGACCATTTCAAGGAGGAGATGAGGTCCCTAGGTACATTCTGTTAAATAGCTCTTTAAACAATAGCCTCAACTTCATTTCCTTTTCTCATATGAACTCTGCACAAGCTAAATCCGGGAGCCTCCACCATGAAGAACTTCGTCCTCAACTGAGAATTTTCTCATGTGCCTGCTGTCAATAGTGGTTCTCTCCTCTGTGATTCATCTGTCAATATGGTTCTACACACCTTCTGTCTTCCAAAAGTTTATCAAAATCTTTGGTATGCTTTCTCACTACCTCCCTTTAGTTTCAGCATCTTTATGAGTGAGTTTCTCATTCTCTCTCTGCCATTTTGAACAGCAATTGTACCAAGAGCTCTATTTTATTTAGCTCAGGAGACACTGTAGTACATCCTAAAGATAAACTCTGTTTTCAGCTTTGTTTTACTACCCACTAAAGTGCCCAACTATATCATCATCCCCTCCAAAAGCCTCACCTTACTTTCAAACTTACTTCAGAAATCTGAGTAAAAATTACAGATTGAGGTATCAATAATGGGGCAAGTCTCAAGGTATGATAGGACTTTATAATTGGATAAGCTGGGGATTGGGGTAAGTCTCTCTGCTTATTTTTTTTTTTTTTTTTCTTTTTGCGGTATGCGGGCCTCTCACTGTTGTGGCCTCTCCCGTTGCGGAGCACAGGCTCCGGACGCGCAGGCCCAGCGGCCATGGCCCACGGGCCCAGCCGCTCCGTGGCATATGGGATCCTCCCAGACCGGGGCACGAACCCGCATCCCCTGCATCGGCAGGCGGACTCTCAACCACTGCGCCACCAGGGAGGCCCTCTCTGCTTATTTTAAAAAATTTTTTTAAACTAATGATTTCTTTGGGAGAGGACACTAAATATGTGAGACTATCAACTTTTTCATAGTGTTAAAATGGGTACATCGGGCTTCCCTGGTGGCGCACTGGTTGGGAGTCCGCCTGCTGATGCAGGGGACATGGGTTCGTGCCCTGGTCTGGGAGGATCCCACATGCCGCGGAGCGGCTGGGCCCGTGAGCCACGGCCGCTGGGCCTGTGCGTCTGGAGCCTGTGCTCTGCAACGGGAGAGGCCACAACAGTGAGAGGCCCGTGTAAGGCAAAAAAAAAAAAAAAAAAAAAAAAAAAGGGTACATCAAAAAGTTGAGCTGCCGTAAATTCAATAAAGACTTTAAAAATGGTCCACATCAAAAAAAATATTTAAAAAAAATGTTGAGCCAGAGTGTAAACTTTCCACATTAACATTATTATTTAATTCCCACAAAAATTATATCAACAAAGTGTCATTTTCTTTACATTAGAAATGATAACGCTGAGCTAGAGAAGCTAAATGACTTGCCCAAGGTCACACAGTTAATAACTGGCTCAGGCAGGATTTGACTCTGTGCAAGCCCGGCTACTTAACTTTTCTGCTTCATTACATGGCACCAGCTACTCGAATGGCCACTGCTGGAACAGAGAGAGGAAACATAGAAGTACAACGTCCAGGACACAGTAGAAAAATGAAAGTCAGAGTGTGGTGGGGGGTGAGGGATAAGAGGTCTGTGAGAGAAACAGTCCACAAACAATTTGTTTTCTCATGTTCCAAAAATAATTGAAACTCTTATTATGAGAAAATTTATTAGAGCCTAAATGTATCACTACACAACAAAGCTGCAGAAGTGCTACAAAACACCTAGCACAGGAAATATCCTCTCGCCAGCAAAATGCAAAATAAACTGGCAACAACATATATGGGGGCGAGAATATTTATTTTATAAGGATGAAAGCAGGTACAGCAGTTTCAACACATCTGGGGCAATCGCTTAAGGATGGATACAAGGAAGCCATATTCTGAAGAATTCCAACTTTTTGGTTCTATTAATCAAAAGAGTGAATTATTACTGAGTGTCTAATATTTGCAACATTATGGGTCAAGCATTATGGAGAAAGTTGAGCCAGAGAATCTACCTTCTGGGAGTTTATTAGCTGAAGAAGGTCTTAATAAAAATCACTGCATACTTTTTTTTTTTTTTTTTCTGTACGCGGGCCTCTCACTGTTGTGGCCTCTCCCGTTGCGGAGCACAGGCTCCAGACGCGCAGGCTCAGCGGCCATGGCTCATGGGCCCAGCCGCTCCGCAGCATGTGGGATCTTCCCTGACCGGGGCACGAACCCGTGTCCCCTGCATCGGCAGGCGGACTCTCAACCACTGCGCCACCAGGGAAGCTCCACTGCATACTTTAATGGTAAGCAATATACAAAAATACACAGCACTGTGTAGTGATCTACAACAGCACTGGATTGATTAGGGTCGCTCTTGGTCATAGTTCACTCTCTCTCTTTGCCACATGAACCCTAAGGTACTGAGTTGTTGTTTCTTCAATTAATTTTTAAAATATATATAAGATTAATCGTATTTTTCAATTCATCATACTTTTATCATGTTAAAGATCATTTTTTGTTCTATTTCATATCATTCTTATTTTATATTTTCCCTTTTATCACTCCTTCCCCTTTTCCATCCTTCCAACCTTCCATCCAAGTGGTTATTTAGATACATTGTATCCTTGGAAATTGAAGTGTTTTTCACATGTGCTATTTTTATTTTTTAATTGGAGTAAAATTGCTTTACAAGGTTGTGTTAGTTTCTGCTGTACAATGAAGTGAGTCAGCTATATGTATACCTATATCCCTTCCCTCTTGGACCTCTCTCCCACCCCCACCCCCACCCCCATCCCACCCATCTAGGTCATCACAGAGCACTAAGCTGAGCTCCCTGTGCTATACAGCAGGTTACCACTAGTTAGCTATTTTACACATGGTAGTGTATTTATGCCAAACCTAATCTCCCAATTCGTCCCACCCTCCCCTTGCCCCCCGTGTCCACATGTCGGTTCTCTACATTTACGTCTTTATTCCTACCCTGCAAATAGGTTCATCTGTACCATTTTTCTGGATTCTACATGTATGTGAAATGTTTTTCTCTTTCTGGCTTACTTCACTCTGTATGACAGACTCTAGGTCCATCCACCTTTCTACAAATGACCCAATTTCATTCCTTTTTATGGCTGAGTAATATTCCATTGTGTGTATGTACCATATCTTTATCCATTCATCTATCATTGGACATTTAGGTTGTTTCCATGTCCTGGCTATTGTAAATAGTGCTGCAATGAACATTGGGATACATGTGTCCTTTTGAATTATGGTTTTAGTGGGATTGCTGGGTCATATGGTAGTTCTATTTTTAGTTTTTTAAGGAACCTCCATACTGTTCTCCATAGTGGCTGTATCAATTTATATTCCCACCAACAGTGCAAGAGGGTTCCCTTTTCTCCACACCCTCTCCAGCATTTGTTGTTTGTAGATTTTTTGATGATGGCCATTCCAACCGGTGTGAGGTGATACCTCATTGTAGTTTTGATTTGCATTTCTCTAATAACATGTGCTTTTAATTTGCATAAATACTATTGTTACATATCACATTTCTTGTCATTTTCGTCTCACTATTTGTGAGATCATTCCATGTAGTCCAGTGTAAATCTAGCTCATGGTTGCTGACTGTTTTCCCACATATGCATAAGCCTCATTTTACTTGGCCATTTTCTCAGGTTGCCTATAATTTCCTGTTAATACAGCAGTGATACTATGAAACTCCTCCACCATGCCTTGTGATTTTCATAAGCTGGGCCATAGGGTCCAGTAACACTTATTTCACTAGGTACTATCAGCTTCTCTCCAGTATTGGAACATTTCACCGTCCCACTAGCTGTCCATGTAGAAAGATGTCTCTACCAGCTATCCTCACCTCTACCTGCCTGCTAACTTGGGCTAATTTGGTGATTATAAAGTAGTATTTTATTGTTGTTTTAATTTTCATTTCTGTAATTAGTAGTGGGTTTGAGAATCAATTCACATGTTTATTATACGCTTATGTGAACTGTCCTTTCAAATATTATATTCATCTTCATAGATGTCACTTATTTGGCTGAATAGCTTGTATTTTTAAAAATGTTTTAAATATTAAAGTTCTCACTGTTGTAAATTCCATATCCTAAAATTTCCTATAATATGTCTGAGCATAAAACTTTTATTTTGATTGTAGTTGAAAATTCTAGATTTTGTTATTTTGTTTCTCTGTTGCTGTTGTTATTTTTATGCCTGTGCTTTTATGGATTTTTAAAATAGATATCTTTCCCTAAATCAAGATAGAACATGACATTCTCCTACATTCCCTTCATCTTCATCTTTCTCTTTTTTAAATATCCAAACTTGTTAAATATCTATTTTACCAAACAAGGACAATTAAAAATTCAACTTCATCACTGACTGTCACCATTGCATAAATAAATAGGTATTTTAACACCAAATTACAAGGAGATAATTTCACAAAATGAATAGTCACTTACAATTGAATAAATTTAACACCTTGAAAAACTTCTCACCTGTCTGATTTTTTTTTTTCTCATTTCATAGCACACTAGTTCATGGACCAAAAGTTGGGACCTACTGAATTAGAACATTCCCCATTTTATAGCAGAGACGTGGGTGAAGGGAGAAGCTGCCCAAAAATTAATGGAAACCTAACAGCTTTGGTCAAGCTCATCTCTGGTTCCCCATTGTACCATCAGGGGTTGGCTCAGAGTAAGCCCCAGACAACCAATGATGTGCTGACACTGCAAATTAGGTTTGTCTCTTCTAGAGTTTCATATAAATGAAATCACACTGTATACTCTGTAGCATTTGGCTTCTTCTGCACATGATATTTTAGAGAGACATTCGTGTTGCTGTGTATATCAGTAGTTTGTTTTTTATCACTGAGTAGTGTACTACTGAATGAATATACCGTAGTGATCATCAACTCACCCACTGACAAGCATTCAGATTTCTTCCCCTCTGGGGGCTTTAACAAATAAAGCTGCCATCAGCATTTGTGTACGAGTTTTGGTTTTCGTTTTCCTTGGGTAAATACCTCAAAGTAGACTTTCTGGATTACATGGTTAAAGGTATATGTTACCTTTTAAGAATCTTCCAGTTTTGGGCTTCCCTGGTGGTGCAGTGGTTAAGAATCCACCTGCCAATGCAGGGGACACGGGTTCAAGCCCTGGTCCGGAAAGATCCCACATGCCATGGAGCAACTAAGCCCATGCGCCACAACTACTGAGCCTGCGCTCTAGAGCCCGCGAGCCACAACTACTGAGCCCACATGCCACAACTACTGAAGCCCATGCGCCTAGAGCCCGTGCTCCGCAACAAGACAAGCCACCGCAATGAGAAGACCACACACCGCAACGAAGAGTAGCCCTCGCTCACCACAACTAGAGAAAGCCCGTGTGCAGCAACAAAGACCCAATGCAGCCAAAAATAAATAATAAATAAGATAAATAAAATGTAAAAAAAAAAGAATCTGCCAGTTTTACAAAGTGCTCTTACCATTTTATGTTCTAACCAGTGATGCATCCATGGTCCAGCTGCTGGACATTCTTGCCAGCACTTGAGATTTCAAATTTTTTTTTTTTTTTTTGTACAGTACGCGGGCCTCTCACTGTTGTGGCCTCTCCCGTTGCAGAGCACAGGCTCCAGATGCGCAGGCTCCGCGGCCATGGCATACGGGCCTAGCCGCTCCACGGCATGTGGGATCTTCCCGGACCAGGGCACGAACCCGTGTCCCCTGCATCGGCAGGCGGACCCTCTGCACCACCAGGGAAGCCCTGATTTCAAATATTTTTAACTTTAGTTAAAAATAACTAGCTACTTCACTATGGTTTTAACTTGCACTTTCCTAAGGACCAATCATGTGACACGTTTTCACATGCATATTGGCTATTTTTGTGTCTTTTGGAAAGTTTTTGTTCAGATCTTTTGACCATGTTTTTAACTGAGTTGCTTGTCTTTTTACTGAGTTTTAAGTTCTTTATAATCTGGTTACAAATCTTTCAGAGATAGATGCATGGAGAGTATTTTCTTTTCCAATCAGTGGTTTGACTTTTCAAATTCTTAACTGTGTCTTTGGAAGAACAGACTTTTTACATTTTGATGAAGTCCAATTTATCATTTTTTTCTTTTAGAGCCGAAGTTTTTAAAAATTATAATTGACATCCAATATTACATTAGTTTCAGGTGTAAACTGTAGATTCAATATTTTTATACAGCAGAAATGATCACCACAGTAAGTCTACTTACCATCTGTCTCCATACAAACATATTATAGTATTATTGACTATCTTCCTAGGCTGTACAGGATGGTTGGTGCCAGAGCAGCCATTTAGAGTATGATCTAGAACTCCCTTATATGGCCACTCCTAGCTGCAAGAGAGGTTGGTAGGGTAAATATTTTGCTTTGCCAAATTCTATAATATATATAATTTGCTACTGACAAGAGGGAGGAAAGGGATAAATTTAGCCAATCAAAACACATGCCAAGAGTACTTCCTCCAAGTATCTCACTATGATGTGTCTAGATTTGTTTTTTCTTGGTGTCTCAATGAGCCTCTTCAATAAACTCTTAATCTCTTGATGATTTAAGGAAAAGTTCAGGCATTCTTTCCTTTTAACTACTTTTTCTTCATTCTGGGGCTTTTTTAGAAAGATAGTGACACATTTCACTCCTCTGTATCTCCTCCCTCTCATTTTTTCCAAATCTTTATTTCTTCCCTGTATCTTCCAAGAGAGATACCGAACTTGATATTCCAATTTGCTATATCATCTTTCAGCTGTATTTGATCTAGGATTCAATCCATGCACTGACTTCTTTATTTTAATAATTATAGGTTTTATACCCATTTTCTCCTAATGGTTCCTCTTCACAAATTCTTGATACTCTTTCTCCTTACAATAATCATCAGTTTTTTCTCCCTGAGAATAGTCTTGTTTGCTCTGGCTTACTAGTTCTGTGCTCTCATGCATAGATTAATATCTTGTTTTCTTCTTCTCATAGTTTGTACCCTCTTCATTATTGTCCTCAAGAGTTTATAGACAAAGGCATTACAAGCTAGTTTTGCTTTACATGATGAAGAAGGGGAAAGTCTAGGCCCCAGTTAATGCTCTTCTAGGTGAATTTATGGCATCAGGTGTGGTGTTGTGCCTGTCAGAGAGCCTCTTTTTTTTTTTTTTTTTTGGCCATGTCCTGCAGCATGCAGGATCTTAGTTCCCTGACCAGGGATCGAACCTGTGTCCCCTGCTTTGGAAGCTGGGAGTCTTAACCACTGGACTGCCAGGGAAGTCCCAGAGACAGCCTCTTATGTTACAGTCTTGGGTGAGTCTTCATTTGCCCACTACTTCAGATGACCTTGACCCTTAAGACACCTCCCAATACCTCTGCCCTGGAACTGCTCATTTTTAAGAGTTTCTACCTGTGTCATATTCACTGGCTCAAAGAACTGATGGGGGGGAGAAGAGGCAGCCCCGAGGCCCATCCATCCCACCTCCATTTGCTGCGATGGGCTCCGCATTTAACCTAGGTTCCAGGATTGCTCTGCTGCTCTACAACACCTCTGAGTGCTGTAGGCACTGCCCTTTTCATGCCCTTCCAGAGTGGTAGGGCTAATGACGTTGTACTTGGGATAGTATGGAGAAAATAAGGGGCCATAACTAGAAAGCTCTCCCACCCCCAACCTACCTCCTATCTGTGGTGTCTGCCTTTCTCCCATTCTAAATTAAGCATTTATTCTACATCAGGACTATAATAGGCTGAATTGTGTCCTCTAAAAGATAATGTCCACCCAGGACATAAGAATATGAACTTATTGGGAAACAGATTCTTTGCAGAGGGGCTTAATTTAATTAGTAAGTTAATATGAAATCATATTGAATAGGATGGGTGACTGGTGTCCACCAAGTGGACACCAATCCTTTGTCCTTTTATAAGGACACCAATCCAGTGACTGGTGTCCTTATAAAAGAGGAAAGAACAAAGCAACAAAGAGTCACAAGGAGACACAGGGAAGAAGGCCACGTGAAGACCCAGGCAGAGATTAGAGTGACACAGCTACAAGCCAAAAACATGCCAAGGATAGTTGGGTGCTATCAAGCTAGAAAGAGGTAAGAAAGAATTCTTTCCTAGAGCCTTCAGTGGGAGCACAGTTCTTCCAATACCAGTTTCCAGAACACTGAGAGAATGAATTTCTGTTGTTTTAAGCCACCAAGTTTGTGGAAATTTTTTATGGCCGCCTAATATAGGTACCCAACCCCTTTTCTTTTGTTAAAGTCTAAAATTCTCCAACTCCTTTAGTATCTCCAGAGTTAGATTTGGAGGAGATAACCAGAAACTTGTATTGACTGAATATACTATCTTGCACTCTGGTATAATAGTTAGCGGCAAGCTACTGAATCCTTACTTAGTTTTCTCATGTAACATGAAGCATTGCAGTTGGTAGTTCAAGGCTGGGACAGAGGTTTCACAACGCTGCTAACAATCTAAATCTCTATCACTCTGTACTGTATTCTCAGCATGTGGCTTTTGTCACCATGCGTACAGTATGTCTGCTCTACCTCTAGGTAATATCTGAATTTCAAGTAGTAAGAGGTATGAAGTACAAACCACAAAAAGAATATTCGAGGTGAATTCATCCCTGTGGAAAATAATTGCTTTCCCAGACATTCCAACTAGTATACATCCACTTACAGCACACTGGGGAAAATGTGCCAGGAAGCCACCCCTAGCTACAAGTGAGCCTAGGGAATCATATATTATTAACTTGGCAGATTTACTTCCTCTAGTAAAACAGAAAGAGAGAACAGATATTGAAGAAGCAGCTAACATTGTCCGCCACAGATGGAAATTTTGACAAAACTTCATTTTGGTGAGAAACCTTCCCTAGCTAAGAGTTAACTTGCAAAAGCAATGCAAATACAAAACCAAATTTCTAGGATCTGCTTATATAACAAACCCTCACCTGGTCTCCTCAATGGGGTGCACAGGAAAGAGCAAAGGATTTAGTGTGTGACTGTCCTGGCTCCAATCCTTATTTCTCTAACTCAACTGGAGATATTGGTTTCTTCTCTTGTCTACAAAAATGGTGCTTAAGCTACCTCTTGACATCATGATATTTGTATAAGCACCTGCTACACAGAAGAAAACCTACTAGTTTCTTGTTCTTCCACCCAACCAAAATCCTACTCAATCAAATATTATCTCTTCACGGAAGACTTCCCCTATTGTTCCAATCTTCACTGTCTCCTCCTACCTGAGAAATCTTGGATATTTCAGAACTCATTTTTATGAAATCAAAATATAATACAACTTGAAAATATCTTTGAAATCTGTTAGGCGTCACATATTTTAGTAACATCCATGGTCACTGAATAAGTCAAAGACAGAGTAGGAATGGAACCCAAGTGTTAGCTCAGTCCACCACACTATGCATAATTCAGTATTAAATTACATTCTCTCTTCTCTAAAGACTGCTACTGTTTTTCATTTGTGTTGTCTCCACAATGAGGGTATGATTCATTCATTTGTTCACTCACTCACTTATCCATCAATTAGTTATTGATCATGTACATAAATCAGGCACTATTCTGGATTCTGGGTATACAAAAACCAAGAACAAATGGAGTAGCTAGCTATCACATTTTACACATACCCAATTATAGCACTAATTACATACTGAGCATGTAATTATGCAATAAATACTTGTTTGACTGATTGACCTTTAGAAACATTTGTATCTAGCACTAACTAAATAAGCAATGATTTATAATTTGGGTTTCAAAGTGGAAAAACAGCCAGTCCTTTCTCCCAGTGTCTAGTACTTTTGTCCCTGAATCATGCTACTTTCTTTTTTTTCAGGATAAATTTTCTCCCAGGAAACATCTTCAAGATTTAAGCAAATAATATGATTTGTACTTCTCAACCTATTTGCAAGACATGTGCAGACATCTAAATCCCAGAAATGTGTATAAGTTGGGCTAAAGCTTGGGATCCTTGATAAGAAAAACAGAAAAGTACTTTAAAAAGGGAAGAATACATAAAAGGGGTTCCATACCTCATATCATATGAGAAATATACTGAAAGTGATTAATATTATTCAGTAAAAATTATTATAACCAAAAATGCTCTTAGGCACACTGACTTTTAATTGTATTTGTTTTAGACAAATTAGCTTGGGTTAAATGAATCTCTAGAGAATTGACCTGGTAGAGGCAGTAAGAAGTTTCTCATTGAAAGGATCCCCACTGAACTCCTAATATTTGGGAAACTGAAGTAGCAGGAAAATCCAGTATTTTTGTCCTGCATAAGTGAAAAGTTTCTGGTAAGAAACATGCATGCCCTCTAAGATCAAAGTAATCTGATCCTCATTGCCCCATTCCCCTGCTCTCATGCACTTGACAGCAGAACAATCTACCAAATTCTGAGGACCATAAAACCAACTATTTTTTTAACCTGCAGGGAAGAAAAGAGAGACAGGGTGGTATGGCAGAAAGATCCAAGGACTGGAAACATACAGGCACACGTATATATCCATTGTGTGATATCTCCAGAGGCCGTCTAATTTCTGGTTTTCCCATCTGATATTTAATGTCTTCACCTGTAAAATGCGGTGTGTGGCTCAACAGAGGCTCAGTAACTGACAGCTACTACTGCTATCACCACCATCATCATCAACATCACCATCACCCACCACCAGTGAAGAAGATGAGCTTACAACATGGAGCTACTGAGAATCATGGCTACGTCATTAACAATCATGTTGCAGAGCTGAAGAGGTATGCATCGCTGTAAGAATGTGTCCCACTTACTTTAAAACAGCTTGCTGTAAATAACTAAAATAACTTGTAGCCATCTGGCTAATGTTTAGCTGGTTAACACCCTTCCTCCAAATTCTGCCCTTTGACTTATTTAAGGTAGGTGTCAGCTACCCAAGGACCTGGGACAACTTCAATGGCATTGATATTTCTCTTTTTGTTTCCGTTCTTTCCTCCCCATAGCTCTCCCCTCACTTCTTCCTTCTACCTTGCTTTGCCTCTCTCTAGGTTTCTTTCTTTTTTCCTACAGCATTTAACTGAGGCTGGAAATGTCAGCTGAAACACAGCCGAGACAGTAAAACTAGATCCCCTTCTCTGGGGTGATCATCGTGAAAATGATGACGGTTGTGATAATAAAAGGAATTCACATTTTGAGCACTTAAGATATTCTGGTCACTTTTTTTTTTAAGTTTCTTTTTCCTAGTCATGTTTAAGCACATTTCAAACATGATCGAATTTATTCCTCACAACAACCCTATGAGATGGCTACTGATAGTTTCCCTTTTTTACAGATGGAAAAACAAGGCTCAGAGAGGTTAAGGTACTTACTCAAGATAAAAACAGTTATCAATTATCGAAACCAAAATTCTCTAGGTCCAGAGTTCACACACTGGAAGGAATTTTGTGCCTCTTTTTCTGGGGCACATAGTATAGGAGTTCTGGAATGTGTTGGTATGGGTTCCTGACATTACAGCATCCCACAGTAAAATACTGCAGCCCAAGCATCTTACTACTTTCTGAGCAGAAGCTTACTTGAATACAGCAGCAGCTGAATTTGCAGTTGCTCACAGGGAAGATTGGAACACAGATAGCTGCCAATGTTTATTTTGTGTTCATCTTACTTACCAAGAGGAACCATGCTCAGTTGTCCCAAAAGAAGATGGTGACAACAAGTTCTTACACTCAGCATTTAATGGATAAATCCATAGTCTATGTGAATCCCATTGTCTCAGAAGTAAGGGAAGTAAAACCACCAAGGGCCTCACTGACTTCAGAATTATGGGAAGTCCCTGACTATATTACAGGCTATTTATCCAAATAAATTCCCAGTCATTCCACAGTGTGTCAATTCTAAGTGCCTACACACACGCTTCAGTTGCTCCTTGGGGGCCATTTTTCTCTATAGAAATGTTCCTGGAAAATACGATATGTGACAAGGGAGCCCTGCCAAGCTGAGCACGATGGGGTTTGCAGGTGAGCAGTTATTCTTTAGGCATTCAGGAAATTCTGAGCATAGAGTCTGAGCTACTTAAAAATGACAGTCAATAATACAAGCCTGGCTGTCAATGGGGGCCTGATACGGGTAGAATTCCACAGCAGCCCTGAGGAAACAAGGAATGAGATGTGAGCATCTTCATTTAAACGTTAGAGGCACCTCAGACCAAGTGGGTTAAATGGTGATTATTGCTTTGCTAGGAAATGATTTTAACTGAGCAACTGTGTTATTATTTATTTTTAAAATATTTATTTATTTATTTATTTATTTTTGGCTGCATTGGGTCTTTGTTGCTGTGCATGGGCTTTCTCTAGTTGCGGCGAGTGGGAGCTACTCTGTTGCGGTGCGCGGGCTTCTCATTGCGGTGGCTTCTCTTGTTACAGAGCATGGGCTCTAGGTGTGCAGGTTTCAGTAGTTGTGGCACGCGGGCTCAGCAGTTGTGGCTCGCGGACTCTAGAGTGCAGGCTCAGTAGTTGTGGTGCATGGGCTTAGTTGCTCCATAGCATGTGGGATCTTCCCAGACCAGGGCTCGAACCCGTGTCCCCTGCATTGGCAGGTGGATTCTTAACCACTGCACCACCAGCGAAGTCCCTGTTTTTATGACTAAAAAAAAAACAAAAAACTTGGGCATCCCTGGTGGCGCAGTGGTTGAGAGTCTGCCTGCCGATGCAGGGGACACGGGTTCGTGCCCCGGTCTGGGAAGATCCCACATGCCGCGGAGCGGCTAGGCCCGTGAGCCATGGCCACTGAGCCTGCACGTCTGGAGCCTGTGCTCTGCAACGGGAGAGGCCACAACAGTGAGAGGCTTGCATACCGCAGGAAAAAAAAAATCTTATTACAAAGCTTACATGGGTTTATTGTATAAAAGAAATATAAAAAACAAACAAAGAAAAACATGATCTGTCACAGCACCAATCAATCAGTGTTACCATTCTGCCATATGTACTTCCAGATTTGTTTCAAAGTATTCATTCAATGTTATTTAAATATTGCCTATAAGCTAAGTATAGATCTAAGCTGGGAATACACATTGTATTTGTAGTGTTAGACCTGCGGTCAAAGTATGCTTCTTTTTGCCTTTTAGCTATTTTCCAATTTACTCCATTAAAAATACCCTGATGAATATCTGTGTGATACTATTTGTGCACATTACATTGGGTAAATAATCAAATATAAGTTTTAGGCATCAACAGAGTGGGTCAAAAACATGTCAGGCAGGGTTTTAAGGTTTCAGACAGGTTCCAAATTTCCATACAAAAATATTTTCCAAGCTGCATAATTCCTAGGATAAATACGAAAGTGCCTATTTCACCTCAGTCTTGACAATCTTGGATAATGATAAAAAATTCTTCTGACAAATTTTATGAAAAGATACTATCTGGTTTGGTTATATTTTACCTTTCTTTGCTTATTAATTGAATTAAATAGTTTCCTAAGTATATTCATTATTTGTATTTTATTTTTCTATTTGCTAATGATTTTCTCTATTTTCTCATATAAATTGTTAGCGGTCACTTCTTAGGAAACTTTTAGTTGTTTCCATCAGAATGCTCCAGATAGGAACTTCCCTGGTGGTCCAATGGTTAAGACTTCATGCTTCCAATGCAGGGGGTGTGGGTTCGATCCCTGGTGGGGGAACTAAGTAAGATTCCCACATGCTGTGTGGCGTGGCCAAATAAAAAAATGCTTCAGATAAAGAATTGAAAATTATTTCCTTTGAGAAACTAGTACCTGATCAGGGAATTTAAAAATCACTGTAGAGCTTAAGAAACAAACATGCAAACAAAGCAAAGATTACTCATACCCAAGTTAATACTGTAAACGTTCAGGACATACATAAGTCGACATGCAGCTGAAGTGCATTGAGTGCTGAGGCAGTTCACTGGGCATGGAGAGGGAGGGCCTGGATACACTGGAACATGGTGAGACTGGCAGTCAAGCAACCAGGCTCCTTCATGTACCAGGCTCATTAGCATTAAGCAAGCCAGTGAAGGTGTTTGGAACTCCATCTTCTCATTTCTAATACAAAGGTAGACAAGATGATAACTTTCCTCTCTGCAGTTCTATGTAGCTATGTTTAGAAGAGTTGAAAAAATATGGAAGAGAGGGGTGCAGTGTCAGAATTGGAGAAATTAGAATGATCGTAAATGTTGAGCCCATGGCTTCCACACTTAAATGTCTTTGGTACTGAATAGTGTTTCCTAACATGTGTTCCATAGGACAGTCCTTCCACAAAGGTCCAGTCTTTCCACAAAATGTTGAAGAAAGTTATGAAACACAAGAGTCCTGTGGTCATGTAAGTCTAGGAAATTATTAGTTGAGCAAAGTTAAATGCACTTCTGCATTGCATGACTTTTCAGATACTTTAAGATGTTTTTGTGCATGTGGAGCCTTAAGAGGGAGACAGAGTTTGTGGCATTTGTCAAGTTTATGACCAAGTTTATATACTTTTTTGAAGTATATTTTAGGACTAGGATACAACAGAACATACTTACGGAAACAGGCATAAAGAAATGTCAGACTGAACAGGATGGGCAGATAGCCCTTTGGCTTATCTAAACTTTCACCTTGGTTAAGCAACAGCTAGTCCTACTCATGCAGTCATGTCCCATTCATGGGCCAAGACACAGTGTCAGTGAGCACATCACCTAACTATCTTTAATGGCAAACCTCTGTGCTAGGTTCATTCACTGTTATTTAAATATTGCCTATAAGCTAAGTACAGATCTAGGCCGGGAATACACATGAGATTTTTATCCATATATATATATATTTTTTTTTTAACAAAAATTGGAGTCATAGGGTACATACATTTTAACCTTTTTTTCAGTCAACAATGTGTTATTAACATCTTTCCTTGTAAGTGAATAATCTTACGTATGTAATTTTAATGGCTATTAATCATTACATTGGCCATGCAATGGCCATTTTAGCACAAGATGATAAGAGCTATAATTGAGATATGGAAACGTTGTTATGGGAACCCCAAATAAGAATCATCTAGCCTAGATCACAGATGCTTATGTAAGCCTCATGGAGAAGGCAAGATGGATGAGTAGAAGATCACCAAATAGACAACGTAGGGGGAGGCATTCCACATAGAAAGATAGCACGTCAACCAGATAGAAATGAGAAAGAGCTTAGGACATAGCAAAAAGTTGGGTGTTAGCTGAACCGAGTTTTTTGCCAAGGTGTAGTAGGAGATGAGACTGGAGAAAAGCAGGATCAGATCATAAAGGACCAAATGCAGATGATAAAGGTTTGGGCTCTCTTCTGAGATTATGGGAGAATTATTGAAGAGTTTTAAGTGAATGAGTCATAGGAACAGATTTGAGTTTTATTTTTAAAATAACAACTTTGGCAGTGATAAAGGATCTGATTGGAAGTTTGGATGAAGAGCCCCAAAGGCAGAAGCTGTTTATTCCAAATTTAGTTAAGAAATAATTAGGGCCTGAGCAAGGCAGTGGCATGAACTGCAAATCGTTACCAAGACAAAGGCTTCCCTCTAAATTAAGTGAACTTTTCCAGAAGGATGATGTTAATAAGAATAATCGAGCAAAACTTTGATATGTTAATTCCTTAAAAGTTGTCATTGATCAAAATTAACAAAGTGTGATAACAGTTCATTTTAGTTATATGCTCAACCAATTTTATTTAAGCTAACCAGGGCTGAGATGATCAGGGGCAGTATTTTTAACAGTCATATTTTGGGGGCATTTTCACAGTGCATAAGGTACTAATTTGAGTGCTATATAAACACTGACTACTGTGAAGTTCTTCCAGTCAAGATCACTGTCTCTGGTTCAGGAAGAAACTGAGTTAAGAAGAAAGATTAATATGGTGGGAAGAATCCGAGTATTCCTCTAACCCAGGGTCCAGAGTCCACTGAAACCTTAAGGGAAAACAAAACCTGTGCTCACCTCTTATTAGCAGACATGGCTCCTAAGAGGTCTTGGTGGGTGAAAACTCTTTTTCCCTCTAGACATGGGAGCAGATCCACACTCTTTTTGGGTCCAGAGGGTCAAACGTCTGAGCTATGACTAGTTGCCTTTGGCCTATTTCTAACAAAGGCCCACTGGGAGTCATTGCCGGTGCTGGCTTGGAGTTGGCTCGAAAATCTTCCCTGAATTCTCTGCCTTCACACCTGCCTTCCTGACCAAGCTTTCTTCTTAGACTATGCCTGTGGAGAGATTACTTTGATCCTATCTTCTCAATAAAGTCATGAAAAAAGAGTCCCAAATAATCTCAGTAATAAAAAGCAGTTAATGTAATTTAACTAATTTAAGTATCACTACGACCTATGAAGTGGGTACTATTATTATCCTCATTTTACAGATGAGAAAACTGAGGTCCAAAGAAGCTCATTCAATTGCTTAAGGCAACACATCTAATAAACAGCAAAACATGGGTGTGAGCCCATGAAGTCTGGTTCCACAGCCTGTGTGCTTAAAAGTGCATTCTCCACCCACTAAGCACTAAGCACCCACGACTGCTGTTCTGCCACGCAGAGAGAGGATGGTCCATTTCAAATGGTCCATAACTATCAGCTCAAAATTTCAGTTCAACTGATAATTTAAAAACAGGAATCTGCTGAGATGAATTGTAAAATACTATTTCAGAAGTGGTAACTTTCAACTTCCCAGAATATTCATGGCCCAGATGGTCTCAGGTGCCCAACAAACTATGGAGAGACCTTTTCTGAGAACTCAGAGCACTGACCTTCTCAGGGATACTGGCTTTCAAGAAAGGGAGCAATGATTATCTTTGTAAGGAGATCTTGAATCCAGGTATGTATTAGATTTTATTCTAAATGGAATAATTGTACAATGTTCTAAGACACATGATTTTTCCATTGATTTAAGCATTAAGACAACAGTTATTTACTGAGTTCCACCGGATAAAAGTCTGTTTGCTTTTGTATTTTTTTCTCAAGCGTGTTAAAACCAATAAAGCCACAAAATTGGAACTCAGAAAAGAATTGTGAGTCAGACAAGTATTGGGGGAAGGATCTTTATGGGCAGGGGAAGGAAGAAAGGCTTTAACATACACATACACTCCTCAGGACTTTTTGGTGAGACACAGTATTCTGTCACATCATAACACCTACAATACACACACACACACACACACACACACTTCTAGCAGTACAATAACCCATCTGCCTGTCACCCATGAGGACAACTGAACTCTTCCACTGCAGCTTATTATGGTAGAACAGGTCTCAAGGACAACCCTAAATATAAAACCTTGTACAACCCGTGGGTTCAGTGACTATTGAATGTTTACTTCAGGATGTGAATAAGACATGGAATCTGTGAAAAATAAAAGTACTGTGGTTATAAGAATGATGGTATATGGGATATAAAAAAAAGCAAAAAGTTTCTTTTGATGAACCATTTCTAGTGTATATACAGCTTACACAGAGAGGAACTATTTGCTCAAAAAGTGGTAATTTCCATTTTAAATGCATCTGAGATTTCAACTATTTTTAGTGGTATAAAATTTTTACAACCTTTGACTTGGTACCTCCTACTAAACACATCCTTTCAAAAGCATGAAATGTTGAAGGTCTGTCTGTATTATTCAAACCAGCAATTAGAACCAGATGTTACTGCTCTTTATATTTAGACACTACATTTCAATATCTAAAAAAGAAAGAATGCTCATGAAGTACAGAGAGAATAATTTATAAACGCAATTAAAGCATATTGTTTAGATTCCTTCTCACTAATTTACCTGATTGCAAAGTAAAATTAAATGAATTCATATTTAAATGCAAAATTGGGCCAATGAGTAATGAAAATTTTTAAGCTGTGTGTATAAGAAGATACTATTCTTGCATCAGATATATTTCTTTATCAATTTTATACCTTTACTATAAAGTCTTCCATCTTCTTTATGATGCATTAGAATTACAGGTAGCATAATGTCTAAATTTATGTTAACTTTAAAGAAAATATATGGACTGGTTAGAAAAGAGCAACTTGAAACTAACTGTGTGCTCTATATAGTAGCAAAGCTTTTCATAGGAATCTATAAATATTGCAGATATCACATGGTTTCCCTGAAGTTTGGCATGTTCTTCACTTAGGGAAATAATAGAATGGAAATCATATGTCTCTTTCAACACTACTTGAAAAAGTATGTCATACATATGGAGTATAAACATAGGCAGAGCTAACAAAATAGAACTCATTCTTAAAGTTTGGCTGACCCCAAATTATTGGTGCTTGGAAAGATATAGGATAGCTAAGCACCCTTTTCCTCAATTATTGAATAATCCAGTAAGTACTTCTTTTAATTCAGTACATTATGGCATTTTCTTGGAGGTGGGCTTTCTTCCTAACCGTGGTCTTTGTTTGGGTAATATTAAATAGATTGGTCTTTTCTGAGTGTATGCCAATGGCTGGCAGCACATGGATAGCCTGCCATACATGCCAGTAGCAGAGGAGCCTGCAGTGGGTTAATAGCCTGACGCTGTGACAGATGCACAGGATTGAGAACTGAAAGCAGTGACCCTCTCAGAAGCTGGTGAACTAGTGAGTGGTGAATGACTATTGAGTCCTGGGGCTCTATACCAAAAGGACACTATTGTATCTAGATGTCACCAGAACACAAGGTTAATAATCCTCTTTAATCTCTAATTGCTTTGCTCATAATTCAAGGGTGAATGAAAGCTGCAGTGTTCTTAAGGTCACTTTTCATGTTATTATAGTATGTGAACTTAAAGGTAAATAGAAATAGTTCACTCATTCATTCAAAATATTAATTAAGCACCCACTTTTTACCAGGCACTATTTATATGTACCAAGCATTTGCATTCACTAGTATTAGCTTATTCTGTGATCTCAAAACTGTGAAAATAATTGTGGCTCAAATAATAATAGTTATTATGTATATAGTGCAGTCCATGTGCCAGACACTGTTCTAAGCATTTTATATATACTATTTCATTGAATCCTTATAGCAATCTTGTGGGTTAAGTGTTATCAGTAGCCCATTTTATAAATGAGGATATAGAGGCACAATTCATTAATTTGCTCAAAGTCACATAGCTAGTAAAAAATAGACCCAAAACTCAATCAAACCCAATCTGGTCTCTGAGCCTTTGTTCTTTACCATGATGCTAAATTTCCCTCAACTAAATAAGAGTGTAGTCTGTTCCACGTACAATTCCAGGTATGCAGGACCAGCCAAACTGATATGTGAATACACAATTACCAAGGCCAAAGCTTCCTTTATCTTGTTGTTCCACTATTTTCTATATACAACTTCTAATTATATTCCAAAATGGCTGCTTTAGTACCAACCACTCCAGTCGGCCAGAAGATGGAAAAAAAAAAAAAGAAAAAAAAAAGGAGACAAACTCTTTTCTTTGAAGGACTCTTCTCAGAAGCTTCACAAGTAACTCTGCATATACCCCACTGGTCAGAACTTACTCACATGATCGTAATGGGGTCTGGGATGTGTAGACTTTATTCTTTATTCCCATGTCCCCTGTTACTTGAGAATCTAAATACTGAAGAAAAAGGGAAGAGCAGCATTCTTTATCAAAATATTTAAAAACCAGCCCTGAAACAAGTGTACCTTTCAGAATATTTCTGCTGTTGTCCCTAATGTTTCTTTCTTCCCAAGTCAGTCTTTCTGAATCCAGATGCTTTGGGGCCATTGGTGGACCTGGATTCTGCTGGCTCTCCCTCACGCGATATCTGGTAAGCAGACAGCACCCTGTCTCTAAGTCATATTGGTAAACTGGAAACTAGCAACAGTCCCCAAGCTGCAGATCACCAGTACTTCCCTCTATCCTTTGGTAAAAAACTGATTAAATTAATTTTCATCAGGATAAAGTACTTCCATCAGATTGGGGAAAATGGTTTGTTTGTTGACTAATATATATCTGTAAACATTTTTATTTCTGGGATATAACATAAGAATAACAGAGCCATTGATTACGAATTCAGAAAGAATATACCTATCGGATTCATGATAAAAAATATTCAGGGTACCATACAACACATAAAAAAATGCTATTGGTTTGGAGTATTATGGAGTTTAAGACCCTTCCCCCTCTAAAAACGTATCCTCATCAGTGGTCTGGAGTGCCTCTTCATGTCAGATCACACCAAGGAGACATTCACTAGTGAACGTAATTTCTCTCTCTCTCTCTTTTTTTTTTTTCTATTTTCTCAAAGTCCCTAAATCATGTTCTCCTTGAAGTTGAAAAGTAATGGGTAGGAGTTATTGACACCACAAAACAGGATGCCAAGTCTCATAATTCCAAGTCCCTGGAAATGGTTTAAGGTAACAGCAGGAAGCAATGTTCCCCCTTCTTTCCAAGAACATTAAGAAAGGAGTTACCCTCAAAGGATCCTGGAAATATGTGGATTAACTTGGAAACAGCAAATACTGACGTGGAGACACCACCAACCTTAGTTACATATACGAAATGGACCAGTTTGGTTTTGGGTAGTCTTCATTTGATTTTCGGAACCCTTCCACGTGCCTGCTGTCTGCTGCTTCCTTAATCTCTCACAAGCTCTTTTATGCATTCTCACTCCCGTCAGACAGAAAGCACCAGAAGCCACCAATACCTCATGCCCTAGTTTCACGTATTCACAAAGTCGAGATCCTTGTAAAAGCCGTTTTTAAACGGAAGAATCCCAATGAGTAGCTGTTCCCCCCCCCAAATTTTTAGAGTTCTAGAACTTACAAATGGAAGGCATTTTGAGTGACTATATACTCCTAGTATCATCTTCAAATTTCTTCATGAACCAGGTACTTCACACATGGCTTCCACGAGCATCACTTGGAAGATTTCTAAACTGATTCTCTGGCTCCACCTAAGACCCACCAAATCAAAATCCTTAGCAGTAAAACCCAGGAATCTGTACTTTTAAGAATTTTTCAGCCTTTTAAAACCTATGATCCATTTGAGTGATTCTGCTTTAAAGCCAGATTTGGAAACCACTAACATCAGGTAGCATAAAGCCTGTGAAAAATAAGGTGTCCTTACTTGTAGAATGACTAGATTTGATGGAAGATTTTTTAATTTTTAATTTATTTTATTTTATTTTTTATTTTATTTACTTATTTATTTTTTTGCCACACCGTGGGACTTGGAGAATTTTAGTTCCCTGACCAGGGATTGAACCCTTGCCCTTGGCAGTGAAAGCGCAGAATCCTAATCACTGGACTGCCAGGGAATTCTCTAAATCTGATGGAAGATTTGAATGTTCTCTGAATCTTCAGAAGAACATAACACTCAATTTTGTCACATCCAACTCTATGTACTGTCTTATTAATTATCCAAAGAACAAGAACACTAAAATGAATAGAATTCCTTTGTTCAATACCATTTAATGATAACTGAGGTTTACAATAATAACCTTAAGGTACTACAAGTACCTCTGGCATTATCAAAGGAAGATTAAACTCATTCAGTATTTTATGGTCTAAATGTATTCTAGTTTTTGAAAGTTGGTATTTTACATGTACTGTGGGGACTTTATTACTCATCAGTTGTGTCAACTTGAGCAAGCTACTCAACCTCTCTAAGTCAGATTCCTATCTGAAAAATGTGAATATACACTCTTCTCAGGGTGAAATTTCAGATATAATATTTGCAAGGTGCTTGATATGCAGTTAACATTTAATGCCTGGCAAATATGACTATTTGGGAGAGACATAAATAGAAAACCAGAAGCTGCAGAACACACTGCAGAGACCTGATCTTGGGGTCATCACCTGGACTTTTTTTTTTTTTTTTGCAGTACATGGGCCTCTCACTGCTGTGGCTTCCCCCACCACGGAGCACAGGCTCCGGACGCGCAGGCCCAGTGGCCATGGCCCATGGGCCCAGCCGCTCCGCGGCACGCGGGATCCTCTCGGACCAGGGCACGAACCCGCGTCCCCTGCATTGGCAGGCGGACTCTCAACCACTGCGCCACCAGGGAAGCCCACCTGGACTTTTTAAAAATACCAAGTCCTCTCCCAGCACCAGAACTCTGAAGCAGGAGATCTAGGATGGGGCCCAAAAAGCTGAATATTTAACACGCATTTCAGGTTTTTGATGAGTATTGCCAGCAAACCCTCACTTGGAGATGCTCAGCCTTCAAGACCCCAGTCCCGGTGGTTAGAAGGCTGCTGTATGTGAGTTTCCATGCTCCTAAACAGTCCCCATTTTGAAGAAAGTCTTTCTACCACTCTCCCAACCCCCAGCAACTAAGCGCTACTTTATCTCCTATGCTTAGCCAGAACACCATGAAATTTTAGCTTGAGAAAGGGCAGTTTGTCCCTTCCATTTTAAACCAATGAGAAATAACATTGGCAGACCTGTTATATTTTGGAACACAATTGTGTGCATCTTAAAGGGTTCTGATGGACCAAATAATGCAACTGCTTCACAGGATCCTCAAATTCTCCACTTTCCTCCAATAAAGTTTGTAATTCCTACTCGCAAAGACATGTTAGCATATGAATCAGCAGGCACTGCTGACTCAGTAAGATTGAGGAGAAGGGAGGATGGCATAAAAAGACTAAGGAACCATGAAATTTACAAATCTAGTTAACAAGGTTGGAAGCGCAATGGTAAATATCATCTCTAAAGTCTCAGGTTACCTTTTCTACCCTATGAAAGGGGCAATCAAGACTATCGATAAAGAGAAAAGCTCCTCATCTTGCAAATCAAGAAAACAAGGGGGCTTCCCTGGTGGCGCAGTGGTTGGGAGTCCGCCTGCCGATGCAGGGGACACGGGTTAGTGCCCCGGTCCGGGAAGGTCCCACATGGCGCGGAGCGCCTGGGCCTGTGAGCCACAGCCGCTGAGCCTGCGCGTCTGGAGCCTGTGCTCCGCAACGGGAGAGGTCACAACAGTGAGGGGCCCGTGTACCGCAAAAAAAGAAAAAAAAAAGAAAGCAAGGGCAGCTGATATAAAAGGACCAGGGAAAACTTCCGTTCTCCATGGAAGAAGCACCTTCCTGAGAAGGAAGCTGCCTGCAGTTTTTCTGCACCTTATACGCAGGGCTGGCCTCCCATATACACAGGATATGATGGGCAATGTGGAGATAATTATGAAGCTTCTAAATGATTACAAATAGCTGTCTAGAGTAAATAATGGGAACTCTTCATTTACCCCCAAACCTCAGTCCTCCCAAACTTAGTAAATGATAACACTACCTTCCAGTAGCTCAGTCCAGAAGCCTCAGCCATCCTTGATTCCTATTATTTTCTCACATCTCATATCTGATATATCAGCAAGCCCTCCCTGCAGGCTCTAGCTTGGAAACATAATCAGAACCACATCACTTCACACTCACTTAACTGCTGCCACACTAGCCAAGCCGCCATCCTTTCTCAGCTGGATTATTGCGAGAGCTGCTTACCTGATCTCTCTGCCAAGATTCTCACCTCCTTACAGTTTATCCTCCACTCAGCACACAAAATGATGGGCTGCTGGAGAAGGTTTCTCTTCCCACTCTATGCTCAGCCTTCAGCCATCCCTGCCTGTACCTCAGAGAGTGTCTCTCTCCACATTGCTGCTCTCTCCCTGTGGTGCACAGAGGCTGCTTTTTACCTGGGGACAGAGGCCCAGGAGGCTCACTGTTGTCCTGGTCCAGCCTCAGTCTCAGGTAAGTCCTGTGTCACTGGGTCTTGGTGGTGGGGCTTAGTGATACTATCTCTTACCTATAGCAGCTAAACTCTGCCCTGTGTCTCAGGCGGTCCTTCTGCAGAACAGTGTTTCCTGCCCTCCTCCAGTAGAAGGAGGTCTCAAATGTCCTTGGCCCCGCAAAGTTTTCTGTCCTTCCCCCAGGGACAGGCTTTTCTTTTACATTCCTCCAAGCAGCAGTGGGTCTTCTCCCATCCAGGACAGCAAGGTTTGCTGCCTTTCCCCCAGTGGCCTCAGGCTTTTGTTCCATGGGAGACAAAGGTCTCATCCAGGATTCAACCCTTTCCTGGGAGTCTTTCCCAGATCTCTCATCTTTCTTCCAATCTTTCTCTAGAGCACCCCATGGAGAGTCATGGAGAAGAGCCTACAAGTGAGGGCCAGCACCCCTGTGTCTGCAGCTCAGAGGGGCCTATTTAGCAGTTCCTTAAAATTTTAGCTGAATGCTTCTTACTCACTTGTATGGCAGCCCTAATTCTGCCCACACTTTGCCACAGGTAAGCCAATGCTCACTTTCCAGCTTCTTGGAGACACCTGTATTTTCTTAGATTTCAGACTAATTAGCTACCCTGTGAACTCACCACTCTGATGGCATTAGCAAAAGTTAAGATCTTGTAGTCTGTCTGGCTTTTTCTTGTTGTTAAGCTGGGGGATACTCTTTTTGCCTCATAACTAGATTTTTGCAATTGTCTTACTAATTAGTTTCCCTGTCGTCTTCCTCTCTCTCATCTCAGTCTATTTTTTCCAATGCCTGTTTCATTATGCCCTCCTCCAAAATAGTCAATGGTTCTGTATTTCATAACCAGTCAATTCTTATGCTATAAGCTGACAATTCAGAGAAGCACACTTTTTAGGGCTAGGAAGGACCTTCAGAGCTGTTTAGATTCTAGTTCCAATTACCTGTACAACCTTCTCTCTTTTCACCCTTCAACCCAAACCCCTTCTCCTTTAGGCACAATTCCTCAATGTCTCAACCCACAAACATTCATTGGATACCTGATTATTACGCATTACATCAGGTACTTTGTATTCAGAAATAAAATACAGACCTTTCTCTCATGAAGCTACATACAGCTGAACGCACATTTTGCTCATTTACTTTCATCTTTGCTCATTCTGTGCTATCCTGCAACGGCCTTCCATATCCATGTCTCTGTCCTCCATACAAACATTTGACCAAGCATCACGATCTCCATGATGTCTTCTTCAACCATTGCAGACTTATCCTTTTTTCCTTCCTTGTGTTTTACAGTACTTCATTTGTATCTCTCCATATCTCTAATTAAATTATAAGTATCATAAAAGAATAGATCCAAAGAATAGATCCATAAAAGAATAGATACAAAGTTAGCAAAACTCTGTATCATACCATAGTAGTATCTGGCATTTGAGGTGCTTGATACTTACTTATTAAATGAGGTTATATACCATAGTCATTAGAAACATGGGCTGGAGTCAGACAGACTTGAGTTTAAATTCTGACTTTGTCATTGTGTGATGTGAGGCAAGCTTTGTAACCACAGTCTTATTTTCCTCATTTGAACAATGAAGAATATAGGGTTGCTGTAAGGGTAAATGAGATGTATACAACACGCCTTATATGTTGTAAGGATACAGTAAATAGGAAACTACCATATTAGTCCTAAATTACAGTGCAGTAAGCACTCATATGCAGTCATAGGCTGGATTTATCCTGGTACAAAGGACAGCTCACCCAAAGGAGTCTGAACTTACAACTATAATGGCTTCATTAGTAATTGGTTTAAAAAATATTGCTGAGCCTCTGTCTGTCTCTTGGTAAGAGGGAATAGGACAAAGGCAGTCAAAAGATATAAATTCTCAGTTACAAGATAAATAAGTACTTAGGGATGTAATGTACAATCGATAAATATCATTAACATTGTTATATGTTATATATGAAAGTTAGTAAGAGAATAAATCCTAAGAGTTCTCATCACAAGAAAATAATTTGTTTCTATTTCTTTAATTTTGTATCTGTGTGAGATGATGGATGTTCACTAAAATTATTTTGATAATCATTTCATGATGTATGTAAGTCAAATCATCATGCTGTACATCTTAAACATATACAGTGCTATATGTCAATTATATCTTAATAAAACTGGAAGAATAAATAAATAACTTCCGTCTTCAAAAACTCAGGTCCCGAATGAACCAAAAGTAAGCATTTTGATCAGAAGCCTGAAACAGAAATCCTAAGTCCATTTAGATGAGAGGAGAGGGGGAACTTAATTGCAAAAGATGTAGGGATTTTTCTTTTTTAAGATAGATTTTAGAGCAGAATGTGACATATCAGTAGATTGCCACTAAACGTAACAAAGGTCAATATTGATATTAATTGGAAGAGGACTGAACCCCTAAATTGATGGCCTTCATCTCTCTCTTCAAGAATATTCTAAACTATGAGAAGAAAAGAAACAAAGCCCAGATGGGTTCACTGATGAATTTTACCAAACATTCAGGAAAAATTATACCAATTCTCTGCCATCTCCTCCAGAAGACAGAAGGAGAGGACATACTTCTTAAGTAATTCTATAAAGCCAACACTGTCCTAATACCAAAACCTTACAAAGATATTACAAGAAAGGAAACTATAGATCAATCTCTCTCATGAACATACATGAAAAAATCCTCAACAAAGTATTAGCAAATTGAATCCAACATATATAAAAAGAATTTTACACTATGATCAAATGAAATTTATCCCAGGTATGCAAGCCTGGTTCAACATTCAAAAATCAAATAATACAATTCATCGCATCTACAAGTTAAAGCAGAAAAAGCACATGATCTTGTCAATAGATGCAGAGAAACCATTTGACAAAATTTAACATCTATTCATGATAAAAACTCTCAGCAGGGCTTCCCTTGTGACGCAGTGGTTGAGAGTCTGCCTGCCAATGCAGGGGACGTGGGTTCGTACCCCGGTCCAGGAAGATCCCACATGCTGCGGAGCAGCTAGGCCCGTGAGCCATGACTGCTGAGCTGAGCCTGTGCGTCCGGAGCCTGTGCTCTGCAACAGGAGAAGCCACAACAGTGAGAGGCCCGTGTACTGCAAAAAAAAAAAAAAAACCTCTCAACAAACTATAAAAAGAGGGGAACTTCCCTGACCTGATAAAGAATATCTACAAAAAACTAACAGCTAACATCTCATTGTACATGATAAGAAATTATATGCTTTCCTACTAAGGTCAGAACCAAGGCAAGGCTGTCCCCATACCACTCCTATTCAACACTGTATTGGAAATCCAAGCTGAAGCAGTAAGACAAGAAAGGGAAATAAAAGGTATACAGATTTGGAAGAAGGAAATAAAATTGGCTTTGTTTGCAGATGACATGATTATCTATGTAGAAAATTTCAAAGAACAACAACAACCAAAAACTCTCCAGAAACTAATAAGCAATTCTAGCAAGGCTGCAGGATACCAAGTTAATATGCAAATTAATTGCTTTCCTATATACCAGCAATGAACAATTGAAATTTGAAATTAAAATTACAATATCATTTACATTAGAGAGAGAAAAAAATACTTAGGTATAAATTTAACAAAATATATATACAAGATCTAGATGAGGAAAACTATCAAACTCTAATAAAATAAATCAAGGAACTTTAAAAATGGAGATATATTCTATGTTCATGGAAAGGAAGTTTCAATATTGTTAGGATATCAGTTCTTCCCAAATTGATATAAGCGTTCAATGTAACCTCAATAAAAATCCCAGACCGTTATTTTGGGATTGATTGACAAACTGATTCTAAAGTGGTTTTTTTTCTTTGGCCTCACTGTGTGGCTTGTGGGATCTCAGTTTCCTGACCAGGGATTGAACCTGGGCCCTGGCAGTGAAAGCCTGGAATCCTAACCACTAGGCCACTAGGGTGCTCCCTGATTCTAACGTTTACATTGAGAAACAAAAGATCCAGAATAGGCAACACAATATTGAAGGAAAAGAACAAAGCTGAGGCACTATACTACCCAACTTCAAAATTTACTGTAAAGCTACGGTAATCAAAGACAGTTGGGTACTGGTAAAAGAATAAATAAACAGATCAATGGAACAGCATAAATAGCCCAAAAATAGACCACACAAATATAGTCAACTGATCTTTGACAAAGGATCAAAAGCAATTCAATGGAGAAAGGATAGTCTTTTCAATAAATACTGGTGGAACAACTTGACATCCACATACCAAAAAAGAAAAAAACGGATATAGACATAGACGTTACACCATTCACCCTTCACAAAAATTAACTCAAAATGGTTCACAGCCTTAAATGTAAATCACAAAACTATAAAACTCCCAGAAAATAACATAAAAGAAAATCTAGATGACCTTAGGTTTGGCAAAGACTTTTTAGATAGTACACAAAAGTCTTAATCCATGAAAGAAAAAATTGTCAAGTTGGACGTCATTAAAATTAAAAACTTCCATTTTGTGAAAGACACTGTTAAGAGAATGAGAAGACACAACACAGACTGGGGAAAAAATTTGCAAAAGACATATTTGATAAAGAAATGTTATTCAAAATATACAATAAACTCAAAACTCAACAATAAGAAAATGAACAACCCAGTTTAATAATGGGCAAAAGTTCTGAACAGTCACCTCAACCAAGATGAAGTACAGATGACAAACATATGAAAAAATGTTCAACATCATACTTCATTAAGGAATTGCACGTTAAAATAACAATAGCTAAAATCCAAGCCACAGATAACACCTAATGCTAGTGAGGATATGAAGTAACAGGAACTCTCATTCATTGTTGGTGGGAATGCAAAATGATACAGCCACTTTGGAAGAAAGTTTGGCAGTTCCTTACCAAACCAAACCTATTCTTAACACACAATCCAGCAATTGTGCTCCTTGGTATCTACCCAAATTGAGTTGAAAAAGTATATCCACAAAAACCTAAACAGGAACGTTTATAGCAGCTTTATTCGTAATTGCCAGAACTTGGAAGCAACCAAAGTGTCCCTCAGTAGGTGAACGGATAAAGAAACTGTGGTACACTCACACAATGGATTGTTATTCAGCACTAAAAAGAAATGAGCTATCAAGGCATGCAAAGACATGGCAGAACCTTAAATGTATACTACTGAGTGAAAGAACGCAATCTGAAAGTACTACATACTGTATGATTTCAATTATAAGACATTCTAGAAAAGGCAAAACTATGGAAAGAATAAAAAGTTGAGTAATTGCCAGGGGGTGGGGTAGGGAAGGATGAATAGGTGGGGAACAGGGAATTTTTAGGGAAGTGAAACTACTCTGTAGGATACTAAAATAGTAGGTATATGTATTACCCACTTGTCAACATCCATAGAATGAACAACAGCAAGAATGAACCCTAATGTAAACTATGGGCTTTGTTTGATAATGTTGTATACATGCTGTTTCATAGATTGTAATAAATGCACCACACTGATCTGGAATATTGGTGGTGGGGATGATGGGGGTGTGTTGGAACTCTCTCTACTTTCCCCTCAATTTTTTGTGAACCTAGAATCACTTTAAAAAATAAATCTTGGGGACTTCCCTGGTGGTGCAGTGGTTAAGACTACACGCTCCCAATGCAGGGCACCCAGGTTCAATCCCTGGTCAGGGAACTAGATCCCACATGCATGACGCAACTAAGAATTCACATGCCACAACTAAGGAGCCCACTGCCACAACTAAGATCTGGTGCAACCAGATAAATAAATAAATAAATATTTAAAATAAACAAATAAATAAATCTTACTAATTAAAAAAAAAATCAAATCAATCAATCAAAGAGAACCAGAGAGTCCACATCAGGAGATCTGTGGTTCCTTCTGTAAAGTCAAGTGGAGAGTTAAAGAGAGAAAATTTCTAAGAAATCCAGTAGTCAGAAGCATGAGAAGCACCAAATAGGCCAGACACAGTGATATAGATAAGGCCAAACAGATAGCAAGGTCATTCACGTAGAAAGCTCTGTAGCATTGCTACCTACTACAAGAATGACAGGGGAACCATATGACTCAGCTATTCCACTTCTGGGTATTTGAAAAAGAAATCTGAAAAACACAAAACATTAATTTGTAAAGATATATACTCATTTCAGTTTTATGCTCATTTCAGTTTTATTGATAATAGCCAAGATATGGAAACAACCTAAGTGTCCATTGATGGATGAAAGGATAAGGAAGATGTGGTACACACAATGGAATACTACTCAGCCATAAAAGAGAATGAAATCCTGCCATTTGTGACAACGTGGATGGACCTTAAAGGTAGTATGCTAAGTGAAATAAGTCAAATAGAGAAAGACAAATATTATATTATTTCACTCACAGGTGGAATCTAAAAAAAAGAAAGAAACAAACAAAATAAAACAATAACAAACTCATAGATAGAGGGAACAGACTAGTGGTTACCAGAGGGGACAGGGGTTGGGGGTGGGTGAAATGGGTGAAAGAGTCAATTGTATGGTGATGGATGGAAACTACACTTGTGATGGTGATCATTTCATAGTGTATACAGATGTCAAATTATGATGCTATACACTTGAAACTTATATAATACAAAAATTAAGAAATAAAAATAAGTGTAACTAGTTACCCTTGGGGGGGTGAGAAGAAGAATGACAGGTAAGACCTCTGACTTCTAGGAAGAAAACCAGACTGGGTGGAATTTAAGTAGCAATTTAAAATAAGTATATGGAAATGAGGGTGTTTATCTAGGCCAAGTTGTAGTACTCAATTAAAAATCCCTTTCTAAGCATGTGAATATAGGTAATTAGTGTTCAATATGTATCTAGTTTTTTTAATAGTTATAATTATATGACTTCAATAAAAATACTGCAATTTGTGTTCTCATGAGCATTGAAAGCTTTACTCTCTGTTTATCTCTTGGACTTTTGCTAACCTAACAAGGGTCATTCAGAAGAATCTTACTAAAGTTTCAGGGAGGCATTTTGTTTGAGATGCTCTAACTAATTTCTTGGAGCAAGCCCTAGCATATTTAGCTTTTTATCCTATTTATCATTTATTCAACAGAGAAGCATTGAGGACCTAGTTTTCCAAGCTCTGTGACTCGCAAACTAATCTTCTGCCTGTCCTGCTAACAGCCGACTCACTCTAGCTTGCTGTCAAATGATAGCTTAATTTTATATATGTATGATGAGATTGGGGGTGGCTACCTGCAAGAAGATTAGACCAGCTGTCTGATCTTGACTCCAACTCCTGCCTCACATGAAATATAAGATAGGTTCTGATGCTAGCAATATGAGTCTCAGTTAAGTCTATTCACATGGCATATGTGTGTGTGCATGTGTACACATGAGTTTTTATGTATTTTCTACAATGTGCAGACACATAGACCATTCCCCCATGATCAGCATCATAAGCCTGAGAAGATGAAAGAGACCAGCCTCATCCTGGTAGGATAAGTTGAGATGGTGAAAGCTTAGAGTGAATTAGGAGCCTTGGGCCCAAAGAACTGGCTTAGAGCTCTAATGGTATAGCAATGCCTTGGAGGAGATGGAGGACTGACTGGGAAGACAAAAGACTCTGGAAACTTACTGTATATTGGAAAGAGAATTAGAGGACATCACAACATCAGGTTTTATCCAAATTCTGTGAGATCACACATCCCAGTGAAATCTCTCAACATCATTAATAGGAAGCAACAAAATCTAAGGACCAACATCGGCAGTAAGACATTGCAGGTTAAAGGGCTGATACCACCGGGGAACCAGAGATGATTAGAAAAGAATAATGGCAGAATCCTCACACAAGGATGGAGTGATTGCTAGGAAGTACTTGCAGGACCATGCATGGGGGAAGTCAGAAATTGGTGGAAAGTCTTTAAGGAAACTGGAGGTCTTGGTCTGCTGTTTAACATTAGCTGTGACTTAGAAGAGGTGCTAGGAAAGCATCTCTGAAAGCAAGTCTTAGGAGACTTCCTTTGCAGGTCAAAGTTTATATCTACACAAGAGAACAAACAATTCAAACATAGGAAAGGCTATCGATGTCTCACTAAGTGGTGCCTCTTGCTTTCTGTACCTACACTTTGTCTAAAGTCTGGGAGAGTCAGAACAAAAAGCCTAACAATGTAAAAGACAGTAGTTGGACAATTAGAAAAATTTGAATAAGATCCATAGATTAGATAATAACATTGTATCAAAGTTAATTTTCCAATTTTGATAATTGCACTATGGATATGTAAGAGAATGTTCTTGCTCTTAAGGAATGTGCACTAAAATATTTAGGATAAAGAGGCATCATATTTTGCAAATTTCAAATGGCACAGAAAAATTTACATAGAAATATAGGTATATGTAAAGAAATATGAAGAGACGGGGAAGAGAGAGAGAGGGAATGATAAAAAAAATGCAACAAAATACTAAAAATCAGGGTTTCCCTGGTGGCACAGTGGTTAAGAATCCACCTGCCAATGCAGGGGACACGGGTTCGAGCCCTGGTCCAGGAAGATCCCACATGCATGGAGCAACTAAGCCCGCATGCCACAACTACTGAGCCTGCGCTCTGGAGCCCACGAGCCACAACTACTGAGCCCACATGCCACAACTGCTGAAGCCCACACGTCTAGAGCCCGTGCTCCGGAACAAGAGAAGCCACCACAGTGAGAAGCCCCCGCTCGCCACAACGAGAAAAAGACCCGCACACGGCAACAAAGACTGAGCACAGCCAAAAATAAATAAATAAAATAAATTTATAAAATAAAGTTAACAATCAAAGCATATGGGTAAACGTTATACAGCAGTTCTCTATTATTTTAAAATTTTCTCTAAGTTTGAGGTTATTTCAAAATAAAAAGTTATTCTAAAAAGACTGCCAACGACAGAAAGGCTAACAAACTAGAACTATTCTTAAATGTAGACAAGGCTTTGTAAGCAATGAGATCTGAGCCATGTTGAAAATGTGGCATGCTCACTGCAAAATACACCTTACTTCTCCACCCAACATATTTAATTTTATGGCAATCATTCCTAGGGATTAAAACACATTTCAGAAATCTGAGAAGAAATTAAAATGTCTTAGTTGAAGGGGTAATGACTTAATCTCTGTTCATTATTCCAGTGGAAGAAAGCAGGATCCTAAGGATTCTTCCCCTCTGGTTTTTGTTGTACTTACCCGACCAATAGCCTTGCCCCTGTATTTCATAAATATAGGTTTCACTTTCATTAGTCATGTAAAATCACATTAAATTCCCTGTGGGAGAACCGTAACATTTAATGTGAAAATAACTTCTTTTGATTGATATACCATGCTTCTAGAATAAAGTTGCAAAAAAAGGGTTGTTTGTGTTTCTTACAATCACCAGACAATAATACTAATGGCTTGGTCTATTATCCACAATCATTTTTGTGCTAAGTCCACTAAGGATTTGGTATTGAATTCCCACTTAAATGATAGTCATTATGCTGATTTTTTGGGAATCATTTGCTGCATGTTTCACATTTTAATGTATTACATTTATGAAACCTTTATCCAATGGTAAAACTTTCTTAGATCAAAAAATGTTACACATATTTCACAGGTGTTTGGAGAGGGATCCTTTCATTTGTGCCTCAGCATTTCAGCCTGAATCCAGAAAATATAAGCATCTACCCACCTAATAATTTCTACTCATTCCTGAATGGAAGATTGATAGATATCTCATTAGTGGAACTGAAAAGCGGTTGGATATGCTCACCTTTCTCCTATCTCTGGGGTAACTAGCATTCTTCTCTGTTCTTGTTTCAGGGGGCAACCATGAAGGGGTCAGACCAAGACCTATTTTCTAGAAGCAGTTCTGAAGGTCCATCTCATTCCCTATCTGGGGACTCAAAAGTATAAAGCAATAGTCCTCAGTATGTCTGTTTTGGAAAGACCATTCCAGCCTTTCCAATAATAAAAATAATATTTCATTCTCTTTCTCTTTTGCCTATTTATATAAATTTATTCAAAACTCAAGAGAGGAAGCAAAGAGTGCTATTTAAAGCCCCCCTAAAATGTTACCAGTCTTTTGCCTTGTTCTTCTGCTTCCAGATTTGTGGACTTTCTTTTGGTAAATTCATATTACACTGAGGTTTAAATACACCTTTGATTCCTACTAGGGATGGATAATTACCAAAGCCTCTATTTACATTTCAAAACAAAATGGTTATTCACTTACTTCATTGCCTGATGGGTTAGGTATCCATTACAAACCATTAGTGACCATTAGGAATTGCAGTTCCTTTCATTTTCTAAGGCTTCGTTTGAACTTCACAAATCACATGACAAGCTCTGTTAACACCTTCAAAGAGAAGCATCATTCTGATGAAGTCAATAAGCAGAAAAACTGGACCAGGACAGGATGGAGCCTGGCTCTATGGGCTGGACAGAAAGTGGAGCAATCTGGGACTGGTAGAGGGTTCATCAATGAAGTGGGCAGAGCCAGAGGACCTGACCCAGCACTGAGACTGGCCACCTCCAGGAGGCTGCGAGATGTTGGGAAAGTAAATTTTTTCTTTTTGGAATTTGTATTATGATCATGTGAGACTAAGACTGAGAATGATGTCAATCCAGAGGGTACAAAACAAACAAGAAATCAACCCAGCGAGATGAAGTCTGGTAACACCATGAGACCTCCAAATCAGTCTACAATCCTTGGTCTTTTAGTTATGAGAGCCATTAAATGTACGATTTTGCCTTAAGGAAGTTTTGGTTGGTTTTCTCCATCTTGTGATTGAATGGATATTAACTAGTACAGAAGGCCTACTTACACTTTTCAGTTTATTTTATGCAAAAGTTAAGTGCGATAATGGCATATCATTGAGCTTAAAGCAGGAAAATTTTAAAATGACGCTAAGTATTGAAAACAGTGGAAGCAATACAGGGAATTGGTTCCCAGGTGATGAAAGAGCTGAAAGACAAACAGGGAGGGGATGGTGAGGCAACCTGATGATTAGCAGCAAGGGGCCTAGAGGAGGAAGGTTACTGAAAAGCCCAACAGCCAGCATTACCTGGAGGAACTTAAAACCATGGGAGATCTATCCATTGAGAATGAGAGGGGTGGAAGAGACTCAGTCACTGAGAGGGCCATGTTGCCTGAGTCAGAGAGATGGGGAGAAATACCCTGGCCTTTCCCCTTCACCCTTCCTCTGACCTCCTGTCAGTGCCTCTCATTGGCCAAACCCAAGTGGGAATCAGCTGACACAAGAGCCTGGGAAGCACAGCCTACAGGGATTGCTCCCCCCTCCCATCCCCACATCCAGTGATATTAAGTAAAGCATGAATGCATCTGAACACAAATGAGCCCAACACAAACAATATTTACAAATCAGCAAATATCTTATCTCAAAGTGTCAAATGCTTTCTAACCAGAAAAATGGAGTGCACAAGAAGTACTTGTTCACCACTACTATTCTTTTCCTCATTTCTCCTTCTCAAATGATAAGGGATAGAAAAAATGGATATTACATTTTTAAAAGTTCCCCCAAGCAATTCAGATTACGTTTATATTGCCCTTCCCCCTTCATCCCCCTTACCTGAAGACACTGCTCGACCTCATGCCAAAATTCAAAATTTGAGCAATGGTGTGCTTAAATGCTGATATTCTTGATGATTTTCCCTTCTTTCCTACTTTAAAATTAGGAGGGGGAAAAAAAACCCGAACAAATGAAGAAATCCAAGGAAATGGTTTTCTATGCTACGAACTCCAAGACCATAAAACCAATATTATTTCTTAATTATACCAGAGCTTCATACCAGAGTTTATAAAACTGAAAGGAAACAGTGTTTAAAGGAAACACCACGGCACTTCAAAACAAACCTCTTTTTAAGTGTGGTTTTAAGATATAAATTGATTTGTATGTTTCAGAAGGCAAAAGAGACACACTCCCTGACCTCTCAAGTATGTGACTGGACACCTTGGCACCATCTATAATGATTTGACCCCAATCTTACCTGTAATAGGAAAAAGTAGAGGCATCAGAACCTGGGTCGGAAACTAGGGGACAATTAGTTCCATCCATTAGTGAAAATTTTATGAGTTCAGTAAAGGAGGAGTTTCTAGCTAGGTGCTTAGGAGGAAAAGGGGAATTTGGTGCAGTAAAGTCATAATATACTACTTATGAGGAACTTGCTCAGGAATCTAAAGGTCTGCCTCCCAGTCCCAAAGAAATACAGCCCTGCAGAAATCTCCCTGGCCATTTACCACCTGCCTGGCTAAGCCTTCCCTTGGGGCCTGAAGGACTGACCTATCTGCTGACTCAGGCAGACAGACTATCCTGAGGTCTGTTCTAAATCCTCATATCCAGCCTCATCTGTCCTACACAGGCTATGAGGCTAACATAGTATCCATGGATGTGCCCAGGCTGCAGTCTTCAGATCGAGCCCCTATTCCGGGAGGTGGTATTTGGGTAAGTAATTAAAAAGTGAATAATGGGGCTCTTCAGATGACCGCGAGAGTCACCTCCATGAGAATTCAGAAACCTAAAGTCCAGTGTGATGAGACACAATCACAGACAGGGGAGGGATTCAGCTATTATGTGGTTCTGACAAAACTTTTCAACACCTCTCCTATCGACCTGGAAAGTGTTACCTAGGATGCCTAATTCTGATGTCAGCTAGTCCCTTGGGGATATGCAAGTGATTTCAGAATGCATCGAGGACCACCCAGTGAGCAGCTAAAACTATCTTGAATATCTTTATTTCTTTCTTATAGTAATGCTATCCACCTATTTATTCATTTATTCCTTTGGCATTGCCTTTCCTTCCTCTCCACATTCACATTAGAACAGGTTTGAACCACAAATCAACAAAATGAAGATGTATTTTCCAGTTTAACAAAGTTCTCTCACCACAGGATTTTATCTTTCATGGGGTGTTTGTTGCTTTTCAATAATGATAAAGCCCTCTTGCCAATTGCAAAGTCATTTATAACCTAATCACTTGTCTTAATTTACTTTATCCCTAATTTTTAAATTAAATTGTTTAATTTATTTTTATTTATTAATCTGTAATTAATTGATAACCTCATCCTGTTCAAAATTGATTAAATTTGCTTTATAAGAACATGGATATTTTATTAAAATAATATAAATTAAGTGTGTGAGAAAGAAGAAAGCAAAATAAGTATAAGACATAAAATGGTGCTGGAATGTAAAGCTGATGCCAAAACACACACACACACACACACACACACACACACACAGAGGAATACTAGTCAGTCATAAAAAAGATGAAATCTTGCCATTTGCAACATGAATGGACTTTGACGGTATTATGGTAAGTGAAATAAGATTTCAGACAGAGAAAGACAAATTCCATATGATTTTACTCATATGTGGAATATAAAAACAAACAAAAACAAAATAAATGAACAAACCAAACAAAAACAAACCCATAGATACAGAGAACAGACTGGTGGTTACCAGAGGAGAAGGGGCAGGGAGAGGGTGAAATGGGTAAAGGGGATCAACTGTATGGTGACAGCCGGAAACTAAATGTTTGGTGGTTGAGCATGCTGTAGTGTGTACAGAAATAGAAATATAATGCTGTACACATGAAACTTATATAATGTTATAAACCAATGTTACCTCAATAAAAATATAAAAGTAAAAATATCAAGGGGGTTTTAGTTTAGGCAAAGTAATGGTTAGATGAATTTATAAGTAGGACAACTGGCTTTGTTTAAGGTAGAATTCTTCCAAAAGCAAAAATGCAGAGCAGATAAAAAGGAAGCAGAGATTCACTACAGCAACTAATAAATTCAAACCCATATTACATCATTTCAAGCAACAACATAAAAGATCTTTAGCAAGTGAGAATGGAAGGAAAATACCACTAGCTAACATGTATTGACATACTGAGCACTTTGTTCTAGTCATTTTCTATGTGCTCACTTAATCTTCACAACAATCCTCTGGGATCAGCACTATTATTATCTCCATTTTATAGACAAGGAAACCGAGTCACAAAGACTCAGAAAAACTTGTTCAAAGTTATCAGCTAATAAGTTGTTAAACTGAGGCTTGAACTCAGGTATCCTGGCTCCAAAGCCACTATGATATCATTAATATTATAAAAAATATTTTAAAATCACACTTAAGATGAAAAGTAGAGGCATAATTAGGAAATTAGATAGAAAACAATGATGTCTATTATATCATGTATCATTTGCAAATATGGAAATGAAAGAAGGAAGGATGGAAAGGAAAAAGAAAAGAAGGTAAGAAAAATATTTGAAATAGAGGAAAAATTGCATAAGCTTATCTACACAGAAAAATCTTTGGTGTGCAGATAATCTCAGTAACTGAAAATCATTTTTAGTAGTTTTTGGAATGCACACACACATACACACACATATCTTTATATCTCATAGATATATTACATATACATATATGCATGTACTATATATGCAATATATTATATATACACATATATGTATGTCATACATATAATACATTGCATTATATGTTCACATGCATATATATTTATGTATCAACACATAATAAATGTTTTGATAGTATTTGTTGAATGAATGAATGAAATATATACATATATGCTTTTGATAGCTATACAAGCACTGTTCAAAAAAGCCTTCAATAGAAAGGCTGGGTTTGAGGGATGAAGGCTTTTCCTTTCACTTTATATTTCTTGGTATTGTTTGCATTTTTTCCCAGTATTCATATATTGCTTCTTATTTTTCCATGTCAACCATAATTATCCAGAAAACAGTATTATAGGACATATTTGCTTTACATTCTTACATTAAAATATTAAGAAACACAACATTATCTATTGACTACTTTTTCTATAATGTTAGAAATCAAAGGAAAAACACACATGCCTTGAAGTTTACTTGAACCAACCCAGAGCAATACAATAGATGTTATCCAAAGAATGGGGTTTGGGGATTTGTTTTTTGTCTGTTTGTTCTGTTTTTGTTTGTTTTCGGTCAAAAGGCTCATCCCATGAATGTCCAGTTCCCCAGGTAAAATAGATGAAAAACCAGAGGGGAGAGCATCACCACAGTCAGGTGATAAACATGACTGCCTATATTTCTTACTTTTAAACTTCAGTTGTTATCTTCTACTAAATCTCTCATTTTTCCTGTAGATCTCTGGCTCGACAATCATGTAGCCATAATTTAACTAAGTAGTAAAACTAAAATCCTCTTAGAAATAATCTTCCTCCCTACTCTTCTTTTTGCCTTTCAGTAATTACTGTACTAGTGGGCAGGTGGTACAAAGGCTATGAAGTATTTTAATAGATTTTTTGGTTTCATGATTAACTGATACAAACCTTAAGTGTTACCACTCTTAAATGTAATCAAGTAAAGATTATAGTTTTGATTAGCCATTGAATAGGTCCAGAATCATAATCAGATACTTGCCTATTTTGTCAACCTCTGATTTAGAGTCTTTATTGCAATTGAATGGCCTTAATCTACTAACAAATAAGATATCTTATTTAAGCAGACAAGGAAGAAAATGGTTTTGCTATGAAAAATTTCCTTCTCTCTTACGCAAAGAGATGGGCTAAAATCTTCCTAATGGTCTATTAAAAGACTATAAGGATTTGATATAGAAAGTAAGATGACTTTCAGTATTCTGATGTAAGTTAGAATCTTTATTTTATCATCTCTTTTTCTCAAATCAATCAAAAATATTTATTGGACTTTTGCAATATAAAGCATCAGAGAAAGAAGAATCATAATCTCTATCTAGAAATGTTCACCTTATTAGACAAATAAGATAAAACTAGGTAAGAAATAGTAGAAAATTAAACTTTCTACTGAAGTATAAAATTGTGCCATATAGACAATAGATCTTCATTTTCTTTCTTTCTATTTTTGTCACTCAAGTTTTTTTTTTTTAATAGTTCCTCTACCTTCTAATATGGGATATCTTTAGGCTCATTTTTCCACCTGCTTCTCTACACATTTCTTCTCTCATCCTTTCTCATGGCTATGAAACCATATACAAATTCTGGTGCTTCCTGAATGTATATGTCCAGTACAGACCTCAGACACGGTAGCCTGCTGCCTATTCTATACATCTGCTTAAATATCTCAAATGTTCCTAAAATTCAACAGCTCCAAAATTGAACTCTTGATCATCCTTCTCCCACACCAAATCCGTTCCATCGCTAGTCTTTCAAACCTCAATTGGTAAAGCCAGAAATCTGAGAATCATCCTTAATATCTTATCACTTGTCCTTAACTCCTATATCTAGTCCGTTATAAAATCCAATCAATTCAACTTCCAAAATATTACTTGAATCCACCTACATCTCTCTTTTCACTCTAATTGCTTACCTGGTCTCCCTGCTTTTGCCCTTTTCTGCCCTCCTCCCTCCATCCATCCTCCACAGAGCAGCCAAAATGATCAATTTAAAGTGAAAATTACATGATATTCTTTTTCTTAAAAGCCTTCAAAGACTTGATATTGTATTTAAGATAAAGTATGAGTACAATTTGAATCATATCCCTTGCCACCTTTACATCTCAAATAAAGTCATTGTTTTTTCACAAATCATTATAATTTGTTAATATATTTTATATGAGCGGCTTCCATTTCTGCTTTGGTTTTATTGGTTTGCTGTTTATCCACCCCTAGTAGACTTTAAGCTGCATATATCAGGGACCATGTCTCCTTAAGCACATGATCTCATTTAATACTCAGAATATCCCTATTTTATTTATTATTCCCTATTTTACAGATGAGAAAAATATGACTTAAGAGAAGATGAGTCTTTCCTGAGGACACATACCTGATACAATGAAAAACTAGATATAAACCAAGGTCTCTTGGAAGCAGAGAGCTATATAGTTATTTACGATACTGTATCATTCCCTCTACAAACATTCCCCACTGGAGATGTCCAAAATCACAGCCATACAAGGGAACTTCCTCTTGAAAATTATTAATGAGCTAAAATCAACATGAAAGGAAGTCTCAGAAATATCAAATAATTTTTTAATTGCATGATTTTGAGGAAGGTAGGGTAAGAAACTGGTTGCCTGATTTTTCAGTGGGTGCACAGGATATTTTTATGTATAGAAACCTCAAGTGGCAAGAGCCTTCACAAAAAACCCAAATCCCAGTTCCTCTATTTCAGTTTCCTAATATGTAAATGGTTTTAGGATTTAAGAATTAAACGAGGTAACGTATGTGAAACATTTAGCATAGTCTTGTATTCAAATATTACTTATTATTATACTAATTAGTCTTTTTTTTTTTTTTCCATCACAGCTGCACAACCATGTAGTGAGAGAAGAGGCACTAGAGAGTGTGTTCTCTGTTTCCAGTCTGAGGCTGCTTAGTCCAGTAGAAGTGAATGTGGAGTGGCTGCAGTCCTGCAAAATGGAATCCCCTAAGGCTTAGGATCCGGAATGCACTCCAGTTCCCTGTACTTGATGACGAGTCCTCTAAAACTGATGGAGAAGTTTACAGATGAGTTCAGTTCATGGTTCTTTCAACCCCTGACTTTATCATTCAGTTGTAATTATCAAGATCCTTTCCCCTTTATTTTGTACACTTGAATCTCTCCTTTAGTATCCTTCAAGGACTGGCTCCTGCCTTGCTCTTACCAGCTCACCTCAGAGAGTATAGTTTTGATACCTGCATCCTTAGTTCCCCTTCTTGGAGCCAGCTCTCCCCTTCTCTACCTGCCTGGACCAAGACATACCATGTAAGGGAATACTGGATTCCCTGCTGCTGTGCTCTGCGGACCTGATGAGAACCCTCTCATGAGCGGTAGTGATCTTGCCAATGACAACACGTTGTCAGTAATCAGGTTTGGGGCACCCCGTTTTGCCGCTAATACTCTACTCCTTCTCCCTCCTCTCTACCCACAAAATAGGCCGGTAGGTTCTGATGTCCACCGTTCTACCAAGTGTGGATGTAGTAATGAAATCATATGCAATCCCTTTATTCCAGAATGTAATGTAATTAATTTCTTTGCTAACTAACCCCTATCGAAAGGTTAAAACTCTAAAGACCCAAGACAAACACAATGTACACTTACAGAAGAAAATAATTGGGAGTGGGGAGAATTTCTAACATCCCTTCAGAATACAGGTAAATATATTCAAAAGTAGTTGATTAACAGCATAGTTTTTTAAAACCACAGGGAAACTGTCATTTCTTTAGAACTCATATTAAAATTTAACTAATTATAAATTATAAGCATTCCACAAAACATACTTGTGGAAACAGTTTCAAAATGCTCATATGTACTACTGTCCTTGGGGAAAACCAAGGAAAGAAATCACCTAGGAGTCCTCCCAATTTTCCTGTCAGTCTTTTTCTCTAATTTCTGGTGACCTTGGTCATGTTCATGAACGCTATCCCTTTTTTTGTGATGCATAATCACCACCCAACAGGGATACTTCTCCAGTCCGTTGTCTGTATCCATCACATCTCATCGCCCCTGTCACAGACCTTTCCTTCCCTGGCCACACCACTTCCTGCTGCCTGCTCTTTCCTAGTCCCTTGCTGTAACTCCTGTGGAATTCTCTTTCTACCTCTAGTGTCATAGGGCACAGACTGAACCCAGGGCTTAGACTCTGCTCACCCATGAAGTTCTATCATGCCTTTCCCAATAGACTCACGTGCATTCATTTTATAGTTGGATGCTGCCAGGCTAGCAACTTGCCTTCTTCTTTGTAACTATTTGTGAAAACAAATGAATAAAGGACAAGTAAGGTTTATGAGAAAAAGGGGGCTGAATCCATGAGTCCATGACTCCTCTCCATTGACATTCAAAGATATTAAAATAAGTCAGTGAGCTGATAAGGGTCTGGCCCAAGGCAGATTCTAACTAAGAGTAATAGGATGCCTGGGAGGGAGCTTACCACAGAACAGCAGTCCCCAACCTTTTTGGCACCAGGAACCGGTTTCGTGGAAGACAATTTTTCCACGGACGGGGGCAGGGGTGGGGGAGTGGAGATATGGTTTCGGGATGATTCAAGCACATCACATTTATTGTGCACTTTATTTCTATTATTATTACATTGTAATATATAATGAAATAATTATACAACTCACCATAATGCAGAATCAGTGGGCGCCCTGAGCTTGTTTTCACTTGCTACTCGCTGATAGGGTTTTGATATGAGTCTGCAAGCAATTGATTTATTATGGTCTCTGGTCAGGCAAACCTCTCTGCTAATGATAATCTGTATTTGCAGCCGCTCCCCAGCACTAGCATCACTGCCTCAGCTCCACCTCAGATCAACAGGCATTAGATTCTCACAAGGAGCGCACAGCCTACACCTCTCACGTGCACAGTTCACAGAAGGGTTTGTGCTCCTATGAGAATCTAATGCCTCCGCTGATCTGACAGGAGGTGGAGCTCAGGAGGTAATGTGAGCGATGGGGAGTGGTTGTAAATACAGATGAAGCTTTGCTCTCTCGCTCGCCTGCCACTCACCTCCTGCTGTGCAGCCCGGTGTTGGGGGGACCCCTGCCATAGAAGATAGAAGGAGTTTGGAAGCATGAATATGTCTGTCTATCAAAGTTATGGGTGAGGTGAGAGTACTAATTCCGCCCACATACACCACTGAAAATTCAATTACTACTAGCACAATTAATTTTGGTAATATGAGTGTATTTCATGGGCCACGGCAGAGTGAGAGGCTCTGAACTGAAAGAGATTTTACCACTCATGAAGATACTGTTGTTGCAATAAATCAACTGGCACCCATGAAAGGAAGGAATACAGAGCCATCAAGGTAGATTTCTGGATCCCCTGATGGTGGTAATGGAGGACCAGAAAGGGTGGTCACCATGGTGTTCATCCTCAAGAACATCAGTTTCTGCTCCCCTAGTAGGAAAAGCATGAGAGATGGTAAGAATGGTTCATGAATATTTTTATACTACCCAAGGACCCTCAGAGATATTTAGGGAGAGAAACTCCTGGAAATATTAGGAAGCTTTACAGTAAAGTGGATAGGGAACTCAACTTCTTATAATTTGGGATAATAGTGTAACTGTGCTTTTTTGTCTTTTATTTACAAAATGCTAAAATTTCCTTATACCCTTACTCTTTTCTATGAATGCGTGAACTTCAGTGAAATCCTGATCTCCCCAATATCATTGTTTGGGTGTAGAAGAGACCACTGTTTTTCTTTAATAGTAATTTAAGTTTTTACTGGATACATGGTTTCTCTGAATAAATATTACACCTCTCAGTCTTCCTTATAGGAGTGTAAGGCCATGTGACTAACTTCTGATCAATAAGATATGATTACATATAATTTTGGTATAGGAATCTACCACAACTTTGCAGGAACCTACCTTAAGAGTCAGCTGACATATACCCTTTGTTTCTTTTTCCTTCCTTCCCCCATCCTCCTGCCAGGAACATCATACCACTACCTTGGACGATAAAGATGAGGGCAACACCCTAAGGACAGTAGGCAGTGAGGCAAGGATGTTGGGTTCTTGATGATTCATGGATCAGAACCACCATACCAACCCTGGAAAATACAAGATGGCATTTTTACTCTCATGTCCAGTACTTAGACAGAGAGGGTTAGAAAAGCTGGGGGACTTACGGTCATCTCTCTCTTTGCAGCCTTTCTATGGAAGCTAGCTTAGCCAAACTGTCTCCTGGTTTCCCTTCTATCCTTGCTGCTTGCTCTTTCTCAGTCATCTTAAATGGATTCCTTTCCTCAGCCCTGTGACCACTCCCCAAAGTCCTGCCCTCTGCTCACTGTCTTCTTCCTATATACACTCTCCCCACGTAACCTCCCGAGGCTGCTGAGTGACCAAGTGCTGCCTCAAATGATATAAAAAACTTTTGCAACCTGCCTCCAAGAATGTCGTTCTCCACACATCGAAATCCCCCAGTTTTTACTTGGGCTTTCCTGCCTCTTGAATAACCTCCTTTCGATCATATGTGACAGTGTGTGCCTAGTGTCAACACAGTCAGCCCACAATAAATACTAGTTTCAAAACAGAAAAAAAGTTCATATGTCACTTTTTTCTGAGATCATGTGAAATATCCCCAGGAAGAACTAACCACTGTCTCTTCCCTGCTTCCACAGCAGTTAATCTTATCCTTGTATTTATTGTAACACACACCACATTGTACTGTATTAGAGTTAGTGGCTTGACTGTTCAGCCCATGCCCCTCTGTCAAAGGTTGCAAAGGGTCATCCCAGGGGTCAAAAATCATGCCACTGACTCGTTTGTTTGGCCAGCACAATACTGGTAAACAAATGGATTTGAAGGATTTGGCAGGCATCTTTCACTTTCTCAAGCCCCAACTCTCTCTAGGGTCTTATTCTTGCTTTATAGATATCACAGATCAATTCCTGCCCCATCCTTCCCTGGAAGATGAGAGACCAAGTCTCAGTAATCTCATTTCCTAGCACATCACACCACACTGGGTTCACCATAGGCATTCGGTATGTACTAGAGGGAAGTGAGGGACAACCTTCCTTGCTGTTTAGGCCCTACCTAGAGCCTAGGCTCAAAAAAAGACTTAGAGAGTGTTCTTAAAATGCTTGCATGTTCACAGGAGATTTCAACACTGTAAACCCTTCAGTGCTTCCTCCAAAGTAAGTCTTTAAGGGTAGAGCTCTTTTAAGGTACACAATACTAGATACTGAAATAGTTCAAGTGCTTTCCTGAGTTCTACACTGCATCCTGGGAATGAGCAGAAGGTCAGGAAACAGGGAACAGGATGTGATTCTGTCCAGTTTGACAAAGAAGTAAGCACCCCTACTGCCTCCCCAGCAAGCTAGGACCACCCCCAGTCAAATCATCACCTATATCCTCCTCTTCTTCTTTAAACCAGTCACAGTGGCCCTGAGAGGTCTCTCAAAACACAGAATTGCATTTGCTCGCTTTTTTAACATTAACATAGAAGATGAGCTTCCTTCCAGCCTACATTTGAAAGTGGAGAGTTTTACCTAACCCAAATAAACTTGGTGCATCTCATTATAGAAAAAAAAGAGAGAGAGAGAGAGAGAGAAACACACCACCTAGGAATATGAATACATTTTTAACATTGCTTCAAGATTCAGGGCGTGAATTTTTTAATACTTAATATCCTAAGCTGTTTTCTTCATTTCCACAGAAATAACTCTGCAAGTTCAGATTTTATTTTTTTAAACTTCTTTTTTTCCCAAATCAGTGGGAAAAAATTACCATATCTTCCAGCTATATAAAATAGTTTTACAGTTTAGCACTTGAGAAACAACCCCCATCAATCACTAGCAGTAACTGAGGCACTTTTTGTACCAAACAACTTAAGCTGAAATTGAAACATCACTGATTGGCAAAACAATTTTGCCTTTCTAGTTTCTGGCCTGTCCTCTCATCAGTAGGTGTTAAGTCTATGGGAAAGTCCATCTTATGGCCCTATTTAAAATATTTCTAGTATCTTGGGGGTGGGTGGAGGAAAATCCTATCTCATTATTAAAAGGTATGATGCAACTACATACGTTTGCCTGCAAATACTTACTTCCTGAAGAAAATTCCTTAAGGATATTATTATCTTTCTAACACCTTATAAGAAGAAATATTTAGTGATCTGATTAAATACAGGTTGAATCTGCCAACTAATAAAACCACATTTTGGAAGGAAATAAAATTGTTTATTCTTTGCAAATTGCATTATATTAATATCTAAAACAGTTATCGTCTATGCTCTCTTCATTCCCCCAAAAGAGAAAAGTCTTGCTTTTCTCTTGCATATTATTTTCTGCCAGAATGTTTCATTTCTGTCCAGTAGTTAGAGGAAAAGTTATTTTTGTGGGAAAACATGCTTGGACAGCATTCTAGAACTTTATTATGAACAGATAATCAGTCTACAGTGTAATAAAAATTAACTCTACATGAAGAAATTTAATTTTCAATCTAAGTTATAGTGTGTATATTATGTATTTATTAACACACATTTTAGATCTCCCCATATGATGAAAGCAATCATATTTAAGGCACTTTTCTAAAGCCATTGAACAATTTCCTTCTACTTCTCCTGATGGGAGAGCAACCAATTTCATAGCCAACAACACTGGAGAAATACCAGGACAGAGAAAGAGGAGGGTTAAGTAGCAGATCCTCAATCTGTTTATTCGTTCATTCAACAGATATTTGTTACTCATCTCCTCTGCGCCAGGCAGTGTGCTAGCCACTGACACATTGTGATGTAGAAAACTTACAGTCTAAGCAATAGTTTGTGATTCTAGGAAGCTAAGTTGTAACTCAAGAAGACTGTTCCCCCCAACTCCACCTAGACCTGAAAAGATTCTCCAACATGTGAAATAAGTTCCACTTCCTCTCTCTCTGTGTGTGATTTCTTCAATATAATATACTTACCAGTTCTTTTCCAACCAAAAAGTGAACCAGGGATATAGACTACAGTGAACCATGATCCAAGTGCGGAGCTTCTTGTAAGCAGAATTTTTCATTAGATTTTGTAATAAATTATAGAGGTGGTGTTAAAAATTGAATAGTTTATAAATGTGAGCCCTCACTAGCATATATTAAATATTATTATTTATTAGAACAGTAATAGTTTATTAGTTTTTAAAAATTAATCATCAAATCGCTTTACACAATTAAGTCTAATTAACGCAGAGGGTTTTCAGAGGGAGGATGTCCTAAAATATATTTATTTATTTTTATTAAGGAAAAAGCATAATTCAAAGTTGTTACTTGACCCTTAGGCACAGCTCAATTATTGAGCAAGGAGGGAGTTTTGCATAACAGCATTTTCATCATTTGGGCACTAGGATCATTTGGGGCTCAGAAAATAAAGTACTTCTCAGGGTAATCAAATTGTAAGGTGAGAAATCTAAGGGTTCCTAGTGTGGTTGTCTGTTAGTTTGGGGGAAGCTCCACAGGTAACTCTAACAGTCCTTCCCTCTTCCACACTGACGAGTTGAGACCTGCTACACTGGGCCCTAAGCTTCTTAAGGACAGGGTGATGTCTAATTCATCTCTGCATGCTACCGTCCATAACAGTACCTGACACAGAGTACTATGTACTCAATGTTTGTGTCCCCCCCAGAATTCACATGTGGAAGCCCTATTCCCCAGAGTTGCTGTATTTGGAGTAAAGAAGTAACTAAAGTTAAATGAGATAAGGGTGGGGACCTGACCCAACAGGGTTAGTGTCCTTATAAGAAGAGACACCTTGTTCTCTCTCTGTGCGTGCACCAAGGAAAGGCCATAGGAGGACACAGTGAGAAAGTAGCCGTATGCAAGCCAGGAAGAAAGCTCTCACGAGAAACTGAACAGGTCAGCACCTTGATCTTGGACTTCCCAGCTTCCAGACTATGAGAAAGGACATTTCTGTTATTTAAGTCACCCAGTCTATGGTATGTTGTTATAGCAGCCTGAGTGAACTCATACACAAAACAACCTCTCTGATTAGTTGTCAGATGAACAAATAATTTCTTCAAAAAATTCCAGGCTTTCTGGTTCAAACATTTTTTGAACACTTGCTGTGGCAGGAACTGTGGCAGTCAAAGTGTTATGAGATGAAAAGAGAACTGCAGTTATCTGTTTTTGCATCTATGGAATGGGAACAATGGTAATACTTTCTTAGAGGTATGAAGAATAAATAAGATAGAGACCTCTCAGCTCAGTGCTAAGGAACTATTCCATCATTTGTTATTGTTATGTCTCAGGGTGTGGTACCACAGATGAAACTCTAGATTTTTCTTCTCTTTCTGTTGACAAAAGGGCCAGGAATGTTGCTCATCCCACCTGCCATTTTCATGGGTGTAGTCCTTATATTACCTTGGGCACAGGGTTGAAACTTCAGTGAGGCAATAAGAGACATATACCCAAAATTTAAGGAGGCACCCACTCTCAGGGTCGTGTAAGTAAAACCCTGTACTTGAAAGACACAGAGAATGAGCACCTCCTTAAATTTTGTACTCTAGTTTCCTTCTTACCTCCCAGCTCTGTTGGGGAATCTTCTTTAAGAGGATGAGTCACCTTAGAACTACTAGGAGTAACCTTCTTTAGGAGTGTGGGAAATGATCCCCATATTGTGAGGAAAGAGGCATAATAAGACTGTTTGGATTTTGAACATTTAAGAGAAAACTGTTTTTCTGAGTTGAATAGTATCCCTCCAGATTCATGTCCACTAAGAGCCTGTAAACGTGACCTTATTTGGAAATAAGGTCTTTGCAGATGTAATCAAGTTAAGATGAGGTCATAATGGATTAAGATATGCCCTAAATTCCATATGACTAGTGTCTTTATAAGAGGGGAATTTGGACACAAAGACACAGACACACAGGGCAGAAAGCAATGTGAAGTTGGAGGCAGGGACTAGAATAAAGCATCCATAAGCCAAGAAAGGCCAAGGATAGCCAGCAACGACCAGAACCTACCAGAGACAAGGAAGCATTCTTCTCTAGGGCCTTAACCGGGAGCATAGTGCTGCCAACACCTTGGTTTCAGACTTCCATCTTTCACAACTGTGAGAGAATACATTTCTCTTTTTTAAGCCACTCATTTTGTGCTCATTTGTTATAGCAGCACTGGGAAACTAATATACTGCTCAAGTGTTAGGTATGAATCTCTGGGAAAGAAGAAAAAAGGGTAGCCTGGATCTGTGGGGTGTAGGACAAGAATCAGTCAGGACCCAGTGTTTGTGGGGTCTCCTGTTTCCCTGGGAGGGAACTATCCATGTGAACTGAAAGGCTGAGCACGAAGATCTGAAACCCTGGGAGCCAAGAATGGGGCAGCTGTGACTGAGCTTAGCACTGGTGCTGGTGGTGTCGTCTTCTTTAAAGACACGTGCAAGTCCCTGGAGGAATCTCGCCATCATTGTCGGGAGAGCAGAAGAGCATCTTCTGACATGTCTAGAGAGCCAGTGCTCATCAGGGACAAGTACAAGCAAGGGCCAGTGGAAATGGCAGTTGTCTTTCCGTGTAAGTATGGAAGCTCGACTGGCCATCTTCTCTTCTTTGGGTTACCTATATATACGCTCAGAAGTCCTGGGCAGTCCGAATATGGGTAGGCTTAAGACAAAGTGAAGCATGAGAAGGAGGACGCCTCTTGCAAAGAGGTGACACCCACACTGAAGGACAAATAGGAGTCAGTCAAGAGGTGAACGAATGGGGGAGATTTTAAGTAGAGGGGCTAGCAAAAATGAGGGTCTTGACTTGATAGAAAGATGGCACACTGAACATCTGAAAGAACTGAGAAAGATTAAACGTAGGAGTTCCAAGGCGTGAGATGAAGACGTACATGTCTCTATGTGGTAAGCCAAGGAAGCGGTGGAGTTGGTGGGGATGGAGGAAAAATATTAGCTCCTAAAACCAGGGCCACAATGGAGGTAACTGAAACTCCGAACACATTTCCAAATGTAAATGATTGCTGGTTTCATCAGTACAATTATATCACGCTACAATAGCATTGTAAGTTCCACAGATGTTGGAGGGCTAGCCTAGGAATTTTGTCAGTATTCTTAATAATGCTTTGTATAGATTATTATACTCCTGAATTCCAAACAACCAACTTACAAAGAAGCCCAATTCAGTTCTAGAAGGCAAACTAGCTACACTAGTGACTTGCCACACCCTGAAATGGCCTTGAAACTTGGGAGCAGATACAATTAAGCATAGATTGTCCTCTGCTACCAATATGTTCTGAATTGCTGATAAGCAAAATCAACACTTTTCTTTAATGTTTGCAGGCTCCTGTTTTTAAATTGAGATAGCCAGAAATGCCATAATAGATCTGGATAAAATTGAGCCGGAGAACAGAACCAAAGCACGGTTAGAAACACCCCTCTCCCCTTATACCTCTCACTGAACTGTTAGTAGAGCCAGGAGGGAACTACACAGAGAACCTGTTCCACTCCTCTGATCGAAACCTGGCCATCCTTGAGCAAACTCCAGAGACAGCTGTATTTTCATAGGAAAACCCACCTTTTTGGTTTTAGCGCAAGGGAAACTGCAAGTCTGTACTCCTAGACTAACCTAAAATGCAATGGAGATTAAATAAGGGTGACAGCAGCTTCCTTGAATTCTCTTCCGGTCCATGAATTAAATCCTCTTAGAGATGAGACTCTCATCACCACAGAGCCCAGGGAAAGGACATGACTGATTGAATTCATATTATAATGCCTTGTACCTCTCCTGCCTTGGGGAAGGAAACATAAAATAAAGATGCCTGTACCATAAAATACTCAAATATGTTCTTCAGAATTCAAGGACTTAAATTATTCATTGACTGGAGCATTTCTTTTTTTGAATGAGAATAAAAGAGGAAAAAAATACCCTAGTCTTTCTGTCACTAAATAAAATATCAGTCCTAATGTTCAAATTCACCCTCGGAACACAGCATAATCCCATATTATAACCAATTTTGTATAAAGTGAAAGTGTATGCAAAAGAAGATAAACAAAAGGAAAAGAAAGCAACCGAGTACAAGAAAATAGCTCACAGCAAATGACATTTGGAATGAAAGACAGAAAACCCACACTATTTTGTTCTCTACTTAAATAGACGGAGAGCAGAAATGCACTGGAGACATTTGATAATCAATAAAACATTACCCCGAGGGCGCTATATACAACTATAATCTTTAAAACAAAACTCAAGGAAATGGAACATTTAAATTAGAAGGACTTTTAAAAAACAACATGGCAAAAAAAGAAAAAGAGGCTTAATGTCCTTTTCTATCAGGGAATTCTTAACTTAAGGGTTATTTTTCACAGCCAGTTTTTAACCAAGGAACATGAGGAGAGATAAAAAATATCTTAAGCCTTTCCTGTCACTGTAGCCTTCATAATCACCACAATTCAACATGACACCATGACTTGCAAGAAATTCTCCCTGGCATCCTTTTAAGTGGACACTAATTGGAAACTTCAGTGAACAGAAAAAGGCTGTGAACAGTATATATTTCAACATGCTGTACCCAGTCCTGACCTTAAATGACAAGGAGGAAAAAAAATGCCTCAACACAGCCTCTGTACCTCAGCTCTGTACTGTGAATCCACGATGTGAGTTAGCTCTGGGAAAAACCCCGGGCTTGTGATAAGACTGAAATCAAACCTGGAAACTCCAGGAGAATCAATCTGCTCCAGACACATGGTTCTATAAGGGAGCATCTGGGTCCCAGAACTGAAGACAGGGACTCCACAAGCAAGCAGGTAATGGTAAGGTGTCATTGAAAACAAGGGCTCTTGTCAGATGAACAAGGATTTCAACCTTGGATCCACTGTATCCTAGATGTATCACACCTTGGTCAGAGAGCTCCACCTCTTAGATATGTCATCTGTAAAATGGGGATGGTAATAACGTTATCATGAGTCATTGTGAGGAATAACTCAGATGATATAAATATAGCACAGTACCTGTCACATTGTAATTGTTGCCGTATTAACAGCTAGCATGTATTGAGGGCTTACAACCTACTATTAAAAACCTTTTGTCTCTCCTACCAAATGTAAAACCGATAACTAGTGGGAAGCAGCCGCATAGCACAGGGAGATCAGCTTGGTGCTTTGTGACCACCTAGAGGGGTGGGATAGGGAGGGTGGGAGGGAGGGAGACATAAGAGGGAAGAGATATGGGGATATATGTATATGTATAGCTGATTCACTTTGTTTATAAAGCAGAAACTAACACACCATTGTAAAGCAATTATACTCCAATAAAGATGTTAAAAAAAAAAACACTTTTGTCTCTCAAAATAACCCTGTGAGCTAGATATTATGATTCTCCTCATTTTACAGAGAAAAAGACTGAGGCACGGAAAGGATAAGTAACTTGCCTAAGGTTACACAGGTGTTTAGTGGTAAAGTGGCACTTAACCCTGGCACTCTTGTTCCAGTCTACACATACTGTTTCTAATTTAGTTTTATTGAATGAATGAATGAATGAATGAATGGTAGTTATTTTTTTATTCTTGAAGATTTGATAATCCTATTGAACAGCGATAGGCAGAAACACTGTAATCATAAAATAAGATCCTATAAAATCAATAGCTATCTTTAAACCTTCAGAGAACCAAGCCCTACAAACAAGAAACGGAGACAGAAAGGGTTTAAGAAGCTTACAGAAGATCTGCTTACAGAATCTGCTTACAGAACCCCAAGGCAACCTGGGGTTCAGGGGAGCTGCCCCCATCCTGACTTTTGGTAGTCTCAACGCTCTGCTAATCCTTCTCCTTCCTGGCTGGCATAGGGGAATTCACCTTTATTTTACACTCTGGATCCCAAGATTCCCAACTGACTGGTTTTCTGTGTCTAAATCTACACTTAGCACTAAAATTATCCTTGGGAGTTGCAATCCCATTATCCTAGAGACACTGAATGGTTATGCCTCAGAAAGGTTAAGCCTGGTGACTGGGGACCAAGGGTAAGGAAACTTAATACATCGCATTTGTGTAATCTTTTTTTTTTAACTTACAGTTCTTCATCCATGCAAAAATCCTTCACAAATGAGAGGACACAGGTGCCAAGATATATAACTTGCACAAGGTCACAGAGTAGAAATAAGAACCGGGATCCCAGGTCTTTCTTGCCCTGCTCAGCATCTTCTTTGTCCTGGTCCCTTATAGCTACATGACGTGCAAATCCAACCCCAAGTTGGAATTATGCCTTAAGGTTAGTTCTGAGAATTCCAAGAATTTTAGAAGGCTGTTGATAAGATACTATTTGGTGGTCTGTCCCATTAGTACCCTGGTTGCTAGATCTTCTGACCCAGCAAAGAGAACTCTAGGAGACTATGATATCTATTGTTTGATTGCCCTTCACCTTTTGTGAGCCCTGCCTTCTGTTGACAAATTCTACCTCAGCGTCATTGGATTCAGCCTATGATCCAGACTTGATCAATTACAAAATCCATTTCCCTCAACACAGTGATTAACTCAGAGATGGGCATATCTCTGATTAGCTACCCAAGGGAAGCTAATCAGAATCCTTTCCTGGATTTGCTGCACAGGTACTAAGAGAAAGAAGTTCTCTATCAAGTGAGATTTCTAAAATAAGAAGATGTGAACCTGGGGTCTTCAGTCAATCTTCCAGGTTTTCAGCAGGTTCCTAGCTGATAGCAGGGGAAATCCCAGTGCTTGAGACCTCTGTGGGTGCAGCTCTTCCTTCAATTTTTTTTAAATATTTTAATTTTTGGCTGTGCCGGGTCGTTTCTGCACGCGGGCTTTCTCTAGTTGGGGCGAGTGGGGACTACTCTTCATTGCATTGAACGGGCTTCTCATTGCAGTGGCTTCTCTTGTTGCGGAGCACGGGCTCTAGGCACGCGGGCTTCAGTAGTTGCAGCACGCGGGCTCAGTAGTTGTGGTGCATGGTCTTAGTTGCTCTGCGGCACATGGGATCTTCCTGGACCAGGGCTTGAACCTGTGTCCCCTGCACTAGCAGGCAGATTATTATCCACTGCGCCACCGGGGAAGTCCTCCTTCAATTTTTTGAGCCCTCCCCAGTAGTGTTTTTGGTCAAATGAGCTAATGTATTTCTTTCTTGCCTAAGCTAGTTTGCCACTGACACATCCTTAAAATCTTCTCCATTTAAGGCTTTCATGAAACCTAAGCCCATTGGAACTTTTGTTGACTTAATTTATCTAGTCATCATTTGTCTCCACCACCATTCCCTGCACTGCAATGTAAGCTCTACAGAGAAAGTGGACATCTGGTGTGTCTTATTCACTGCTCTACCTGCAGCATCTAGAAGAGAGTCCTGCACATAGGAGGCACTCAGTAAAAAGTGGGGAACGTGTGAGTGGATGGAAGAATGAATGGGTGAATAAGGCAGAGCCAAAAGTCCAAGACCCCAAAGCTCTCTCTGGAGAGGCGTTCCATGAACACCCACCAGCTCTGAAGCTGATGAGACAGGAGAAAGCTCACTGGGGGTCCATGCACAATGAGACTCTTTAGAGACTCACAGAGGCAAACCTCCTGTAGCTCTGGTGGGAGGACAGTGAGCAAGGTTTTCTCCAGCCACTAGGAGACCTCAGGCAGACACCTATGGACTAGGCAAAGGGTCTTCATTAATGGGCCTGCTTCCTCAGAGAACCAGAAGACAATCAGAAGTTTTTTTTGAGATCTGTGCAAGGTGTTTAAATGACAATACATTGAGGTATTGGGATTTCCTAGCTCTTCAACACCATGAAATTCAGCTCAGCCCCTTCTTGAGCACGCAGCATGTACAAACTATAGTCCTCCCTGGGTACCTGTGGGGGACTGGTTCCAAGACCCCTGTGGATACCAAACTCCAAGAATGTTCAAGTCCCATGTATAAAATGCTGTAGTATTTGAATAACGTATGTACCCCCCCATACTTAAGATAATCTCTAAGTTACTTATTATACCTAATACAATATAAATGCTGTGTAAATAGTTTATTGCAAGTAAATGCCGTGTAAATAGTTGCTGGGTGAGAGCAAATTCACGTTTTGCTTTTGGGAACTTTCTGGAAAATTTTTTTTTTAGTATTTTCAATCTGCAGTTGGCTAAATGTATGGATATGGAACCCACAGATACAAAGGGCTGAATGTATAGAGTTAGGAATTGTAGGCAATACTAAGTAGAAGATGTCTTCACCCTGCTGTGATGGAGCCTTAGAGAGATAAAGCACTAAAGAAAGACCTCACATACTAAGCAGTAAATGATAATGAGTTGAGGTTTTCCTAGGGAGAAAAGAAGGGAAAGGTGGAAGAATAACACCCAAAGATTTTATTCCCAAAGCTATTTTTGTATCATTAATATTCTCAGGACAAAGTCATGTTAATTCATTTGATATTTGATGTGTCTATTGTTTGATTTGTTACGTGTTCCAAGACTTTCTTTTTGAGGAGAGGCATGGGAAAAGAATAAAACTCAAACAAATGACAATAGGATACTGGTCCTTTTAAAGGGGTGTTATAAAAGAAAACAAGACTATTTCAAGTTTGAATGTTAAAAGCCTAGATTTCATACAAGTGTTTGTTGAAATTGGCCACATACAACGACTTATAGGACTCCTCCATGAGAAGTGAAATCATGACAGATGTAATCCCATCACAGCTACCCTGTTCTCAAGGTGTTTGCCTCCCAAAGAAGGGAGAATCAAAACTAACCTTTGTTGTATGCATATGTTGCCTACCACTGTGTAAATGTGTTATCTTATTTGACCGCTACAGCAGATGATGAGAAAAGTGGTGGTATTACAACCATTTTACAGAGAAGCCAGTCAACCTGCCAAAGTTCACACAGTTAGAAAGGGGCAGAGCCCAGCTTTGAAAGAAGTCAGACTCCAGTACCCTTGCTCTTACCCACGAGGTCTTTTCCATATGAGGATGCCTAAAGAGGGATGTTTGGCAACAATGTGACAAACAAAAGCAATAGCCAAAGAAAGCATAAAATATTTTTCTTACCAAACTTAGCAGTCCATGTTAGTTGAAGAACAGGTGTAAACTGAAGGAGGCCAGGCTGCTGAGGCTCCCTACCTTGCCTTGTATACGAACCCCGTATCAGCACATGGTGTACAATCCTCCCCTCCCCCAAAACCTACACTTGAGCCATGTAGACTTTACTGATGTTTTTCTGAGAAGGTAGAGAGGGTTAGATGGCAAGACAGCAGAAGTTTCCAAAACCCTCTTTAAACATACTTCTCTCTTTCCCAGAAAAAAGAAAAAAATTCTCTCCAGAATAAGCATATCTCCTCTCTATCTTCCCACCAACTACCTTGAGCCCTGGTTTCCTGCCACACATGCCCCTTAATATCCCCTCACTGAAATAAAATCCTGCTGGCTGGCTGAGGAGTATCAGTGGGGAAAAATAAATAACATATCCAAACCAACCTGGGGGATGAGAGCCTTCAATCGCTCTTCCAAAAGCATGTGATGAGATGTAACACATTTAAGCATATACTATGTACCAGGCATTGTTCTTGGATCCGGGGATACAACCATGAACAAGACAGCCTAGAGCTTACATTCTAGAGAGAAGATCCAGACATTAAACATCAAGCACATATGTCAGTCTGATGCCATGGTAACAACGATGCGGACTGGTGGGAGAAAGCTGCTTTATATTTAATGGGAGGAAAAGGCTTCTCCGAGGAAAATACTTTTGATCTGAATCCTAACAGAAAGGGAATAGCCAGGCAAAAATGTGCATTCTAGATGGAGAAATTACCAAATGTAAAAGCCATGAATCAATCCTAAGAGGGTCAGGAAAGCTGGGGCAAAATGAGTGAGGAGGAGAGAGAGATGAGGACAGAGAGGTGTGCAGGGAGGACCTCATGGTTCAGAGTAAGAAGTCTGGATTTCATTCTCCATAGAGTGGGAAGCCCCTGTAGGAACTGAGAGGGAGTGACGAACATTTTGTAAAGGGTAATCTGACTGCTGGTTGGGGAATGACTATGGAGGGTCAGGGAGGAAGGGTGACTGGAAGCTCCCCTCCCCTCCACACCAGGCTGTTTGGTGTTGGCTTTCATTTTGCTTAGAGCATTTTGCTGCTTACTAGATTAGGTGCCTATTGTAGGAGCTCAGGTACCATAGGGCTTACATTAGAGTGATCAATGTCTAGGTGAAGGTGGATGCATTTGTGAAAGGAAGGCAACCAAACCTGCTGTCAGGAGTTGAAAAAGTGGTGTAAGATGAATCCCAGGTTTTGAAATGGATCAGTATTAGAGAAGGATAAATTGGTTTGTGGGGAGGGGACTGAGGGACGAGAAATCTAGAGTGGAGACAAATTTTTTTTAAACTTTATTTTAGCCTAAGGAATTTTTTTTTTTTTGCGGTATGCGGGCCTCTCACTGTTGTGGCCTCTCCCGTTGCGGAGCACAGGCTCCAGATGCGCAGGCTCAGGGGCCATGGCTCACGCGCCCAGCCGCTCCGCGGCATGTGGGATCTTCCCGGACTGGGGCACGAACCAGTGTCCCCTGCATCGGCAGGTGGATTCTCAACCACTGCGCCACCAGGGAAGCCCCTAGCCTAAGGAATTTTAACTTTATTTGCTCATCAGTGAAGAAGCCAGCAAAGGATATTTATTTGTTCACCTTGCTTTTAATAAACTTTGTATTGAAGTATGATTAACATGAAGGGCTGGTTTCAAGGGAATGCCCCTCATTCAGAAGGGCCATGCCTAGTTTATTGCTCTACTGTTAAATTCTTAATAATTTTATTTTTGAACTTGTGTTTTGTCAGTAAGTCCAACAGAACAATGGAGCATGTGTGTAAGCAGAGGAGACTGACAAAATATGTGTGTCTAGTGTTCTTTACCACCCCGTTTGCATACAGTGTTCGTGATGCCCTAAGAGCAAGGAATTCCACTGGGCTCACCATGCATAGGAGTTCAGGGAGATGCAAAGTGAGTACAAAGAATGTATATTATGGAAGCCAACGGTTTCCAAAAAGTGTTGGTAGAATGTATGCATATCAAGGAGTGAAACAAAATGTATTTATTACTCTACTACTGATGGACATGGAGGTGGTCTTCCAGTTTGGGACTGTTACGAATAGTGCTGCTATAAATAATTTTGTACACATCTTGAAATGCACTCATTACCCATTTCTGCTGGGTATTTATCTACAAGTGGAGTTGCTGGATCAGAGGGTATGCATACACTCAGTTTTAGTTGATAACTACCAAATAGTCTTTCAAAGCAATTATATAAATTCTGCATTTCTGCCAAGGATTATAAAAGTTCTACCTGTTCCACATCCCTCCCAGCACTGGTATTGTACGGGTTTAAAAATGTTAGCCATCCTGGTGGATATGTAGAGGTGTTTCATTGAGGTTTTAGTTTGCAGTTCTTAGTGTCTAATAAGATTTAGCACCTCTTCATATGTTTATTGGCCATGTATAGATCCTCTTTTGTTAAGTACCAGTTAAAGTCTTTTGTGCATTTCTCTATTAGGCTACTTGCTTCTGTCTTATTATTTTGTAGGAGTTTGTTATGTATTCTATACTACTCCTTTGTCAGCTGTACTGCCAACATCTTCTACTCTGTGGCAAGCATTTTCACTTCTTTATGTTTCTTAATTTTAATGCAGTCTGATTAACTAGTATTTTCCTTTTTAGCTAATGATTTTGTGTGTGTGTCCCTTTGGTTATTTTAGCTTCCAAGTTTAGCTCCATGCCCCATTGTTTTTTACATAGATGAGAGAGGGGTCAACATTTCATTTTTTTCTATATGAATATACAATTAACCCAGCACCACTTATTGAAAAGACCATCCTTTCCCACTGCACTCTAGCATTATCTTTCTCAGTAATCAAGGAGCTATATATGTGTGAGTTCATTTCTGGAATCTCTGTTATGTCTACAGTTATTGAAAGAGTTCTTTCATCATACCAGACTTCATTGCTTTGCAGTGTTTTTCATCTATTCCAAGTCTATTTGTCTATTCTTGCTCAAGTACCATACTGTCTGAATTACGTTTGATATCTTGTAGTATAAATCGCTTCTAATCCATACTGATACCTAGTATTATATGTACTCAACTTGGTTTTCATCTCTCTGATTGGCTTACAATTCCAGGTCCTAATGTAAGGTTTTTGATAAGGAGATGAAATGCTCATTGTGGTATGTTGGAATCCTGTGGTATCATAGATATCTTGACATGGTGTGAAGGATGGATTGGTAAGGACCAGAGAAAGGAAGTGAAAACCAATTTAGATGAATGATGACAAGGGTCTACTACTTAATATTAGAAATAAAGATGAAAAGACAGATTTAAAGATGTAACAAAAGTAGAGTCAGGAGGACTCATGTCTAATTGGACATAGGAAGAAAAGGCAAAGAAGAAGTCCAAGATTACTGCAAGGATTGAGGCCTAGAAAACTGAAAGGTTGGTGAGGATATTCACTGAAATAGGAAAGAGAGGATCAAGAGCTGGGTTGAGGAATGACGGGAAGATGAGTTCAACATAAAACAAGGAGAATCTACAGGATTTAAATGACGATGGCTGCCAGTGTCCAGTGGGCAGCAGGTAATAGTGGATTGGAGGTGAAAAGAGATCAGGGCTAGAGATGGAGAATTGGGATTATGTCTACACTAATGTGTCAGAGATTATTTGTGCTCTCAAAGGGAGAGTGATGGAGACAAGATGGGGGAAGAGGGATAGTAGAAGACCAAGATAGGAAAAGTAGAAAGTAGACAGATGAGGAATGAACAGAGAAAAGAAAGAGGAAGAAGGGAAAGCATGAGGAGGGAGGAAAAGAAAGGAAAAGATTTTTGATTTCAGTTAATAGAGAGGGCTAACCATATCTTTATTCTAAGGTCAAATCCATGTATTGTTCAAGCATTCCAGCAGAAAATTATCTTGGTGGGACATTCCTGTGCAGAGTCTTTGAGACTCTATCTCCCTTCCAGATGTGCTGTTCTGTGCCCACTGCTGTCTCCTTCCCAGCAGAAGACCTATGGGCTGATGGGGAATATTTTGGAGCCCCTAGATTTCCTGTCAATGCGTGTGCATTTGAAGTGACAGTAAGTGGGTAAGTACTAATTCCTTATATTATTAGAGTGCTTTTCTAAAGAGGAATTAATGCAGAAACCAGTCAACTTGGGGATCAAGGAAAAGCATATTGCATATTATAATAAAATCATGAAAATAATACCTTGCTTCCTAACTGCATTCAAGAATTTTTATTACATTGCTTTTATCACAGTAAGTCAAGTTTTGGAAAGTCCCACTTTAAAGGATAACTTTGTTAAAAATATCAGTAAATATACACACCAAATTAACTTTCAATCACATGCACAAAAGTCCACTTGTCCAGAGGCACTGTATCATGATTGGTAACTTGACTGCTAGAGCAATTATCTCATGACACAGTTATTATGGTACTCAATAGCCAAAGCATTTCTAGATAGTTTTCAGGGCCAAAAAAGAAACTGGGTGCAGCAATCACAATTATAATGCAAAAACATGACAAAATAATTTGGCCAAATGAATAAGCCCAGAATTATTTTTGAACTGAATTGTCAATAACTCCCTGGCCATAAGACAGATTTTCACTCCTAAGACCTCAAATATCATATGTTATCATCTTGCACTCTCAAAATAATAAAAGTTGTAAAGATCAAGTACACATCATCTTTGCTTGTCTTTCACAAAAAGTAACTTAAACATGTGTGAGAGAGAAAGTTGGTGTGTTTGTACTTACTCCATTTTTCTATATTTAGTTATCTTGAGTAATAAAAGTCAAATATATTCAAATAAATATTTCCGACTTCAGAAGTTAATCTGTTAAAAAAAAAAAGCATTAACTTTTAATAAAGATGCCTGAACACAATCTAAGAGACACTTTGGGAAAAAGTCTCTCAAAATGTTGATTTTTCTAACCAGGAAATGGATCCTGAAAAAAAATCACAGCCCAATTAGTGTCACTCATGACTTTATAAAGTCTTCCTTTTATGTTTTGAGGAATGCAAGAGCTTGAGTGAGATGAAAATTATAATTCAGAGGTTGAATTCAGCTGTGTACTTGAACACTGTGTAAATTCACTGAGCTGAGGCCCACATTTGTTTACTTGAGGACTTTTCAATAAAGTCTTATAATGTGCTTGCAGTTCCAAAGAGCTGCTAAAATCACAAATTCTAAAGCTATGAATATTTTTTGTGTGAAATGGTACACTGAAATTAACACTACACTTTTTGAATAAAAACACCAAGGTGTTACATAGAAACGTCTCCAATTTTCTTGGCTCAGAAAAGTCTATCAGGATGCTGGGTAGCAATTTCTTAAGGTAGCACTGGAGTAACCTCCAAAGACAAGAAAAGCCATCCAGTGTCAGGCATGCTGTAAAGTCTTCTGCTTCACTCATCGTTTTGACTTGCGAAGCACCTGGCAGGATTCCCAACATCACCTTTTAAATTTTCCCCAGTCCCCCCAAGATCACAAAACCACATCTTATTTTCAAATGGAATGTATCCCTCTTGAATTGTTTCCAATCCCCATTAATCTATTAGAGAGCAGATATGAAAATGGAAGACCTTTGTCATTTGATGATGCTAATAAAATGGCCACTGTGTATTACACATATCATGTGTCAAACACAGCAATAACCCTTTACCTATGTTATTTCACTGAATCCTCACACAGCCTATGAGATAGATTCTATATTTCATCATCTCAAGGAGGCTATCAGCACATTACGATTTTTTTAAATATACAAATAAAAAATAGGGAAAATGCTGCCAAATAAACTATGATGTAACGTTTTGTCACTTGGAATTTGTCTTTTATACTTGTCGAAAGCACTCTTGTATCATACCACCAAAAATTGCTTTGCAATTTTTTTCCCAGTATTCCAAGGGATTTGGAATTTCTCCTGTGTGCAGTTCAGTTGCATGACTTGGTGTGTGATAAGTAATCCTCTTGCTGCACCTCAGCAACAAATAAACACATTTTCAGCTACATGTGGGTACCTTCCTCTTTTGGATTTCATAAAGCACTTGATTTTTTCTTTGGAAGAAAACCTGGCAAGATGATCATTCTTTTAATGATGAATATTTGCTTCACAAATATCAAATTTAAGCCCCCTGCTCTGTTTTCGTGTATACAGTAACTTTTTGTCTTAAAGCCAAGTGCATTGTGTAATCTTTCTGAAAACAACTTAAATGGCAAATTAACTCAGCATGTGCAATAACACCAGTGCCCATAACTCCGGTAAAGAGATGACAACGTGAACAGCAATGACCAAGTACGTGTCTGTGCTCAGGCAATGCCAGCTATGTCTCAGCTGCCACAAGGCCAATGGTGACCATAAAATACTGTTCTTTGTATGAGTCATCTCAATTTCTGAGATGTGAAAATGTACAGTATTGTGTTTCTTGGAATCTATAAAATATAGTGTGTTCAAAACAGTATATAATTGTTAAGAGGCCAAGCCAGAATCGTTACCCAGGAAATCTGACTCTGGACCACATTCTCTTAATTGCTACATTACACTAGTTATAGGAAAATTAAGGAAATAAGTCCATGCCCTTAACTTTGCCATAATGAACTAAAGTTGGAACTCAATATAATTTTCACCTTAGGTCTGTGGATTTAATTTCAAACTTTTTCTGCTGCTTCTTGTATTTTTATTAAATAGTAACTCCAGCCTTAGTACTCTGTATAAAGAGGTGATGGTTTCTGACTGGAGAGTTTATGATCTAAATTAGGACAAAACTGAGAAAATGAGATGACAGAAGATCGTGAGAAGCTGGTGTTGGTTTCAGTTTGTTTCATTTTCATGGTGGCAATTTTCTTCATGCTTCCTCGATTCACACTTCCTGTCTCGTTTTCTCCCAATAATTTTCAAAGAGTGTCAAGCAGCTAGTATGTTCCCTTTGTTGAAAGTGAAGAATCTGAGTGTACCTGTATTCACACAGCTAATAAGAAGATGAGACGGTTCTAGCACTCAGATTATCCCTGGATTCAGAGCACATCTATGTTCAAAAAAATTATAATCTCGTTGCTATGTTTAACAAATGGCTGAATACAATGATCCTGATGACACAAAAACTCTCCTGCAGGAGAATGACAATACACCAGATTTCAAACATTTACCTTGAATTTAGTGAAAATACACCAAAGTGGAATAATAAACAGCATGTGCTCTAGAGCCAGCCTGTCTTGGTCCATATTCTACCTCTACCACTGAGGAGCTTTGCAAGCTTGGTCAAGTTACTTAACCTCTCTGTGCATCAGCTTCCTTATTCTGTATAAGGCGGGGATCATATTAGCAATAAAAATTCTGGATGTGAAGAAAATGAAGACTAAAACTCTATCAATAAATAAGGTTATATATAGACTAGAAAGAATGGTCTTTAAAATAGGCAGGAATTTAGAAAGATTGAGTAAAGAAATTTGGGGAAAAAGAGGAGGCACTCTCTATTGTTATATTAAACTTGAATTGACTACCAAAGTTCACCTTTGGTTTTTATATACGTTATTATTCATCTTTGTAGTGACCCTCAAAGGGTTACCAATTCCCAACCCAAGTCTTTTGCTTACTGAATAATACTCCTGTTTAAATTTCCAGAAACATATCTACATATCATTTTCATAGTCCCAGTTCTATTTGTTTATGCACTGGGCAAGAATATCTGATAAACACAAGCTGTCTTCCCGAAGTCACGCTGACTTCTTGGTATTTGTGAGCACACTCAGGAGACTTACTATGTGAATGAACCCGTTAAATTTCTGCTTTCACCTACTGCCCTTATAGTAACAGAGGTAGTTACCAGCTCTTTTCAGAACTGTTAAAAAGCATTTTCACACGATGATAGTATATGGAAAATAATTTCTCATTCATGTCAGTATCAGAGTGCTCCAAAAGGGTATGGTGAAGAAATATAGTACAGCTGTAGTGAAATATCTTAATTCAGCAAGAAGTCTGTTTTCCCAGTAGGAAAATCTAGGCTTAATAGGTATCACATAGGCATATAACTACTACTACTGCTCAACACACTCTTTACATTAATGTAGGGTGGAAGGGTGGGGAATAACCTCAAACATCATAAAATAATAAAGCTTTTGTTTATGGTGGACTGTGGTAACTCTAGCTTGCCTTTCATATTTCCCTTCTTTGGGCTTTCAATCACAAACCTTCCCTCCACACACCCATCCCCCTCCGTGCATACTCGTAAGTGTGAGCACCTGACCTGTGCTCCTACGATCGGAAGACTCCATCCTCGAGGCCACAGTGGATCAAGAATAGGCAGGTGACCCAGTCCGGGCCAATGAGAGTCCTCCTTGGCAACTTTCTACTGAAACTGAAAGGAAGGTTTTGTTTTCTTTCTGTTACAGTGTTGGAAGGATACAAGCTACAGTTGCATGTGGCCATATTTCCCAGCCTTCGGCAGGAAACCTACCTGGTGCAGAAGAGAATAAGGTGCAAAGAGAAGCAAAATCAAGGAGAGAAGAGAGCATGTCACATCTCCGAAGGGAACCATTCACCCCTCACTTGCCCTTCTTTCTGATGGAGTGCCACTCCCCTGCAATACCATGTGAACAGTGCCCTCTAGAGTTGTGCCACAAAGTAGTCTAAGAGAAAAAAAAAAAACAAAAAAAATCCTGGTCATTTTGAATACCTAGTTCCAGTCTCTAAGGACCAGGTTCCTATAGCTTGTCCTTCAGTCCATGAAATACCCAGAATCCTGTCCAATTTCATCAGCTACTTAACTCCACTTAACTTCTTAGCTAGTTTGAGTTGAGTTTCCATCACTTGCAACTGAAAGGATCCTGAATAATACAAACTTTCTGTAACTGTGCAGAATGCTTTCATACAGATAATTTCATTTTGCACAGAGAAAGTGCCTATTTTATGGATGAGGGAATAAAGGTTAAAGATTTGCCTGCCTCTATAGTGGAGCAGAATTTTTTTAATAGAAAAAGGGGAGGGAAAGAATGAGAATTATATCTAGGTCTTTTTGAAGTGGGCTTAGCAAGTTTTCCTTCTGGGTACACTATGGCACATTTATGTGTCTCCAAATTCAGGCTTGAATTTGGGAGGCAAGCATTCCTGGATCCTCACCCAATCACTGCTGATTTCACCTATGTACTCTTTGTTCCTCCTACCTGCACTCGGGGTCAAGTGCCTGAAGAGAAGCTCACAGTTGCACCCCAATCATATTTACCAATGCCGTTTAATAGTTGATACGTATTAAACACTTACTATGCACCAAGCACTATTCTAAGCACTGTATCTGTATTAACTCATTTAATCCTCAGTAAACACTTGTAAGGTAGGTATTACAATTGTCCCTATTTTATGCATGAAGAAACAGAGGCACAGAGAGATGAGAGATTATATTGATATAACCTGCCTGGGTCACAGCACTAATAAGTAGAGGAATGTGGATTCAAATGGAGGAAATGACACTCCAGCCTCTGTACCTTTCCCTAGATGTGTAACACATGGTGCTCGGATGCTCTGCCTTAGACTCTTGAGTACATTCTATAACACCTGTGCACCTGGGTGCCTGCCCTTTTTAATGCCCACTCTCATATCTTGAGTCTGTATTTCCTGTTGCCTGAGGTCTGCAGCCTGTGTGCCTATGGGGCCTGACTGCTCCTCGTTTTACCTACCTTGGCTCCATCTTTGTCTATATGACCTGTGTGACTAAAGGTAAACTAATGCTATTGAATCTGCCCAGGTAATATTTGCAGCACTTGATCCCACAAGCTGACAATAGAAGGATGGGCCAAACACGAGCTGACCCTGAATGAACTAACATTGCCAGCAGGGAGTACCCAGAGGACCCACAAGTAACAAAACTGTCTCTAATATTTACCTCCTTTTTTTTTTTTTACCTGTTGACCTTTTATGATATGAAGTACTGCCTAAGATAAATTATTCTCCTCTTGAGAATTCTGGGGCTAGTTACCTGGTTTTCCTCACTGTGTTTACTAAAAGAATTTGCACTATATTTGCAGAGAGTTCAAACATCAAAGATAAATTTTGATAAAAATATAATTTATTGAAGGGATACCAGGTGTTGAAACTGGAAACTGGAAAAGGCTTTGAGGTTGATAAAAGGATACAAATTTTAAGTTATAAGATGAATAAGTTCTGAGGATCTATTATATAGCATGGTGACTATAGGTGGCTATAGTTAGTAATACTGTATAGTATACCTGAAATTTTCTAAGAGAGTAGATCTTATGCATTCTCACCAAAAAAAAAAAAAAAGTCACTATGTGAGGTGATGGATGTACTAATTAACTCAATAATTGCGGGAATCATTTCACAATGCACATGTATATCAAATCACACTGTACACTTAAATATATTACAGTTTTATTTGAAAAGGAAGGAAGGAAGGAAGGGAGGGAGGGAGGGAGGGATGGAGGGAGTAGGGATGGAGGGAGGAAGGAAGGAAAGGAAACTAGCATCTGAGACAGAACAGGCAGAATCATAAACCAAGACAGCTCAGTGACTCAACCGACTCCTGGGCCCAAATGCTGGAATGAACGAGTTTCAAATAACCTTTTTCTTAACTCAGTCAGACAAAAGTTCTAGGTAAGAGCAATCAGCTAGTCTGGCTTTCAGTTAGGACAGGGCAGGACACATGACTGACATACTTAAATTGCCCACAAATAGAAAGAAGAAATTCCCCCAAAAGTCACAGGAAAATTAAGAATGGTTGATGGTTGTTAGGCAGCCAAACAACACAGCAAGGTCTATTCTACAGTACTGACTTCAGCACTACATCCTTGACCATGAGTATTCAGTATGTTATTCCCAGTTTCAGTATCTACATTTAACGGCACCTGGAGAGGTGCTTTTATTCAGAACTTCGTGAAGATGACAAAAGGATTTACTGAGATCAAATAATTCCATACTTGGTAATGCTACCTAGATATATGTTAAAATACAATGAACTAGAAAGGATATGTAGGATGTTCTGACAACCTATTTATCTCACATAGAACTTGTGATAAACCTGGAACCGGGAGACTAAGGGAGTGGTCTGGCCCGAACAGCATCTCTCTCCAGGCTCCATATTTTCTATGCTGGGACATGTACTTCTGTCTTAAGGGTCCCACAACTCTGTTCCTGCACCTATTTAAAGTCATCACCTTTGGGGCTTCCCTGGTGGTGCAGTGGTTAAGAATCCACCTGCCAATGCAGGGGACACGGGTTCGTGCCCCGGTCCAGGAAGATCCCACATGCCGTGGAGCAACTAAGCCCGTGAGCCGCAACTACTGAGCCTGTGCTCTAGAACCCACGAGCCACAACTACTGAGCCCGCGTGCCACAACTACTGAAGCCTGCGTGCCTAGAGCCTGTGCTCCACAATAAGAGAAGCCACTGCAATGAGAAGCCTGCACACCGCAACGAAGAGTAGCCCCCACTTGATGCAACTAGAGAAAAGCCCATGTGCAGCACTGAAGACTCAACACAGACAAATAATAATAATATTATTAATTAATTAATTAATTTTAAAAAAGAAAAAATTTAAAAAAATAAAGTCACCACCTTTATCAGTGGGTGGTTGTTAAGGTTTGCCTTCCCTTGAGTATTTTGTTGCACTCAGCTTTGTAATACTGCAGCCCTCCGCCTCTCAGACAGGCACTCTCTAAGTCTGTGGCTGTGTTTTCTTTGATGACTACCTTCTCTTCAGAGGATCAGTCATCTTTGGGCTGCAAGTATATGACACAATATACCTTTTAAAAGGAGGATCACTTCTTCTTTGGCATAACAATTGAACACTGATTCTCCTTTGCAAGGAAACATGGACACAATGATAGTTTCTGGATAAGAACATTCAAAATCATTGATCTTTGCTCACTCCCGTCCTTGCAGTGAGACCTCAGGATTAGGTCACAAATATTTTTAAATATCTAATGGGATACACTTCTTTCCTGGAAGTTATTCCACTAACAGAATCAATGAAGTAAATCAAAATCCCACCTTCCTCCTTGATAGTAAACATTTACTATCCTGATGAGAACAGAATTTACTTCTCATAACTAAGTCAGAATGTAAAACTTTACCTTTTCATTCTGAGCAAGTGTTCTTCATAATTAACAATCAAAGAATTACACGAATTCACTCAACAGGTAAATCCATTTAGACATCTGGGGTTATATTTTACTATTAACTCAAATTGACATGCATCAGGATTAATCAAATAACATCCCATATAAACTCTATTAAGGTTTTTTATCAGTGAGAATAGGATAGGATTGGGCTATGCCATTAATTCCCAAATCACAGAAGTTCATCTCTCACTTTCACAAAGATGGCTGCCGATCTCCAGGGCAGCTGCCCTCCATGTAAAACTCAACTTTTTATCTCCAAGAATCAAAGCTTTCTGAAGCCATTGTGCTACACATATTTGTCCCTTCCTGAACTTTAGACTTTCTGTCTGAAAACTATCCTTAGCCCTTAGACATGCAGCTGCCTCCCCTCATTAGTTCTCTCTTCCTCTTTTATGCTCTCCCCTCACATGCTCACGTGTCATTTCCTCCTCCACATTTTGGAAACTCCCAACTAAGGTGTCATCAACTGCTTAGTTACCCTGACTACTGCCATCTTCTTCTCTGCCAATTCTCCTTTGTCACCTATCCAATCTATTTAAAACCCTTCTGCCAAGATATTCTATTCACACAGCTAAGCCCAAGACAGCTGTGTCTTCCTACCCATCTCTCTGTGTCTCCCACCCTTCCCTCTCTGACTTCAGATTTCTGGCTACTTTCAATCAATCAATTAACAAAAATTTACTAATTTGCTTGCAGGATTCTATAAACTGTACTAGAAAGCCTATTCAAGAGAAAAGGATAACACACAGTATCTATCATCAAGTATATTCTAATGTATCAGGAATTTTAAATTTGATAATACAAATAAAAACTGAAATGTAATATATTATATTTTTAGTCACAACTCTCTGGTGGTATATGACCATCAGAGGGAGTTCCATTGAGGGAGACAGCTGTTTGGACTTGAGAATTTAGAAAGCATCTAGTCCAGTGGTTTCCAGTCATGACTGATCATTAGAATCATCTAGGGAAGGTTACAAAAAAATACCTCAGGTTACTGATTCAACATCTCCAAGGTTGGAGGGACTGGGATCTGCAATTTATATATACACATATAGGTGCTGTATGTGCATACATGCACGCAGGTATGTGTATATATACAGGTTTATATGTATATATATACAGGTAGGTATATATGTATAACATGTCTATGTGTGTATCTACAAGTATTCATACACTATGGGTAAAAATAAACACCTCTCCAAGGGATTTTTATATTGCTCATGTTTATGATCCAAGTCGACTTCATTCTTATATCTTGTTAATCAAATTAAAAAAAAAACAAAAATGAATTGCAGAAAAGCTTAACTACCTTAGCCAAATCATACAACTAGTTACTGACAAAACTAGGAGCTAAGAGCAGCTTTATTGATTCACTGCCCCCAAACTCCTCCAATGTTATATATACTCCAAGAAGATGGTGGGAAGATTTGGAACTTCAATTGAACCTTGAATTATGGCTAGGTTTCATAAACATGTGAAAAAGATAGGATATTCAAGAGAAGTTTCTTCCCACCTCTGCTCCTATCTAACTAGTTTACATTCAATGCATATTTTACATATTTATTAAGAGGCTAACATATATAAGGCATCAACCTGGACACAATCAGAGAAAGTTTACCTTTGAGAGGATACTGCCTTTCAAAGTCTTTATTAGCATGGGGACCCCCTGAGGAGCATTTTCAACATTCAAGTTCCTTTTGTCTACCTCAGACTACTGAATCACAATTTCTAGAGACGGGACACAGAAATATGTATTATTAATGTGCTTCTCAGCTGATTTTTATGCACAGTAAATTCTGAGAAACATGGTAGTGGGGAATAAAGACAAGAAAACAGCACAGATGATGATTAAAATCAAGATAAGGATTTTCAGCTCAGAGATGTAAAGAGAGCGGAAGTGTGTTGCTTCAACTTTGTAGAAAGGACAAAGCTGTACAAACTGCCAACTGATGACTTTTCTTGAACCCATTAAAGAACTGAGGTTGCAGGGCCACCAAATAACCTTAAGTCTGGGGAGACACGGGTGCTTTTGGGGAGAAACAGGACCAAGTATTTGCTTACCTGAGGCAGACAACACTAGATACCGTCCTAGCTGGAAAGAAGATGCAGCTAATTTTTTAAACAAATTCCTAGAGGATAAGGGTGAGCTAGCATGAGAATGCCAAGTCCCTAAGGATCTCAGCTACAAGGGGCCTTCATACCCTCTTGCAGGATTTGACTCCATGAACCTCACCAGGCACTCACAGGGAAGATCAGGGAGAATCCTGAGAAAATTTTCCTTAGGAGGCTGGCTATGTGAGGAAACAGTAGCTGCTGCCAGAATGCTGGCTCTACCCATCACCTCCATCTCCCTACAAAACGAAAGCCTAATCTGCAGGACGAAGAGCATGAAAACCATAATGTTAGGGCCCTGGTGAAAACCCATTGCAGTTGGGGGACAGGACAGAAAAATAAAGCAAGAATTATACTACCCCTCGGAGAGGGGCAGAAGCATATGAGAAGGCCATAATCCAGAAACCCAGGGATTACTGAACATTAGCTCATGTGATTATGCACATGTATGTTATAACCCATACCCATTTAGAAAATCTTTAATTGTTTGAAGTATGTTAAAAATTGGTAGGGTCTGGAAATGTAAATGAGTACAGCCCCTATGGAAAACAGTATGGATATTCCTCAAAAATTAAAAACAGAATTACCATATGATCCAGCAATTCCACTTCTGGGCATATATTGGAGGGAAATGAAAATCACTGTCTCAAAGAGATATCTGTGTACCTGTGTTCACTGCAGCATTATTTACAATAGCTGAGACATGGAAACAATATAAGTGTCTGTCGATAGTTGAATGGATAAAGAAGATGTGAGATAGATAGATAGATAGATAGACACACAGAGATATAAAATTTAGCCATAAAAAGGAAGGAACTCCTGCTATTTATGACAAGACAGATGGCCCTTGAGGGCATTATACTAGGTGAAATAAGTCAGACAGTAAAAGACAAATACTGTATGATCTCATTATGCAGAATCTAAAAGGACCAAATTCACAGACACAGAACAGATTGGTGGTTGCCAGAGGTGGCCGGAGGTGGGGGGGGGGACAAATGGGTGAAGATGTTAAGAAAATAAAAGGAAACCCTGAGCAAGAACCTCCCAACTGAGCCCAGGCAGCCAACAGAACTGAGAGAGATAATAAAATGGTTTTATGGCAAAAAAAAAGAGAAGAAAGTCCATATCCTGTCTCAAGTAAAACTGAAATAACCTGTATCTAACATAAAGTTGGGTCATGCCGCAGAGCAACTAAGCCTGTGTGCCACAACTACTGAGCCTGTGCTCTAGAGCCCACGAGCCACAACTACTGAGCTCATGTGCCACAACTACTGAAGCCTGCGCACCTAGAGTCCGTGCTCACAACAAGAGAACCCACCGCAGTGAGAGGCCCGCGCACCGCAATAAAGGGTAGCCCCCACTTGCTGCAACTAGAGAAAGCCCATGCACAGCAACAAAGACCCAAAGCAGCCAAAAATAAATAAATAAGTAAATAAATAAATAAATAAATAAAAGATTATTCACTAAATCATTAAAAAAAAATAACATAAAGCTGGGTCAGCTGTAGTTCTTCTATTCCCACATCAAATTCTCATAACCTCACATGCTTTAGTTGCATTTGATCCATCTTGAGTTCTTATCCATCCTTGGTAAGAGTAAGTCTGAAAGATCCAGGTGCCTATTTATTGTCTCCAAAATGTATCATAATATCAATTTACTTTACTTCTTTAATATTCCAAAGCTTGCTTTATTCACAAAGTTTAATGAATTCAAAGTTAACCATTTAGGTAACTTTCTTCTGGTCCAGAACTTAGATCTGCATATTAGGTAAGCTGCCTAATCTAACCAATTTTAAAAAAATGTTTGAACACAGATATACATGGTATATTATCCCATATGAACTATCAGACTTACTACTAAAATTTCTTGGACCATTTCTTCTCAGTATATGAAATTTTCTGAATGTTATGACCCTGTACTCCCTTCAACTAAGATTTGTCTAATGACCTCAAGGAAACTTTTGTTAGGCTTTGTTATTACAGGAAATAGATATATTTCCCCTGGTCAACCTTCTCAATCTTCTAAGCGTAAGTACTTAATAGTTTCCACTAATTGGGAAAATAACTTCTGAAAGAGATTATTGTCCAATACTAAAGCAATATGTTCATTTTATAAGAATTAATTTGCAAGCAAATATTCCTTACTTTTATTTATTTATTTATTTATTATAAATTTATTTATTTATTTATTTTTGGCTACATTGGGTCTTCGTTGCTGTATGTGGGCTTTCTCTAGTTGCGGCAAGCGCGGGCTACTTTTCATTGCGGTGTGCGAGCTTCTCATTGTGGTGGCTTCTCCTGTTGTGGAGCACGGGCTCTAGGCGTGCGGGCTTCAGTAGTTGTGGCACATGGGCTCATTAGTTGTGGCTCGTGGGCTCTAGAGAACAGGCTCAGTAGTTGTGGCACATGGGCTTAGTTGCTCTGTGGCCTGTGGGATCTTCCTGGACCAGGGCTCGAACCTGTGTCCCCTGCATTGGCAGGTGGATTTTTAACCACTGTGCCACCAGGGAAGTCCCTATTTTTTACTTTTAAAAGACAAATTGTAAAAACCTTATATAGTAAGAATAAAGCAATGGTAAAAAGGTCTACAATTTGCAATCAGAGACCTAGCTTGCAACTTACTCTTTGTGAAACTTTAAACCTCTACTAAGTCTAATTACATCAGTAATGCATGTGGAAGCACCATAACTCTAGAGTACCATGTTAAAATGTTAAATTTTGTATTATTAATATACTTACTATTGTCCCTCTTTTATTCATTCAACAAACATTTTATTTTAAGCCTCTTACTTAGAAATTAGACAATATTTTCTTCAAGTGACTTTTCCAAAACTTTTCCTCCCTGCCTGCCTCTTCAGACTGAGTCTGATTCATCTAAGTAGCGCCATAATTTAGCTCATGATCCAAAACATAGCAAGTACTCAATAAATATTTATTAAATGATTTCATTCATTGTAAGCTTCCTCCTCCCCTCTACTTCCAACAACTAATATATTCTAAATTATGTTGTGGTAAAGTTATTCAGTAGCACCCAGATTCACTCCATGAAAACGTGTAGTCTTTAAAAGAACATTTCCACTTTGAATCTGGTTAAACTCGCCAGAATTATTAAGATAATTAATGGACATTCATACTTTAAATTTTACATCTTTATTCAAACTCTATCCTTTAAAAAAAATTTAATCATGGAAGGCCCACCATATGTTTAAAAGCTACTATGATTGTTTAGACAGAGAGAGATCAGTGCTCCCTCTTCTGGTTCTACAGAGAAAGATGATAACAGAAAACCCTCGGCAGAGTCAGGCTCACACCCTGGGCAGGGAGGCTTGCCTACCTGAAGGACCATTTTGGAATTCTGGGGTGTGGGATGCTACATAATGACCGAGTTTGCTATACAATCTTAACTGACCTAAAACCCCGCATTAATACACATGCTTGTCAGATGTGAAAGACATTATGAAAAGAGATCTCTTACCAAACTTACTCAAGGTTAGAAAAGCTATTATTTAAAAAAAAAAAAAAAAGAAACCTAGGAGAATAAAACAGTAAAAAATATATATATAAAATAAAACTTGACAGTTTCTCTTACAGTAATGAGCGTATAAAATAACAAAGTCAGTTTCTTTCTTGGTGTCAATGGATGTTAATTTTGCAACCCAAAAATAATATGTATGTAAGGTATTTTAAAGTTGCAACATAGAAAAATGAGCATTATCTCAGTTGGTCCTCACAATAGATGCTGTAAGTTAATAAGCCATGGAATATTATAACTCTTGTTTCCTCCAGTTTAAATGGAGGTATCTCTACAATGATTCATAGCTTTTTTTACAGGGCCTGCAAAACAAGCCCCCGACCACTTCTATGCTTCAGATATTAATAACAGCTAAACTCTAAATGAAGGCTTACTATGGTCAGGCATTGAAACAAGCAGTTTACAAGTTAAGTTTAATCCTCATAATAATCCTATGAACAAGGCACTATTATCACTCCCATTTCACAGATGAAGAAATTAAGCAGGATCACTTCTCAGGGCCAAATTCAAGACTATGCCCCAACATCCAAAGTAAGTCATGTGAAAACTCCCTAAAGCCAACTCAAACAGGTGAGGTCATTAGAGGTCATTAGACAGGTGAGGAATTGCTTGGAAATCATAGCACTCTTCATGGAATGCCACAAAATTGATATATTTAGCTCTATTTTATAAACTAGAAACACATTTTCTAGCAGAAAATATTACTATAAAATAACATGGGTACCAACCAATTTATATTTATATTGGATATGTTTAAACATAAAAGTAATATATAAATCAACTCCAGATTTGGAGAGGGATCTTATGTCCCAGAATGCCTTCAACTCTAATATGTACAGACCCGATGTCTTGCAGAATTATGTATTTCTCTCACTGAATTTTACAAAAGTTGAAAATTCTTCTGGATATGTTTCAGCTGTTTTCAAATCAGTGTGGAAGCCTTCCCACACCCTCTCCAAGAGAAAAGTTAGCATGAATTAAAATGTGACACCCCACCCCCTCACAATTAGGTACAAGGTTTGTAATTTAGGATTCACATGTCTTCCCTGTAGGTCTTCAAATAGATTTGGTTGAAATCTTGGCTTTTCAAATGACTTGAAATAACATGCAGTAAAAATTTGCACAGTAACAGAAATAACATGCAATTGGAATCAAAGATCTTTTGCTGACCCTAATTTTTGGCTACATCCTCTCCTTTGCTTTGCAGTATTTCTCTCAGTATTACAAGACTACTCTGAGTTCCTGTAGGCAATGCAAATTCTTTTAATCTCTAAAATGATACAGGTCTCCACATTCCCAAAACACACAAAAATTTTCAGGAAAACATTTTGTTAAGTTAAAACCATGTAAGATGAACCCAATTACTTTATGATGTGATGAAAGAGCTTGATTGGCTGTCCAATTTGCCATTTTCATGCTCATTGTTTACCCAGCTGCATGAGCCACTGAGCAAACAATCAGCAGCAGTTGCCAAGGTTTTACCATAATAACAAATTATGAGGCAAAAACTTAGAATTCAGAAAATTCTACTCACAAACTTAACTATTTTCTGAGTATTTGGGAACATACCAACCTAGTGAAATTTTGGAGCAAAACCCCATTGTTTTATGGGCGTGTGGGAGACTAGTTTGAGAAGCACATTTCTTTGGATTCAGACTTTGCTCCTCTTCTATCATCTAACTTCTCCTCCATGGATGCCCCAATAGGAAATCCACAGTAACTATCGTACAGGAAATTAAACTGTGTGGAATTGCTTTTAATTGAATTTTATATTTGAAAGAAATTGAATTAAATCAAGCACCAGTGGACTAGCTCACAGGTAACAGAACGTGGGAGAAAAGGAACTGGCCGCCATGCAACTGAGTAAGAAAAAATCAACTGACCCTTTAAAGAACCAGTAAAGGGCTAAGTGTGGGTAGTATGACAGGAGAGAAGCACCCTGGCAGCCCCAGACACAAGAGGAGTTAATACTTACTCCAGGTTCTTTCCCATAAACTCCAGCAGGTGCTCAGGACAAATATGAGGGCACAGTGGACACGCTGAGAGATTCCCCCTGGGGGGTGCAGGCCAGCAGGAGGGGAACAGCTGATGCTATGGGGAAAGCATGAACCCCAAGCACCTGGCCCAGACCATCCTCTCACAAATAGCAAAAGCCTGAAGCTGCTGTGAGAAGAGCAGAGGTGAAGACCCATTGCTGACAGAAGAATGTAGAAGAAAAAATCCTCTACCCCTGGAGGAGAGCCAGCCCCAGAATCCTACATTAATGCCATTACAGGTGTGCTGTCTCTGTTGGGAAGGGCCAGAAAACTCTCTTTCGCACCAGGACAGCAGAGAAACTACATTGTCCTCCTCTACCTCCCCTAACGGCCACCAACAACATACAATTATCAGAACAGCCAGCAATATCACTCCTAGGTATGTGTCTAAGAGAAATGAAAGCTTATGTTCTCACAAAACCTATACACAAATGTTTATAGCAGCCTTGATCATAATTAAGCAACTCATAAATTTGCTAAAATAACCTAGCAATTCATAAAATTGCTAACAACCTAAAGGGAAATAACCTAAACGTCCATCAACTGGTGAATGGATGACAAACTATATGATAGCTATTCAGTGGAATACTACTCACCAATAAAAAGGAATAATCTACTATTAAGCACAACAACATGAAGGGATCACAAATGCAGTAAGTGAAAGAAGGCAGTCACAAAAGGCTATATACTATATGCTTCTATTCATATGATATTCTAGAAGGGCAAAATTATAGTGACAAAAAGAGAGTTCACTGGTTGCCTTGAGGTGGAGGAAGGCGCAAAGGAATTTTCGGGGGATGTAATTCTTCTAAATCTTAATTGTAGCGGTGGTTACACATCTCTATACACTCATCAATTTCATAAACAGGGTGAATTTTACTGTATATAAATCATACCTCAATAAACCTGACTAAGAAAGTTAAGAGATACATATTTTAGCTTCATTTCTGCCATAGTCTTAGTGATTTTGAAAAAAAATTTCAATTCACTTAATAAACAAGCTTTTATGGAATAACCATTGTATGCCATGCCATGTTATATCTAAGAGATGAATTAGCTATGGTCCTTTGGGAACACACAGTATCATACAATACTTCTTAAAATATCTTCAGCAATTTCTGGATTAAGCATGAAATCCCGATGCAAAAGTCAAAATATTTAGAACTATGTGGTAATGAATCACATCATTTTAGAGCTTGTGGGATACAACTCAAGAGTTTTTTAGAAGGAAATTTATAACCTTAAGACATTTATTGAAAAACAATAAAGATTTAAAATATATGCATCAGGACCTCCCTGGTGGTCCAGCAGTTAAGAATTGGTCTTGCAATGCAGGGGATACCAGTTCAACCCCTGGCCAGGGAACTAAGATTCCCCCATGCCGTGGGGCAACTAAGCCCACGTGCTGCAACTACTGAGCCCATCTGCTCTGGAGCCCTCACACCACAACTAGAGAGAAGCCCATGCACCGCAAAGAAGAGCCGGGGTAAAGCAATGAAAGATCCCATGTGCTGCAACTAAGACCTGACGCAGTCAAAAAGTAAATAAATATTAAAAAATAAAATATATGCATCAAGTGCTTAACTCAAGAAGCAAAAAGAAAACAAACAAAAAACCCTCAAATAAACAAAAAGAAAGAAAGATGTAAGAATAAAACAAAATATGCTTTATAATATGCTTTAAATGATTAAGTTAATAGATTAGTGCACAAATATTTCTGAGTCTTTGGTATATAATATATATTGTTTGGACTTCCCTGGTGGTGCAGTGGTTAAGAATAAGCCTGCCAGTGCAGAGGATATGGGTTAAAAATAATTATAAAATCACTGTTTTTGTTCTATATGTGTTATGGTAAAGCTATTTTCTAAAGCTAATACATGGAGCTCAAAAAAGATAGAACTTTATTCTATTTTTTTTTCCAAAAAAAATCAGGTTAAGCAGGTTTTAATGATAGCACCTAAAAAATATTTATCCTTGTTTGCCATGTACGTCTACAAAGGAAACTCTCAATCAGTTTGTTGAGATATTTAATTTCCTAGACATCATATATACTCATAGGGCAAGTCATTACTAAGACAAACTGTTTTCTGATTATGTTGGAAACTTAACTGTTAGATTTATAAATTGGTTCTCAATCCCTTACCTGTATTTTCAAGAGCTAAGTCATATGTTTTCATTCTATAATACTGATATAGATATTCTTGTTTATTTACATGACACTAACAAATTTTGTCTAATTACACATTTTAATAATAACCTAACCTCAGAATCATTGCCTCTTCTCATTGGATTTGTCAATCTTTATAGCATTTTTCTTTTGGCGAACAGCTAAGAATTTAACCTAATGAAGACAATACATTCCCAATTATGTCCTGAGACCATAAAAGCTTCCACAAACTTTTTAACTCAAATTTACTTTTTCCTGAGCATAAGATAATCGATTCTGATTGCAAAAATTTGAAAAGCCCCAAAAAGTTCAGAGACAAAATGGACCAGTACAGTCTCACAAATCAAAGTAACTACTATTAACTTGTATTCCTTCCTTGTATCTATCTTCTTTAAATAGTTACAATCTTAGAAATATACAAATTTGTTTTACACTATTTTCACTTGAAATTATTAAGAATAAGCACTTTCCACCTGTAAGGGAAAAGAATCTGAAAAACTATATATATATATATATATATATATATATATGTATCTATCTATATATATATCTATACACACACACACACATATGTTATATATATATATAGTATATATGCATAGCTGAATTGCTGTGCTGTATACCTGAAACTTACACGATATTGTACATCAACTATACTTCAATAAAAAAATTTTAGAAAAAAGAAAATGCAGTTTCCATGCCATCTCTAGCTGCATGGCAATATATAGAGTGGGCCCACCATAGTTTATTTTACTATGAAAATTAATTAGAATTAATTAATAAGAAAATTAACAATATTACATTATTAATAGATTTAAAGCATTTCCAATTATATCACGAAAGATATCTATGAGTAGAATAAAGGAGTAACGAAGAGTCCAAGCAGAAGTTGAAGCAGACAGATGTAAGTTCAAATCCTGGCTCAGCTACTTAGGAGCTTTGCTGAAAAGTGAATTACACGAAGTAAGTAAAGCCTGTCACATGGTAAGCAATTAATGAATTAAAGCTATTATTATAATAAAGCTTTTTTAAATTTCAAAATATTGTGTTATCATATATGCCCTGGGATTGGGTTTCTTGGTTAAACAATCTAAGCATTTATAAGGTTTTTCATAATACTGTCAAACTACTCTCCAAAGTGGCATATCAATGGAAGCTTTCACCAGTGTTACACGAGAAGTGATCCTCAGCAACACTGGGTGTTCTCATATTTTATAACTCAATAGATGAAAATGTTACCTCATTTTACCTTTAATTTTTGAGCATTTAGTAACATTATACATTTTTAAGCATATATTAATCATTTGTACCTTTTAAACAAATTATCTGTCCATGTCTTTTGTACATGTTGGAGTCCTATCAATTTATATAACTGCTTTAAATATTACAGTTATTAATAATTTGTCATATACATAGTTAAATAACTTAGTTTCTCTAGTTTTAAACTTGTTCATAATACTCCTGATTTTGAGAAATTTTATATTTTTCTATAGTCAAAACTATTATTCTTTTTCTTTATGAATTATTCCTCCCTTATCTAGAAATTGGAAAATAATTACCTTTTATTTCTTTTAAGTCTATTAAGTTTGACATTGTTCAGTTACTTTTTAATCCTGATATTTTGGTTTACGCTGTTCAATGAGAATCCAAGTTGAATTTTTCTCCAAGTAGCTAAACAATTGCCCAAATAAGATTTATACAATGATCATTCTCTTTCTCATCGACTCACAATGTCTCCTTTATGATGTATAAAACTTTTATACATAATAAAGTTTAATTTTACAAAGCACTAAAATTTATCAAAGATATTATCCATTGTACCTGGTCTGCTTTTGGAACAAGAGCCACAATTAAAGATCCCTCTGCAACCCTCCCCAGATTGTCTCCCTTACCTACTGGGCTGTGGAGATTTCCAAGAGAAGAAAGAAGGATGAACAAAGGAGGATAGAGAGTAACAGAAAAACAATTTTCCACATTTTAATTCACCATCAGTCCCTTCCTCTCACTCTGCCCACAATAAACCTACATCACTAATGGAATGAGGTAGGATAGAGCGTAACAGAAAAACAATTTTCCACATTTTAATTCACCATCAGTCCCTTCCTCTCACTTTGCCCACAATAAACCTACATCACTAATGGAATGAGGTAGAAGAGAGGTAACATTTACCAAGTGCTTACAGTGTTCTAGGTCCTTTTATCCTCTCAAAACCCCATGAGATAGACATTCTCTCCTAACTTTGCAATTATGGAAACACGTTGGGCAATTTTAACTAAACTGCCCACCGCTGTATAATTGATAAGTAGCCAAAACAGATAGAATTTGAACCTAGATCACTCTGAATCAAAAATCATGTTTGTTGAAAAATACCCTTAGTTCAAAAGAATCAATCTCTCTCTCTTTCTCTCTCTCCCTCTCTCTTGATCATTCCTTTCCTGGAATAATATTATTTTCATAATTGCAGACTGCATATAGCATAGACTATAACTTGGAGCTTTTATACTTTTCAAGAATAGAAGTGCATGTGAAGTTGAAGTGATGAGGAGGAAACACTCTCATGGCTGAGCTGAGGGAACCCTGAAACAAAGGGTGTGACTGTCCCACAACAGGTTAGATGAGGATGTGACATCTCAACAGATCACCAGGGTTAATGAGGACAACATTAGGACCAGATAATACTATTTATAACTTAAAGGATGCAAGTTCAATGTGAAACAGAATACTAACAATGGACATTCCCTCTTTACTAATGCCACCAGTGATCAAAGCTTAAGGTCCTGAGAGCCTCAACCCAGGTGAAAGAAGAAGGTAAAAGAATCCTGATTATGACAGTTTCCAACATGAAGTGACTGAATAATCAGTCAGATAAATTTGTCTCAATTTTTAGATTTCATTTTCTGTATGATGAAGAATGGGGGTTAAGTTTCAAAAACTTAAATAAGCTACAAAAAAACAATTGTAAAATTTATGATAGACACTTGGGGAACTGAGCCCCACTCAAATTAGGTTAAAATAGGAGACTACTGTGAGGAATAAAGGCACAGCCAGCCTTCAAGGTCACTGGAAGGGAGAACGAGAAATTGGAAAATGAGGCTTCTCTCTGTCTCAGAGAGACGCAGACCCTCCTTCGCATCTTCTCCTTGGGTGGCTGAGTGCTGCTCCCTCTCCTGGCCTCATCCTGGACAAGGACGAAGAGCTGCTCTGCTGCTGCCTGAAAAGGCCTGGTGTCAATCAAGAAGTCTCCTGCTCATAATACCAGTGGCTCCTGCCATTTCAAATTCCATTTCCTCGTTCCTTGCTTGACATTTCTGACTTAATGCACTCCTACTGATTTCTTACTCATTTCAGTCTTCCTTTCTCTTTGCCAGCACTTTTTCATCTATTTTATATCCCAATGTAAATGTTATTTTCATTGTCATTTGGTGGAGATAAAACCCATGTATTCTGTGTGTGTGTGTGTGTGTGTGTCTGTACACATATATATGGTATATATAACACTGGACTTACGGATTATATGTGGTGAATACAATTCTCGGTCCAAAACTTATGTTTTACAAGAAGTGTAACATATGTCTTTTTCTGTAATTCAGCTTACTTTCTATTTCGAGTTTCCATCCTGCCATAGCGGTGGAAATTCAACATTAACCAGTTTATGTCCACACTCCTCCCTTTCCCCAGGATTATGGCAAAGTTCTAGAGCCACATGTAGTGCCAAGAAATTGGAGTTGCACTCCCCCAAATCTTCCATTTGCCCCCTCCAGATTCATTCTCGACCCATCTCCACTCTACTCTGTCGTGGAGCCTAAATGGAATGGAGCACATGAACAAGGTTCCCTTCCCTCTGGCTTCCAGATGGAATCAGCCTTCTTTCTGTGCTCGTTTTTCTTCTAGTTTCTAGAATCTTGCCCTCTCTTCATCCCATCGGGCCCCGCAGTGATAACAGCAGCTCCGCAGCTGTGAGCCCCGGGGTTCCTGCACTCTACTCTGTGCCCACACCTTCGTAATCACTCCTCTTGTAAACAATCCCTCCTCAAATTATCCTATTGTGATAGTGCCAGCTGTTTCCTGCTGTGATACAGTCCTAGATGTCCACTGTCCACATAGCAATTCTGAGAGACCTTTCATTCTGTCTGGTTCCTGGTATTCAGACCACAAGGTTTCCACAGCGACATCCCTCATGTTTGTCCACTTCACCCTGAAGATCTTGTAACTCTCTCTGCTGCTGTCTCCATGCCGCACTGGGGACAGAGATGTCTGTGGGGTTGTCAAGGTGCTGTCTGCCTAGACCTTGTGTGTACTCACTCGCTCTCTGCATCTAGGGTTGCAAAATGCAGGGAGATCCCATCTGTGTCTACACACTTCCCACTCCTACTCTGTCAACCTTATGCAACCCACATCAGGGGACAGGTTGGACTGGTGAAAGATGGGGAAAAAAGGGAGGTGTAGAAAATACTGAGAAAGAAAAAATAAATGTCATAATATATAGAAGTGTGTTAATATAGATATTTAAACATCACCACCCTGTAACAAATCCATGAAAGTGAACATTTACATGGCCACTAGAACCATCCAGCTTGTGAGTTCTAAAAATAAGGATTTAAACATTCCTATTGCCAAATGCCAGGCTCTTCATTTATATAGAAAATTATATTTTGAAAAGCACTCTGCATATAAAAACTCATTGGATCTTCAACCTTAAGAAGGTTATAAGATATACTCTCTGTTATAGGCTGAACTGTGTCCCTCCAAATTTTATATGTTGAAGTCCTCACAATGTAATATTTAGTTATAAGGTCTTTAAAGTGGTAATTAAGTTAAAATTAGGTCTTTAGAGTGGTTCATAATCTAATATGGCTGGTGTCCCTGTAGGAAGAAGAAATTTGGACACAGACATGCACACACAGCAGAAAAATTATCTCTGGGCAGAGGGAAAAGACGGCCACCTGCAAGCTAAAGAGAGGGGTCTCATAAGAAGAAACCAACCCTGCCAACACATTGATCTTGGACTTCCAGCTCCCAGAACTGCAAGAAAATAAATGTCTGTTGTTTAACCCACCCAGTCTCTGGTACTTTTTTACAGCAGCTCTAGGAAACCCATCCACTTCATTTTATAGATCAAGAAACTGAACTTCAGAGAGGTTAAATAGCCTGTCAAAAAGTCACAATTGTTTTACAGTAGATTACTTACAATAAATCATTACACTAGTAATTCCAACACTTAAACCCAGGCTACCTCGCACCCTATAATACGTCTCTCATGAGATAACTGCAAAGGGCTCTGCAACTGTACAATATTATTGTCATATGAGCATATGCATGAGAATATACATCTGCAGGCTTAAGCCACCAGGTTGTGGCTGCCTCCAGCCGGTTTCCAGACTCCCTGCTCCCCTCCTTCCTCCACTCCATCAGCTGCCTTTCCACTCCTTTCACACTCCCTGTCAGTTCCTGAATTACAGGTCCATTCAGAGACAAAGAGGGCAAGAGGTGAGGGAGGAAGCCTAGAGCAGCAAGGGAACTGCACTGAAATACTGTGAGGCACATAAAGGAGAGGACACTCTTGAACGTGTTAAATTCCCCACATGTGGCCAGTCTGTAGAGAACGAGGAAAAGCAACAAGAATTTCCTATTTCGTTTGGAATCCAAGCACAGGCAGTAGATACTGTGCGTGCAGTAGGGTTAAAGGACAAGATGGAAATGAGAAAGCTTGGATTATGGTCTCAAATTTGTGGATTCCCTATCAGGAACTTTGGGCAAATTACCTTAATTATTGGGCTTATGTTTCCTTACCACCGAAATGACCAAGTTATACTCAAGGTTTCTTCTATTTAATATTTGGTGAGATGTTTACCTGACACTGTAATGTGCTTTTACGTGGAAGTATAAAATTATACCATATGGTTCAGCTGCCATTTGAACCTCAGTGTCAAGTTTTGATGATCATGGGGAGTGAGGTTTCAAAAATAAAAGAATAATCCCACTGTTAATAGTGTTATTACAAAATCAACCTTTATTCCAATATCAATAAATTAGGGGAAATTTTGATTTATTAATTTATTTAACTGTAACCATAGAAAAATGCTCCATTCAGTTATTCATTCACTTAACCAAAATTGAAGGAACAGCTACTGTGGGCTGAGTACTTACTATGCATTCCCCTAGGCACTCCTAGTCTCTCCAGTGGGAAACAGTACATTGTGGAAAGTGCTGTGGGTCGTGTTAGAATACGGGTAAGCTCAGAGCAGCATGGCAACCTATGAAAGGGCAAAAGAACACCTAGCTCCACTCTTTCAAGGAGGATGAATCAAACTGTATCAAGACAAAAGAGTTAATTTGCACAACATCCCAGAGAGAGGGCTGGACATAGTTTAGGAATTATAAGAAAATAGAAACTCAGTCTATCAAAAGGGCTGGGTAGTTTAAAGACTAAATCATAAAAGACTCTCATACACTGCTTATAAATGAGCCCAATCACAGTAAGCTAAATTCCTTTGCTCTTTGTTACTATTATAAAGGTTTCCAAAAGATGTGAATTCTATGTCAATCCCCAGTATTTATTATATCCTTCCTTGCTTTGGGAAGCAAACATGGCTGGAATCACAAAAAAATTAAATATGGAAAGGATCTTATAAATCATCTGGTTCAACTCACTCACTCAGAGACAGACTGATTGCTCCCAGGTTTCGCAACAGAGCAAAATCTAGATCTCAAGTATGTGGACTCCCATGTCAATGATTTTTGGGTTTTCCTACTGAACTTCCCTGTGCTTCCCACCAGCCATTATACATAAACTCCCGGGAAAAAAAGTCAAGCATTCTCTGTCATTCAGTTAACCAAGCAATCAATCATTTAGGAAGCATGCCAGACCTAACTATATACGCCTTGGAATCAACCATGACTATGTGCCAGTTGTGCTGCTATATATATTTATCTGCTTATTCCATATTCTGAAATATCCCTTCTGTTGGAATTGTCTCAGCCAGAAATATCCATGAGTGGGAACAGTGACAGGGCATTGCAAGAATTTCCCCAGAGCCAAGTGAGGAAGTGGAGAGCAGCAAATGACACTGAACAAGGATTCACAGTTCATTTGGCAAACATTTCATGAGCATCTAATACATGTCAGGCACTGTCCTAAGCAGCACCAATGAAAACTAAAATAAGTGTAATAAGATAGCGTCCTAGGCTACATGGTGCTTGTCTACTAAGTAAAACAGACAATAAGCAAAGGAACAAATACATGTAACTATAATGTCAAACAACAATAAGTGTATGGCAAATGTTCAAAACACAGGAAGTGAAAAAAAGTTTTAAATTCTGAAGGAACAGAAAGTGCAGTAAGAAGAAACTGTAATGACTCACTTCCAGAAAAGAAAGATGCTTGGATATATTGCAGCCTTTCATATTCACCTTCCTCTGCCGTGGAGTCATTCTTAGAAACATAGTGGGAAGAAGTAGGAGGCACTCTCAAATTTCTTCTGGAGTGTCAAGAACCACCCTCCAAACTCTGATCAGACTGGTTTTTAGAGAAACATCAAGCACTTTCTTCCCAAGCACCCGGCACTTTCTTATCCAAATACAGTGTTCCATGTGTTTTCACACTATTGGGCAGTGGTTCTTGTAATGTTCCTAGAGGATTTCACGGCCCCCTTTGAATATCTGATTTAAAATAGAGACCTTCCCTCCCCAAAAAACCCACAAGTACCTACGTAGAATATGCTGCATTTAACATCGGGGGCTCGTTGAGGATCATCAATGATCATCCTACTGGAGACTCAGGCCCATATCAGATCAATTAAATCAGAATCTCTCAGAATGAGGTTCAGGAATTGGTGATGTTTAAAATCTCAGATAGGGACTTCCCTGGTGGCTCTGTGGTTAAGAATCCACCTGCCAATGCAGGGGACACGGGTTCAATCCCCGGTCCGGGAAGATCCCACGTGTCACAGAGCAACTAAGCCCGTGCACCACAACTACTGAGTCTGTGCTCCAGAGCCTGCGAGTGACAACTACTGAGCCCACGTGGCAGAACTACTGAAGCTGACGCACCGACAGCCTGTGCTCCGCAATAAGAGAAGTCACCGCAACTGCATGCCACAATGTACAGTAGCCCCCACTCGCCACAACTAGAGAAAGCCCATGCACAGCAACGAAGACCCAATGCAGCCAATAAATAAATAAATTTATTTTAAAAAAATCTCTGATAATTCCAATGAAGATCCTGATCTTCATGCATTGCAAATCTGGCTTTACTGAATTAAGAAGAGAAATACTAAAAAAAAAAAAAAAAGAAGAGAAGTACTTTAAACTAAACCCAACTGATCATAGAGTTATTCGGTTTATCTGAATTCAAAGGCCAGTAATTCAGATGATTCTGAATAGTCCTAATATTTTACAGAATATATGAAGAACAGAAAATTTCTCAATAAATAGGTAGTTGGTTTCCGTATATGAGTCCAAACACAAATACCTGTGAGCAAAGATTCTTCTTACTTCTTCCTGGAATTCCAGTACCTAGTATAGAGCTTGGCACATATGAAGGCTTAATTCATGTTTGCTGAGTCAACCACACCATTTTGGTCCTTCCTTCCTCCTTCAAACACTCTAGGGAAGAAAATGTCATGATTACTCAGTATGTTGTCTAATGAGGCATTTAAGTGCACCCTTGAGAAGCAATATTATTGAATACATTCTTTCATTAAAATATTGATTATCTACCATGTGCCAAATATTATAATTGGTACTGGGTATGATAATGACAATTTAATCCTTTTAAAATCATTCCTGACATTTTCTTTTAATCGATTATTAGAAATTAGTCCTAAGAAGATTAAGAGATACTCAAGACCACAGAGTTAGTCTGTGGTGGCGGGTAAACTGGAACTCCTATCTTCTAATTCCCAATGTGGTGCTATTTTGGGGAGAGCAAAGTGTGTCACTTTTATTATGTATAAATTTAAAGTAATGAGACTAATTTTAACAGCAGATGATCGTGTAAGAAAGTCACAACTTGTATCAATCTACATAGAGGACCTTTCCAGTTCTATCAGTCAGTTTTGCGTAAGCAACTATGGGATTAGAAATAGACTTTTTTTCATGTGTGGGTTACAATGAATTTTGAACTTAGAGCAAATAGTATCAAGTTCTGCATAAAGGTAAAGAAAATTGTCTCTGAGACTCCAGGAGAATAAGTGAGGTACGCAAGGCAAAGAGTAAGTTGAGACTGGCACACAGGTTTACAAAGAATCGAAAGGATATGTTGATTTCAAAATGAGTCTCTAATCTCAAACAAAAATATGCAATTGTTCAGTGATTTCAGTTATTGATATAGATTACTCTGAGAATGTATAAAATTTAGGTGAAACCCCCTAAGTAATTACAGATACTAATCACCTCTCTGACCCCATCTCCCATAGCTCTTCCTCTTGCTCTCTATTCTCTAGCAGCTTCAACTTTCTAATGGTACCTCAGAAAAGCCAAGTCGACCCACTTGGGCATTTCTATATGGACGTGTCTTTCCCCAACTCTTCCTGAGGGCATTCCTTCCCTCTTTCAATCTATGCTTAATATCTCTCCCAGAGAGTACTTTGCTGACCATCCTACCTGAAACTGAGTTCCCAGGCTTCACCATCCCCTATGCCCCTACACTGCTCTATGATTTTCTTCTGAGCACTTAACACTCCCCAAAATTATTTTTATTTCCTTGTTTACACAGTGGTCTCTTCCATTAGCGTATATGCTCCATGAAGGCAGAATTCTGGCTCTCTCTGTCATTGTTGTATTCCTTGCAAATAATTCTAAAATTTATATAGAAACACAAAAGACTCTGAACAGCCAAAGCAATTTTGAGAAAAAAGAACAAAGCTGGAGGTATCATGCTCCCTGACTTCACACTCTCCTACAAAGCTACAGTAATCAAAGCAGTATGGTACTGGCAGACATTGCATGATTTCTATGTGTTTTATGGCCCAGAATGTGGTATCTTGGTGGATGTTCGATGTGAGCTACTACCTTGCTTTGATCTATGTTCATCAGCGATATTGGCTTGTAATTCTCTTTTTTTTGTAGGTCTGCTTTTAGTATCAGGGTAATGGTGGCCTTGTAAAATGAATTTGTGAGTGTTCCCTCCTCATTAGCTTTTTCGAACAGTTTGAGAAGGATAAGTATTAGGTCTTCTTTATATGTTTGTTAGAATTCCCCTGTGAAGCAGCTGGGTCCTGGACTTTTGTTTGCTGGGAGTGTTTGGTTACTAATTCAATTGCACTACTAGTGATCAGTCTGTTCAGGTTGTATATTTCTTTTTGATTCAGTCATAGAAGATTGTATGTTTCTAGAAATTTATCTGTTTCTTCTAGGTTGTCCAACCTGTTGGCATATAACTGTCTGTGGTTTTCTCTTATGGTTTTTTGAATCTCTGTAATATTGGTTATAATTTCTCCTCTTTATTTTGTTTATTGGGTCCTTTCACTTTTTTCTAAATAAGCTTATCTAACAGCTTATCAGTTTTGTTTATCTTATCAAAAACCCTGCTCTTAGAGGGTGGGGAGAAAAGAGAACCCTCCTACATTGTTGGTGGAAATGTAAATTGGTGCAGCCACTATGAAAACAGTATGGAGGTTCCTCAAAAAACTAAAAATAGAGTTGCCATATGATCCAGCAATCCCACTCCTGGGCATATATCTGGACAAAACTATAATTCAAAAAGATACATGCACCCCTATGTTCATAGCAGCACTATTCACAACAGCTAAGACATGGAAACAACCCAAATGTCCATCAACAAACGAACTGATAAAGAAGATGTGGTATATATATATACAATGGAATATTACTGAGCCATAGAAAAGAATGAAATAATGCCATTTGCAGTAACGTGAATAGACCTAGAGATTATCATACTAAGTGAGTAAGTCAGAGAGAAAAAGACAAATACAATATGATATCACTTATATGTGGAATCTAAAATATGACACAAATGAACTTATCTGAGAAACAGACTCACAGACACAGAGAATAGACTTGTTGTTGCCAAGGGGAAGGGGGGTGGGGGAGGGATGGATTGGGAGTTTGGGATTAGCAGATGCAAGCTATAATGTATAGAATGGATACAGAACAAGGTCCTACTCTATAGCATAGGGAACTATATCCAATATCCTGTGATAAACCATAATGGAAAAGAATATGAAAAAGAATGTATATATATGAATAACTGAATCACTTTGCTGTATGGCAGAAATTAACACATTGTAAATCAACTATAAAATAATAATAATAATACCAATAATAATAATAATAAAAAACCCAGCTCTTGGTTTCATTGATCTTTTCTATTGTTTTTTTTTTTCTTTTCCTTTTTTTTTTTTTCCTTTGGCCACACCATGAGGTACATGGGATCTTAGTTCCCTGACCAGGGATCAAACCTGCGTCCCCTGACATGGAAGCATGAAGTCTTAACCTCTGGACTGCCAGGGAAGTCCCTCTATTGGGTTTTTTGTTGTTGTTGTTCTCTATTTTATTTCCTCTCTGATCTTTATTATTTCCTTTCTTCTGCTGACTTTGGGCTTTGGTTGTTCTTTTTCTAATTCCTTTACATGGTGGGTTAGGTTGCTTATTTGAGATATTTTCTGTTTTTTCAGGGAGGCCTGTATCACTATAAACTTCCCTCATAGAAGTGCTTTTGCTGTGTTCCATAGATTTTGGAAAGTTGTGTATTTATTTTCATTTGTCTCAAGGTTCTTTCTGATTTCCTGTTTTGTTTCTTCATTGATCCATTGGTTTTTTAGTAGTGTGTTGTTTAGTTTCCACGTGTTTGTGTTTTTCCCACTTTTTCTTCCTGTAATTGGTTTCTGGTTTCATACCCTTGTGGTTGGAAAAAATGCTTACTATAATTTCTACCCTCTTAAATTTGTTGAGACTTGTTTTGTGGCCCATAATGTGATCTATCCTGGAGAACTTTCTATGTACACTTGAAAAGAATGTATATTCTGCTCTTTTTGGATAGAATGTCCTGTAGACATCTATTGTCCAACTGGTCTAATATGTCATTAAGGCCACTGTTTCCTTATTGATTTTATGTCTGGATTATGTGTTCATTGATGTAAGTGGGAGGTTAAAGTCCCCTACTATTATTGCATTATTGTCAATTTCTCCCCTTATGTTCACTAATATTTGCTTTATATATTTAGGTGCTCTATGGCAGCTTTATTCTTAATTGATAAGGCTTGAAAGCAACCAGAATGTCCTTCAGTAGGTGAGTGGTGCATCCAGACATGAAATATTATTCAGCACAAAAAAGCAATAAGCTATCAGGCCATGAAAACATATGGAGGAAACTCAGATGCACACTACTGAATGAAAGAAACCAATCTGAGAAGGCTTCATGTTACCCAATTCCAACTATAAGACATTCTGGAAAAGACAAAACTATGGAGACAGTAGAAAGATCAGTGGTTGCCAAGATCTGGGGGAATGAGAGGTGAACAGGCAGAGCACAGAGGATTTTTAGGGCAGTAAAACCATTCTGTATAATACTATGATGGTGGATACATGTCATTATATATTTGTCAAAACCTGTAAAGTATACAGCACCAAGAGTGAATCCAAATGTAAACTATAGACTTTGGATGATAGTGATTTCAATGTAGGTTCATAAATTGTAACAAATGTAACACTCTGATGCAGGATGTTGATAGTGACAGAGGCTGTGCATGTGTTGGAGTAGGAGGCATATGAGAATTCTCTGTGTTTCTATTCAACTCTTCTGTGACCTAAAAATAGAAAATACATTTAAAAAAAAAGAAATTAAGTACTGACACTTGCTATGATGTGTGTGAACCTTGAAAACGTTATGCTAAGTTAAAAAGCCAGTCACAAAAGACCACATATTGTATGATTGCATTTATCTGAAATGTCCCCAAATGGTAAATCTATAGAGGCATAAAGTAGATTAGTGTTTGCCATGGCCTGGAGGTTAAGGCGTAATGGACAGTTAGTGCGAATGGCTATGGATTTTTTTGGAGGGAGAGTGATGAAAATGTTCTAAAATTAGATAGTGTTGATGGTTGCACAATTCTGTGAATATACTAAAAAGCAATGAATTGTACAGTTTAAATTGGTGAGTTTTATAGGATTTGAATTTTATCTCAAAAAAGCTGCTATATTAAAAAAAGACTAGCTTTAAAAATACTTTGTGCAAGGATAGTTTTATCATATTAAGCATATAGGCTTAACCATAAGTCAATGCATAAGCATGACACTTAGATAACTTTGAATCCACTGGCTCCACCATTTGCTTTCTTTGTGCCTGCAGACAATCACTTGTCTGCAGATTGAGATAACCCTCATAGCATAGCTGAGCAATTTAATACAACATCACAGAAAAAGCACCTGGTGGGGCTTTCCTCACTGTTGGAGAATGAAATTACAAATACGTAAGAGGGGAAGGCAAAAACTAATCTTGTGTGACTGGACAGGAGTCAGAGATATCCGTATGAATTCATGTTTAATATATTTGCAGATAGATATGAGAATAACTATAGAAATACATGTATACATAGTTTAACATACATACAGATATTTCCTAGTAGCCATCAGCACACCTAACGTTCAGATCTGAGTTTCTAAATACCATTTTCCAATAAAAGGAACTAAGATTCCCTGAAGAAATGGAAGATACTAGAATGGGAGCAGGGAAAATACAGATAAATCTGACCATCTGAAAGTGCTTTTTAAAAAAATAATAAAGGATGACTACATGGCAAAAGGACACGAAAGCCAACCTGCAAGAGCTCTAAATGGCCAGAGCTGGAACAGCACAACAAAAAAGTTAGTATTAGATTATGACCCCCCAAAATAAAGTAAATATCCATGAGTCCAAAATGATTTACACAAATGATTGAATCCATAAATAAATTCGGGAGAAGAAATGTTCTTTACAGAAGAATTCCAACGGATAAATAGAGAAGGAATGAGGGGAATACAACATCACCATTAGACACAGCAACACCTGCTGCAGGCAAGATCTGCAGATGAATGCTCAAACTGACAGGGGAAACTTTATGGAGTAAGCGGATATTTCCTTACCCTCAAAGTACTGCCTCCCAAATATTTATGAATTACAAAGGTGATTTTAATATTTGTTTACAAACGTATAGTAACTTTTCAGTGAAGAACCCTAGCAGACACCGCCTTAACCAAGTGATTAAGGTTTACACCCCAGTTGTAAGTTATGCTGATATCATGTACCCCTGATAACATGACATTACGTGAAAAAAAAGGACATATCAGCTCTGTAGTATTCTTCCCACCCATAACCCCAATCTAATCATGAGAAAACATCAGACTAAACCCAAATTGAAGGACATTCTAAAAATACCTGACCAGTACACTTTAAAAGTGTCAAGATAACAAAGAATAAGGGAAGACTAAGAATCTGTCATCGGTTGGAAAAGATTATGACAACGTGATGACTAAGTGCAATGTCTAGTATCTGGATTGGATCCTAGAACAGAAAAAGGACATTAGTGGAACACTGGTGAAATCTGAGTAAAGTCTACAGTTTAGATAATAATGTACAATGTTCATTCTTAGTTTTAGTAAGTGTGCCATGGTTATGTAAGATGTTACTATTAGGAGAAGCTGGATGAACATTATTCAGGAGTTCTGTGCACTATCTGCACAACTATTCTGTAAATCTATAATCATTGCAAAATAGAAAAGTTAAAAAACAAAACAAGGACTTGGCCTGCTATACATGCTCAATAAATCCTCCTCAATATTCTACCCTCTTGCTAGCTATCACCACAGCCTTCTGGGGTGACACCTCCTGAACTAATTAAACAATCCACTTTCCACTTTTCTGTGAACTCCCTCCCCAGCCTCAAATCCCTTTAGTTATAATGGGAAGACTCCAGGGAATCACAGTAGCCAATGCGATGTTTCCTACTACATGCATCCTATGCCTTGCCTGGTCATAACTGATTGGACCAGGAATGGGCATTTGACCTAAACTGAGCCAATGAGCCCTTCTTTAGGGAAACTGAGATTCCAGGTACTTCTGTCTGATTTCTTGAATGGAGGAGATCTACTTCAGACCTCTTAGAATCTATTTTCTAATATCTGTCCTGCAAAGCAGGGAAGTCATTTATTATGGACAGAATGTTTGTCCCCCCGCCCCCAAATTCACATGTTGAAATCCTAACCCAATACAGTATGTCATGATATTAGGAGGTGGAGCCTTTGGGAGGTAATTAGATCATAAAGGTTTAGCCCCCATGAGTGAGATTAGTGTCCTTATAAAAAAAAAACACCCCAGAGAGCTTTCTCATTTCTCTTCCTGCCAAGTGAGGACACAATGAGAAGTCAGCAGCCTAAAACCGAAAGAGGGTCCTCATCAGAACTCAACCATGCCAGCACCCATATCTGGAATTCCAGCCTCCAGAACTGTGAGAAATAAACTTCTGTTGTTTATAAGCCACCCAGTCTATGGTATATTTGTTGTAGCAGTCCGAGCCAACCAAGACACCATTCTTCAGCAAGAGGACAAAATGAAACGGGTAGGCTCTGAGAGGCCGAACTGATAAATCAGGAGAGAAAAAATTACCTGGGTTACTATGGTGCTCTAGCCTTTAGCTCCTACTGGTTCCCAAAGCCTAGCTGCTCCCCAACCCTTAGATTCCATGAAATGCCCACTTAACCCTATTTCTCTTTGAGCTTAAACTGGCTAGATTTGGTTTCTGTTAATATAACTTTAATGTGCTAATTAATACAACTACTTTGTAAGACATGACATTCATTTACATGTATGGTTTCTGTTGTATTTGCTTTTCAATAGTCAAGGTCAGTAATTTTTTTAGTCATAGTTTATATAAACTATCTGGTTAAATTACCCCTACCTTTTCACATATATACAAATAAGCCACATCTTTTTAATTCTAGTCATTTGTTCATTTTGTGCTTGCTCTCTGAAATACCTTTACTCTATCTCATCATGCCCAATTTCCATCCATACTGCCAGGTTTGATTTAAATGCCATCTCTTCCATACAGCCTTCCTTGCCACCCACCTAAAAAAAAAAGAATATGTATATATTCTTATCCCATGGGATATATATATATATATATATATATATATATATATCTCCCATGTTTTCTTATCTGTATCTTTTATTCCTTTTATCCCTAACTTTATATAGTCATTTACTTACACATATTGTCTCCCTCTTAGATGTGAAGCTACTTGAGATCAGCTTCCCTGTTCTCCTGTAGGCAGCATTTCAAGAAACATTTCAAGAAACATTGCATTGCATAACAATGCAAATACATAAGTGAATTGCAACTGCTTAAGAAGGACAGAAATGAAAGACAGCAATGACAGTTAACTGTATTCTTTTACTGTACTTAGTAAGAAAATTATTTTTAAGAAGTAAAGCTATCTCACACCTAAAAGAAAATATTAGAGAATATCTTCATCACCTTGGGTCAGGCAAAGATGTCTTAAACAGGACAACAAAAAAACCACTAGTAAAGGAAAAGTGGATATATTACAGTATATTAAAATTAAGAATTTCTGATCATCAAAAAATCATTAAAAGAGAGAAAAGGTAAGCCATAGAGTTGGAGAAAATATTTGTAAGATATATAAAAGACTCAAACCTAGACATTTTTTTAAAAACCCGTACAAATCAATTTTTTTTAAAAGACAAACATCCTGGGACTTCCCTGGCGGTCCAGTGGTTAAGACTCTACACTTCCACTGCAGGGGGCACAGGTTCAATCCCTGGTCAGGGAACTGAGATCCTGCATGCCGCACAGTGCAGCCAAAAAAAAAAAAAAAGACAAACATCCTAATAGAAAAAATGAGAAGAAGACTTGACCAGGTACACCAGAATGGCTAAACCTACAAAGATGGCAAAAAACAAGTGTTGACGAAGTGCTTAAGGTAGTAAACAAGATGCTACTAGGAGTATAAACTGATACTGACTTTAGAAAAGAGTTTGGCTGTATCAGCTAAAGCTGGACACGGGCACACTCTGACCTAGCAGCAATTCACAGTTATGAAAGCATGCATGTGTCATGCATGCATCATCAAAAGTCATGCCTAAGAATGCTCATAACCACTATTCATAAAAGCTAAAACCTGGAAACAAATGTTAAGAGAAAATGAATAAAGTCATTGTGACGTTCATACAAAGGCATATTACATAGCAATGAAAAAATTATTACTAAATGCAAAAATGTGAATGAATTGCTTAAAGATAACGTTGACAGTGTCCTTGCTCATTTTTATTTAAAAGCAGGCACAGAAATTTTCCGATTGTGGGATTCAACTTACGTAAAGTTCAATCCCAGGCCAAATTAATTGATGGTGTTAGAAAACAAATTGTGGTTATCTTTTTCAGGGGATACTGACTGGGAGAGGAGAAGAGGGAAGCTTTCAGGGGGCTGGTATATTCTATTATTTCTTAATTCAGAGACTGAATATACAGATGTGTTCACTTTGCACAAATCCATTAAGTTGTAAACTTATAATTTGTGTGCACATTTCTGTATGACTGTTGTACTTCAATAAAAGATTTTTAAAAAGAAAAGTTTTCAAGCATTACTTGTAGCCGTGATATGAATGCCTTAGGCATTTGTGCTAAAGGGTCGTGTATGTATAAATTACATATCCTTTTAGTAGCACAAAAACCTATTAAAATCAATATTTTTATACTATATCTTTGAGAATTAAGAGGTAAAATTACACAGTGATTTATTCAGAGGTACAAATAGGAACAATAATAAATGTTTATTGATTTTAAAGTTATGGAGGCTTGGGAACTTAAACCAGAGTTTCAGTACGCAAAAGCAAATAATTTGTTCAGATGACCTTGGTATTTATGATTAGCTGGGAATTTTATTTAAATAAATAAATTTATTTATTTATTTTTGGCTGTGTTGGGTCTTCATTGCTGCACACAGGCTTTCTCTAGTTGCGGCGAGTGGGGGTTACTCTTCACTGCAGTGTGCGTGCTTCTCATTGCAGTGGTTTCTCTTGTTGTGGAGCACAGGCTCTAGATATGCAGGCTTCAGTAGTTGTGGCACGCAGGTTCTAGAGCGCAGGCTCAGTAGTTGTGGCACATGGGCTTAGTTGCTCCGCAGCATGTGGGATCTTCCCGGACCAGGGCTTGAACCCGTGTCCCCTGCATTGGCAGGTGGATTCTTAACCACTGCACCACCACAGAAGTCCCTAGCTGGGAATTTGATTAAGCAGGGGTCCATGTCACCATCTTGCAATGTGGAAGTGTTCCTCTTACTTCTTTCTTTCTTCCTTTTTTCTTTTTTTTTAATCCTTTGCTGTATGTGACCTGGGGTGTTCTGGAAATATCATTAACATTAGAAACTTAGTTGGAAAAATACGTGATGCTTAAAATCCAGCTAAGTGGGTTATGGTTCCATCAAAAGAATGAACTCAAAATAATTCCTAGGACTTGAAGCCTGGAACAAACCTTCTGTTAGGTCTTCTGGGTTTCAGCATTTTTACTCAGTACTTAGATTTAAAGTTGAATAGACATTGGTCACAACCTTGAAGGATAAAAGAAGCCACGACAAGGCAAGGAGCAGTGTGCAGGGTTAGGGGTTGGGGGGGACGGATTAGAGGAGGAATGGCTACTAGGTAAGGAAACAGGATTCCTTAGACCCGCTATCTCAGTCCATTCAGGCTGCTATAACAAAATACCACAGACTGGGTGGATTGTAAACAACAGACATTTATTTCACATAGTTCTGGAGGCTGGGAAGCCCAAGATTCAAGGCACCAGCACATCAGTGTCTGGTGAGAACCTGCTTCCTGGTTCATAGACAGCCCTTGTGCTCACAAGGCAGAACAGGTGAGGGAGTTCTCTAAGGCTTCTTTATAAGGGCACTAACCCCATTCACAAGGGCTCTGACCTCATGATCTAATCACCTCCCAAAGGCTCTACCTCCAAACAGCCTGGCACTGGGGATTAGGTTTCAACAAATGAATTTGGGAGGTACACAGTCTATAGCACTTGCCATACTTCTTTTGAAATTTAAAGACATTAGTGATGGTTCTGGCCAATTAATTACCCCTAACATGCTAAAACCCCACAAAGCCACACCTAAAAGGCCCATCACCCAACGCCTTCAAAATGGGCACTAATGTTATGAAGGACCTTACTATTTCACACTCTCCTCCCCAAAGAGTCCAGGCCTCCCCCTAGGTCCCACACTTTAGAGCATCCTACGTATTCCTAACATACACACACGTGCACGCACACACGCACACACACACACCCAAGGAGAGAATGTATATGAAGACTACAAATAGAAGTCATATTACTGAAGTGATGGGAGTATAATCTGACTTATTGCAGATAATACTTTTACATTTGCAAATCCAAGGCAAGACAAACAAACAAAATAACAAAATAAATAAACCAAACAGTAACAAACAGGTAGCTACAGAGAACAGAGTAGTGGTTACCGGGGGTGGGTGAAGGGGATCAACTGTGTGATGACAGATGGAAACTAGAGTTTTGGTGATGAGCACACTGTAATGTGTACAGAAGTCAAAATATAATGTTGTACACATGAAACACGTTATAAAGCAATGTTACCTCATTTTCAAACTTCTGAATCAATTAAGAGAGCAAACAAAAATCCTTTTGGTTGGACATAAGGCAGAGGGAGAATAGGTTTAGGGTGTGGCTCCCTGATGAAAATCTGATTGGATTAAAGCATCCATAATTAACTTTAAGGAAAGAAGCACATATCAAAAAGAATTGTTGGGGGCTTCCCTGGTGGCGCAGTGGTTGAGAGTCTGCCTGCCGATGCAGGGGACATGGGTTCGTGCCCCGGTCCGGGAAGATCCCACATGCCACGGAGTGGCTGGGCCTGTGAGCCATGGCCGCTGAGCCTGCGAATCCGGAGCCCGTGCTCCGCAACGGGAGAGGCCACAGCAGTGAGAGGCCTGCGTACCGCAAAAAAAAAAAAAAAAAAGAATTGTTGGTGGGACTTCCCTGGTGGCACAGTGGTTAAGAATCCACCTGCCAATGCAGGGGATTCAATCCCCGGTCCGGGAAGATCCCACATGTCACGGAGCAACTAAGCCCAGGCACCACAACTACTGAGCCTGCGCTCCAGAGCCTGTGGGCCACAACTACTGAGCCCATGTGCTGCAACTACTGAAGCCCGCACCTAAAGCCCATGCTCCGCAACAAGAGAAGCCACCACAGTGAGAAGCTGGCGCACTGCAACGAAGAGTAGCCCCCACTCACTGCAACTAGAGAAAGCCCACGCGCGCAGCAATGAAGACCAAATGTAGCCAAAAATAAATAAATAAATTTATTTTTTTTTAAAAAGAAAAATTGGCTTTATTTTTCTCCCTTTGTTCTAAGTAAATAAGTCAAATACTAATTGAGTGGAATTTATCCAAAAATTTTAGAGTGAAATCTTCAGAAATACTTTAAAAAGCTCTTAATTATATTTTGAAAACAATGTGTGACCTCAAGTTTAAGGGTGTTACCTATTACTCAACTGGGTAAGTTACTGAGAACAGGAACCGCCCCAGGCAGAACTATCAAAGGGTTAGTCTGAGTTCTTTTTACAATTGGTAATCCTTTCTTAATTCTCCTGTTTCCCCAGGACCTTCATTTATCATACTGACCCATTATGCTCAAAGAACCCCTAAATAGGAGACCACCCAATTTTGGACCTCCTCCTTATTCCTGTCCTTCCTGGTTCCTATCTGACATCAGAAGCTGAACCGGTATCAGAGTAAGAACTGTACCTTAGCACTCACGTCTAGCATAATCTATTTCATCTAGCATGTAAATATAGTTTCCTAAAGGAACTAACAAAACAAAACAAGAAAAAGCTAGTGCGAATGAAGCAGTGATGATTAAACAAACTCAGAAGGTCTTTTAAGACCTTTAACAAAAATGATATTCCTTCCTTAGCTAGTAATCTTTTAACCATCCATAAGGGGTCATAGAGTTTCAGGTCTGAAATCTAGCTTCACTCAACTCTTCCCCCGACTATTTTCCCCTTTCAGGCTTGAATATTCTAACCAAAAAACAAACAAAAAAATGCCTGGCATAAGATTTATGATTATATTTATATTTATCATAGATAAATTATATCTAAATACATAACAATATAAATCATAAAATAATGATGCCGAGCAGGGCCCTGTGGGGCTCCTGGACATGGAGGTTAGTTTTTTTTTTGGTTTTCTTTTCTTTTTTTTTTTTTTTTTGCGTTAACGCGGGCCTCTCACTGTTGTGGCCTCTCCCATTGCGGAGCACAGGCTCCGGACGCGCAGGCTCAGCGGCCATGGCTCTAGGCCCAGCCACTCCGCGGCATGTGGGATCTTCCCATACCGGGGCACAAACCCGCGTCCCCTGCATCGGCAAGCGAACTCTCAACCACAGCGCCACCAGGGAAGCCCGACATGGAGTTTTTTATTGTCCCCCATTTCTTACAGGCGAGACTCCAGCTTCCATGACCTTCCCTGAGTTCCAAAGGGCAGATCTGAACAATTGCTAATCAAGTGAGGAGCAGCCAGGAAACCACCTGAGGCAAGATTAAAGGGACCAGAGAATCTCATCAAGATTAGGAAACCGGACCACCTGAGACCCTGCACACAACCTAATCCTGTCAGCAACCCCACCCTTTTGAAACTTTGCAGAAGAAGAATGCAAGACTGTTACTGCCCTGATTCTTATCACATACCTCTGACCACTACCCATGACTATATAACGTCTCCCTATTCCCCAGTGACGGGGTACAGTTCTTGAGGTGCTAGCCTGCTGTGTTCCCTCTCTGCCTGGCAAAGAAATAAAGCCACTTTTTCTTTCTCTTCCATAACGCTGTCTCCGTATTTCTATTTGGCATCGATGCACAGAGAGCCAAGATTCTGGCACCAGTAATATAAATATAAATAGTATATAATATGTAAATAATTATATATTGTTGACTGAAAACAAATGCACAACCTAAAAAACGAGAACTGTGTTTTATTCAGGGCATTATTGAGGATTATAGTCCAGGAAGGAAGCCTCTCAGATACCTCTGAGGGACTGTTCCAAAGAGGTAAGGGAGGAGCTGGGATATAGAGCAGTTTTTGCTGGAAAAAAACCAAACAAATGTAGTCTAACATCAAAAGATTACTGCTAATCACAAAAACTGACATCTTAACGATTTTACTGCTTTTCTATATATGGGAAGATGCAAGAGTCTGGGCTTATTGAAATCATTCCTTTGAGATGCACCTTAACTATCTAAGGCCAATATCTTGTTTTTCTCCTTCCTGAATTCCCCTCAGGGTGCACCACTGGGGGTGGCTGCAGTGGCTGACAGTTTTATGGCCACAACATCCTTTGTTTACTGAAATGGCAGGAGACATTCTTTGTCCACAGTATAAATATTATGATTATAATTATATATCACATATAAATGTATAAATTATATATTATATAAATATATATTAAATTATATACATTTAATGAGCCAATTTTAAAATATAAAATTTATATGACATAAATTATATATAATTTATATAAAATTTCAAACCAACATCAACAATTAACAAAAATGCCTGACAGATTTATGATCATATTTATATTTATTATATAAACCATAACTTATACAATACATTATATTTTACTTTATTTATAATTGTAATTTATATAATAATTATATAATATATTATATTAAAATTATAATATTTGTATCATATATAAATTTATACAATATAAATATAATATAATTATGTAATATAGAATATATAATGATATATAAATTTCATGATTAAACATATATATTATATAAAATATATAAAGTATAATCACATGTTATATAAATATACTATATTAAATTATATAAATTTAATGATTCTTACTCTTAAAATCTAAAATATATTAGTTATATATAATTTGTACATAAATATAATTCATACATTATATATTTCTATAATTAAATATAATTATATTTAGTTTATTATAGAAGATTTAGTTTTCTGTTTTTTGTTTTAGACTGCTCCATGCAGCATGTGGGATCTTAGTTCCCTGACCAGGGATCGAACCTGTGTTCCCTGCAGTAGAAGTGCAGTCTTTACCACTGGACTGCCAGGGAAGTCCCTAGATTTAGTTTTACTTATGATAGATCTCCTGTTTTGTGTCTTTTATTCGTCTCTTAAGTTCCAACTGAAAATTTAAAACGTGACTCTTTCAATTCCAGTGGGATCAAGCTAGAATAAGTGCAAAAATCAGTACAAAACCATCTCTATGAATGTAGAAACATAATAGATGTTAAGTATCCATCTACTGAATGAACACATTAATGCTATGTTTATGTCAATAATATCATAACTACCTATGAGGATGCTACATTTTATTAAATATCCAGAGATTCACTGAGAGGATTTTATGACCAAAATTAAACTCTACAAAAAGCTTTGTACACTCATTTTCTCTGATGTGCACTGCTAGTTACAAGTAAAGATTTTCTCCAACTTTGGATAGAGTCACTTTTAAAATTCAGAGCCAAGAAACAAACTTAGAGAGCCTCATGTGTATGGTCAGTAAATGCCGTGATGAATTGGAATTTCCAGAATCCAAAAAATAAACGTAGACGTGTAAAATAGTACTCATAGGGGAAAACCCAAACAGATTGCTCTTTGCCATATACTTCAGCAATTTTTAGATTTCAGTTAGACTACAAGTTTGGACTGAGGTTAAAAGTCATAGTTCTAATGACTCAATCTTAAATCATCTCTGAATTGTAGGGTGGAGGGGGCCCATCACATGATGGAAGCACTTTCAGTCACAAGGAAATCTTCCTTAGGCTTCCCTCTCTGACCGTTCATTAACTTTTAGTTAACAGATGCAATTTATCACTGGCAGTGTATATTTAAGTATACATTGGTTAATAAGCTCTCAGCTCTTTGAGCTCAGAGATCCTTACTGTACTTTCCTTGTACCATCCACAACACCTAATGAAGGGCAGAGAACAATGTGCTGTTCAATATATGTGGACAGTTGACTGATTTAGTGAATCTTATAAAATAATAAATATGCTAAAATCATGGCGGATGACCCAGGATTTAGCCTGGAAACAAAGATTCAAAGGGTTTTTAAAGTTTCTTGAGGCCAGGAATCCTATCTTTCTTATCCTTGTATTTTAGGAATCCAGCACAACACTGGGACAAAGAAATGCACAGTCAGTGAGCGCTAAGTGAAGGAATTAATAAGTCATTAGAACATACTGAACATCAGGAGAGACCTTCCCCAATGGTCCGCAGCAGGGGAGGAAGGTTTGTTCCAGCTTTCACCCTACACTGAATAAGCACCCATCTCTGGTTCTGTTCTCCCTCCTCCTCAGATGCTTATCTTTTTTTTTTTTTTTTTTTTTTTTTTGCGGTATGCGGGCCTCTCACTGTTGTGGCCTCTCCCGCTGCGGAGCACAGGCTCCGGACGCGCAGGCTCATGGGCCCAGCCGCTCCGCAGCATGTGGTATCTTCCCGGACCGGGGCACGAACCCACATCCCCTGCATCGGCAGGCGGACTCTCAACCACTGCACCACCAGGGAAGCCCAATGCTTATCATTTTTGCAGGTTAACTGCACAAATCTGGTACCTGAAATGTTTTACGAGACCTTAAATTATCAATGTCCTCTTAACAATCCAAAAAGAAAATTTGAATGGTGGATTTAATAAAATGCACTAAACAAACTGGTGATCATAGTGTGGGGTGTCCATGCACAGGTAAGAAAGTCAGCTTAAGGTTCTGTCTTCAAACCCTACAACAGTCCAGTGAGGGAGATACTATTGTCCCCACTTTAAAGATGAGAACACTGAGAATTACTGTGGCGTTTCTCAAAGTATGGTCCTGGACTGTGTTAGTATCACCTGGGTCCCACTGTGGATATATTCTGGGGAGAGGCCCAGCACTCTTGAGTTTTAACAAGTGTGCTAAAGTTTGAGAATCACTGCTTTAGAGAATTTAAGCGATTTGATTTGCCCAGATCACACACAGATGGGAAAGGCAAAGCTGGGAATTGAACCCAGGTATCCAATGCCAATCTGTCCACTGCAGCCCACTTCCTCATGCTGGGGAGTCAGTCATTCTCCCACTCCCTCAAAAGGCCAGCCCTGTACAAGACTGAAATTCAGTAAGGGAAAAGGATCCAGTTCCCAGAACAGCCTCACAGTCTCAGAATTTTAAAGACTCTTAAGAATAAGTTTACACATAAAGTTCAAAGAAGTAAATATATAATATTCCTGATTAAAACACAAGTAATGGTTTTTTTCTGGAAATGTAGAGATCAACAAGGACTTTCTAAGTAGAGCCTTATACTTATTTTATTCAGTGCTTTCTTTAAAATTTCTTTTTTGGGGTATTAAAAATAACCTTTTTCTCATTATCTTATCCGATACTGACATTAGCCATTTTTCCTTCCTTGGCTTAAAAAGACCTATAAAATTTCCTGAGAAGAGAATGAAAATTAAAGAACACTCTGAACTGGCCTTGTTGGAAGTAGCATAATATCTAACACTCAGGTTTGGGCATGAGAATCAGCTGGATTTGACACAACTTGAACAACTTACTAGTCAAACACTTTATGTGGGTTCCCTATGCCCCAGTTCACCATCTAAATGGAAATAAGAATTGTATCTATTTCACTGAGTGGTTTCAAGGACTTATAACTCAATGAAGCACTTAAGACAGCTCCTGCACTTAATAAAAGCTCAGTAAATGCTTATCTTTATTTTTATTATTGCTATTATTAGCCATGTGAGAATGCTACAGCCGATCTCCATGTCTGCCATTGGCACATCATTCATTTATTCAGAGGGCTGCTTCCCTTATGTCATCCCTCACAATGTTTTATAGAGCTGTTTTAAGTTTCAGTAACTATTTCTTCTGCATGTGCTTCGTCTCCCCCAGTACACAAACCATACACTCATACACCCACTCATTCCCATGACTCAGGTTGTTACAGTCATGGTCCAGAGTAGGGGCCTCTTTCCCAAAGCTGATTAGAGAAGTGATGCTCATTATGAAGGGCCCTTTCTCTGAAAGTATCCTTGCCACCAATCACTGGAATTCTGTCATTTTTAGTACTCATTCTAGTGTGTCAAGATCAACTCGTCCCTCTCTATACCGCCTCTTTCAAACAAAAATTCTACTGAAAATGGGTAACGTATTCAACCATCAGTGTAAAGAGTCAGATTGAATGAGAGAAGTGTGGATCTTGAGTGTATTGGATTCTGCTGGGAAACAGAGTGAAAGGATTGAAAGTTCTCCAATATGTGACTAGGAGCCAAAAGCACCTCTGTGCTCTGCCTCAGACATTCCTTTGTAAAAGCTGGTGAAGGCCTTTGCCTTGGAAATCAATACAAAGTTTCAGAAGTGTCTATGTATATACACAGCTTCATCTGAGAAATGTTAGCTCCATGACCTACCCAGATTCAGGGTAAAAATACTGAGTACAAATATCACCAACCATATGCATAGTAGTGTCATACCTATACTTGGCTTCGGCAAACCAAATAAACTGATAGATAGGTTGGTAGGTAGGTAGGTAGAGAGACGACAGGTAATATCCCATACAGGTACCTCCATGAAATCTTTAAACAGAACCAAACACACAGAGTATGAAAATTGAAATTAAAAAACACAAGGCCAATCTTTCCACCTCCACATATTGACCCAACAACTTTGGTCTAATTAGCGCCATATTTAGGTAAAACTTCAGTGCTAACAATGAGATAAACAATGGTGGTGGTCAATATCATTAGCCTCTTCATAATAAGGAGTCTGGGTCCTGTTAAATTAGCTGACTTGATATCCCAAAGCTGCAACATTAGCATCTCCACCCTCCCAAAGCCATCACTATGTAGCACAGCCAATTACACTCAACAAGCGTCAGCATGCTTGGGCTTCAAATGCTACAGTCAGCTGCTGTAGATGAGTTGGGCATGTTTCCAAGCCTCCCTAAGTATGAAAATAAACATGTATACAAATGAGGGTAAACAATGACCTAATGGGAAACGTTCAGTCAAGCATCTGAGGACCAGTTCAGACTGGCACCTTTATTCCTTTCAGTTTCATCTGTCCCTCCCAGTCAGGGAAAGGACTAGGCACCAGTACAGAATCAAGGTGGGAAGGGGAGTGGAGGTTCTTGCAGAAGTCCAGGTGTTTTGCCTACACACTGATTATGACAACACATCCAACAGCGGCAGGGCATCCTATCTGCAAAAGCCTGATAACTCTATCAGACCCTGCTCATTCAAACGACTCCAGAGGCCCCCTTTTCATCCTCAGCTTGAGGCAGATCTCAATGGGCTGAACGAGTATGAGAAACGGAGATAAGTGCTAGCTACAATTATAGAGATACTGTGCGAAGCAATTAGGGTTTTGTTTTTTTTTTTTACTTTTCTTTTTTTTTATTTATATATATTTTTTATTAGTTTCTGCTTTATAACAAAGTGAATCAGTCATACATATACATCTGTTCCCACCTCCCTTCCCTCATGCATCTCCCTCCCTCCCACCCTCCCCATCCCACCCCTCCAGGCGGTCACAAAGCACCGAGCTGATCTCCCTGTGCTCTGCGGCTGCTTCCCACTATCTATCTACCTTACGTTTGGTAGTGTATATATGTCCATGCCTCTCTCTCGCTTTGTCACAGCTTACCCTTCCCCCTCCCCATATCCTCAAGTCCATTCTCAAGTAGGTCTGTGTCTTGTCAGCGCTTCTATTAACCTTTGCATTGCCAGCATTTTCCCACTTGGCATTCCAAGTGAGTAACAATATTTAAATTAGGAAGGAACACAAGCTGGTTGCTGAGTTACAGGCCCAATGAGAAATGGCCAGCGGGACATAGTGAGAGCCTCTACTGACCTGCTCAACAAGCACAGCAGGGAACAGGGAGGTTTACGAGTGGCTCCCGTACCACTGTTCTTGTATTCTCTGATGTTGAAATGATTTCTGGTGATGATGTGAACTTACAACTGTGTCACCTGAGAGAATGTGGGCACTGGACGGATCTCAAGAATTTATCAAGGCCTTTCCTTTGGCTGACTTAGGTTCCCTGATCAAATACTCCTTTTAAACAGTGCAGAGTTAATGATTTTTCAGACCACTTTGAGACAAAGTACACAGAATTTTTGATTATCAGTGGAGTTTAGTAACTCTTTGTATTTACACCCATTATCTTATTTGACCCTCACAATAATCTAATAAGATTCATAGAATATGTGTTGTTAGGTTCCTTTGACAGAGATTAAATGAAAAGCAGAACAGTTAAGTAATTTTCTCAAAATCACACAGAAAGTTAAGTACTGGACCAACCCAAACTTAAGCATATTGATTAACATCTGGGACAGATCACATTAGTCTTTACCACTAAGGACTGAAAAGCTAAAGTACCTTTTTTTCCCTGTACCACAAGCCAATCCTGAGTTGCCTAATCAAAAAAAAAAAAAAGTTCAGGTTTTGAGAAAGCTTATCATAATCACCATTAAGAAATATTTATCAGGCATTTTACATGTAAAACAGATTCTTTTTTTTACTATCCCTCCTCCAGTATCTGAAAACTTTGTCACTAAAATTCTTGGTCACCCCTTGCTATTCAACCTTGAACTCTGTTAAAACTGAAACCAAAACAATAAGCTTTTCCTAAAAACCAGATTCCGTCTTTCCTATCATATTTGATTTGCTTCAAATATCTGTGTATAAAACTAAAATGAATGATACTGCCACCATCTTTTTACCTACACCATCTGATTCTCTTCCCTCAAAAGCTTAATCTTAGGAATTTTGAAATGGTGCTGATTTGAGGGTTTTTTTTCCCCTTCATTAATACGTTAAAAATTAATTACCTCAAATTCTGTTCACCTAACTCTGGTTTGGAATGCTTTTTTCCCATCAAAACTTAAGGCCAATTTCAAGTCCATCTGGCCCACTGATCTGACAAACATCTGCAGCTGTGTGTCAAACCAACTTGGACTGTGCCAATCTGAGTTGATTATCAAGAAATCAAAGGTTAAATTTCAAGAGGCTTTGGGCTAAATTAGTGATTCCCAAACTTGCTGATGATAAAAATAAACTGGGGCCATTGTTAAAAATATGGATTTCCAGAGTTTTCTGGAATCCCTAAGTTTAAGGAGTACCCCAAGTGATTACTTCACTCTGACTAAATTTGGGGAACATTGCGTTAAATGTTCATTTCAAATGAAAATCAAATATAAAGCAGGAATCTTGGTTGACTTTTTGTAAGATCTTAGAGGTTCTCTTAATTCAAAAAATTGAAATTAACTTAAGTCAGTTGAACTTGGGAAAATAAAAATATTCGATATTATGAAATATGGTTTTTGTGCCCTATGTAACATATTACACAAAATTTTGGTTATAATTTTGTCTGTAGTCATCAACCCTTTCTAAAATTTGTGGGTCACAAACCGCTAAGCCAGATATAGCACTGTGCTTGGCAATAAAGTCCCTAATAAATATTTCATTAAAGAATGAATGGGTAGGGCTTCCCTGGCAGTACAGTGGTTGGGACTTCACCTTCCAGTGCAGGCGGTGTGGTTCGATCCCTGGCTGGTGAGCTAAGATCCCATATGCTTCGTGGCCAGAAAACCTAAAAACATAAAATAGAAGCAATATTGTAACAAGTTCAATAAAGACTTTAAAAATGGTCCACATCAAAAAAAAAAAAAAAAGAATGGGGAAAATGACTCAAGTCCCCACCTCTCCAAAAAGTCTTCATCATCTTTCCAACAAACTGTAATATCTTTTCCTTTCCTCAGATGCCTATTATAAATACAGCCAACTCCACCCCACAGTGCACCTGATCCAATTATATTCTGTTGTTCCTACAAGGCAGCACAGTGTAGGAAAAAAAATATGGCTTTAGATTCAAACACACAAATTTCTTAACTTCTGATATGCAAAATGCGGATAGGCTAAGTATCTCAAAGGGTTGTTGAGGGGATTAAATGAGTAATGTCTGTCAAACACCAGACTATACACCATTTGAAAGCATGAATCTTTGTCTTCTCAGCACTTAATACTATGCAAGGTCACTGTAAGAGCTTAGTTTATTGTATTTTCCTTTCTTCCTTCGTTCCTTAAATAATCTACAAATGCCTGAAAATGAGGGGCTAAGTCTTACACTTCCTTGTACTCCCTTGCCTCCATCCTACATCAGTTATGCTGAGCATATAATAGACACTCAAATAACTGCTGATTTAGAAAGGAAAAAAAAAAGGCACAGGAAAATAAGGAAAGAGGAAGAAAGATGGAGCACTGGAGGAAAAAAAGATGTAAAAGAAAAGAACTACAAATCCTAGGAAAGGTTGTCTTCTTCTCAATACTTCTCCCAGGCACCACAGAACCAGCCCTCAGTGCAGATCAGAGTCAACATCCTAAGATCTACAAACAGGAGCTGTTTCTCACAGCGATAATTGTTTGCAATTTTGTTCACTTCATAACTTAGGTTTCAGAGCCAAGAATAAGTGATTTTACCTATACTGCACTTTATTCTCTCTGAAATTAAGTTTTTATTTACTGAGCCATCTCTGCTTGTTTGCAAAATAAAGTTTCTTTCCAATATAATTCATGTATTTTTTAATATTTAAAGTCAAATGGAAAAAGAAAAGTAAGAATTATAGAATTATATACCATGCACAGACCAGAATTCTCCACATTCCTAGCTCCAAGAAAAACAAACACTGAAAACAAGTGGGAAAAGTTTCTCAGATGGCTTTCATTCATTAGTCTCAGTGTTTTTGGAGCTAAAATGTTATTAGAGGTCATTGTCAGTGATCTCATCTTTTTACAGATGAGACCCAAAACTAACACCCAAAGAGGTTAAATGACTCACCTAAGAACACACGAGTCAAAATTCCAAGCAGGGGGCTTCCCTGGTGGCACGGTGGTTGAGAGTCCGCCTGCCGATGCAGGGGACACGGGTTCATGCCCCGGTCCGGGAAGATCCCACATGCCGTGGAGCGGCTAGGCCCGTGAGCCATGGCCGCTGAGCCTGCGCGTCCGGAGCCTGTGCTCCGCAACGGGAGAGGGCACAACAGTGAGAGGCCTGCGTACCGGAAAAAAAAAAAAAAAAAAAAAATTCCAAGCAGGACGAATTATTTACATCTATACAAGTTTTATAGAATTCTTACATTTTGGATCCATAAGTGATCTTAGAAACTCCCAAGCCTAACATATCACTGCCAAGTCGAAATACCCAATATAACATTCCTGAGGTTGCTGCCTGAATAGCAGCACCTGTGAGAGCTAATCACCCCCCCCACAGTTAGCCATACTATAACATACCATAACATACAAATAAGCCATTGTTTCTCTTTTCTTAAAAAAAAAATAATAATACAGCTCTTGCCTCCAATACTTGCAAGCTACCACCCCACTTCTTTTATTTGCTTTTCAGAAAAATTCCTTTACAGAGTTATCTACCTTGCTGTCTCCAATTCCTCTCCTTCTGTTGTCATTTAAAACCACTTCATTTACTTTTCCCCAAATCCTCTTGAGAATTACTCTTGTTATTGCCAGTGACCTTCACTGTTTAAATCCAACAGTCAATTCTCAGTCCTAATCTTATCAGGCACATTGAACATGGTTAATCCTCCCTTCTCCTCTAACCACTTTCTTCATTTGCCTTCCAGGACACCAACTCCTTTGGATTCCTCACACTTTACTGATCACCCCTTCTCAGTCTCCAGTTCTCTCCCTCACCCTGACCTCTTGGTGGACTGTCCCGAGGCTCAGTCCCTGGCACTCTATTTATACTCACTGCATTGTTGATCTAATCCCTTCTCATGGCTTTAAACCCAGCCTCTATACAAAGACTCTCAAATTTATAATTCCTGCCCACAACTCACTCCCCAACACTTTTTCTAGATGTCCAATAGAAAACCAAAAACACAACTCCTGATCTCCCTTTACTCCAAACCCAATCCACCCATATCTTTCCCTGTCTCACTTGATGGAAACTCCATCACTGCTCAGGCTAAAATCCTTCCAATCAACGTTAACTCTTCCCTTTTAATCTGTAGGACATTCAATCTGCCAGAAAATTCTAATGGCAAAAACCTCTATTTTTTTAAATAAATCTGATCATTTCACTCCTCCACTCAAAACCTTGCAGTGATTCTCCATTTCAATCAGAGTAAAAGCCAAGTCTTTACAGTGACCTATCATGTCCTGCCCAATCCATTCTTCTGTTAGGTTTTTTAACTTTATCCTCATTAACTCACTTGATTCTCACAAAAACCCTACTGCAGTTTGCCATCCCTTTGTTATAGATGAGGAGACTGAGGCTCAAATTTGAGTGACTGATCTAAGATTAAAAAGACAGCGAATGGCACACAAGATGTGGACTCAAGTAACGGTACTCTTCAGTATTATTTCATCTGCCTAAGCAGGAAGCAACCTGATTTTCATTGCAGAACCCCAAGGAGACTCAGAAATTTGTGGGACCAGGTACCCCTAAACATGGAAGGTTAATGTGGGGCTGAAAACAGGAGAAATCATTGAGTGTCTGAATAAGATTCCACACTCCATCCTGCATAGACAGGCAACCTTGGAAGAGGAATAAAGGTCTGCATGATGGAAATTGTGAGCCAGAAGGATACTTGGAATGAAGGACACTGGACATTGAAGAGGGCATGGGGAGCCACTCCATTCCCCAGACTAAAATGAGAAATATTCTTCTTCATGTGTCTCATCACTATTCCTATGAACACTTCAAAAACAATTTTTAGAGCATTAGCACGGAAGAGTATAGACCGGTCTAAACAGCTTAGTCAAATAACTGAAAATGACAAGTCTGCATTCAAAGACAAGCTATTTAATGACTAATTTTTTAAATTGGTTCTAGGCTGAGACTTGTATAACAACTTTCAGCCTGGAGAAAATTTTTTATGCTGCAGTTATGAACCTCTAATAATAGAGCATTTAATAGAATTTCAAATAGGTCATTAATTGTAACATGCCAATATAATAACAAGAAGAGTAAAATATGTCCAAACAAAACAAGTTCAATGTTTGAAATTAAATTTTCCGAAGTATATATTTTGATAACAAATCTTGAAAAGTTAAATACTGAAACAGATAGCAAAAGATTTTTGTGGCAAATTTCCATAAAATATGCCTGAATAGCTTACTCTAAATATAACAAACGTGCAACCATAAGAATTAAAAATTAGATCAAGCATACATAAATTGGGGATAACCGATAGCTGTAGTACATGTATGTTTATAGTTTCTTATGCTTTTTGAAACAAATCTTTGTGTAAATGTGATTTTTCAGGGTAAATATTGAGATGTTTGTAATGCAATTATTTCCCCCCAAATAAGGTTACAAAACAGGAAAGGATTGGATAGAGTGTTGTTATTGAGTGTACTGAAGTGTAAACCTTTGGAAAAACAAATCGTGCATAGAGGTAGCTCATTCTGTGGAGATAAAGGAAAAGATACGAGGGATAATAGCTACTGTGTGTATATGTGTGTGTGTATTTATTTATTTATTTATTTATTTACTTACTTACTTACTTACTTACTTACTTATTTATTTATTTATTTATTTATTTATTTATTTATTTATGGCTGCATTGGGTCTTGGTTGCTTCACGCTGCAGTCTTTCTCTAGTTCTGGTGAGCCGGGGATACTCTTCGTTACAGTGCGCGGGCATCTTATGGCAGTGGCCTCTCTTGTTGCAGAGCATGGGCTCTATCTAGGCACACAGGCTTCAGTAATTATAGCCACGGGCTCCAGAGTGCAGTCTCAGTAGTTGTGGCGCACAGGCTTAGCTACTCTACAGCATGTGGGATCTTCCCAGACCAGGGCTCAAACCCATGTCCCCCGCACTGGCAAACAGATTCTTAATCACTGAGCCACCAGGGAAGTCCCTACTGTGCTGTTTTTCTTTGGGTAATGCAGTGGTGTTGGAGGGAATTATATAGATTCCAGCTGCATTTGGAGTTTGTAACAAAAAGACCTGCTGGAAGGTTTTTAATCACAGTCTCAATTTCAGTGCTTGTGATTTGGTCTGTTTATATTTTCTATTTCTTCCTGGTTCAGTATTGGAAGGTGGTACTTTTCTAAGAATTTGTCCATTTCTTCCAGGTTGTCCATTTTATTGGCATATAGTTGCTTGTAGTAATCTCTCCTGATCCTTTGTATTTCTGCAGTGTCAGTTGTTACTTCTTTTTCATTTCTAATTCTATTGATTTGAGAAAACTATAAGACACTGATGAAAGAAATGAAACATGATACAAACAGATGGAGAGATATACCATGTTCTTGGATTGGAAGAATCAACATTGTGAAAATGACTATACTACCCAAAGCAATCTACAGATTCAGTGCAATCCCTATCAAACTACCAATGGCATTTTTCACAGAACTAGAACCAAAAATTTCACAATGTGTATGGAAACACAAAAGACCCCGAATAGCCAAAGCAATCTTGAGAAGAAAAACGGAGATGGAGGAATCAGGCTCCTGGACTTCGGATATACTACAAGGCTACAAGGCTACAGTAAACAAAACAGTATGGTACTGGCACAAAAACAGAAATATAGATCAATGGAACAGGATAGAAAGCCCAGAGATAAACCCACACACATATGGTCAGCTTATTTTTCATAAAGGAGGCAAGAATATACAATGGAGAAAAGACAGACTCTTCAATGAGTGATACTGAGAAAACTGGACAGCTACATGTAAAAGAATGAAATTAGAACACTCCCTAAGACCATACACAATAATAAACTCAAAATGGATTAAAGACCTAAATGTAAGGTCAGACAATATAAAACTCTTGGAGTAAAACATAGGCAGAACACTTTATGACATAAATCACAGAAAGATCCTTTTTGACCCACCTCCTAGAGAAATAGAAATAAAAACAAAAATAAACAAATGGGACCTAATGAAACTTAAAAGCTTTTGCACAGCAAAGGAAACCATAAACAAGACGAAAAGAAAACCCTCAAAATGGGAGAAAATATTTGCAAATGAAGCAACTGACAGAGGACTAATTTCCAAAATTTACAAGCAGCTCATGCGCCTCAATATCAAAAAACAAACAACCTAATCCAGAAATGGGCAGAAGACCTAAACAGACATTTCTCCAAAGAAGTTATAGATTGCCAACAAATGCATGAAAGGATGCTCAACATCACTAACCATTAGAGAAATGAAATTCAAAACTACAATGAGGTTTCACCTCACACCAGTCAGAATGGCCATCATCAAAAAATCTACAAACAATAAATGCTGGAAAAGGTGTGGAGAAAAGGGAACTCTCTTGCACTGTTGGTGGGAATATAAACTGATACAGCAATTATGGAGAATAGTATGGAGTTTCCTTAAAAAACTAAAAATAGAACTACCATACGACCCAGCAATCCCACTACGGGGCATATACCCTGAGAAAACCATAATTCGAAAAGAGTCATGTACCACAATGTTCTTTACAGCACTATTTACAATAGCCAGGATATGGAAGCAACCTAAGTGTCCATTAACAGATGAATGGATAAAGAAGATGTGGCACATATATACAATGGAATATTACTCAGCCAGAAAAAGAAACGAAATTGAGTTATTTGTAGTGAGGTGGATGGACCTAGAGTCTGTCATACAGAGTGAAGTAAGTGAGAAAGGGAAAAACAAATACCATATGCTAAGACATATATATGGAATCTAAAAAGAAGAAAGAAAAAAAAGTTCTGAAGAACCTAAGGGCAGGACAGAAATAAAGATGCAGGCATAGAGAATGCACTTGAGGACACAGGGAGGGGGAAGGGTAAGCTGGGACGAAGTGAGAAAGTGGCATGGACTTATATATACTACCAAATGTAAAATAGATAGCTAGTGGGAAGCAGCTGCATAGCACAGGGAGATCAGCTTGGTGCTTTGTGACCACGTAGAGGGGTGGGATAAGGTAGGGTGGGTGGGAGATGCAAGAGGGAGGAGATATGGGGATATATGCATATGTATACCTGATACACTTTGCTCTGAAGCAGAAACTAACAAAGCATTGAAAGCAATTATACTCCAATAAAGATGTTAAAAAAAAAAAGAATTGCTGCTGGGTTGGATGTGGTATATGAGGAGTGGAATTAAAGATGAAGAATAGAGGGCGGAGTCAAGATGGCGGTGTGGGAAGATGCCGAGTTAGCATCTCTCCACAACTATGGCACCTGCCAGCCGCTGGTGGGAGACCCTGACACCCATGGAGGGGGGAGAAACCCCCAAGTGAACCGCCACCCCACATGGCATGCAGTATCTTGGTTCATGAGCTTGGGGTAGGACTAAAGCTCCTGTGGGGGGAGCTGCAAGTCCAAACCACTGGACTAACAGAGAACCTCAGACTCCAGGGAATATTCATCATAGTGAGGTCTCACGTAGGTCCTCATCTCAGCACCAAGACCCAGCTCTATCCAACAGCCTATAAACTCCAGTGTTTGAAGCCCCAGGCCAAACAACCAATAAAAAAGGAACACAATCCCACTCATTAAAAAAAAAAAGACAGCAAAAAAATATGTCACAGATGATAGAGTAAGGTAAAAACCTACAAGACCAAATAAATGAAGAGGAAATAGGCAATCTACCTGAAAAATAATTCAGAGTAATGATAGTAAAGATGATCCTGAATCTTGGAGATAGAATGAAGGCAAGAATTGAGAAAAATACAAGAAATGTTTATCAAATATCTAGAAGAACTAAAGAACAAACAAACAGATGTGACGAACACAATAACTGAAATGAAAAATACACTAGGAGGAATCGATAACAGCATAACTGAGGCAGAAGAACAAATAAGTGAGCTGGAAGACAAAATGGTGGAAACAACTGCCGAGGAGCCGAATAAAGAAAAAAGAATGAAAAGAATTGAAGACAATCTCAGAGACCTCTGGGACAACACGAAATGCACCAACATTCGAGGAAGAAGAGAAAAAGAAAGGGACTGAGAAAATATTTGAAGAGATTATAGTCCAAAACTTCCCTAACATGGGAAAGGAATTGTCATCCAAGTCCAGGAAGCATAGAGAGTCCGATACAGGATAAACCCTAGGAAAAACACACCAAGACACATATTAATCAAACTAACAAAAATTAAATTCAAAGAAAAAATATTAAAAGCAGCAAGGGAAAAACAAAAAATAACATACAAAGGAATCCCCAGAAGGAAACTCTGCAGGCCAGAAGGGAGTGTTAGGAAATACTTACAGTGATGAAAGAGAAAAACCTACAACCAAGATTACTCTACCCAGCAACAATCTCATTCAGATATGATGAGGAAATCAAAAGCTTTTCAGACAAGCAAAAGCTAAGAGAATTCAGCATCACCAAACCAAGAAAGTTCTCTAGGCTGGAAACACAAGAGAAGAAAAAGACCCACAAAAACAAACCCAAAACAATTAAGAAAATGTTAATAGGAACATACATATCGATAATAACCTTGAATGTAAATGGATTAAATACCCCAACCAAAAGACATAGACTAGTTGAATGGACACAAAAAACAAGACCCCTATGTATGCTGTCTACAAGAGACCCACTTCAGACCTAGGGACGCATACAGACTCAAAGTGAGGGGATGGAAAAAGATATTCTATGCAAATGGAAATCAAAAGGAAGCTGGAGTAGCAATACTCGTATCAGATAAAATAGACTTTCAAATAAAGACTATTACAAGAGACAAAGAAGGACACTACATAATGATCAAAGGATCAATCCAAGAAGATATAGCAATTATAAGTGTTTATGCACCCATAATAGGAGCACCTCAATACATAAGGCAAATGCTAACAACCATGAAAGAGAAATCAACAGTAACACAATAATAGTAGGGGACTTTAACACCCCACTTACACCAATGGATAGATCATCCAAACCAAAAATTAATAAGGAGACACAATATTTATATGACACAACAGACCAGATGGCTTTAATTGATATTTATAGGACATTCCACGCAAAAGTGTGGCAGAATACACTTTCTTCTCAAGTGCACATGGAACATTCTCCAGGATAGATCACACCTTGGGTCACAAATCAAGCTTTGGAAAATTTAAGAAAATTGAAATCATATCTAGCATCTTTTATGACCACACGCCATGAGATTGGAAATCAATTATAGGGAAAAAACGTAAAAAACACAAATACATGGAGGCTAAACAGTGCACTACTAAATAAACAAGAGATCACTGAAGAAATCAAAGAAGAAATTAAAAAATACATAGAAACAAATGACAACGAAAACACGATGACCCAAAACCTATGGGACACACCAAACGCAGTTATAAGAGGGAAGTTTATAGCAATTCAATCTCACCTCAAGAAACAAGAATAATCTCAAATAAACAATCTAACCCTACACTTAAAACAACTAGAGAGAGATGAACAAAGAAAACCCAGCATCAGTGGAAGGAAAGAAATCATAAAAATCAAAGCAGAAATAAATGAAATAGAAACAAAGAAAACAACAGCAAAGAAATAAAACTAAAAGCTGGTTCTTTAAGAAGATAAACAAAATTGATAAATCCTTAGCCAAACTAATAAAGAACAAAAGGGAGAGGACGCAAATCAATAAAATCAGAAATGAAAAAGGAGAAGTCACAACTGACACCACAGAAACAAAGGATTATAAGAGACTACTACAAACAACTATATGCCAATAAAATGGACAACCATAAAGAAATGGACAAACACTTGGAAACATACAATTTTCCTATACTGAACCAGGAAGAATTAGAAAATAAAAACAGACCTGCAACAAGTAATGAAATTGAAACCGTAACTAAAAACCTTCCAACAGACAAAAGTCCAGAACGAGATGGCTTCACAGGCAAATTCTATCAAACATGTAGAGAAGAGCTAACACCTATCTTTCTCAAACTCTTCCAAAAAATTACAGAGGGAGAAACACTCCCAAATTCATTCTATGAAGCCACCATCAACCAGGTACCAAAACCAGAAAAAGATATCAGAAAAAGAGAAAATTATACGCCAATATCACTGATGAACATAGATGCAAAAATCCTGAACAAAATACTAGCAAACAGAACCAACAACACATAAAAAGGATCATACACCATGATCAAGTGGGATTTATCCCAGGGATGCAAGGATTCTTCAGTATATGCAAATCAATCAATGTGATACACCACATTAACAAATTAAGGAATAAAAACCACGTGATCATCTCAATGGATGCAGAAAAAGCTTTTGACAAAATTCAACACACATTTATGATAAAAACTCCCTAGAAAATGGGCATAGAGGGAACCTATCTCAACATAATAAAGGCCATATACGACAAACCCACAGCAAGCATCATACTCAGTGGTGAAAAACTGAAAGCATTTCCACTAAGATCAGGAATAAGACAAGGATGTCCACTCTCACCACTGTTATTCAACATAGTTTTGGAAGTCCTAGCCATGGTAATCAGAGAAGAAAAAGAAATTAAAGGAATACAAATTGGAAAAGAAGAAATAAAACTGTCACTGTTTGCAGGTGACATGATACTATACATAGAGAATCCTAAAGATGCCACTAGAAAACTACTAGAGCTAATCAATGAATTTGGTAAAGTTGCAGGATACAGAATTAATGCACAGAAATCTCTTGCATTCCTCTACACTAATGATGAAAAATCTGAAAGAGAAATTAAGGAAACACTCCCATTTACCATTGCAACACAAAGAATAAAATACCGAGGAATAAACCTACCAAGGGAGAAAAAAGACCTGTATGCAGAAAACTATAAGACACTGATGAAAGGAATTAAAGATGGTGCCAACAGATGGAAAGATATACCATGTTCCTGGATTGGAACAATCAATATTATGAAAATGACTATACTACCCAAAGCAATATGCAGATTCAATGCAATCCCTATCAAATAACCAATGGCACTTTTTACAGAACTAGAACAAAAATCTTAAAACTTGTATGGAGACACAAAAGACCCTGAATAGCCAAAGCAGTCTTGAAGGAAAAAAATGGAGCTGGAGGAATCAGACTCCCTGATTTCAGACTATAGTACAAAGCTACAGTAATCAAGACAATATGGTACTGGCACAAAATCAGAAATATAGATCAAGGGAACAAGATAGAAAGCCCGGAGATAAACCAATGCACCTATGGTCAACTAATCTATGACAAAGGAGGCAAGGACACACAATGGAGAAAAGACAGTCTCTTCAATAAGTGGTTCTGGGAAAACTGGACAGCTACATGTAAAAGAAGGAAACTAGAACACTCCCTAACACCATACACAAAAATAAAATCACAATGGATTAGAGACCTAAACGTAAGACTGGACACTATAAAACTCTTAGAGGAAAACATAGGAAGAACACTTTTGACATAAATCACAGCAAGATCTTTTTTGATCCACCTCCTATAGTAATGGAAATAAAACCAAAAATAAACAAATGGGACCTAATGAAACTTCAAAGCTTTTGCACAGCAAAGAAAACCATAAACAAGATGAAAAGACAACCCTCAGAATGGGAGAAAATATTTGCAAACAAATCAACGGACAAAGGATTAATCTCCAAAATATATAAACACCTCATGCAGCTCAATATTAAAAAAACAAACAACCCAATCCAAAAATGGGCAGAAGACTTAAATAGACATTTCTGTAAAGAAGACATACAGGTGGCCAAGAAGCACATGAAAAGCTGCTCAATGTCACTAATTATCAGAGGAATACGAATCAAAACAAAATGAGGTATCACCTCACACCAGTCAGAATAGGCATCATCAGAAAATCTACAAACAACAAATGCTGGAGAGGGTTTAGAGGAAAGGGAACCCTCTTGCACTGTTGGTGGGAATGTAAATTGATACAGCCACTATGGAGAACCATATGGAGTTTCCTTAAAAAACTAAAAATAGAATTACTATATGACCCAGCAATCCCACTACTGGGCATATACCCAGAGAAAACCATAATTCAAAAAGACACATGCACCCCAATGTTCATTGCAGCACTATTTACAATATCCAGGTCATGGAAGCAACCTAAATGCCCATCGACAGACGAATGGATAAAAAAGGTGTGGTACATATATACAATGGAATATTACTCAGCCATAAAAAGGAACGAAATTGGGTCATTTGTAGAGACGTGGATGAATCTAGAGACTGTCATACAAAGTGAAGTAAGTCAGAAAGAGAAAAAGAAATATCGTATATTAGTGCATATATGTGGAACCTAGAAAAATGGTACAGATGAACCGGTTTGCAGGGCAGAAACTGAGATACACATGTAGAGAACAAACATATGGACACCAAGGGGGGAAAGTGGCAGGGGGTGGGGGTGGTGGTGGTGGTGTGATGAACTGGACGATTGGGATTGACATGTATACACTGATGTGTATAAAATGGATAACTAATAAGAACCTGCTGTATAAAAGAATAAATAAAAGAAAAAAAAATTTTAATAATGGAAAAAAAAGAAAAGACATGTACCACAATGTTCATTGCAGCACCATACACAATAGCCAGGACATGGAAGCAACCTAAATGTCCATGGACAGATGAATGGATAAAGAAGATGTGACACATATATATAATGGAATCTTAGCCATAAAAAGAAATGAAATTAAGTTATTAGTAGTGAGGTGGATGGACCCAAAGTCTGTCATACAGAGTGAAGTAAATCAGAAAGAGAAAAACAAATACCGTATGCTAACACATATATATGGAATCTAAAAAAAAAAAAATTGTACTGATGAACCTAGTTTCAGGGCAGGAATAAACATGTAGACATAGAGAATGGACTTGAGGACATGGGGTGGGAGGGGAAGCTGGGGCAAAGTGAGAGTAGCATTGGCATATATGCACTACCGAATGTAAAATAGTCAGCTAGTGGGAAAGAGCAGAATAGCACAGGGAGATCAGCTGGGTGCTTTGTTATGACCTAGAGCGGGGGTGGGGGGGATAGGGAGCATGGGAGGGAGGCTCAAGAGGGAGGGGATATGGGGACATATGTATGCATATGGCTGATTCACTTTGGTGTACAACAGAAAGTAGCACAGTATTGTGAAGCAATTAAACTCCAATAAAGATCTATTAAAAAATAAAGATGACGAATAAGTTTCTGGCTTGAGCTACTGACAAAAGATGATGCTATTTATTGAAAACAGATGCGGGTAGGGAGAACAGGTTTGTGGGGTGTGGAATCACAAGGTCTGTTTGGGACTTCCTAAGTTCAAGAAGCTTTGTGAGTCATCCAACTGGTAAAGTCAAGTGGGATGTTGAAAATCTGAGTCTGGAATCATCTCCACTAAGTCAGCAGCAGTGAGCATGGGGTTGAGTCAGCATCAGTCATGACCAGAGTCAGCATCTACTGTGCACAGGTGTAAGCAGCCACCCTGAACTGTGGTGTGGTGGAACAGGAAAAGCCGAGCAGGAGAGCAAGGAAATAGAGGCTCTTTTTCTCCCCTTCCAGTATTCAGATGTTGGATTCATTCCAACTTTCTACCACTCACAATGGTGCAATCGTTTATAATATACACTCGAATTCAGTATTTAGATGTTGGATTCATTCCAACTTTCTACCACTCACAATGGTGCAATCGTATATAATATACACTCGAATACTGGGGTCAAATTCCAGCTGTACCTCTTATTAGATGTGTAACTGCAGTAAAGGTATTTAAGTTCTCAATGTCTCAATTTCCTCATCTATAAAAGAGGGATATCACAATCATTTCACCAGGTTGTTTTGAAAAATAAATTAATGTTTGTACACACACACATCATTTAATGTTGTACCTGGCATATTAGTGCTATTTACATATTTGCTACTATTACTTTTGTAAGGATTAGTCTACAATAACATTTCTCAAACTTTGTCTATTGACAGGATCTTTGTTTAAAATAGTATCATGCAGAAACCCAATACGTAAAAGAAGTAAAGACCAAATGGCTGTGGCTGGAAGGTAGCACCTGGAGCCCCCGAGCCCCCATCCCAGCTTAGCACTTTTCCTTGCCTTTCCCACCACTGAGGAAGAGCTGTGAAACTTCTAAACAACCACCAAACTAGGTAATCTTTCAAAAATGAGAGAAAAATAAAGATTTTTCAGACTTACAAGCAATAAAGACTCCACCATCCACAAATCCTCACTAACGGAACTCTGTGCTTTGGCAATAAGAAAAGTGAAGCTGGAAGGTCAGTCCATCTTTCTGGAGTGATGCGTCTTCTCCACTTAGTTTGTTTCACACTGTATGGAGGGTCCTCCATGTGCATCACAATCCTGGCCTTCCTCCTCCAACCCCATCCTGGCCTCACTCAGTCCTCCTCCAAGGAAGAGTGAGTTAACATGATTGGAAAAATTGACAAGAGAGACTGGATGTAAGTAGGCCAGCCCCTTCTTCTCCCCTTCTGCTTGGGACCTAGGCTGCCTGCAGGGTAGTACCTTGTGGGGCGCATAGGGACCATGTGTGGTGAGGCCTGCCCTCATCCAGCACTGCCTATGCCTTAGTTAGTATGACCATCTACTGGGATGGTAGTTCTAGGAACTGGTATTTGGAAGCCCACTTGTCCACCAACGGGAATTTTTCTAATAGCCTACTGGTAACAAAGGTCATATTTTGGTCCCATATGCCTTACACTTTTGTCTGATTTCTCAATTGGTTCTGAAAACTTGGGCAAGGAAGAAGTTCTATTTAAAGACCTCCTTGCCCTCCAACAATGTGGGACAAAAGAAACAACAGTGAACTCAGAAAGGGATCAAATACATTGGCAAATACCTGAGATAGGGAAGGACCAGATCACAAAAACAAAATTGGGGCTTCCCTGGTGGCGCAGTCATTGAGAGTCCGCCAGCCGATTCAGGGGACGCGGGTTCGTGCCCTGGTCCAGGAAGATCCCACATGCTGCAGAGAGGCTGGGCCCGTGAGCCATGGCCGCTGAGCCTGTGCATCCAGAGCCTGTGCTCCGCAACGGGAGAGGCCACAACAGTGAGAGGCCCGCGCAAAAAAAAAAAAAAAAATTTGTTTATCCTACAGAGGAAGTTGGATTTTATGCGACCAGGAGGCAAAGGCCATTAGAACACTTTCAATCAAAGGTGATGTGACCAGCTTAGTATTTTGATTATTTCCTTAGATGGGGTCAGTGTGGAAGAAAGACAGCACTTTCAAACGGGATCAGGTTAGAAAGAGAAGGTGGCATTTTCTGAAGGCCAAATTCACCTGCTTTAGAACTTTGTCTAAGGCTGTCCCAAATGATGATGTCATGTTTTTCCAAACTACTGACTAATTTTGAACAGCTGGTCAGCTGGCTCAGTAAGATTGCATTAAACCAAACAATCAGATAAGCAAAACTACAACTGCCTTTGGGATTTTTATCACAATGTTTCAAAATATGCTTTACATCTTTTCATTCAAGAAAAAGAATGAAGTAAAGTTGTTTCTCTTCTGACCTCCAAAGTTTACATTTTCCTAGAATATCCATGATACGTTATTATTGAGAATTTTAAAAGGCAAAATATTGATAGTCACAAAGTGATGGCTTGAAAACTTGTGACCGTAAAATAGACCATTTGTCATTCACAAAATCAGCACAATATTAAATGTTGATACAAAACAGAAGTATACTACATTGCTGCAGTAGTATTTTTTTTCTCTCTGAAGATAATTTTTTAGCAATGTCAAAGTAGGTCAGGTAAGCTTAATGATACCTTTAAGCCATAAGCTGGCCCTTGGTCCCTTACTTTTCTGAGTCTTCTATTTTTGTGCCATTCCTCTGAGCAAGATAGTTCCACCAGACCAAGGCAACTGCTTTCGACCCTGAGATAAAGATTTGGGTCTCTGCCACAAACATGTTCTATGTTCCATGGCTGGGGTTATCCAGCACTGTACCAAGCATTGGGTGTCTTGGGATAAGCAAGACATGATATAATCCACGTTTCCAAAGAACTTTTGGTCTCCTGGAAAAACAGGAGTAATAACAAAATTACAACACAGAAAAATTTGTAAATGATTATAAATTTTTGTAAGAAATCACAAAAACAGCATAATAGTAACACCCCCCATGCTCACTTCCTAATGGTCCCTCCCTCCATCAGGAAATCCCCTGACACTGTCCTCTACTGATGAGGGAGGAATTTTGGGGGGAAAACACAAGAAACAAGATAAGAATAGTCACCTATGTATGCTTACCAGACAAATCAACTGGCACAAAAAATGTCATCATCAGAATGCCCTACCTCCAAGTGGGGTCACTTGGGGACTTAAGTTCTTCTCCTGTTTTGTTGTGATTGCTTGTTCTTTGTCTCTCTCCCCACACACACACACAGCTGCTAAGTGCTCCCTTTCTTTATTGCCTACATTCATCCCCCACAACAGGGTCCTCTTTTCCAAAGTGCAGGCCTAGCTATTTCCGCCTCCCCGCTGAACCCTGGGGAACATAATATATTAATAAAGGAACTCTTTCAGTAACAGAAATCCTACCCAAAGTAGTTGAAAGAAAGACTTGTCTAGCTTTCTAACTGGGAAGTTCAAGCAATAATCTTCAGGCACGGCTAGATCCTGGTGCTCAAATGATGTCTTCAAGGATTTGACTTTCTCACTCTACCTCTGTTTTGCTCTGGGCTGATTCTCCCCCTCAAAGTGGCAAAGATGGCCACCAGGAGCTCTAGGATTGCATCATTTTTATAGCTAATAATCCTATCTCCTTCTTCCACTTCCCCCTCCCCCTCTCCCATTCTCTCTTTCCATAAAGCTACAGCAAAACTTCCAGGGACTGTTCACCAGAGAGATTCTATGAAGAAACAAATGTATATTCACTTTACACAGAACTCCTTTAATATTTTCTAAAGATTCTTTACTACCTGGGAACAAAACATGACCAAATTGTAGTGGTAAGAAACTATGTAACTTAATACTTTTCATGGACTTCTTTCTGGAATTTATGGAAACATAAATGGAATTAAACAGGCTATTTCTTAGCTCCTTGCACCAACCCATTTCTCATTGTACTGTTTAGGAACATCTCCACCCAACTCCTTTATTTGGGTTTTTGGTTCTATTTACAATGATGCTCATGGGCTTTCCCAACTTCTTGGTTGGCATCCCTTCATTCTAATTCATAGAGCCAACATCAGAATGAAATATTGTAGCTGCTAGTTATCAACAATAGATTTAAAGAGAGCCAAGTTAAGATTTATCTTCTCAGAGAAACACGCTACTCTATCTATCTAGATGTAACATCTTCTGACTTCACATAGGAAAGTTGACTTATTTAATTCCGTGATGCTTGACCTGTTCTTTACACCAAAATTCTTTTAACGTTTTTTAATTAATTAATATTTTACTAAAGTATAGTTAATTTACAATGTTGTGTCAGTTTCAAGTCTACAGCAAAGTGATTCAGTAAGACATATATATATTTTTTAAGATTCTTTTCTATTCTACTATAGGTTATTACAAGATATTGAGTATAGTCCCCTGTGTTATGCAGTAGGTCCTTGTTGTTTATCTATTTTATATATAGCAGTATGTACGTTACTCCCAGACTCATAATTTATCTCCCCCCACCCCTCTCCCCCCTAGGTAACCGTAAGTTTGTTTTCTATGTCTGTGAGTATTTTTCCGTCTTGTAAATAAGATCATTTGTATCATTTTTTTAGACTCCACATATAAGTGATATTACATATTTGTCTTTCTCTGCCTGGCTGACTTCACTTAGTATGATAATCTCTAGGTCCATCCAATGCCAACATTCTTTAACAGTAGTTGCCAAACACAGAGCTGGAAGGCTGTCTCCTTATACTGGAACACAGCAAGCTGGTGCCAAGCTGTGAGAAACACTCAAGAGGGAGAACAGAGTCCAAGAACTCAAAGGAAAATGCACATTGCACACGTTCCCCTCTGCTGAGCTGGCCCCTTAACCCTGACATTCCCTCAGGCTATAGAAAAGTGGATATAATGTGAAATACTCAGCCCACCACCTGTAAATGTGAGGAAAACAAATCTTCCTCACATGGTAGGAAGAAGGCATCAACACTGTATCACTGGAGTATTACCTGAGCATGATCAAGATGAAAATAATAGCATGGCAAGAACAAATATTTAACATGAAGTAAAAGAGCCCCACTCAAAATAAATTATAGCTTAAAACGAGAAGGAAATATCTCACAATTGTTTCAGGCTACAAACAGATTTCATAAGAATAAAAATTCATTTTTTTAATGGCTCAAAAACAAATCAATAAAGCAACAGTATGAGATGAAAAGGAAATCTGCCAATCTGAGAAAAATAATTGAGGGTGGATAACATTGTTCTATGGCTATGAAATTCTTTGGCTCTTCTCTCTTTCTTTAAATAAAATAGAGCTGATGAACTCTGGAAATGAAATGGACTGTTTGAAGAGATTCCCTAAGATACCATCTGTTTTCTGCTTTGAAGATTATACCTTCCCTCAAATTTGGAAAGATCAAGGCTTCATGATGATACAGGTGGAAACTTGGCAAATGCGCACATGTGCATATGCACACATACACGTGTGTGTGTGTGTGCATGTGCTTGCAGACACACACATGCTCCAGTGGGAAGGAGTAAATATTTAAGACTTGTTGAAGAGTTAAAATCTTTGTGATCCTTTAAGAAAGTAACATAAATTGGCAAGTATGTGCTGGTCATTCTCATTGGTCAACTCCCCACCCACCACTGCCAGTACCACCATTCTCTGCCCCTCTCTGTCTTGCTCTGGTTCAGGGGAAGCTGACCCCTGAGACTTGTTCCCATGCCCCCAGGCTTCCAGGTGGGCAGGAAAGTCAGAGGGTGGGAGAAGGGAGAATCCTAGGTATTTCTTCCCTGTCTCCCCTGTTCCCATGCATGATCCTCCACAACTCTAGCTTACATGGGAGGGATCCCCTCTTCCACATGTTCACTGTCAGTGGACTCCAGGAACACTCTTTCCTCCCCTTGTGCAGTAGTCCTAGGGATGGGAGCATCTTTAAGCAGTTGTTAGTCTCTGGGATCTTACTATTCCTTGACTTTTTTCTCTTAATCTCATCCCCATCCCAACAGTAATCCTTTTCTTAATATCTCTAAATTTTAAGCATGGAGGATGAATTCTGTTTCCTGCCATGATTCCAAGCTGTAAAAACAGAAACCAATTTTGGCCAAATTGAGAAAAAAATAAACAAATTAAAGAGAGCAAAGGAAAGAAAAAAGTCTGCTGAATATGGAATTGCTCTCACAGAGAAAAGGCTAGAAATAATAAATGCAAAAAGAAGGTGAAGGAGAAAGAGGAGAAGGAGAAAGAAAGAAAGGTCTAAGAGATTAGAGAGAAGCTAATAGATAATAAAGATAGATTAAAAGTATCTACCATAAAAATATTGGGTCGTAAGGAACTAAACAAATAAAGCAGAAATGAAAAAACAAATTTGAAAATATAGAACAAGAAAAGCTTCCCAGAAATGAAGAAAATAAATGCTGCAGACTAAAGGAATATGCTGTGTTTGAAGTAAACTTGATGCAAAGCAGTCAACACCAATTTATATTCTAAGTATACTATTCTTTATATGCTAGTTAGGCTATTATCAAGGATAAAGAAAAACTATTCAAGTATAATACAGAAGAAAACAATCACTATCACAAGGGAAGAAATCATGCTGCCCTCATACTCCTTTACAACAGAGCTTGCTTCTACAAAGTTCTCAGGGAAAGAGAATCATTGTTATAGTATATTATGTATTTCTATATGTTAAAAAAGAATTCTTAAGAAAACCTGGAAGATGGATACCATGAGATGAGAGAAGATATGTGATATGTGTTAATGTCTTCATCATACATACCAGGTAATCACTCTATTTTATGTTATGGTGATCTGTGACCAACTGAGGCCATGTGTCTGGGGTCTTGGTTCTGACCCTCCTCTGGGCACCTCCATTCTCCTCCACATGGCCTGTTTGGGTAGTCTCAGGGTTCCAAGAGGAAGCACTGCCGAGAAGACGAGCTCCCAAAGGACAAGCGCTTATTATTAAGCCTCTGCTTATGTCACGCTTGCTAATATCCCATTGGCCAAAGCAAACACATGGTCAAGCCAGACTCTGCTTGGAAATGTATACACAGGGAATTTGAATCTCAACTACCATTTTTGGCAAGTAATTTAATTTCTCCGTGTCTCAGTTTCCTCCTCTGTAAAATAAAGATAACATCTGATTCACATTATTTGGGGGATTAAATGAGACAATAAAAATATAGCTAACAAAGAATCTAAGAAATAGTAGGTGGTTGACAGATACTAATTCCCACTTGTTATACACCTGCAAAAGGTGTCTCTTATTAAAAAGAAAATTGGTTGCTTACCTCATCAAATTGGCTTTTGAATAAGCCTCACATTTTTGTACAGTTGTAATTAGCATTGTTTTAAATCTGTTTTTCAATGGTTTTATTTATCTTGGGTCCCTTATGCAAATCATGTAATTCCTTCCATATAGTGATTTCATTATTTTCTATTTCTTTTGTTTGTCATCTTATCTTTTATTTTTACAGGCTTCTAATTTTTTTTTTTTTTTTTTTTTTTTTTTTGCAGTACATGAGCCTCTCACTGTTGTGGCCTCTCCCGTTGCGGAGCACAGGCTCCAGACGCGCAGGCTCAGCGGCCATGGCTCACGGGCCCAGCCGCTGCGCAGCATGTGGGATCTTCCCAGATCGGGGCACGAACCCGTGTCCCCTGCATCGGCAGGCGGACTCTCAACCACTGCACCACCAGGGAAGCCCTACAGGCTTCTAATTTAAAGAATATTTCCCTTTAACTACCTGAAGGGCATCTCATTTTTTCCCCAACTTTATTGAGATATAATGATATACAGGCACACCTCATTTTATTGTACTTCACTTTGTTTTGATTCACAGATATGGAGTTTTTTACAAATTGAAGGTTTGTGAGAACTCTGTTTAGCAATCCTATTGGCATGATTATTCCAACAGCATTTGCTCACTTTCTGCCCCTGTGTCACATTATGGTAATTCTTGCCACAATATTCCCTTAAGCCAAAGCCTAATTCAGAGCAAAGCCCTAACTCTCTTCAATCTATGAAGGCTGAGAGAGGTGAGGAAGCTGCACAAGAAAAGTATGAAGCGAGCAGAGGTTGGTTCCTGAAGTTTAAAGAAGCCATCTCCATAACATAAAAGTTCAAGGTGAAGCAGTAAGTAATCCAGAAGATCTAGCTAAGAAAATTAATGAAGGTGGCTACACTAAACAAACAACAGATTTTCAGTGTAGATGAAACAGCCTTCTATTGGAAGAAGATGTCATCTGGGACTTCCATAGCTAGAGAGGAGAAGTCAGTGCCTGGCTTCAAAACTTCAAAGGAGAGGCTGACTCTCTTGTTAGGGGCTAATGCTCACTTACCATTCTGAAAATCCTAGGGCCCTTAGAAATTATGCTAAATCTACTCTGCCTGTGCTCTATAAATGGAACAGCAAAGCCTGGGGGACAGCACATCTGTTTACAACATGGTTTACTGTTTTAAGCCCAGTATTGAGACCTACAGCTCAGAAAAAAAAAAAGATTCCTTTTAAAATATTACTGCTTATTGACAATGTACCTGGTCACCCAAGAGCTCTGATGGAGATGTATGAGATTCATGTTTTCATACCTGCTAACACAACATCCACTCTACAGCCCAGGGATCAAGGAGTAATTTCAACTTCAAGTTTTATTACCCATCATATACATTTTGTAAGGCTATAGCTGCCATAGGCAGTGATTCCTCGAATGGATCTGGGCAAAGTAAATTGAAAACCTTCTGGAAAGGACTCACCATTCTAGGTGCCATGAAGAACATTCATGATTCATGGGAAGAGGTGAAAATACCAACATTAACAGGAATTTGGAAGAAGTTGATTCCAACCCTCATGGATGACTTTGAGGGGTTCAAGATTTCAGTGGAGGAAGGCACTGCAGATGTGGTGGAAATAACAAGAGAACTAGAAGTGGAAACTGAAAATGTAACTGAATTGCTGCCATCTCATGATAATAATTGAGCAGATGGGGAGTTGCTTCTTATGGATGGGCAAAGAAAGTGGTTTCTTAAGATGGAAACTACTCCTGGTGAAGCTGCTGTGAAGATTGTTGAAATGACAACAAAGGATTTAGAACATTATGTAAACTTAGTTGTCTCCAATTTGAAAGAATTTCTACTGTGGGTAAAATGTTATCAAACAGCACTGCATGCTACAGAGAAATTGTTCAGGAAAAGAAGAGTCAGTCCAAGCAGCAAACTTCATTGTTGTTTTATTTTAATAAATGGCCCCAGCCACCCCAACTTTCAGCAACCACCATACTGATCAGCCAATAGCCATCAACATCAAGGCAAAACCCTGTATCAGCAGAAAGATTACAACTTGCTGAAGGCTCAGATGATGCTTAGCACTTTTAGCAATAGAATATTTATTAACTAAGGTATGTACATTGCTTTTTTAGACAATGCTATTGCACACTTAATAAACTACAGTATGGTGTAAACTTAACTTTTATATGCACTGAGAAACCAAAAAATTGGTGTGACTCACCTTACTGCAATGTTCATTTTATTGTGGTGTAATGGAATCAAACATTAAAGCAACTTGCAATTGTATAATAGAGTATTGATAACTATAGTTATCATGCTGCATATTAGATCCTCAGAATTTTATTCATCTTGTAAGTGAAAGTTTGTAACCTTTGATCAACATCTCCCAATTTCCCCTACACCTCGACATCTGGCAATCACCATTTTACTACCTGTTTTTATGAGTTCACTGCTTTTATTTTTTAATTTTTATTTTCATTTCTAATATATTGGAGTATAATTGCTTTACATTGTTGTGTTAGTTGCTGCCATATAACAAAGTGAATCAGCTATACGTATACATATATCCCCATATCCCTTCCTTCTTACATCTCCCTCCCACCCTCCCTATACCACCTCTCTAGGTGGTCACAAAGCAATGAGCTGATCTCCCTGTGCTATGCAGGAGCTTTGCACTAGCTATCTATTTGACATTTGGTAGTGTATATAGGTCAATGCCACTCTCTCACTTTGACCCAGCTTACCCTTCCCCCTTCCTGTGTCCTCAATTCCATTCTCCACGTCTATGTCTTTATTCCTGTCATGCTGCTAGGCTCTTCATAAACTTTTTTTTCTTCGATTCCATATATATGTATTAGCCTACAGTAGTTGTCTTTCTCTTTCTGACTTACTTCACTCTGTATGACAGACTCTAGGTCCATCCACCTCACTACGAATAACTCAATTTTGTTTCTTTTTATGGCTGAGTAATATTCCATTGTATATGTTCCACATCTTCTTTATCCATTCATCTGTCGATGGACACTTAGTTGCTTCCATGTCCTAGCTATTGTAAATAGTGCTGCAATGAACATTGTGGTACATGACCCTTTTTGAATTATGGTTTTCTCAGGGTATATCCCAATAGTGGGATTGCTGGGATAGGTATACTTTTAGTTTCTAAGGAACCTCCATACTGTTCTCCATAGTGGCTGAATCAATTTATATTCCCACCAGCAGTACAAGAGAGTTCCCTTTTCTCCACACCTTTTCCAGCATTTACTGTTTGTAGATTTTTTGATGATGGCCATTCTGACTGGTGTGAGATATCTCATTGTAGTTTTGGTTTGCATTTCTCTAATAGTTAGTAATGTTGAGCATCCTTTCATGAGTTTGCTGGCAATCTGTATATCTTCTTTGGAAAATGTCTATTTAGGTCTTCTGCCCATTTTTGGATTGGGTTGTTTGTTTTTTGATATTGAGCTGCATGAGCTGCTTGTATATTTGTGAGATTAATCCTTTGTCAGTTGCTTTGTTTGCAAATATTTTCTCCGATTCCGAGGGATGTCTTTTTGTGTGTTTATTGTTTCCTTTGTTGTGCAAAAGCTTTTAAGTTTCATTAGGTCCCATTTGTTTATTTTTGTTTTTATTTCCATTTCTCTAGGAGGTGGGTCAAAAAGGATCTTGCTGTGATTTATGTCATAGAGTGTTCTGCCTATGTTTTCCTCTAAGAGTTTTATAGTCTCTGGCCTTACATTTAGGTCTTTAATCCATTTTGAGTTTATTTTTGTGTATGGTCTTAGGGAGTGCTCTAATTTCATTCTTTTACATGTAGCTGTCCAGTTTTCCCAGCACCACTTATTAAAGAGGCTGTCTTTTCTCCATTGTATACTCTTGCCTCCTTTATCAAAGATAAGGTGACCATACGTGCGTGGGTTTATCTCTGGGCTTTCTATCCTGTTCCATTGATCTATATTTATGTTTTTGTGCCAGTATCATACTGTCTTGATTATTGTAGCTTTGTAGTATAGTCTGAAGTCAGGGAGCCTGATTCCTCCAGGTCCGTTTTTCTTTTTCAAGATTGCTTTGGCTATTTGGGGTCTTTTGTGTTTCCATACAAACTGTGAAATTTTTGGTTCTAGTTCTGTGAAAAATGTCACTGGTAGTTTGATAGACATTGCATTGAATCTGTAGATTGCCTTGGGTGGTATAGTCATTTTCAAAATGTTGATTCTTCCAGTCCAAGAAATTGGTATATCTCTCCATCTGTTTGCATCATCTTTAATTTCTTTCATTAGTGTCATAGTTTTCTGCATACAGGTTTTTGTCTACTTAGGTAGGTTTATTCCTAGGCATTTTATTCTTTTTCTTGCAATGGTAAATGGGAGTGTTTCCTTAAATTCTCTTTCAGATTTTTCATCATTAGTGTATAGGAAGGCAAGAGATTTCTGTGCATTAACTTTGTATCCTGCTACTTTACCAAATTCACTGATGAGCTCCAGTAGTTTTCTGGTAGCATCTTTAGGATTTTCTATGTATAGTATCATGTCATCTGCAAACAGTGATATTTCAACTTCTTTTCTGATTTGGATTCCTTTTATTCCTTTTTCATCTCTGATTGCTGTGGATAAAACTTCCAAAACTATGTTGAAAGACAGTGGTGAGAGTGGGCAACCTTGTCTTGTTCCTGATCTTAGTCGAAATGGTTTCAGTTTTGCACCACTAAGAATGATGTTGGCTGTGGGTTTATCATATTTGGCCTTTATTACATTAAGTAAGTTCCCTCTATACCTACTTTCTGGAAAGTTTTTATCATAAATAGGTGTGGAATTTTGTCGAAAACTCTTTCTGCATATATTGAGATGAGCATATGGTTTTTCTCCTTCAATTTGTTAATATGGTGTATCACATTGATTGATTTGCGTATATTGAAGAATCCTTGCATTCCTGGAATAAACACCACTTGATCATGGTGTATGAGCCTATTAATGTGATGCTGGATTCTGTTTGCTAGTATTTTGATGCGAATATTTGCATCTATGTTCCTCAGTGATATTGGTCTGTAGTTTTCTTTTATTGTAACATCTTTGCCTGGTTTGGATATAAGGGTGATGGTGGCCTCATAGAATGAGTTTGGGAGTGTTCCTACCACTGCTGTATTTTGGAACAGTTTGAGAAGGATAGGTGTTAGCTCTTCTCTAAATGTTTGATAGAATTTGCATGTGAAGCCATCTGGTCCTGGGCTTTTGTTTTTTGGAAGATTTTTAATCACAGCTTCAATTTCAGTGCTTGTGATTGGTCTGTTTATATTTTCTATTTCTTCCTGGTTCAGTCTCGGAAGGTTGTGCTTTTCTAACAATTTGTCCATTTCTTTCAGGTTGTCCATTTTATTGGCATATAGTTGCTTGTAGTAATCTCTCAGGATCCTTTGTATTTTTGCCGTGTTAGTTGTTACTTCTCCTTTTTCATTTCTAATTCTGTTCATTTGCGGCTTCTCCCTTTTTTTCTTGATGAGTCTGGCTAATGGTTTATCAATTTTGTTTATCTTCTCAAAGAAACAGCTTTTAGTTTTATTGATCTTGGCTATTGTTTCCTTCATTTCTTTTTCATTTATTTCTGATCTGATCTTTATGATTTCTTTCCTTCTGCTAAATTTGGGTTTTCTTGGTTCTTCTTTCTCTAACTGCTTTAGGTGTAAGACTAGGTTGTTTATTTGAGATGTTTCTTGTTTCTTGAGGTAGGATTGTATTGCTATAAACTTCCCTCTTAGAACTGCTTTTGCTGGATCCCATAGGTTTTGGGCCGTCATGTTTTCATTGTCATTTGTTTCTATGTATTTTTTGATTTGCTCTTTGATTTCTTCAGTGATCTCTTGGTTATTTAATAGCATAGTGTCTAGCCTCCATGTGTTAGCATTTTTTAAGTTTTTTCCTCTAACTGATACCTAGTCTCATAGCGTTGTGGTCAGAAAAGAAACTTGATACGATTTCAATTTTCTTAAACTTACCAAGGCTTGATTTGTGACCCAGGATAAGATCTCTCCTGGAGAATGTTCCATGAGCACTTGAGAGGAAAGTGTATCCTGTTGCTTTTGGATGGAATGTCCTATAAATATCAGTTGTTTAATGTATCATTTAAAGTTCGTGTTTCCTTATTTATTTTCATCTTTGTTGATCTGTCCATTGGTGAAAGTGGGTTGTTAAAGTCCCCTACTATTACTGTGTTACTGTCAATTGCCCCTTTTATGGCTGTTAGCATTTGCCTTATGTATTGAGGTGCTCCTATGTTGGGTGCATAAATATTTACAATTGTTATATCTTCTTTTTCGATTCATCTCTTGATCATTATATAGTGTCCTTCTTTGTCTCCTGTAATAGTCTTTATTCTAAAGTCTATTTTGTCTGATATGAGAATTGCTACTCCAGCTTTCTTCTGATTTCCATTTGCATGGGATATCTTTTTCCATCCCCTCACTTTCAGTGTGTATGTTTCCCTAGGTCTGACGTGGGTCTCTTGTAGACAGCATATATACGGGTTTTGTTTTTGTATCCATTCAGCCAGTCTATGTCTTTTGGTTGGAGCATTTAATCCATTTATATTGAAGATAATTATTGATATGTATGTTCCTATTACCATATTCTTAATTGTTTTGGATTTGTTTTTATAGGTGTTTCCCTTCTCTTGTGTTTCCTGCCTAGAAAAGTTCCTTTAGCATTTGTTGTAAAGCTGGTTTGGTAGTGCTGAATTTTCTTAACTTTTGCTTGTCTGTAAAGGTTTTAATTTCTCCATCAAATCTGAATGAGATCCTTGTTGGGTAGAGTAATTGTGGTTGTAGGTTTTTCCCTTTCATCGCTTTGAATATGTCCTCCCACTCCCTTTTGACAGAGTTTCTGCTGAAAGATCAGCTGTTGAGAACCTTATGGGGATTCCCTTAAATGTTATTTTTTGCTTTTCCCTTGCTGCTTTTAATATTTTTTCTTTTTTTTTTTGTTAGTTTGATTAATATGTGTCTTGGCATGTTTGTCCTTGGATTTATCCTGTATGGGACTCTCTGTGCCTCCTGGACTTGATTAACTATTTCCTTTCCCATATTAGCACTGTTTGCAACTATAATCTCTTCAAATATTTTCTCAGTCCCTTTCTTTTTCTCTTCTTCTTCTGGGACCCCTATAATTCGAATGTTGGTGTGTTTAATGTTGTCCCAGAGGTCTCTGAGACTGTCCTCAGTTCTTTTCATTCTTTATTCTTTATTTTGCTCAGTGGTAGCTATTTCCACTATTTTATCTTCCAGGTCACTTATACATTCTGCCTCAGTTATTCTGCTATTGATCCCTTCTGGAGAATTTTCAATTTCATTTATTGTGCTGTTCATCATTGGTTGTTTGCTCTTTAGTTCTTCTAGGTCCTTGTTAAACATTTCTTGTATTTTCTCCATTCTATTTCCCAGATTTTGGATCATATTTACTCTCATTACTCTGAATTCTTTTTCAGGTAGACTGCCTATTTCCTCTTCATTTGTTTGGTCTGGTGGGTTTCTACCTTGATCCTTCACCTGCTGCGTATTTCTCTGTCTTCTCATTTTGCTTAACTTACTGTGTTTGGGGTCTCCTTTTCGCAGGCTGCAGGTTCATAGTTCCCATTGTTTTTGGTGTCTGCCCCCAGTGGATAAGTTTGGTTCAGTGGGTTGTGTAGGCTTCCTGATGCAGGGGACTGGTGCCTGTTTTCTGGCAGATAAGGCTAGATCCTGTCTTTCTGGTGGGCAGGACCACATCCAGTGGTGTGTTTGGGGGTGTCTGTGAACTTAGTATGATTTTAGGCAGCCTCTCTGCTCATGGGTGCGGTTGTGTTCCTGTCTTGCTAGTTGTTTGGCATGGGATGTCCAGCACTGTAGCTTGCTGGTCGTTGAGTGGAGCTAGGTCTAGCATTGAGATGGAGAGCTCTGGGAGAGCTTTCTCAGTTTGATATTACTTGGGGCTGGGAAGTGTCTGGTGGACCAATGTCCTGAACTCGGCTCTCCCACCTCAGAGGCTCAGGCCTGATACCCGGCCAGAGCACCAAGACCCTGTCAGCCACATGGCAGTGAATGTGGCAGTCTCCATTGTGAAGTCTGATTATGAGGGTCTACAATAGCTGTTCAGCCAGAACAGGCTGACTTGGTAGTAATTTGTCTACGAGGCTATCTCCAGCAGCCCATGGCTGAAAGAACAGGTCTCTGCATCAGCAGCCAGAATCTTAAACGTTTATATAGCAGTCTTCACTGGGTTCAGTCACAGATTTTGTACAGATGGTCTCAAGAACAGCTTACTCTCTCAAGGTTGTGTGCTTGAAACAGCTCCTGAGCCTGAGGGTGTACAAGCTGCAGGAAGATGAGACCACCCCGGGGTGGCCTGCATGCTGTTATTCTTGCCATGAACCCTGCTGCTGCCATCGTGGAATCCAGCTTCCCCTGCCACTCTGCTCTGAGTTTTCAGTGAAGCTTTCTCTCTGTGCTGATGAGATTCATGCTACCTGAGTTGCCCAAAGCCATAAAGTGCTTTAATATTGGGGCTGAGGTACAAACTCAGCAAATCTGGCTCCACGGTCTGTGTTACCTCACCCTAAACACCTCATCCCCGCGAGCCGCCTTCTCAAGCCCACACCACCGCAGGAAGAGTCGCCCATGCCAGGCTCCTGCGCAGCCTCTCAGCCTTAGAGGCTCATGTTTTCAGTCTAGCACAGGGTTCCAATCCCAGCAGCTCCCGCAAACAAACCAGTTCAGTGTTTTTAGATTCCACATATAAGTGAGGTCATACAGTATTTGTCTTTCTCTGTCTGACTTATTCCACTTAGAATAATGGGAGGGCATCATATTTGATCTTCATAAAACCTTCTGAGACAGATAAAGAAATTTTCATCTTCCCTCCACAACCATGAAAGGTGAAATAAACATCAAACATCACCCAGTGAAAGCGGCAAGACAAAGTCCAAAATCTCAGTCCTCCCTGGCCTCAGATCTTTAGACTGTAACGTCTTTTTCTACATTCTCTTGAGCCTTTTAAAGAATCTATGTTGACATTCCAGAAATGTTGTCATTGCTAAGCTTGTGCAATCTTTTTCGCATTCCCTTGAAGGAAATTCATGGTAGTTAATAAAATTTAACTAGTTAAGCTCTTTCTCCAGATATTAAGCACAAACCTGTTATGAGATTAGTATGTGTATAGCATTGTGTAACAGCTTTAAAAGAACATTTCTCTTTTCATTTGACTAAAATAGGGTTTACAAATTCACTAATGAACTGGAGAGAGTGTTAAAGGAGAATCCTTAGAATACACCTGTGTTCTGCTTTGAGTCCAGCAATTTCCCTTAATTAGAAAAGATCAAGTTCTCATAAAGATCGTTGATGGAATCTTGGTATATCCATATGTGTCACATACCAAAACACATTCATACAAGCATGCACACAAACACACACATCCATGGAAAGTAGTAAATATTCCATATATATATATATACTGATAAGAAGTGTTAAAATTCTGTACAATCGTTCAGAAAGATAACACAGATTGAGGAGGAGTGCAAGTTCTTGTGCATCAATCAGTGATCTTTAGTTGCAACAACAAAGTCCAGCTCTGGAAGACTTGAATAATAAAAAAAGGACTTATTAGAAGGCTATGGGGTGACTCACAGACCAAAGGAGTAAGTGCAAAATTATCTCGGCAAAGAGCTCCAGGGATACAGGTAGCAAGAACCAGTCTGGGGCTTTGCCCAGTTCCCTTGGGGATGAATGGGCTCTAGTTTTTCTATCTTTCTATCACTCCTTTCCAGAGTCAAATCTTGGGAAGGAACATCTGATTGGGTCATGGACTCACACTTTAACCAGCTGAGAGTGGGCATTTTGGTTGACAATTAACAAGTCTGCAAACAGTGAGTAAGAAGTAATTCCCAAAAGGAAACCATGGTGCTATAATCAAAAGGAAGGAAAGAATGCTGGAATGCAAAAAATAAAATGAAATAAAATACCAAATGTCTTATTTAGATTTACTGTATTCTATAGGGAAAAATTTGCTGCAAGTAAAGCCAATAAATTAAGCTGATTTAAGATTATCCCATCTAACCATTACAGAGACTTATTCGCGGAAGTCCTCAGTACCTCCAGTTAGATGTAGTTGTAAATTATTCTCTTAGTTTATTACTTATAGTTACCTGTTTTATTGTTATTAAGCCTTTCATTTAAAAACATAAGCAGCACAATATATTTCATTATAAACTCCACTTTCTTTCATCACATAATTATGTTAGAAAACACTAAGCCTTCTGCTACAATGAGATAATACAATCCCTAGGTGTTCAAAGACACATGGCAAACAATGCCTAAAAGGGGAATGTTATCTTACAGTAAAATATGCCTACCTCTGAGGGCTTTGTTTTACCACTGCTAATGTGCTTTTGGAATTCTGACAGAGATGTACCTATAGGAATGCCATTGACTGAAAAATCGTTACATACAGAAGAGCCGGGGGGGGGGGGAAATGACCCTAAGAATTCAAAACAAGACAGTGAGTGCATTTTGAAATGAAATTTGGAAGGCATATTACATGTAAGTTAAATTAAATTAAAACCTTCTTTCTTGAAAACTGCCGTAACTGTTTTCCTTGATTGTAATGAGGCATTTGGGAGAATTAAGTATTTGAAATCTATAAATCATTTAAAAGATGGAATAAACAGCTAGAGTTATTGGTGTGTGATGTGTTGCCCCTGAATTTACTCAGGGAATGAGGTATAAAGATGTGATTCTGTGAGTGCTCCAGCAAACAGGACACGGTTTTTCACAGGGGTAGATAAGGATTATGTGTGAACTCAGAGTTTTAGAACTCAGAAACTTAGAATTAGAGAGAGAGGTCAGAAATCACCGAGTACAGATCCTTCATGTAACAGCTTCTCCTGTCATTCATGTGGCTTATATGTCTTGTTCAAAGTTAGTAGCAATCCCAGTCATATCAACTCTGATTCACTCGTGTTTTACCCACAGAAAGAAGGAAACTTTTACTAGAATATCTGGAAAGGGTTTCAAATTGCTCTACCCCACCAGGAAGTCCCTGGGTTGAAGAAAGTAGGGAAAAATCATGATGAAAATATGGGCCAGTCCTCTGTCCTTCAAGTATATTAAAAACACTCAAAGAATCTGTGAGTGGTTAGGGACCTAAGAAGTTACCTCTTTTTAATTTTTTGCTTTGTTTTTAAAAATAATGTATGGTCAGGAATTCTCTGGCAGTCCAGTGGTTAGGACTTTGAGCTTCCACTGCAGGGGCCCAGGTTCAGTTCCTGGTCTGGGAACTAGGATTCCACAAGCCGCATGGCCAAAATACTACTACTACTACTACTACTAATGTGTGGTGACTTTAGACAGCAACTCTCAAAATCTTACTTCCCAGAGAAAAAGTCTGCACCATCTCAAACTGATGATTTCGTTTTCATTTCAATGACAACACCCACATTTATTCACATGCCACTTTCCCATGACTTAATAAAGCTAGTTATTAGAAAAACCTCCCTTGTACGGACTCACATTCTCTTTTCTATAATATACACTTTGTTTTACTTAATATAATACAATGCACTTTGAGGATTTCTTTCAAGATGATAATCTGTCCATAAACTTCCCATGAACAATACAAATTTTTCTTTCTGATTCAAAGACATTGTCTAATAGACTCATTCATCCATATCAAAAGTAAGTGTCTCTTCTGATCCTGAATCAGTGTCAGAATCACCAGCTGTGCAAAGTCATAGGCTCCACTCGAAACCGAATGAATGTGAATCTCTGAAGATAAGACCAGAGAATCTACATTTTAAATAAGCTCCTTCTGATTCTTATATACACTTAAATCTGAGATCCAGTGCCTAAGGGATAGGGATCAAAGGCTGATATGGATTCAGCCACCTTTAAACTTACTCTCAGAATATCTTCTCATTCCACAAGAAAAAAAAATTACCTGAAAGCTCTTTAGTCCCACAGAGCACTAGATTTACACACGTGTAGGAATCCAGTACTTAGTACTTACCCAGTCTGTTGGGGGTAATTGTTCAAAGGGTTGTAGTCTGCATGGAGAATGCACTAAAATAATGAGGGGCAGGCTAGCATCAAACCCAAGAAGTTGCGGGTGGAGACAGCCCTGTGAAATATTGCCCTCATCTTCTCTCATGAATATGAACAAGACCCCATATACCTGAAATTTAAGGCAAGCTTGTTTTATAACAACTTGGATCCCTGAGATGCCTTTATATGAGACAGCGTTATAAAATGTTGGTTTGGTAGTCCACATTAGAATTAAACCAGTTATATAAGCCTTGAACCAATGCTCCAGTGTATACGTTGGTAGGGACATCAGGAGACTGAGTTCTAGACTAAAATACTGAACATATCTGAGACCTAATCCTTGGAGCTCTCTTCTTTCTCTATCTACATTCACTCTCTTGGCATTCTCATGGCTTTAAATATCAGCAATACTCTGATGACCACTCAATTATCTAGTCCAATTCTCTTATCTAAATTCTCGATTCATATTCACCTGCCTATTTGACATCACTGCTTGGATATCTAAAGACATCTCAAAGGAAACATTTCTAAAACTGAACTGTTCATCTCCCTCCAAACCTGCTCCTCTTGCAGCCTCGGCCATCCTTAGGCAAGTGCAACTCTATCTTTCCAATTGCTCAGGCTAAAAACCTTGGAGTCCCCTTTGATTTTTCTCTTTTTCACCCCAAATCCAATCCTTCAGTAAATCCTCTTGGCTCCACCTCCAAAATTCAGAATTCAACCTCTTGGACCATTTCTACCACTCCCACCTTGTCTGGGCCACCACCTTCTCTTGCCTGAATTATCACAACAGCCTCCTAATAACTGGTTTCCCGGTTCTACCCTGGCCTCACTCTAGTCCATTCTCAACATAAAAACCCAGAGTAATCCACTTAAAACTAAACACAAATATATCACTTCACTGCTCAGGATTCTTCAATATCTCATTTCACTCACTTGGAGTAAAAACCAAAGTCCTTGCCAAGGCCCACAAGGCTCCACATAGATCTGGTTCTCCAGGACCTCTGAGACTTCATTTCCAGTACTCACTCCCACTACCTTGCTCATTCAGCCCCAGCCCCTGGCCCTGGCCTCCCAAAGATGTCATCACACCCCTGCCTCAGGGCTTTGCACAGGCTTTCCCCAGGTCCTCTCAATACTTACTTCTTCACCTACTTTATGTTGTTGCTCAAAAATGTCACCTTGTCAGTGAATACCTCCCTGACCTCCCTATTTAAAATTTGCCCAGTACCCCCAGAACACCTTACCCTCCTTTCCTGCTGCTATGGTTTGAATGTTTGTGTCCTTCCCTCTCCCCCAAACCCCCTAATTTAAATGTTGAAATCTTAATGCCCAATGTGATGGTATTAGGAGAAGCCTTCCGGGAGGTGCTTAGGTCATGAGGGTGGAGCCCTCATGAATGGAATTAGCGCTGTTATAAAAAAGATCCCAAGGAGCTCTCCTAGCTCCTTCTAGCATATGAGGACACAATGAAAAGATGCTGACTGAACCAGGAAGAGGGTCTTCACCAGAATGTGACCATGCTTTGAACTTGAACTTCCAGCCTCTAGAACTCTAAGAAATAAATTTCTGTTATTTTTAAGCTACCTAGTCTGTGGTATTTTGTTATAGCAACCCAAACAGACTAAAACACCTGCTTTATTTATTTTTTCATGTGTTGCTGCATTTAATACACCCTATAATTTAATTTTTTGTTTTTATTTATTATTTGCCTTCCTCCACTAGAATAGAAACTCTATTGAAGCAGTGATTTTTGTTTTTTTTTTTTTTTTCCACTGCTGTATTTCCAGTACCCAGAATAATTCCTGGAACAAAATATGTTTTCAAATAAATGTTTTCTAAGTGAATCAATTAATGAATAAAGAAGCCTGCCCAGCTCCATGGCCCTGATAGAACAGGTCACTTAAGTTCACATCCTTTATCCTCATTTGTAAAGTGTGATTCATGATCCTTATTAAGATCCCTTCCATGCTCTAAAATTAAAGTCATGATCATAGATCCATAGATATGGCAGGAAGCTCAATGACGCTCTGGAACAGAGTCTCACTATTTGAACACTTGTAAAACCAAGCTGAAGTGGCTGTGAGAAAGGCACCCAGTGGTCCCCATGATAAAGACTGAGTTTCAACATAACTTGGTGTCAAGGTGGATCTGACATTGCACTATCCTGTCTCAAAGAGTCATAAAGAAAATCTGTCTGATGGCTTTGTCCTTATACCTTTTAGCTGCTTTTGGCAACCCAGGCAGTGTTCACTGCCTCCACCCAGCATGGTTTTGTAAATGTTAGACACCCTATAGAGTTTTAAGAGATGAAATATCTAATTAAAATTAGATTTCTGGTGGGAATAGCTTTCAGAGAGTAATGATGTGATGAGACAATATTTAACCAGAAATGTCTGAGACCACTAGTCGGGAGAATTTAATCCTAAACCTAGTACTGTCACCATCTGTGACTTCAGCCCTTTATGCCTCGGTTTCCTCATTTGTCAAAGAGATTTGCCATCCCTCACAGGGTAATTGTGGAAATTGCAGAAGATAATCGATGTAGAGCTTTGTCTTTTCTTTTTGGCTGCGTTGGGTCTTTCATTGCTGCAGGCGGGGTTTCTCTAGTTGTGGTGAGTGGGGGCTGTTCTTCCTTGTGGTGCGCAGGCTTCTCATTGTGGTGGGCTCTCTTGTTGCAGAGCACGGGCTTAGTTGCTCTGCAGCATGTGGGATCTTCCCAGACCAGGCCTCAAACCCATGCCCCCTGCATTGGCAGGCAGATTCTTAACCATTGTGCCGCCGGGGAAGTCTGATGTAGAAGTATCTTTTAAATTTATAAACACTCTACACCTACACAGTCAAGAAGTTGTTTCATCCTTTTAAAGCACTAACAATGTGTTAAGTGCTAAAAATGACAGAGAATTAAGTGGGATCTTTGCTCATAAAGCTTTGAGATGCAGTCCTATAGGCTCAAAATCTACCTAACAGGATATGACATGCACACTGGGAGATACTCCAGGGAACAGGCTGTTGACAGAGTGGAAAAGTCAGGCATATGCAATTACAATGTTGAATCCAATCATCGTCATGAGTTCAGAGTAGATATTTATGGATCATCATGGGGATCGGGAGGAACTTGACATTCTGGATGGGTAGTAGGAGATGATTTTCTTGAGGAAGGAGAAGTTATCAAAGCCAAAGTCACTTCCAAGTCAAGAATTGGATACTTTACAAGTTGTACAGCTCATCTATTTAACAGGCCCTCACATTTGCTGCATGCAGAAGCTGAGTTTGGTTGCCATGAGACCACAGTAGACATTCTGAGCGCCACACTTGGTAGCAGCACAGCTGTAATCAGGACAGAATGCAATCAGGACCCTTTTCTCTGGCTCCATAGATAGTGACAAAATCCATGTTTTCTTTTTCCAGGGCCCAGTTCAGAAATCAGTGCTGATCAAACAAAGCACACATTCTCTCTGGCACTGAATTTGACTCGGCAGAGTCTGTACAGAGATCCTGGCAAGCAAGAGATTCATTTTTCGAAGTCATGGACAGTCCCTGGAAGCAAATCTAATCCTAGTACAGTGTTCCAAGAAGAAAAGTGAGAAATTTTTAGAGATGGGCAGAAGGGAAGATATAAGAATAACCATAACAAGATCCTTAGAGGGGAGAGCCGTATTGGATTAAACTTTATATGCCCTATAACAGCTATACAGTGCCTAAGTAAGTGCCTATAAAATACTACATATGTTAATTAATGGAAGGAAGGAAGCCTAGTCAGGACAGGCTAAGCATCTATGATTGTATTCATTTGGTTTCAGAATCAAAACCTTCAGCCTTTAAAATCACCAGGACCGGCTCATGACTCTACGGACATACAACTCTTATTTCTGAATGCCATCCATGTGGCACAGCCACCGAATTGAGGCAGCAAACAGAAGAAGCAGATGGGTGCTCTGTGCTTTACCCAGTCTGATCTGGACAAGGCCACACAGATAGGTTCTACAAAGGAAGCATTATTGCCATTGTCACTGAAACACAAATCTACTTCTGGAAGACAAATGCCTTATAAATACACCAGTTGAAAAACAAAGTGAATTTAAGCTTATATGAGCAAGAGAAGATTCTTCCTTTTTTAATTTAATTTTTACTTTTTTCAGCTTTATTGAGATATAATTGACAAATAACTTTGTGTAAATTCAAGGTGTGCAATGTGATGATTTGATATACATATATATTGTGAGAAGATTACCACAGTAAGTTAGACACATCCTTCACATCACATAGTTACCATTCTGTGTGTGTATGTGGTGAGAACATTTAAGATACACTCTTTTAGCAAATGTTAAGTATACAATACAGTATTGTTAACTGTAGTCACCATGCTGTACATTAGATCCCCAGAACTTATTCATCTTATAATTAATGCCCGCTTCTACTTTTCTCTGACAAACCTTTCAACCTTTAAGGTCCTCAAAACATTCCTGTTTCATATCTTTGTTTCTGGTCCCCTCAATGACTTTAGCTGTTTTCAGCACTTGTACATAGGAACTCCTCTTACATGACACAGTCAACTAATGCAATATCCAGGCCTTACAGATATGCTGGTTGCTGGAAAATTAGCTTCTGACATGCCATATAAGTTTTCCAACAGATATCCAGCAATAATACATAATTACATTATATATTTATTATTATAATACATTATACTATATCATAATCATATAACTATACCTCTGCTGGATGTAGTGTAATCTTCTCTCAGTGACTCATAAAGCACTTTAGGATCCTGGTGTGTCTCAGTTATACCTGGGCTCTCAGCAAGCAAAACAACTGTGCCAAAGTGCTGGTGAGTAGACATTATGTTTAGTAGATTCCTGGTAAGCACAACTACATCTTTACTCCAGAACTATTTGGTATATAGATAGCTCTTAGTAACCTAAGCATTTTCTATCTACTTACTTACCAAGATTAGTTCTATTTAGTTTCCTGGATAAAACAAGATCAGGTGTGCTCTATTTAGCATGTTGTAAAATATTTGCTTATGATTCTACTCATTCGTGCTCCAAGTGTTTTTCCTTCTTATGTTTTTATCTCAGATTCTCTCCAGGCTCAAATATTTTATTTTCCATGGCAATTTCTTCCCCTGGATGTTTATTTTAAGGCTATGTACAATGAGTCCTTCAAAAAGTTGGCTCACTGACTGGTGCTTACTGGCTACATCTTACACAGCAAAAATAAGCAATATATTATTCAGCAAATAACCAAAATATTCTTGGAAATAATATAGATTTAAGGTTTTCCTAGTATGATCTGCAGAGCTCTGGGTTTTTACAGATGTGCTTTGCAGGTCACTGTGATATGAAGAGAAAGCTAAACTCACTTCTCTCTGTGCATCTCATATTCCTCACCTTGAGCTGTTCTTTCCTTATCTGTTTTATATATTGGAATTCCGAATAAGGTTGTTTGTAAAATGGATTTCATAGCATAAAAATAGTTCGACAATAAGCAGTATTGCCCCACCCACTGACTGACTGTGAATATTTCATTTTGGTTGATCTAGTTTCCTGTTGACAAAACTACTACTGGGAAGTAGCAGTGATGCTGAGAAGTCCTTTTTTTGGTGTAGAAATATTTTTAAATCCTTACCAAGGGTTCACTGCTTAATAAAGCCCATATACTCCCAATGCTTACTGTCCAAAGTATCATTATGCCCACCACTCAACTGAGCTTCCACCCTACAATTCTAAAATCTAAGCAAACATGTGTGTTGTTGCTTTGAATATTTGGATTAGAAATTATTGGAGAAGCATGTTCTCATGCAGTTTGACTCTTCTCCACATTGGAGTAATTACCCCACATTGCAGCTGGACCCAAGGGATTTTGAATGTAGTAACGAATTCCTGTAAACCTTCCAAGAAATACAAAACCATATGTCTCAGGGACTTGGTTGGAGGCTGAAGCTATAGATAAGGATATGGAAAGGGAATGGTAGTACTTCTAAAGCCAACTGGTTATGAATTGAAATTCATTGCTAATGTAAATGAAGCTGGAATGAATTTTTCCCATGCTGTTTAGGGTGGAATGTGTCATAGTAGTAGGAAACTGGATGCTAAACTTTATAATTTGCTTTCTAATGATTAAAGAACAGAATGTCCATATTCTTAGAATTTTCATACTAGAAGTTCAAATTTATATATGGCTTATATTAACTGGATGGTTATAAAGAGAAACTCTCAGAAGCTTAGGCAAGATCAGAAAAAGGCCAAAATATGAGACTGAAAGTAATGAGAATTAAAACACAATATATGAAAATAGTCTTCTGGAAAAGTTCCATATTCAAGAGATCTTTTTGGGGTTTCCCTGGTGGCGCAGTGGTTGAGAGTCCGCCTGCTGATGCAGGGGACAAGAGTTCGTGCCCCGGTCCGGGAAGATCCCACATGCTGCGGAGCGGCTGGGCCCGTGAGCCATGGCCACTGAGCCTGCATGTCTGGAGCCTGTGCTCCGCAACGGGAGAGGCCACAACAGTGAGAGGCCCGCGTACCGCAAAAAAAAAAAAAAAAAAAAAAAAAAAAAAGAGATCTTTTCTTCTTACTGAGGAGATCCAAATCCAGGCAAGAAATAAAACATAAATAAGAAAAGCAGTAACAATCAATTATATTCATTTATTATCTCTAGACAGGGTGGGACGTGTTTACGGTAGCACAGTATTTCAAACTGAGGCTGGGAAACGAGGAACCAAAAATAAAAATTCATAACATTCTCTAAGAAGAGATACTATATCTAAGTGATCTGAGGTAAGCTCTCATTGAATAAGGATGGTTTAGCAAGCTTTTCTTATAGCCTTTTTTTAATATATTTATTTACTTATTTATTTTTATTTTTGGCTGTATTAGGTCTTTGTTGCTGTGTGCGGGCTTTCTCTAGTTGCGGTGAGCGGGGGCTACTCTTCGTTGTGGTGCAAGGGCTTCTCATTGCAGTGGCTACTCTTGCTGTGGAGCACAGGCTCTAGGGGCACAGGCTTCAGCAGTTGCAGCGCGTGGGCTCAGTAGTCGTGGCTCGCGGGCTCCAGAGCACAGGCTCAGTAGTTGTGGCGCACAGGCTTAGTTGCTCCACAGTAGGTGGTGTCTTCCTGGACCAGGGCTCGAACCTGTGGTCCCCTGCATTGGCAGGTGGATTCTTAACCACTGTGCCACCAGGGAAGTCCTCTTATAGCCTTTAAGCAACTTTTAGGATCTCAAGAAAGAATAGGGAAAATAGATGTGTATAATCAGCTGACCATAAGTAAAAGAGATTATTCTAGATATACTGGATGGGCCTGATTCAATCAGTTGAAAGGCTTTAATTGCAGATCTGAGGTTTTCTGGAAGAAGAAAAGAATTTCTCCTATGGACTGCAGTTCCAGCCTGTGTCTGAGACTTCAGGCCTGCCTTTTCTCACAGCCTGACCTATGGATTTTAGACTTGCCAAACCAGCTCCCACAATCACTTAAGCCAGTTCCTCGAAATAAACCCCTTACTGTATCTTTCCTATTGGTTCTGTTTTTTTCTGGTTGAACCCTGACTGACATCCTCCCGCACAACCTTTCTCAGGCAACTAACAGAGAACATACGTCATCAAAAAGAAAGAATCAATAAAGAAAGAGGAAGAAAAGGATCAAGCAAACAGGGAATTCAATTTAAAAGAAAGATAAAGGGAATCCCAGGATGATGGTGACTAAACATTCCCAGGAAATCAGCTGTGGACCATGTTGGATAGGATGTCTAACATCCCTAAGGAAAACAGAAAGGGATACACTAGTTGCCTCTTATCTACAGTTTCACTTCCCTGGTTTCAGTTACCCATGGTCCACTGTGGTCTGAAAATATTAAATGGAAAAATTCCAGAAATAAACAAAGTTTTAAATCACGCACCTTTCTGAGTAGTGTGATGAAATCTCACAACTTCCCTTCCAGGACTCGAATCATCCCACTGTCCAGAGCATCCTGCCCATTAGTCACTCAGTAGCCATTTCAGTTATCAGAATGACTGTTACAGTATCACAGTGCTTGTGTTCCAGTCACCCTTATTTTACTTAATGATGGCCCCAAAGCACAAGAGTGGTGATTTGTATATACCAAAAGAGTGCTTCCTTTAAGGGAAAAGGTGAAAGTTCTCAATAAGGAAAGGGGGGAAAAATGTATACTGAGGTTGCTAAGATCTATGGTAAGAACGAATCTTCTATCCATGAAATTGTGAAGAAGGAAAAAGAAATTTGTGTTTGTTTTGCAAACTCCAAAAGTTACAGCCAGTGTGTGACATGTGCTTAGTTAAGATGCAAAAGGCATTAAAGAGAGAGACTAAATTCACAAACCTTTTACTACTGTATATTGTTACAATTGTTTTATTTTATTATTAGTTATTGTTGTTAATCTCATTGTGCTTAATTTATAAATGGAGTTTTATCTTAGGTATGTATGTATAGGAAAAAACACAGCATATAGTTGACCCCTTAACAACAGGAGTTTGAACTGCATGGTCCACTTATACATGAATTTTTTTCAGTAGTAAATCATACAGTAGTACTACAGTAGTACTACACAATCTGAGGTTGTTTCAATCCACAGGTTCAGAACCTCTGATACAGAGAAACCATGGATACAGAGGAAGTAAAAATATGGAGAAACTTCAGATACGGAGAAACTGTGGATATGGAGGGTAGACTCTAATACTTGGATTTTTTACTGCTTGAGAATCTGCAGCCCTAACCCCTGTTGTTCAAGGATCAACTGCATATAGGGTTCAGAACTATCCAAAGTTTCAGGCATCCACTGAGGGTCTTGGAATGTATCCCCCTCAGATAAGAGGGGACTACTATACTCATAAAGTGAAAATTAGTAATACATATCAGATTAACAGGTGAGTAGCTGAGAAGACAAAAGCCAGACATATTTTAAAACAATACTGACAGGAGTTCTTAGTGACTAAGACAAAAATGTACATGTTGCCTTGCCTGCCCATTTATTGGTGGAACCACAGAAGTTTGCAATTCACTGAGCATAGGAAGCAGGGACAGCAGCGAAACTCTTCCAGTGCCCTAGATGTGCCATAATTATGTTCTTTGTTTTTTTGGTTTTTTTTCAGTACACGGGCTTCTCACTGTTGTGGCCTCTACCGTTGTGGAGAACAGGCTCCGGACGCGCAGGCTCAGCGGTCATGGCTCACGGGCCCAGCCGCTCCGCGGCATGTAGGATTTTCCTGAACCAGGGCACGAAGCCGGGTCCCCTGCATCGGCAGGCAGACTCTCAACCACTGCGCCACCAGGGAAGCCCCATAATTATGTTTTGACTGAGATTATTATCAATTTTGTGTTCTGAAGAAAAATGTCTCAGCAATGAATACTTAAAATGAAATTTTCTGGGGACTTCCCGGGCGATCCAGTGGTTAAGACTCTGTACTCCCAATGCAGGGGGCCCAGGTTCGATCCCTGGTCAGGGAACTAGATCCCACATGCCTCAACTAAAAGATCCCTCATGCTGCAACTAAGACCCAGAGCAGCCAAATAAATAAATAAATATTTTTAAAAATAAATAAAATAAAATGAAGTTTTCTGAATAGGGTTGAAGAAATGATCTGGGAAAGATGCCAGGAAGGAAAAGATTTCTAGGAGGAAAAGGAGAACTAAAAAGTTGTGTTGATAGAAAAATGTTTTTAGTAGATGGGAAGAAACTCAGTACTACTAAGGTCATGGTGTGGGGAATAAAACTCCAGTTTCAGAGTAACAGCTTTGATATCTTTCAGCTGCCAGAGACTATAAAATAAAATCACATTATTTAGATATCAGCATCATGTTTTATGCTAAACTGTGTCAAAAGCTAAATTTAAAGCAAATTTAGGCATAAATTGGATTGTTAGGTGAAGGAATGCCTTCTGAAGTTCTGGAGAGTCCAATAACTAACAAGTAATGGAATTATGAGCAGTGATTTCTATTAGGCTCAGGTGGATAAGTGAAGTGTCATTCAGGTATGTCATAGATCTGAAGTGGATGGACAGGTTATAAATAGTAAGTACAATGCTCTAAGGTCAATTGAGTAGTGGCTTCAAGGGCATCAAAGGGCTTTAAGAATTCTTTCTTCTACATCAGCATCTGAGGATTCTAGGGAAAGTTGAAGATACAATGCCTTAATCTTTAGTGAGTTTATCTTAAAATAATGAAAACAAATGCATTCATATATACATATAGGGATAAATACCATAGTATCATAAATTAGGCAGACTGACTTCAGCAAGTGGTGTTGGGAAAGTTGGACTGCCGTATGTAAATCAATGAAGTTAGAACACACCCTCACACCATACACAAAAATAAACTCAAGATTGCTTAAAGACTTAAATATAAGACATGAAACCATAAAACTCCTAGAAGAAAACATAGGCAAAACATACTCTGACATAAATTGTACCAATGTTTTCTTAGGTCAGTCTACCAAGGCAATAGAAATAAAAGCAAAAATAAACAAATGGGGCCTAATCAAACTTATAAGCTTTTGCACAGCAAAGGAAACCATAAGCAAAACAAAAAGACAACATACAGACTGGGAGAAAATATTCGTAAATAATGTTACCAACAAGGGCTTAATTTCCAAAATATACAAACAGCTCATACAGCTCAGTATCAAGAAAATAAAAAACCCAGTCAAAGAAAGTGCAGAAGACCTAAATAGACATTTCTCCAAAGAAGACACACAGATGGCCAATAGGCATATGAAAAGATGCTCAACATTGCTAATTGTTAGAGAAATGCAAATCAAAACACTAATGAGGTAACACCTCACACTGGTCAGAATGGCCAGCATTAAAAATTCTGCAGGTAATAAATGCTGGAGAGGGTGTGGAGAAAAGGGAAACCTCCTACACTTTTGGTGAGAATGTAAATTGGTGTAGCTACTATGGAAAACACTATGGAGGCTCCTCAAAAAACTAAAAATAGAGTTGCCATATGATCCAGCAATCCCACTCCTGGGCACATATCTGGACAAAACTATAATTTGAAAAGATACATGAACCCCTATGTTCGTAGCAGCACTATTTACCATAGCCAAGACATGAAAATAACCTAAATGTCCATCAACAGATGAATGGATAAAGGAGATGTAGTATATATATTCAATGGAATATTACTCAGCCATAAAAAAGAATAAAATAATGCCATTTGCAGCAACATGGATGGATCTAGAGATTATCATACTAAGTGAAGTAAGTTAGAAAGAGACAGACAAATACCATAACATATCACCTATTATGTGGAATCTAAAATATGACAGGAATGAACTTATCTACGAAACAGAAACAGATTCACAGACATAGAGGACACACTTGTGGTTGCCAAGGGGGAGGGGGTTGGGGGAAGGTTGGATTGAGAGTTTGGGATGAGCAGATGCAAACTATTATATATAGAATGGATAAACAACAAGGTCCTCTTGCATAACACAGGGAACTATATTCGATATCCTGTAATAAACCATAATGAAAAAGAATGTATACATATATATATGTGTAACTGAATCATTTTGCTGTATACCAGAACCTATACAACACTGTAAATCAACTCTACTTCAATTAAAAAATAATTAGGCAGACTGAGACATGACACATGCTAGTACCTCAGCAACATGTATAACGAGGAAAGGCGGAGAAGGTGAGACTGTGAAAAACTGGGCATGAGGATACCAATGAGTCTTGAGCACCTAACTTCTGTAGTAGCCAGGAAATCAAAAGCCCATAAGCCAAAGGACATGGCAGCCTCAAGACTGAGTAACTACGGGCCCCTCTCAGTTGGGCAGAGAACAGCATCAGGAATCCATCTGATGTTGATTATAACTCTCTTCACAGCAAGGCTCTTGCCAGGAGCTACAGTCCACAGGAAAGAGGCTTGGTGCAAGCCAAATAGGGAGTTGGAGTCATAACCAAGTGAGCTCCAGCTCAGGGAGTATAGCCAGTCCAGCAAGGAAAGCAAAGCAAATTCATGATCCGAATTAATATGGTGAGTAAAAGGGGGAAAAAATCCTGCAACAAAATGGGCTCCAATTCAAGAGCTTCCTGCAGTCAATTATAAACCAGGAAGAATAGTTCTAGGTTCTATCTATAGGTGGTGCTAACAAAACTGCTTTAACTTCCTGACCTGGTCATGATCTGCTAGGGAACTGGGGTCAGACTGGTCCAGCATGAGAAGGACAATATTGTCTCCAGCTGGGCAGAACTGGAGACAACAAAAGTAGAAAAAATGAGATTATTAAGGATAACAGGTACATATCTGTAGCTACACGAGATGAAATGACACTTGAGTCTCATTTCAAAGCTGTTATATCTGCTGAGAGTCCAAGGAAACCTTGTCAGTGACGAATCAGTTTTTAATGAATAGAGTTATAGGAGTTCTATGCTGTATATTTCTAAGAACTCTGCTCTGAGCAGGCCAATGAAAAGAAACTTCTGCACATTTACTCAGACAGACACCCGTTCAGAGTGATAACAGGAATTATTGTTTTGATCTCAGTAACAGTTTATGAAGCCAACTGGAGAGTCATGGAAAGAATGATCAAAGCAAAGACAAAAATAACCTATACTTTCTTTTTCCCATAGGGCCTGAAAAGTCCTTTTACCCACCTTTCATTATCTTTTGAAATAACTTGTACGGGAATAAAAGCAGATGTCTGGAGAAGTCATCAAGAAAAGACACAAAGCAAAGAGATTTCAAACAGGTATGTTTTAAATGATCTGGCTGAAGGTTTGGGGTTTTTTTGGCCCCTGTTCCATCCCAACTGATCCCAGAGTGTTGGTGGCTGAGTGTTCTAGCAATGAACACTTTTTCAAATCCAAATGTGCTGTCATTTTACTTCTCTTTGGTAAGAGAAGACTTAAGATAGTAGATGAGGGGCTTCCCTGGTGGCGCAGTGTTTGAGAATCCGTCTGCCGGTGTAGGAGACATGGGTTCAAGCCCTGGTCCAGGAGGATCCCACGTGCCGCAGAGCAACAAGGCCCATGTGCCACAACTACTGAGCCTGTGTTCTAGAGCCCACGAGCCACAACTACTGAAGCCCACATGACTAGAGCCTGTGCTCCGCAACAAGAGAAGCCACCACAGTGAGAAGCCTGCGCACCACAATGAAGAGTAGCCCCTGCTCGCCGCAACTAGAGAAAGCCCGCGTGCAGCAACAAAGACCTAACTCAGCCATAAGTAAATAAATATATTAAATAAATAAATAAATTACATTAAGGCAAATTAAAAAAAAAAGAAAGTGGATGAAAGTATGCCTTAGAGTATCAAAAGAACTTTCTTCTGCAATCCAGTCCTTTTAATCCACAGGTAAAGCAAACTGGACCTGGAAAACTTCGAGTAATTCCTTGTCTGTCCTTCTGTTATACTTGCAAGGGAAACATATGATGTCACTTCTTATGAGAGCTGTCTTGATTCACAGAACATTCATTCATTCATTCATTCATTGGCATTTGTTTTTTTCCTTTCTTTCCCAGAGTCATAGTATTTAACAACAAAATTTTAAAATCTTTTGGTAGTTTGGGTACTTCTTTATTTTTTTTTTTTAAAAGGACAGATAGGGGAACCTTTAAGATGGTGGCAGAGTAAAAGGTGGGGATCAACTTGCTCCCCACAAATACATCAAAAATACATCTACATGTGGAACAACTCCTACAGAACACCTACTGAACGCTGGCAGAAGACCTCAGACTTCCCAAAAGGAATGGAAGCCTGAGAGTAACCTACACACAGAGGTGTGGCCAAAACCAAAGCTGAACCCCAGGAGCTGTGTGAACAAAGAAGAAAAGGGAAATTTCTCCATGCAGCCTCAAGAGCAGTAGATAAAATTCCCACAATCAACTTGAGGTACCCTGCATCTGAGGAATACCTGAATAGACAACAAATCAACCCAAAATTGAGGCGGTGGATTTTGGGAGCAACTGTAGACTGTGGGTTTGCTGTCTGCGACTGACTAGTTTCTAAGATTTATGTTTATCTTAGTATAGTTTTTAGTGCTTGTTATCATTGCTGGATTTGTTTATTGGTTTGGTTGCTCTCTTCTTTTTTATTTTATTATTTGTTTTTATTTTAATAATTACAAAATTTTTAAATTTTACTTACTTTATCTTTTTGGGTTTTTAAAAATTTTATTTTGTTTTTCTATACAACAAAATCTTATTAGTCATTAATTTTATACATATCACTGTATACACGTCAATCCCAATCACCCAATTCATCACACCACCACCACCACCACCCCACCATGGCTTTCCACCCTTGGTGTCCATATGTTTGTTCTCTACATCTGTGTCTCAATTTCTGCCCTGCAAACCAGTTTATCTGTACCATTTTTCTAGGTTCCACATATATGCGTTAATATACGATATTTCTTTTTCTCTTTCTAACTTACTTCAGTCTGTATTAAAGTATCTAGATCCATACATGTCTCAACAATTGACCCAATAACATTCCTTTCTCTGGCTGAGTAATATTCTAGGTTCCACATATATGCGTTAATATATGATATTTCTCTTTCTCTTTCAAACTTACTTCACTCTGTATGACAGTCTCTAGATCGATCCACATCACAACAATTGACCCAATATCATTCCTTTTTATGGCTGAGTAATATTCCATTGTATATATGTACCACATCTTCTTTATCCATTCGTCGGTCAATGGGCATTTAGGTTGCTTCTATGACCTGGCTATTCTAAAGAGTGCTGTAATGAACATTGGAGTGCATGTGTCTTTTTGAACTATGGGTTTCTCTGGGTATATGCCAAGTAGTGGTATTGCTGGATCATATGATAATTCTATTTTTTATTTTTTAAGGAAATTCCATACTGTTCGCCATAGTGGCTGTATCAATTTACATTCCCACCAACAGTGCAAGAGGGTTCCCTTTTCTCCACACCCTCTCCAGCATTGGTTGTATGTAGATTTTCTAATGATGCCCATTATAACTGGTGTCAGGTGATACCTCACTGTAGTTTTGACTTGCATTTCTCTAATAATTAGTGATGTTGAGCAGCTTTTCACATGCTTTTTGGCCATCTGTATGTGTTCTCTGGAGAAATGTCTATTTAGGCCTTCTGCCCATTTTTGGATTGGGTTGTTTGTTTTTTAAATATTCAGCTACATGAGCTGTTTCTATATTTTGGAGATTAATCCTTTGTCCATTGATTCGTTTGCATATATTTTGTCCCGTTCTGAGGGTTGTCTTTTCGTCTTGTTTATGGTTTCCTTTGCTGCGCAAAAGCTTTGAAGTTTCATTAGGTCTCATTTGTTTATTTTTGTTTTTATTTCCATTACTATAGGAGGTGGATTAAAAAAGATCTTGCTGTGACTTAAGTCAAAGAGTGTTCTTCCTATGTTTTCCTCTAAGAGTTTTATAGTGTCCGGTCTTAGATTTAGGTCTCTAATCCATTTTGAGTTTATTTCTGTGTATGGTGTTAGGGAGTGTTCTAATTTCATTTCTTTATATGTAGCTGTCCAGTTTTCCCAGCACCACTTATTGAAGAGACTGTCTTTTCTCCATTGTGTGTCCTTGCCTCCTTTGTCATAGATTAGTTGACCATAGGTGCATGGGTTTATCTCTGGGCTTTCTATCTTGTTCGATTGATCTATGTTTCTGTTTTAGTGCCAGTACCATATTGTCTTGATTACTGTAGCTTTGTAGTATAGTCTGAAGTCAGGGAGTCTGATGCCTCCAGCTCCATTTTTTTCCCTCAGGACTGCTTTGGATATACGGGGTCTTTTGTATCTCCATAAAAATTTTAAGATTTTTTTGTTCTAGTTCCGTAAAAAATGCCATTGGTAATTTGACAGCGATTGCATTGAATCTGTAGATTGCTTTGGGTAATATAGTCATTTGCACAATATTGATTCTTCCAATCCAAGAACATGGTATACTTCTCCATTTGCTGGTATCATCTTTAATTTCGTTCATCAGTGTCTTATAGTTTTCTGCATACAGGTCTTATGTCTCCCTAGGTAGGTTTATTCCTAGGTTTTTTATTCTTTTTGTTTCAGTGATAAATGGGAGGGTTTCCTTAATTTCTCTTTCAGATTTTTCATCATTAGTGTATAGGAATGCCAGAGATTTCTGTGCATTAATTTTGTATCCTGCAACATTACCAAATTCATTGATTAGCTCTATTAGTTTTTCTGGTGGCATCTTTACAGTTCTCTATGTATAGTATCATGTCATCTGCAAAGAGTGAGTTTTACTTCTTCTTTTCCAATTTGTACTCCTTTTATTTCTTTTTCTTCTCCGATTGCTGTGGCTACGACTTCCAAAACTATGTTGAATAACAGCGGTGACAGTGGACATCCTTGTCTTATACCTGATCTTAGAGAAAATGCTGTTACTTTTTCACCACTGAGAATGATGTTTGCTGTCGGTTTGTCGTATACGGCCTTTATTATGTTGAGGTAGGTTCCCTCTATGCCCACTTTCTGGAGAGTTTTTATCATAAACGGGTGTTGAATTTTGTCAAAAGATTTTTCTGCATCTATTGAGATGATCATATGGTTTTTATTCTTCAGTTTGTTAATATTGTGTATTACATTACTTGCTTTGCGTATATTGAAGAATCCTTGCATCCCTGGGATAAATCCCACTTGATCACGGTGACTGATCCTTTTAATGTGTTGTTGGATTCTGTTTGCTAGTTTTTTTTTTTTTTTTTTTTGGCGTTACGCAGGCCTCTCACTGTTGTGGCCTCTCCCGTTGCGGAGCACAGGCTCCGGACGCGCAGGCCCAGCGGCCATGGCTCACGGGCCCAGCCGCTCCGCGGCATGTGGGATCCTCCCGGACCGGGGCACGAACCCGTGTTCCCTGCATTGGCAGGCGGACTCTCAACCACTGCGCCACCAGGAAAGCCCTGTTTGCTAGTATTTTGTTGAGGATCTTTGCATCTATATTCGTCAGTGATATTGGTCTGTACTTTTCTTTTTTTGTAGTATCTTTGTCTGGTTTTGGTATCAGGGTGATGGTGGCCTCATAGAATGAGTTTGGGACTGTTCCTTCCTCTGCAATTTTTTGGAAGAGTTTGAGAAGAATGGGTGTTAGCTCTTTTCTACATGTTTGATAGAATTCACCTGTGAAGCCATCTGGTCCTGGACTTTTACTTGTTGGAAGATTTTTAATCACAGTTTCAATTTCATTACTTGTGATTGGTCTGTTCATATATTCTATTTCTTCCTGGTTCAATGTTGGAAGTTTATACCTTTCTAAGAATTTGTCCATTTCTTCCAGGTTCTCCATTTTATTGGCATAGAGTTGCTTGTAGTAGTCTCTTAGGACGCTTTGTATTTCTGAGGTGTCTGTTGTAACTTCTCCTTTTCCATTTCTAATTTTATTGATTTGAGTCTTCTCCTTCTTTTTCTTGATGAGTCTGGCTAATGGTTTATCAATTTTGTTTACCTTCTCAAAGAACCAGCTTTTAGTTTTATTAATCTTTGCTATTATTTTATTTGTTTCTATTTCATTTATTTCTGCTCTGATCTTTATGATTTCTTTCCTTCTGCTAACATTGGATTTTCTTTGTTTTTCTTTCTCTAGTTCCTTTAGGTGTAAGGTTAGATTGTTTATTTGAGATTTTTCTTGTTTCTTGAGGTAGGCTTGTATAGCTATAAACTTCCCTCTTAGAACTGCTTTTGCTGCATCCCATAGGTATTGGATCGTTGTGTTTTCATTGTCATTTGTCTCTAGGTAATTTTTCATTTCCTCTTTGATTTCTTCAGTGATCTCTTGCTTATTTAGTAACATAGTGATTAGCCTCCATGTGTTAGTGTTTTTTACATTTTTTCCCCTGTAATTCATTTCTAATCTCATAGTGTTGTAGTCAGAAAACATGCTTTATATGATTTCGATTTTCTTAAATTTACTGAGGCTTGATTTGTGACCCAGGATGTGATCTACCCTAGAGAATGTTCTGTGCACACTTGAGAAGAAATTGTAATCCGCTCTTTTTGGATGGAATGTCCTATAAATATCAGTTAAAATATCTGGTCTATTGTGTCATTTAAAGCTACTGTTTCCTTATTTATTTTCATTTTGGATGATCTGTCCATTGGTGTAAGTGAGGTGTTAAAGTCCCCCACGATTATTGTGTTACTGTCGATTTCCTGTTTTATAGCTGTTAGCATTTGCCTTATGTATTGAGGTGCTCCTATGTTGGGTGCATATACATTTATAATTGATATATCTTCTTCTTGGATTGATCCCTTGATCATTACGTAGTTTCCTTAGTTGTCTCTTGTAACATTCTTTATTGTAAAGAATGATATGAGTATTGCTGACATGAGTATTGCTACTCCAGCTTTCTTTTGATTTCCATTTGCATGGAATATCTTTTTCCATCCCCTCATTTTCAGTCTGTATGTGTCCCTAGGTCTGAAGTGGGTCTCTTGTTGACAGCATATATATGGGTCTTGTTTTTCTATCTATTCAGCAAGCCTGGTTTTTTTGGTTGGAGCATTTAATCCATTCACGTTTAAGGTAATTATTGATATGTATGTTCTTATGACCATTTTCTTAATTGTTTGGGGTTTGTTTTTGTAGGTCCTTTTCTTCTCTTGTGTTTCCCACTTACAGAAGTTCCTTTAGCATTTGTTGTAGAGCTGCTTTTGTGGTGCTGAATTCTCTTAGCTTTTGCTTCTCTCTAAAGCTTTTGATTTCTCCATCGAATTAAATCAGATTCTTGCTGGGTAGAGTAATCTTGGTTTTAGGTTCTTCCCTCTCATCAGTTTAAGTATATCATGCCACTCCCTTCTGGCTTGTAGAGTTTCTGTTGAGAAGTCAGCTGTTAACCTTATGGGAGTTCCCTTGTATGTTATCTGTAGTTTTTTCCTTGATGCTTTCAATAATTTTTCTTTGTCTTTAATTTTTGCCAGTTTCATTACTATGTGTCTCGGCGTGTTTCTCCTTCGGTTTATCCTGTATGGGATTCTCTGTGCTTCCTGGACTTGGGTGGCTGTTTCCTTTCCCATGTTAGGGAAGTTTTCGATTATAATCTCTTCAAATATTTTCTCTGGTCCTTTCTCTCTCTCTTCTCTTTCTGGTACCCCTATAATGCGAATGTTGTTGCATTTAATGTTGTCACAGAGGTTTGTTAAGCTGTCTTCGTTTCTTTCCATTCTTTTGTCTTTATTTAGTTCTGCAGCCGTGAATTCCACCATTCTGCCTTCCAGGTCATCTCTCTGTTCTTCTGCCTCAGTTATTCTGCTATTGATTCCTTCTAGTGTAGTTTTCATTTCAGTTATTGTATTGTTCATCTCTGTCTGTTTGTTCTTTAATTCTTCTAAGTGTTTTTTAAACATTTCTTGCATCTTCTCGATCTTTGCCTCCATTCTTTATCCGAGGTCCTGGATCATCTTCAGTATCATTATTCTAATTCTTTTTCTGAAAGGTTGCCTACCTCCACTCCATTTAGCTGTTTTTCTGGGGTTTTATCTTCTTCCTTCATCTGGTACATAGCCCTCTGCCTTTTCATCTTGTCTCTCTTTCTGTGAACGTGGTTTTTGTTCCACAGGCTGCAGGGTTGTAGTTCTTCTTGCTTCTGCTGTCTGCCCTCTGCTGGATGAGGCTATCGAAGAGGCTTGTGCAAGTTTCCTGATGGGAGGCAACGGTGCTGGGTAGAGATAACTGTTGCTCTGGTGGGCAGAGCTCAGTAAAACTTTAATCCCTTTGACTGCTGATGGGTGGGGCTGGGTACCCTTCCTCGCAGTTGGTTGTTTGGCCTGAGGCAACACTGAAGCCTACATGGGTTCTGTGGTGGGACTAATGGCAGACTCTGGGAGGGCTCACGCCAAGGAGTACTTCCCAGAACTTCTGCTGCCAGTGTCCTTGTCCCCACGGTGATCTGCAGCCACCCCCGCCTCTGCAGGAGACCCTCCAACACTAGCAGGTAGGTCTGCTTCAGTCTCCTATGGGGTCACTGCTCCTTCCCCTGGGTCCTGATGTGCACACTACTTTGTGTGTGCCCTCCAAGAGTGGAGTCTCTGTTTCCCCCAGTCCTGTCGAAGTCCTGCAATCAAATCCCACTAGCCTTCAAACTCTGATTCTCTATAAATTCCTCCTCCTGTTGCCAGACCCCCAGGTTGGAAGCCTGACGTGGGGCTCAGAACCTTCACTCCAGTGGGTGGACTTCTGTGATATAAGTTTTCGCCAGTCTGTGAGTCACCAACGCAGCAGTTATGGGATTTGATTTTACTATGATTGCGCTCCTCCTACCGTCTCATTGTGGCTTCTCCTTTGTCTTTGGATGTGGGGTATCTTTTTTGGTGAGTTCCAGTGTCTTCCTGTCGATGATTGTCCAGCAGCGAGTTGTGATTCTGATGTTCTTGCAAGAGGGAGTGAGAGCACGTCCTTCTACTCCGCCATCTTGGTTCCAATCTAGTTATTTTATTTTATTTAAAAAATTTTTTTCTTTCTATTTTTCTGCCTTTTTTTCTGAGCTGTATGGCTGACAGGGTCTTGGTGCGCGGGCCTGGTGTCAAGCCTGTGCCTCAGAGGTGGGAGAGCAAAGTTCGGGACATTGGACCACCAGAGACCTCCCAGCCCCACGTAATATCAATCAGCGAGAGCTGTCCCAGAGATCTCGCATATAAACAGTAAAACCCAGCTCCACCCAACAGTCAGCAAGCCCCAGTGCTGGACGTGCCATGCCAAACAACTAGCAAGAGAGGAACACAACCCCACCCATAAGCAGAGAGGCTACCTAAAATCATACTAAGTTCACAGACACCCCAAAACACACCACTGGACGTAGCCCTGCCCACCAGAAACACAAGATGCAGCCCCAACCACCAGAACACAAGCACCAGTTCCCTCCACCAGGAAGCCTACACAACCCACTGAACCAACCTTACCCACTGGGGCAGACACCAAAAGCAACGGGAACTACAAACCAGCGGCCTGGGAAAAGGAGAGTCCAAACACAGTAATTTAAGCAAAATGGGAAGACAGGGAAATATGTAGCAGATGAAGGAGCAAGGTAAAAACTCACCAGACCAAACAAATGAAAAGGAAATAGGCAGTCTACCTGAAAAAGAATTCAAAGTAATGATAGTAAAGATGATCCAAAATCTTGGGAATAAAAGGGAGAAAATACAAGAAACGTTTAACAAGGACCTAGAAGAACTAAAGAGCAAACAAATAATGATGAACGACACAATCAATGAAATTAAAAACTCTCTAGAAGGAATCAATAGCAGAATAACTGAGGCAGAAGAACAGATAGGTGACCTGGAAGATAAATTAGTGGAAATAACTGTCACAGAGGAGAATAAAGTAAAAAGAATGAAAAGAATTGAGGACAGTCTCAGAGATTTCTGGGACAACATTAACAACACCAACATTCGAATTATAGGGGTTCCAGAAGAAGAGGAGAAAAAGAAAGGGACTTAGAAAATATTTGAAGAGATTATAGTTGAAAACTTCCCTAACATAGGAAAGGAAATAGTCAAGTCCAAGAATCACAGAGAGGCCCACACAGGATAAATCCAAGGAGACACACAGTGAAACACATATTAATCAAACTATCAAAAATTAAATACAAAGACAAAATATTAAAAGCAGCAAGGGAAAAGCAACAAATATCATACAAGGGAATCCCCATAAGGTTATTAACAGCTGCTCTTTCAGCAGAAACTCTGACAGAAGGGAATGGCAGGATGAAAGGGAAAACCCTACAACCAAGATTACTCTACCCAGCAAGGACCTCACTCAGATTCAACAGAGAAATTAAAACCTTAACAGACAAGCAAAAGTAAAGAGAATTCAGCAGCACCAAACCAGCTTTAAAACAAATGCTACAGGAACTATTCTAGGCAGGAAACACAAGAGAAGGAAAAGACCTACAATAACAAACCCAAAACAGTTAAGAAAATGGTAATAAGAACATACATATCGATAATTACCTTAAATGTAAATGGATTAAATGCTCCAAGCAAAAGACATAGACTGGCTGAATGGATACAAAAACGAGAACTGAATACATGCTGTCTACAAGAGACCCATTTCAGACCTCGGGACATAAACAGACTGAAAGTGAGGGGATGGAAAAAGATATTCCATGCAAATGGAAATCAAAAGAAAGCTGGAGTAGCAATTCTCATATCACACAAAAAAAAGACTTTAAAAGAAAGACTATTACAAGACACAAAGATGGACACTACAAAATGATCAAGGGATGAATCCAAGAAGAAGATATAACAATTGTAAATATTTATGCACCCAACATAGGAGCACCTCAATACAGAAGGCAAATGCTAACAGCCATAAAAGGGGAAATGGACAGTAACACAATCATAGTAGGGGACTTTAACACCCCACTTTCACCAATGGACAGATTATCCAAAATGAAAACAAATAGGGAAACACAAACTTTAAATGATACATTAAACAGGATGGAGTTAATTGATATTTACAGGACATTCCATCCAAAAGCAACAGGATACACTTTCCTCTCAAGTGCTCATGGAACATTCTCCAGGATAGATAGTATCTTGGGTCACAAATCAAGCATGGGTAAATTTAAGAAAATTGAAATCATATCAAGTATCTTTTCTGACCACAACACTATGAGACTAGATATCAATTAGAGGAAAAAAACTGTAAAAAAATGCAAACACCTGGAGGCTAAACACTACACTACTAAATAACCAAGAGGTCACTGAAGAAAGCAAAGATGATTTCAAAAAATACTTAGAAACGAATGACAATGAAAACACGATAGCACAAAATCTATGGGATGCAGCAAAAGCAGTTCTAAGAGGGAAGTTTACAGCAATACAATCGTACCTCAAGACACAAGAAAAATCTCTAATAAACAACGTAACTACACCTAAAGCAATTAGAGAAAGAAGAACCAAAAAACCACAAAGTTAGCATAAAGAAAGAAATCATAAAGATCAGATCAGAAATAAATGAAAAAGAAATGAAGGAAACAATAGCAAAGATCAATAAAACTAAATGCTGGTTCTTTGAGAAGATAAACAAAATTGATAAACCACTAGAAAGCCTCATCAAGAAAAAAGGGGAGAGGACACAAATCCACAGAATTAGAAATGAAAAAGCACAAGTAACAACTGAACCTGCAGAAATACAAAGGATCCTGAAACATTACTACAAGCAACTATATGTTAATAAAACAGACAACGTAGAAGAAATGGGACAAATTCTTAGAAAAGCACAACCTTCCAAGACTGAACCAAGAAGAAATAGAAAATATAAGCAGACCAATCACAAGCACTGAAATTGAAACTGTGATTAAAAATCTTCCCACAAACAAAAGCCCAGGACCAGATGGCTTCACATGCGAATTCTATCAAACATTTGAGAAGAGCCAACACCCATCCTTCTCAAATTCTTCTAAAATATAGCAGAGGGAGTAACACTCCCAAACTCATTCTACGAGGCCATAATCACCCTGATCCCAAAACCAGAGGATGATGTCACAGAAAAAGAAAACTACAGACTAATATCACTGATGAACACAGATGCAAAAATCCTCAACAAAATACTAGCAAACAGCATCCAACAGCAAATTAAAAGGATCATACACCATGATCAAGTGGGATTTATCCTAGGAATACAAGGATTCTACAATACATGCAAATCAATCAATGTGATACACCATATTAACAAATTGAAAGATAAAAACCATATGATCATCTCAATAGATGCAGAAAAAGCTTTCGACAAAATTCAACACCAATTTATGATAAAAACTCTCCAGAAAGTAGGCATACAGGGAACTTACTTCAACATAATAAAGGCCATATATGACAAACCCACAGCCAACATTGTTCTTAGTGGTGCAAAACTGAAACCATTTCCACTAAGATCAGGAACAAGACAAGGTTGCCCACTCTCACCACTGTCTTTCAACATAGTTTTGGAAGTTTTATCCACAGCAATCAGAGACGAAGAAGAATAAAAGGAATCCAAATCGGAAAAGAAGAAGTTAAATTGTCACTATTTGCAGATGACATGATACTATACATAGAGAATCCCAAAGATGCTACCAGAAAACTACTGGAGCTCATCAATGAATTTGGTAAAGTAGCAGGATACAAAGTTAATGCAGAGAAATCACTTTCCTTCCTATACACTAATGATGAAAAATCTGAAGGAGAAATTACGGAAACACTCGCATTTACCACTGCAACAAAAAGAATAAAATACCTAGGAATAAACCTACCTAAGGAGACAAAAGACCTGTATGCAGAAAACCATGAGACACTGATGAAAGAAATTAAAGATGACACAAATAGATGGAGAGATATACCATGTTGCTGGATTGGAAGAACCAACACTGTGCAAATGACTATACTACCCAAATCAATCTACAGATTCAATGCAATCCCTATCAAACAACCAATGGCATTTTTTTATGGAACTAGAACAAAAAATTTCACAATTTGTATGGAAACACAAAAGACCCCGAATAGCCAAAGCAATCTTGAGAAAGAAAAACGGAGCTGGAGGACTCAGGCTCTTGGACTTCAGACTATACTACAAAGCTACAGTTATCAAGACTCATGGTACTGGCACAAAGACAGAAATACAGATCAATGGAACAGGATAGAAAGCCCAGAGATAAACCCACGCACATATGGTCACCTTATCTTTGATAAAGGAGGCAAGAGTATACAGTGGAGAAAAGACAGCCTCTTCAATAAGTGGTGCTGGGAAAACTGGACAGCTACATGTAAAAGTATGAAATTAGAACACTCCCTAACACCATACACAAAAATAAGCTCAAAATGGATTAAAGACCTAAATGTAAGGCCAGACACTATCAAACTCTTAGAGGAAAATATAGGCAGAACCCTCTATGACATAAATCACAGCAAGATCCTTTTTGACCCACCTCTTAGAGTAATGGAAATAAAAACAAAAATAAACAAATGGGACCTAATGAAACTTCAAAGCTTCTGCACAGCAAAGGAAACCATAAACAAGACCAAAAGACAACCCTCAGAATGGGAGAAAATATTTGCAAATGAAGCAACTGACAAAGGATTAATCTCCAAAATTTACAAGCAGCTCATGCAGCTCAATAACAAAAAAAAACAAAGAACTCAATCCAAAAATGGGCAGAAGACCTAAATAGACATTTCTCCAAAGAAGATATAGAGATTGCCAACAAACACATGAAAGAATGCTCAACATCATTAATCATTAGAGAAATGCAAATCAAAACTACAATGAGGTATCACCTCACATCAGTCAGAATGGCCATTATCAAAATATCTACAAACAATAAATGTTGGAGAGGGTGTGGAGAAAAGGGAACCCTCTTGCAGTGTTGGTGGGAATGTAAACTGATTCAGCCACTATGGAGAACAGTATGGAGGTTCCTTAAAAAACTAAAAATAGAACTACCATAAGACCCAGCAATCCCACTACTGGGCATATACCCTGAGAAAACCATAATTCAAAAAGAGTCATGTACCACAATGTTCATTGCAGCACTATTTACAATAGCCAGGACATGGAAGCAACCTAAGTGTCCATCATCGGATGAATGGATAAAGAAGATGTGGCACATATATACAATGGAATATTACTCAGCCATAAAAAGAAATGAAACTGTAGTGAGGTGGATGGACCTAGAGACTGTCATACAGAGTGAAGTAAGTCAGAAAGAGAAAAACAAATACCGTATGCTAACACATATATATGGAACTTAAAAAACAAAATTTCTGAAGAACCTGGGGCAGGACAGGAATAAGGACGTAGATGTAGAGAATGCACTTGAGGACACGGGGAGGCGGAAGGGTAAGCTGGGACAAAGTGAGAGAGTAGCACTGACATATATACACTACCAAATGTAAAATAGATAGCTAGTGGGAAGCAGCTACGTAGCACAGGGAGATCAGCTCCATGCTTTGTGATCACGTAGAGAGGTGTTATAGGGAGGGAGGGAGGGGATACAGGGATATATGTATACATATAGCTGATTCTCTTTGCTATACAGCAGAATCTAACACAACACTGTAAAGCAATTATACTCCAATAAAGATTTTAAAAAATTAAAAAAAGGACACATAATCGTTTTCTATACAGCTAGGGGTTTTAGATAGACAGATAGTATTTCAGGATAAATGGAATTCCACCCAAAAGAGTAACCTAATTTCTACAAGTTTCGATTCTTAATATGGTGCTAATTCTAAGTTAGCCGCATCGTTTTAGGTTCAGAAGAGGCCTGAAGAGATCACCTTGCCTCACCCGCTGTGTTCTAACCACCAAGATGTAATTATGTCCCTGTCCTCATTTTATGGAGTGAAGTTCAATGTTATGTTGGGGTTTCACTGCAACTCAGAGAGCATGAGAATCCAGGACAACTGCCTCTTGTGGAGGGCCTTGATCTACCACTACACCATGCTGTTTCTCTCCTAGACCAGTGGCTGATTTAACCTATATTATTATAAACCAGGCCATAGACATTAACTTCGTAACTGAGCCCTGTGAAATTTCCAAGCTAGAATATGACTCAAGAGTGTCTTCACAATAAAAATTTCATAATTAAAAGAAATGGTTTTGTAGAATATTGTGGGCAATAAAATATATTTCTTTTTAATAAAGTGGTAAATAATAATAGGAGGCATTATTGTTAATTATTTTGATTCCCATATGAATGCATATAATTGTAGAATTCCTACACATCATAGTGAATGTATTCCTGTCTGAGATATGATTCTAGAGTCAAGAATTACAATCAGAGAAAGAAACCAAAAAATTGCTATACAGAAAGATATGGTAGCACATGCTGGTAAAATATGGTAAGAAATTTGCTGTGATCCCATGTCTCCTTTAGTAGATGGATCTAGAAGGGGTTAAAAAAAAGGGATAAGGGGGGCTTCCCTGGTGGCGCAGTGGTTGAGAGTCCACCTGCCGATGCAGGGGATGCGGGTTCGTGCCCCGGTCGGGGAAGATCCCCCATGCCGCAGAATGGCTGGGCCCGTGATCCATGGCCGCTGAGCCTGCGCGGCCAGAGCCTGTGCTCCGCAACGGGAGTGGCCACAACAGTGAGAGGCCCACGTACTGCAAAAAAAAAAAAAAAGGATATGGGAAACCTAGGATTAGACATTTCCAAATGGGAATGATGAGCTTTATTTACACTCTTCCACCCTTACTCCAGAGAATGCCCTCACTCCCCACTAAGTATAGCTCACTCAAAACCCTGGTTTTCCAAGGAAGCAGATTACCATGCAATGTGCACCAAAAAGAGGGAAGTGGTATTTCCACAGATAGTCTCAAGAAGCTTGGGTGGTGTCTCAAGCCAGTCTTTGGGAAATCCTCATGTCCAATGAAAAACAGGGATATGGAAAATACAGTTTACTATTAAGAATACATCTTGTTATAAAATGTTATTAAAGTAATTAAAACAGGTATTTCTATGACATGGTTTCAACATATTTTATGAAACTGGAGATTTGATTCTTGACGTTAACAGTGAGAACAAAGACTTCTATCTGGTAAATTAACACTCCTAACCCCAAGTGCATGTGACCACGTGTATTCTTATTTTTGATTTAGATAAAAATTTTAGGTTTTTATATTTACCATAAAAATACAGACATTTTAAAAACAAGATCAACAGGGACTTCCCTGGTGGCACAGTGGTTAAGAATCTGCCTGCCAATGCAGGGGACATGGGTTCAATCCCTGGTCTGGGAGATTCCCATATGCCGCAGAGCAAGTAAGCCTGAGCACCACAGCTACTGAGCCCACGTGCTGCAACACTGAAGCCCACGTGCCTAGAGCCCATGCTCCACAACAAGAGAAGCCACAGCAATGAGAAGTCCTTGCACCACAACGAAGAGTAGCCCTCACTCGCCACAACTGGAGAAAGCCTGCGTGCAGCAGTGAAGACCCAACACGGCAAAAAAGAAAAAAACCAAGATCCACAAATTTCTTTTTCAAGCACTGTGGTTATATTTTTTAGCAAACTCGTGTAAACTCTATATGATTGATGAAATTATTATTTTTAAAAGCAATATTTTTAGAATTTTATATTTATGGGTGAGAGTATTTCTAGGCAGGATATCTAGATTTACTTGTTTATATATCACTTTATACATTGCTCTGTCTCTGAAAGAATGTAGAGGAAATAACTTTAGATGATTAGATTAATTCAAGGTTATATTGTAGAGTAAACAGTTGATTTGTTAGTATAGGCTAGACTGTGCTTTTTTTTTTATTTTTTGCTTTATAACAAATTTAATCAGTTATACATACACATATGTTCCCATATCCCCTCCCTTTTGCGTCTCCCTCCCACCCTCCCTATCCCACCCCTCCAGGCGGTCACAAAGCACCGAGCTGATCTCCCTGTGCTATGCGGCTGCTTCCCACTAGCTATCTACCTTACGTTTGGTAGTGTATATATGTCCATGCCGCTCTTTCACTTTGTCACAGCTTGCTTTGGTTAAAAAAAAAAAAAACACAACCCCAAATCTTAGCAGCTTAATAAAATAAAAAATTTGTTTACTATATGTCTGTTGTGAGTCAAGGTAGCTCTTCAGGCAAATATCCTTCATTAGGAGACTCAAGAGATTGAGGCTGCTTTCACCATCTTCTAATGGTGATATCATTTTTACTTTTTTTTTTTTTTTTTTTTTTTTTTGCGGTACGCAGGCCTCTCACTGTTGTGGCCTCTCCCGTTGTGGAGCACAGGCTCCGGACGCACAGGCTCAGCGGCCATGGCTCATGGGCCCAGCCGCTCCGCGGCATGTGGGATCTTCCCGGACCAGGGCACGAACCCGTGTCCCCTGCATCGGCAGGCGGACTCTCAACCACTGCGCCACCAGGGAAGCCCTCATTTTTACTTTTATCAAAATTATTTGAGTGAGGGCATTCTTTAAGTGCTGTATGATGCTATCAACTGTACTTTTTATTCTAAGCTATAGTATCTTCTATAAATATAATGCTAGCATAGGTTTTTTTTTTCATCTATCTTCACAATATTTATACTTGCTACACTGCTTTTTAAATGACAGTTGAAAAGCATGCTTACATGATTATCTTTGTAAGGTCACACATACCATCATCACCTCCCACCCCTGCCAGAAAAACTAAAGCAGTTTACATTATTGTGCCTCCTTTTTTTCTCCCCCTTTAAAACATTTCAGTCAAGTGACTTATATAAGCATTTAAAACTAGCATTGATTTTGGCCATATCAGTTTAATTGTTTTCCCCAAACAGTATTTGTTTAAAATAAATTTAGAAAATGCCCTAAAATATGAAAGACTTACAAGACACCGAATGTAAGACAGTATCCTTTTATTCTGAGGCATACTTTTGGGTAAAATATTAAAAGTCTACTAAATTCTTAGCATTATGCTAAGTCCTAAAACAAAGATAATGCACAGAGGCAGGGACGGACCTGAGAACTGGGGGTGCGAGCACGGGTGTATGTGCCATTTTGACTCTGATAGGGAGGGTAGGCTCCTCTCAGGGGTGATAAGCATGCTGAAGGCCAAGTGAGGTAGACAGTGAACCATGTGAAGTCTGGGGGAAGGTCATTCCTGCCAGAAGGAGTATTAAGCACAAAACACAAAAGCCGTAAGGTATGAACAAGCTCCATTTGTTCAAGAGTCTGCAAGTGAAAGAAGGTCATTCTCTGGACAGAGAGCTGTAGAAGATTAGTTGAGAGAAGTAGGTAAGGTGTGACTCATGCAGAGTCATACTGGCCCTGGAGTGGAGTTTAGATTTAAGTGTGCTCAGAAGTAGCCCTTGGGGTATTTTTAGGATGTAGTATGATCTCATTACTATTTGACAAAGGCCACTCTGTCTTGCACAGAGAACTGGATCCAGGAGGGAGAAGTGGAAGCAGAGACTTGGTAGAAGGCTGAGTCTCCAGTACAGGTGGGAGCTGATGGAGGCCTGGACCAGCAGTGGAGGAGAGAAACAGAATTCCGTGAGGAAATTCCAAAGACACACAATGAACTGGAGAAATATTTGCACTTCATATCACAAAAGGCTGTTTTTCTACAGATCAATAAGAAGAAGACAGATAACCTGAAAGAAAAATGAACAAAGAATATTAACATGCAGTTTGCATGTTAAAAAAGGGAAATTAAAAAAAGGCTTCTAAATATATGTTAAGCTGCTCAACCTCACTCCTAATAAGATAAATGAAAATTAAAATTACACTGAAATATTTGTTTAACTAGAAGATTGGCAAAAAGCAGAGTTTAAAAGAACACAGGAAAGACAGGAGAAGATGGCGGTAGAGTAGGACGCAGAGATCACCTTCCTCCCCACAGATACATCAGAAATACATCTACACGTGGAACTGCTCCTAGAGAACACATACTGAACGCTGGCAGAATACCTCAGACCTCCCAAAAGGCAAGAAACTCCCCACGTACCTGGGTAAGGAAAAAAAAAAAACAGAGACAAAAGAATAGGGACGGGACCTGCACCAGTGGGAGGGAGCTGTGAAGGAGGAAAGGTTTCCACACACTAGGAAGCCCCTTCGCGGGCGGAGACTGCATGTGGCGGAGGGGGGAGCTTCGGGGCCAGGAAGGAGAGTGCAGCCACAGGGGTGCGGAGGGCAAAGCGGACAGATTCCTGCACAGAGGATCGGTGCCGACTGGCACTCACCAGCCCGAGAGGCTTGTCTGCTCACCAGCCGGGGCGGGCGGGGGCTGGGAGCTGAGGCTCGGGCTTCGGAGCTTAGATCCCAGGGAGAGGACTGGGGTTGGCGGCGTGAACACAGCCTGAAGGGGGCTAGTGCGCCACAGCTAACCGGGAGGGAGTCCGGAAAAATGTCTGGAGCTGCCCAAGACGCAAGAGACTTTTTCTTCCCTCTTTGTTTCCTGGTGCGCAAGGAGAGGGGATTAAGAGTGCTGCTTAAAGGAGCTCCAGAGACGGGCGCCAGTCGTGGCTATCAGTGTGAATCCCAGAGACGGGTATGAGACGCTAAGGCTGCTGCTGCAGCCACCAAGAAGCCTGTGTTCAAGCACAGGTCACTCTCCACACCTCCTCTCCTGGGAGCCTGTGCAGCCCGCCACGGCCAGGGTCCCGTGATCCAGGGACAACTTCCCCGGGAGAACGCATGGCGTGCCTCAGGCTGGTGCAACGTCACGCCGGTCTCTGCCGCCGCAGGCTCTCCTCGCATCCATTCCCCTCCCTCCTCCCGGCCTGAGTGAGCCAGAGCCCCTGAATCAGCTGCTCCTTTAACGTCGCCCTGTCTGAACGAAGAACAGACGCCCTCCGGCAACCTACGCGCAGAGGCGGGGCCAAATCCAAAGCTGAACCCCGGGAGCTATGCGAACAAAGAAGAGAAACAGAAATTTCTCCCAGCAGCCTCAGGAGCACCGGATTAAATCTCCACAATCAACTTGATGTACCCTGCATCTGTGGAATACCTGAATAGACAACGAATCATCCCAAATTGAGGGGGTGGACTTTGGGAGCAAGATAGATTATTTTTTCCCCTTTTCCTCTTTTTGTGAGTGTGTATGTGTATGCTTCTGTATGAGATTTTGTCTGTACAGCTTTGCTTTCACCATTTGTCCTACGGTTCTGTCCATCCGTTTTTTTGTTTTTGTTTTTTATTTTTACATTTTTTTCTTAATTATTTTTTATTTTAATAACTTTATTTTATTTTATTTTATCCTCTTTCACTCTTTCTATTTTTTCTCCCTTTTATTCTGAGCTGTGTGGAGGACACTCTCTCCATGCTCCAGCCAGGCGTCAGGGCTGTGCCACTGAGGTGGGAGAGCCAACTTCAGGACACTGGTCCACAAGAGGCCTCCCAGCTACACGTAATATCAAATGGCAAAAATCTCCCAGAAATCTCCATCTCAACACCAACACCCAGCTTCACTCAACGACCAGCAAGCTACAGTGCTGGATACCTTATGCCAAACAACTAGCACGACAGGAATACAGCCCCATCCGTTAGCAGAGAGGCTGCCTAAAATCATAATAGGGACATAGACACCCCAAAACACACCACCAGATGTGGACCTGCCCACCAGAAAGACAAGATCCAGCCTCATCCACCAGAACACAGGCACTAGTTCCCTCCACAAGGAAACCTACACAACCCACTGAGCCAACCTTAGCCACTGGGGACAGACACCAAAACAACGGGAAATACGAACCTGCAGTGTGCAAAAGGGAGACACCAAACACAATAAGATAAACAAAATGAAAAGACAGAAAAACACACAGCAGATGAAGAAGCAAGGTAAAAACCCACCAGATCTAACAAATGAAGAGGAAATAGGCAGTCTACCTGAAAAAAGATTCAGAATAATGATAGTAAAGATATCCAAAATCTTGGAAATAGAATAGAGAAAATGCAAGAAACATTTAACAAGGACCTAGAAGAACTAAAGAGGAAACAAGCAATGATGAACAACACAATAAATGAAATTAAAAATACTCTAGAAGGGATCAATAGCAGAATAACTGAGGCAGAAGAACCGAATAGTGACGTGGAAGATAAAATAGTGGAAATAACTACAGCAGAGCAGAATAAAGAAAAAAGAATGAAAAGAACTGAAGACAGTCTCAGAGACCTCTGGGACAACATTAAACGCACCAACATTCGAATTATAGGGGTTCCAGAAGAAGAAGAGAAAAAGAAAGGGACTGAGAAAATATTTGAAGAGATTATAGTTGAAAACTTCCCTAATATGGGAAAGGAAATAGTTAATCAAGTCCAGGAGGCACAGAGAGTCCAATACACGATAAATCCAAGGACAAACATGCCAAGACACATATTAATCAAACTATCAAAAATTAAATACAAAGAAAAACATATTAAAAGCAGCAAGGCAAAAACAACAAATAACACACAAGGGAATCCCCATAAGGTTAACAGCTGATCTTTCAGCAGAAACTCTGCAAGCCAGAAGGGACTGGCAGGACATATTTAAAGTGATGAATGAGAAAAAACTACAACCAAGATTACTATACCCAGCAAGGATCTCATTCAGATTTGATGGAGAAATTAAAACCTTTACAGACAAGCAAAAGCTGAGAGAGTTCAGCACCATCAAACCAGCTTTACAACAAATGCTAAAGGAACTTCTCTAGGCAAGAAACACAACAGAAGTAAAAGACCTACAATAACGAACCCAAAACAATTAAGAAAATGGGAATAGGAACATACATATCGATAATTACCTTAAATGTAAATTGATTAAATGCTCCCACCAAAAGACACAGACTGGCTGAATGGTTACAAAAACAAGACCCGTATATAGGCTATCTAAAAGAGACACACTTCAGACCTAGGGACACATACAGGCTGAAAGTGAGGAGACAGAAAAAGATATTCCATGCAAATGGAAATCAGAAGAAAGCTGGAGTAGCAATTCTCATATCAGACAAAATAGACTTTAAAATAAAGACTATTACAAGAGACAAAGAAAGACACTATATAATGATCAAGGGATACATCCAAGAAGAAGATATAACAATTGTAAATATTTATGCACCCAACATAGGAGCACCTCAATACATAGGCAAATACTAACAGCCATAAAAGGGGAAATGGACGGTAACACAATCATAGTAGGGGACCTTAACACCCCACTTTCACCAATGGACAGATCATGCAAAATGAAAATAAATAGGGAAACACAAACTTTAAATGATACATTAAACAAGATGGACTTAATTGATATTTATAGGACATTCCATCCAAAAACAACAGAATACACATTTTTCTCAAGTGCTCATGGAACATTCTCCAGGATAGATCATATCTTGGGTCACAAATCTAGCCTTGGTAAATTTAAGAAAATTGAAATCGTATCAAGTATCTTTTCTGACCACAACGCTATGAGACTAGATATCAATTACAGGAAATGATCTGTAAAAAATACAAACACATGGAGGCTAAACAATACACTACTTAATAACCAAGAGACCACTGAAGAAATCAAAGAGAAAATCGAAAAATACCTAGAAACAAATGACAATGGAGACACGACGACCCAAAACCTATGGGATGCAGCAAAAGCAGTTCTAAAAGGGAAGTTTATAGCAATTCAATCCTACCTTAAGAAACAGGAAATACTTCAAATAAACAACCTAACCTTGCACCTAAAGCAATTAGAGAAAGAAGAACCAAAAAAAACTCCCAAAGTTAGCAGAAGGAAAGAAATCATAAAGATCAGATCAGAAATAAATGAAAAAGAAATGAAGGAAACAATAGCAAAGATCAATAAAACTAAAAGCTGGTTCTTTGAGAAGATAAACAAAATTGATAAACCATTAGCCAGACTCATCAAGAAAAAAAGGGAGAAGTCGCAAATCAACAGAATTCAAAATGAAAAAGGAGAAGTAACAACTGACACTGCAGAAATACAAAGGATCCTGAGAGATTACTACAAGCAACTCTATGCCAATAAACTGCACAACCTGGAAGAAATGGACAAATTCTTAGAAATGCACAACCTGTTGAGACTGAACAAGGAAGAAATAGAAAATATGAACAGGCCAATCACAAGCATTGAAATTGAAACTGTGATTAAAAATCTTCCAAAAAACAAAAGCCCAGGACCAGATGGCTTCACAGACAAATTCTATTAAACATTTAGAAAAGAGCTAACACCTATCCGTCTCAAACTTTTCCAAAATATAGCAGAGGGAGGAACACTCCAAACTCACTCTATGAGGCCATCATCACCCTGATACCAAAACCAGACAAAGATGTCACAAAGAAAGAAAACTACAGGCCAATATCACTGATGAACACAGATGCAAAAATCCTCAACAAAATACTAGCAAACAGAATCCAACAGCACGTTAAAAGGATCATACACCATGATCAAGTGGGGTTTATTCCAGGAATGCAAGGATTCTTCAATATACACAAATCAATCAATGTGATACACCATATTAACATATTGAAGGAGAAAAACCATATGATCATGTCAATAGATGCAGAGAATGCTTTCGACAAAATTCAACACCCATTTATGATAAAAGCCCTGCAGACAGTATGCATAGAGGGAACTTTCCTCAACATAATAAAGGCCATATATGACAAACCCACAGCCAACATCATCCTCAATGGTGAAAAACTGAAACCCTTTCCACTAAGATCAGGAACAAGACAAGGTTTCCCACTCTCAGCACTCTTATTCAACATAGTTTTGGAAGTTTTAGCCACAGCAATCAGAGAAGAAAAAGAAATAAAAGGAATCCAAATCGGAACAGAAGAAGTAAAGCTGTCACTGTTTGCAGATGACATGATACTATACATAGAGAATCCTAAAGATGCTACCAGAAAACTACTAGAGCTAATCAATGAATTTGGTAAAATTGCGGGATACAAAATTAATGCACAGATATCTCTGGCATTTTTATACACTAGTGATGAGAAATCTGAAAGTGAAATTAAGAAAATACTCCCATTTACCATTGCAACAAAAAGAATAAAATATCTAGGAATAAACCTACCTAAGGAGACAAAAGACCTGTATGCAGAAATTTATAAGACACTGATGAAAGAAATTAAAGATGACACAAATAGATGGAGAGATATACCATGTTCTTGGATTGGAAGAATCAACATTGTGAAAATGACTCTACTACCCAAATCAATCTACAGATTCAATGCAATCCCTATCAAACTACCACTGGCATTTTTCACAGAACTAGAACCAAAAAATTCACAATATGTATGGAAACACAAAAGACCCCGAATAGCCAAAGCAATCTTGAGAAAGAAAAACGGAGCTGGAGGAATCAGGCTGCCTGACTTCAGACTATACTACAAAGCTACAGTAATCAAGACAGTATGGTACTGGCACAAAAACAGAAATACAGATCAATGGAACAGGATAGAAAGCCCAGAGATAAACCCACACAAATATGGTCACCTTATCTTTGATAAAGGAGGCAAGAGTATACAGTGGAGAAAAGACAGCCTCTTCAATAAGTGGTGCTGGGAAAACTGGACAGCTACATGTAAAAGTATGAAATTAGAACACTCCCTAACACCATACAGAAAAATAAACTCAAAATGGATTAAAGACCTAAATGTAAGGCCAGAAACTATAAAACTCTTAGAGGAAAATATAGGCAGAACCCTCTATGACATAAATCACAGCAAGATCCTTTTTGACCCACCTCTTAGAGTAATGGAAATAAAACCAAAAATAAACAAATGGGACCTAATGAAACTTCAAAGCTTCTGCACAGCAAAGGAAACCATAAACAAGACCAAAAGACAACCCTCAGAATGGGAGAAAATATTTGCAAATGAAGCAACTGACAAAGGATTAATCTCCAAAATTTACAAGCAGCTCATGCAGCTCAATAACAAAAAAAACCAAAGAACTCAATCCAAAAATGGGCAGAAGACCTAAATAGACATTTCTCCAAAGAAGATATAGAGATTGCCAACAAACACATGAAAGAATGCTCAACATCATTAATCATTAGAGAAATGCAAATCAAAACTACAATGAGGTATCACCTCACATCAGTCAGAATGGCCATTATCAAAATATCTACAAACAATAAATGTTGGAGAGGGTGTGGAGAAAAGGGAACCCTCTTGCAGTGTTGGTGGGAATGTAAATTGATTCAGCCACTATGGAGAACAGTATGGAGGTTCCTTGAAAAACTAAAAATAGAACTACCATAAGACCCAGCAATCCCACTACTGGGCATATACCCTGAGAAAACCATAATTCAAAAAGAGTCATGTACCACAATGTTCATTGCAGCACTATTTACAATAGCCAGGACATGGAAGCAACCTAAGTGTCCATCAACAGATAAATGGATAAAGAAGATGTGGCACATATATACAATGGAATATTACTCAGCCAGAAAAAGAAACGAAATTGAGTTATTTGTAGTGAGGTGGATGGACCTAGAGACTGTCATACAGAGTGAAGTAAGTCAGAGAAACAAATACCGTATGCTAACAGATATATATGGAATCCAAGAAAAAAAAAAAAAAAGGTCATGAAGAACCTAGGGGTAAGAAGGGAATAAAGACACAGACCTACTAGAGCATGGACTTGAGGATATGGGGAGGGGGAAGGGTAAGCTGTGACAAAGTGAGAGAGTGGCATGGACATATATACAGTACCAAATGTAAAATAGATAGCTAGTGGGAAGCAGCCGCATAGCATAGGGAGATCAGCTCGGTGCTTTGTGACCACCTAGAGGGGTGGGATAGGGAGGGTGGGAGGGAGGCTGACGCAAGAGGGAAGAGATATGGGAACATATGTATATGTATAACTGATTCACTTTGTTATAAAGCAGAAACTAACACACCATTGTAAAGGAATTATACTTCAATAAAGATATTAAAAAAAAAAGAACACAGATTTAGGAAGGGTATGAAGAAATAGACACTCTCATACATTTCTGGTATGAATGTAAATTAGCATACTCTGTGTAACAGACAATTTGGAGATGTCTATTAAAATTACAAACATACTTGTCCTTTGACCCTACAATTCTGCTTATTGTAATTTATCCTCATATAAACCTTTATTCTACATCCTTGTAACAGATGTTGTCAGTGCTTTGCCCATATCCCTCAGATCTGCGCCCTCAGTCAATGACTCTCAGATGTTGGTGTGTATTTACCTCCTCTCTCTCACTCTCGAGACTGAGTACTTGGAAGGGACGTCTTTTGCTCCTTTCTTGGATTTCCCCATTTTTAACTTCCTGTGAGGTTAAGCTCCAGTTAGCCACTGAGGTACCTGGCTTAACCGTGCACCACTGGTTGCCTCCTTTTCCCTGGATCACTTTCCCTTCCTTTACTAGTCTTCCTAGCACCTCTAAACAAACTACTTATAATCAATGTTGCTTTCTGGAGGAACCCAAATAAGAGAATCCTCAACCTCTTCTCTGGTTAGATTCCCAGTGGAGGTGCTCCTGGCATGTGGGCAGGGTAAGTCTATGTTGTGCAGGCCTGCCCCTACCTTTGAGGACTTTTAGTACCCCTCTTCCCCGGACACTAAACTTCGATAGCACTCCAGCTACTTAATGAAAAACTTAATCCATGAATTTCTACATTTCCACATGTCCCTGTCTCTTCCCTGGAAACAAAGCTTCTCCACAGCCTTCACAAGCAGTACCAATGTCTTCCCTCATGTTCCTGTTACCACTGGGCCTGGTGGTGGGCTAGGCATCCTCCTTACTGTTTTTTACTGCTTCCAGATCATTTTCTCTTACTCTTCCCCTCCAACTCCGGCTTTGAATCCCATTCCTTCCCACCATAATATGTACTGTTATCCCTCATCACAGGGGTACCCCCTGAAGACTCCTCCTTACTCCTTGAAGATTTTAGCCCCTAGTTCATTGTCATTTTATCCGACACTACTCCTACAATAATTCTTGGTGACTGTAATATTTACCATGGCCTCTCAGTTCCTTGACCTTCTCTCTTGTCTTTTCCAGTGACTGTATCTGTCCTTCAAAAGAGAACCTCCAGAACTTCCCACTACGACATCTATCTACTTCTCTGCATCTATACCACATACAGCCTTCCTTTCTGTTACTACAAATGACCTGTCCCTTCCCCTATCTGGACCAACATGTTCTTTAGTATCCTAACCGCGTACTTTTTTGCCTACTCAAGGACATGACTCCAGGAAATCACATCTCTCCATCTGCATCACCAATTTTTCCCTTTCCACTGGGTTACTACTTTCAGCATTCAAGTACACTGTAATTCTGCCCATCTTAAAATATTAATACACTCACCTGGTTTTTGTCCTACTTTACTGGCTGCTTCTTCATAGCCTTCCTTGCTGGTTCTGCCTTATTCTCCTGACTTCTAACGATGGAAGGGCCCCAAGGTTAAGTTCATGGTCTCTTCTCTATCCATACTGCCTACATTAGAGATTTTATCCAGTTTCATGGCTTTAAATTCCATATACACATGAACAACTCCAGGATTTACTTCTCCAGCCCTCTCCTCTGAATTCCAAACTCATATACACAACTCTACTTGATATCTCTATCTAGATACCTGATAAATGGTTTTAAATGGAAATGTTCAAGTCAAACTTCTTATCTCTTCCTACCCAAACATGCTCCTTCAACAGTCTTCTCCAACTTGGGGAATGGCATACCCATCCTTCCAGTTGCTCAGGCCATACTCCTGGTATCACTCAATTTTTCTTTTTCTCTCATGATCTACATCTACTTTATTAGAATAGAATTCAACCACCACTTACATCTCCATTGCCAATGCACTAGTCCAAACTATCACTTTTTAAAAATTGTAATAGCTTTCTGAGTTTCCTATGCTCATTTTTGCCACCCTCCCCAGGCCAATTTCAGCACAAAAATCAGTGTGACCTTTAAAGACTTGTTAGATCATGTGAGTACTTTGCTCAAACTCCTGCATTTCATTTGGAGTAAAGGTGAAAGTCCTTACAATGGCCCACAACTGCAGAGTGGGGCAGATTCAGCATATATTTTGGGGTTAGAACTATTAAGACCTGCCAATGGGTTAGATGTGGTAAGATTAGGGAAAGAGAGCAATCAAACATGGCAAATGACTCCTTAGTTTGGGGCCTGAGCATCTGGGTAAATGATTGTGTGTTAACTCTCATAAGAAAGACAAGGGAAGAGTAGTAGAATGGGTCTGATATGTGCATATGGGATGGGGTTACAATGAATAGATAAGAATTGTCATGTACATTTTGGGTTTTAGCGACCTATTAGACATCTAAGTGAAGATTATGCATATGCAGCTGGTTATACAAATTTGATAAAAGAAAACTAGGTGTGATTTCATGGAACAATACAAAGTAAAATGCTATTTTGAAAAGGATGCAGTGGTAAACTATTTTTGATGTTGCTAAGAGTGAATATAACTAGGACAGATGTTGACAATGAATTAGACAAATGCAGGTCATTGATGACCTTGGGAAGATTGTGTCAGTGGAGTTGTGGGATGGATTAAGGAGAGAATGAGAGGAGTTAAATGGAGGAGAGTTTATATAACTAATTTGAGAGTGGGAAGGTAAGTTGGTTCCCTTCTGATTATAATCATTCTTGAAACATATTTATTGTGATATAATTAACCATAAACTTTAAATTGAATTATTCATCTTATTTTTGAGTTGTAAAACTTCTTTATATATTCTGTATACAAGTTCCTTATCTGATATATAATTTGCAAATGTTTTCTCCCATTATTTTGGTTGTCTTTTCACTTTCTTGATAGTGTCCTTTAATACATGAGTTTTTAACTTTGAAGTCAAATGTATCTAGATTTTCTTTGGTTGTTTTGTGCTTTTGGTGTCATATCTAAAAACTTGTTGCCTAATCCGAGGTAATGAAGATTTACAATCATGTTTTCTTTCAACTGTTTTATAGCTCTTACGTTTTGTCTTTGATCTATTTTGAGCTAATTTTTGTATATGTTATGTGACTATTATTTTGATACTATTATGCACACAATTCTTTTATTAATTTCATTCTTAATTTCCTTCTGCCTGAGGAATGGCTTGTAACTTGTCTTATAGGATCTGCTGCTAATGAATTCTTTCAGGTTTTGTATGTCTGAAAATATCTTTACCTCACCATTGTTTTTGAAAGATGTTTTAGAGGGACATACAATTCTAGGCTGACAAGTTTTTTCCTTTCTTTACTTTAAAGATGTTGCTCCACTGTTGTTTTCACTTGGATTGTTTCCAATAAAAAAAAATCTCATGTCACTCTTACTTTTATTGCTCTGTATGTAACATGTCTTTTATCCTGGATACTTTTAGGTTCTTCTTCCTTATTGCCATTTTTTTGACAATTTTGTGATAAGAGACCTAGGTGTAATTTTCTTCATGTTTCTTGTGATGGGGTTTCATTGAGCCTCTTGGATTTATGGGCTTATAGTTTTTATCATTTGGAAAATTTGGGGACATATTTTCCCAAATATTTTTTTTCCCTACCTTCTTTTCTTCTGTGGAGACTCTAACTACTCATACCTTAGGTTGCTTAAAGTTGCCCCACAACTCACTGATGCTCTTTAATTTTTTTGGATTCTTTCTCTCTGTGTTTCATTTTGTATGGTTTCCATTGCTATGCCTTCAAATTCACGAATCTTTATCTCCTGCTATATGTAATTTGCTGTTAATCCCATCCAGTGTATTTCTCATCTTGGACATTGTACTTTTCATCTCTAGATATATGATTGGGATCTGCTTTTAAAATCTCTGCTTAACTTTCTGAGTATGTATAGTATAGTTACACTAATTGTTTTAATGTTCTTTTCTGCTAATGATATCAACTGTGTCAATTTGTGTCAACTTTGACTTATTGGTTATTCTCCTCATTATGGTTGCATTTTCCTATCTCTTCGCATGCCTGGTAGTCTTTGGTTGCATGCATACTTTGTGGATTTTATTTTGTTGGGTGCTGGATGCTTTTGAATTCTCATACATTTTCTTGTGCTTTGCTCAGGAATGATGGTAAGTCACTTGGAAACAGTTTGATCCCTTCAGTTTTTGCTTTTATGGTTTGACAGCTTGGGAGCAGTTCTCAGTCTAAGGCTAATTATTCTCCACTAATGAAGCAGGACCTTCTTGAATAATCTACCCAGTACCTTATGAATTATGAGTTTTTCCAGCCTGGCTGGTGAGAACTGGCAATGGCATGGGTTCTCTCTATTGCTTCCAGATGATTCTTTCCTGGGCTTCATGTAGTTTCCTCATTGGTACATGTTGATCAGGACTCTGCTGAATATTTGACAGGGGTCCCTCTGCAGACTGCCGATGTTCTCTCTGTGCAGCTCTGTCCTCTTTATCACTCATCCTATCAACTCTGTCTTGATCTCCCTGGACTCTCACTTCTGTCTCTTCAATTCATGGTCCTAACTGGGCTTCACCTCGGTTCCTGTTCCATATGTCATGGCCTGAAAAGTCTCTTAAGTGAATACACCTGGGCAGTAGTTGGTCTCATCTCTCATGTTTCCTTTCTTTCAAGAATAACTGTCATTCACTGCCTAATAGCCAGTATCTTGAAAACCACTGTTTCATGTATTCTGTTTTTGTTTTGTTTTCTTTTTGTTTTGAGTTTTGTTTTGGTTGTTACAAGTGGGAAGGTAAATCTAATCCCTGTAATTTAATTCCACCTTGGCCATATAGCTTTTCTTAATCAGAGATAGCAGGGAGGAATCTGAAATGGCCCACCATTAACATCTTTCGTTCCTTGTTTATGATGAGAATGGGAAATTTGGCTCAGATCATTTCTATACATATTTACAGTTTTTCATTTCTCAGATCTCAAAAAACAGATGAGGCAAACACTGATACTTCAAATGGATTCCTTCTCCAGAAACAAGAGACTTCCACTGGGGAATACTGATTTATAGTGTGGGATGCTAGCCAAAGCTTTGTTCTGGCAGAGTTTGCAGATCCAAACATGTCCACAGGGGTCTGATAGATGAGAAGTTGCAGGCCAGAAGTAATATGTGATAAACTGGGAAAATGGCAGTGAATGTAGAGGTAGGCCTGGTCCAAAGTCATCTAAATTCAATAGTAGGATAGCAAATAAGAAGACCCTAACCTTCTGAACCAACTTAGTAGCACTGTCTACATCCTAAACTCCTACCACCTACCTCAATCATAAGATTGTTTTTTTAAAAGTACTTTATGAAAAAAACCTTTAAGAGCAATATATAATACTGATAGCAAACACAAGTCTGTGTGCCCGAGGCACAGTGAGGCCAAACAATACCAAAACGTAGCAGTATGGAGAGGAGAAAGGTTTATTGCAGGGTCATACAAGGAGACAGGTGGCTCATGCCTTAAAAACCCCAAACTCCCCAAAAGCTTTTAGCAAAGCCCTTTTATAGAAAAGGTGAGGGAGGGACGTAGGTAGTTGTTACAAACTTCTTGGTGTCAGATCCTTTGTTCTTGAGGTTAGGTCATGGTCAGGTCACAATGTTACTGTAAACCTCCACCAAAACAAATGTTAATCTTTGTTCTGACAAGAAAGGGCAAGGTCCCAAGGCTCAACTTTAGCCCAGGCCCGGCTGAAGAGTTAGATCTCAGCTGGCGGCGCCCTGAGGGCCAGGTCCGCAGACCCTGCTCAGCCGTCATGGCTGAGCAAGCGACGCGCCCAGGACCCAACCAGCCCTTAGGCTTTTCATTTAAACTGGAGAGAATCATTTATATAGGATCAAATACATGTTGTAGCAAACACCAATCAGGTGAATTCCCAGCTCACAACAACTGCCCTTCTCTGACAACAGCCCCAATCACACAGGTGGACCTGAAGCAATGCTGCGCAATGTCCTTGCAACTTAACCCTGGCCTCTGGCCACCTCCTAGCGGTAGACAACAGATCTAAGGGGGACCAATTTTTAAAACTTGGAGAGACTGAAGTTTGGTTGAAACTGTTACCTTAATGGCAGTGTCCTTATACTCCAGTTGCTTAGGTCTCCATGGACCGCGACCCACACAGACTGCCGCCGCCATTAGGTCGAGGAAGTAGGGACTGGGGAGAGGTTCACTGCTGCCTCAAGGCCTGGGCGCCGCCAGTGGGCCGCCGTGGCGAGGGCTCTGGAGCTCTGCGGAACACAGCTCTCAGCTTGTCCCCAGGCCCCCCGGCTCACCCGCCAGCACGAGGCCACAGGGCCTGGAGGGCCTCCAGGGAGAAAGCCACGATCCGCCTCTCACCGCACTCGCTGCCGAAAGCAACACCACGAGGCTCACTGTTCCTGAGCCGGACCACTAACCACCGAGCTCCAGGTCTCGCGATAACAATCAGGCGCTAACGGCCGCGTGCTAACAGCTGCGTGCCCGCTCCACTCCTATTACAGTATTAATCATTTTACTGATATTATTGTTGATGCTGATAAGTCCTTCAAAGAGGGTCCATAGTCCCCCAAAGAAGATTAACCAGGAGAATGCAAAAAAAAATCATAGATGAGGAAATGAATTTAATTCTCCTGATGCAGTATCCTTTTTTACCTATCTTGGAAATATTGTGTGTCCACAAAGCTTAGCAGTATATTCATGTTAAGGATAATATAGCTTTTCTGTCTTCCCAGCAAAAGTAGCCCTATTGCTACAACCTGTTTCTCCTGTTTTACAATCTACTTTGGTCAATATTTTCTTAAGCTAGTAAGAAAGCTAACTGACACAGCTGAGATGGGAAACTGGTTTTAGAAACCTGTTGACAATATAAGCTAGAAGAGACAGTTTTAGAGACCTGATACCAATATTTTTAAAATAATAAATTCTGGACTTTTTTTTTTTTTTTTGCCACACTGTACAGCTTGTGGGAGGCTCGTGGGATCTTAGTTTCCCAACCAGGGATTGAACCCGAGGCCACGGCAGTGAAAGTACCAGGTCCTAACCGCTGGACCACCAGGGAACTCCCAATAATTTCTGGATTTTAAATAGCTACAGTTGGGTTTCCAGTGTCCTAGAAATCCAATAACAAAGAGAGTTTCTCATTAGGAATCAAGAATATGAAAAGGGGCTTCCCTGGTGGCGCAGTGGTTGAGAGTCTGCCTGCCGATGCAGGGGACGCGGGTTCGTGCCCTGGTCTGGGAAGATCCCACATGCCGCGGAGCGGCTGGGCCCGTGAGCCATGGCCGCTGGGCCTGCGCGTCCAGAGCCTGTGCTCCGCAACGGGAGAAGCCACAACAGTGAGAGGCCCGTGTACAAAAAAAAAAAAAAAAAAAGAATATGAAAAGTTGTACTGATTATGACCTAGCAGTGATTCTCATAAAATTCTAACTCCTGCTGCTACTCAAGGTAGCCTGTATAAGTACAGATCCAGAATATCTGAGTCATATTATGACTGAAATATACGTTCCTACTAATATTCGAGTTCCCTTGCCTTAAAGGACATCAAAAGATATCAACATATGATAGTCAGATATAAAGTATTAGTGTGGTTTTTTAATACCTAGTAAAAATAACAAAAGGTATTAATTGTATGAAGAAACCCACTTAATTAGGCAGTCCAATCACATATTCAGCAGGAAGATGAGTCTCTCCAACATAAATACTTTAGTAAGACACATGACTGCTATGATAGTGATCACTGACCTTCACTGCAGGACTTATGCATCTCTAAAACAGGGTATGTTTCATGACCGAACTGCATTTTAACTTTTATTTTATTTATTTATTTTTGGCTGTGTTGGGTCTTCGTTGCTGGGCATGGGTTTTTCTCTAGCTGCGGGGAGCAGGCTTCTCATTGCAGTGGCTTCTCTTGTTGCAGAGCACGGGCTCCAGGCACGTGGGCTTCAGTAGTTGTGGCACACGGGCTCTAGAGGGCAGGCTCAGTAGTTGTGGTGCATGGGCTTAGTTGCTCCTCGGCATGTGGCATCTTCCCAGGGCTCGAACCTATGTCCCCTGCACTGGCAGGTGGATTCCTAACCACGGCACCTCCAAGGAAGTCCGTGAACTGCATTTTTAAAAGTTCTTTTCCAAAATCTTCTTTGAAAGTCAAACTCTTTTTTTTTTTTTAACAGCTTAAATTAAAAGGAGGTGACACGTTTCCCAAGTAGGTTTGGTTAGATCAGTGGTTCTCAACCTGGGTTTTTTGTTTGTTTGTTTGGTTTTTGGTTTTTGGTTTTTTTGCTCCACCCTTTCTCCTAGGGAAATCTGGCAATGTTTAGAAATGTTTTGATTGTCAAAAATGAGGAGGAAGGTGTTACTGGCATCTAGCAGCTAGAGGCAGGGATTCCACTAAACATTTTACAATGTACAGAGCAAGTTCCTACAACAAAGAATTATCCAGTCCCAAACGTCAATAGAACCATGACTGAGAAACCCCATGTTAGATGAAGGCTGTGTGATGCTATTAAACTTCACTATAAATTCGAATTGAGAAACACCTTTGTGCTAACTTTTAAAATTACGTTTGTTTCACAGACTTCCTTCATGGTCCAGTGGCTAAGACTCCGCGCTCCCAATGCAAGGGGCATGTGTTTGATCCCAGGCCAGGGAACTAGATCCCACACACCACAACTAAGAGTCCACATGATAAAACTAAAGATTCCGCATGGATCAACTAAAGGTCCCACATGCCACAGTGAAGATCTCGCACAGGGCAACGAAGATCCCTCGTGCCTCAAAGACCCAACACAGCCAAATAAATAAATATTGAAAAATAAAATAAAATTACACCTGTTTCAAGAAAAGATAGTCTTATTATTCACTGTTTTTAAATAATAACTTCTTACATTTTATCATTTACAAAATCCTTTCATTAATCTCATTTGCTCTTCATAGCTCTGATGAAGAAGTCATCTTTTCCCCTGTTTTACTACTGAGGGCACTGTTGTGCAGGAAGAGGCTGAGGGATTCAAGCAAGATCACAAGACTCAAATTCTGGGTGGGTAATCTAGTGCCTTTTTTGCTATCCTATAGCCGTGACACTCTTGTTAAGAACACTATATAAAAAAGGATTTAAAAAATTTAAAAGCAGGGCTTCCCTGGTGGCGCAGTGGTTGAGAGTCCGCCTGCCGATGCAGGGGACACAGGTTCGTGCCCCGGTCCGGGAAGATCCCACATGCCGCGGAGCGGCTGGGCCCGTGAGCCATGGCCGCTGAGCCTGCGCGTCCGGAGCCTGTGCTCCGCAACGGGAGGGGCCACAACAGTGAGAGGCCTGCGTACCGCAAAAATAATAATAATAATAATAATAATTTAAAGGCAAATTGTTGTGCATCTATGTGCACAGAAGACAGAAGACAGATGTCATATGCTTTAAGGATGGAGAATGGGAGAAGGACTGGGCCTCGGTTGGGTATTATCAGAGGTGGGAAGCAAGTATGGAAGGTAAGGAGCTAAAAGAACGATGACATTAGCCAAGCCACATGGAGGAGAACAGATAGATCCCTAAGTTTAAAAAGGCGACTTCTTGGGACTTCCCTGGAGGTAAGACTCTGTGCTTCCACTGCAGGGGGCACGGGTTTGATCCCTGGCCAGGGAACAAAGATCTCACAAGGCACACAGCATTGCAGAAAAGAAAAGAAAATGACTACTTCTCTGTAAAAATCATTCCTTCCCCTAGAAATAGGATAAGACCCTTATGAAAACATAAAATGGACAAATGTGCTGAGTCCAACCAGAAAAAAGGAAACCACACTCATTACTTCCAACAGAGGATTTGATACATCCATTGTACAGATGACGGAAAAACTGAGAAGAATTCAGGGATTAACAACCACAGGAAGCCATTACACTTTTAAACAGGCCTGAGGGAGGAGGCGGTATTGCCAGGGCTGATTTGGTGGTAGGCTTGTGCAGCAGGAGTTGGAGCCTGGGAGAAAACACAGTTGCTGCCGGGGAGGGTGCCTAAGGCAGAAAAAGAGGGGGAATACACTGGCTTCTCCATCCCTCCCTCCCTCCCTCCAGGATCCCAACAGTGCCTCCTATGGGCCGAAGCCGGCAGGAAGACAGCTGACACAGGAGCCTGGGAAACAGCCTGCAGGAGCTGGCTGAGATGTGGAGCAGAGAAGGGAAAGGGCAAGGGATGGCTGGGATGGCAAAGCGGTTCAGAACCATAGCATGTCCTGCAGGCTTTATGCCAAAATAAGGACACCGCGACTAATTAGCGCAAGGCATCAGGTGAATATTCCAGGAGCTAAATCATGTTTTCCTTCAAGTCAAGGAAAACATATCTTGAATCTATCCTGGACCAAACAAGTAAAATAAAAATCAAACTCAGAAAAGGAACGTGACAAATGAAGCACAATAGTCTGTATAAATATCCAGACTTTTTATGGTTAAGTGATTACAACTGAGAAAAATAAAAAACAGAACAAAAGAAAGAAAACAGCTCTAACAGGTGTTCAGAAAGGAAGCTGGGTTTTTGTCACACCTGTTTTGCACACAGTAGGCTCCACATTCAAAATAGAAGCAAATTCTTGCTGAGCTCTTGACATGAAAATAAAAACATTCATCACTTTTCCTCTCAAAACTGTAGACTATATTAGAACACAATTTTTAAAAGGCTAGCCTAATTTTCTTTCTGGGGAAAAAAACATTAAGAAAAGACGACTAAAGAGGCAATAATATATTGCTGCAGGCTCTCTCTCTTAACTGGTTCACTCTATGCACTGAATATGCATAATTCAATTTTAAGAAGTATATTGAAATTATAGAATCACTAGTATAAAATCCAGAAATCCTAGAAAGTAAAAGCCAAACTACTAATGGCTATTTCAGCTTATTAACAGTTAATACTTAGAAGAGATGTAATCTGGGGTAATTGCTGGGGACATTTTGGTTTCTTTTTCTTTTTTTTTTCTTTTTTTTAATATTTATTTATTTGCTTATTTGGTTGCACCGGGTCTTAGTCGTGGCAGGCGGGCTCCTTAGTTGTGGCATGCATGTGGGGTCTAGTTCCCCGACCAGGGATCGAACCCATGCCCCCTGCATTGGGAGCACAGAGTCCTATCCACTGCGCCACTAGGGAAGTCCCTTGGTTTCTTATATATAAGCTCAATCTGCAAGAATGAGTAACCAGGAAAACTTCCAGAAAAGTGTAGCAGTGATGCCATATGTAACAGAGGCGTGCATAGTGCTTCCTTCAGGGAAGGAGACACTCAAAACAGAGAGAAATGTGAGCAGGTACTTAAGTAGAAAGTGTGGTTTCTGATAGCTATTCTGCTTCTGACACAAGTGGGCTTTGTTGGTCAGTCCTAGCAGACAGGGTAAGACTGAAGCATCCAAAATGCAGTACGGGTGGGCGGGAACTGTCTCATACAGCAGGGGGTGGCGGGTGGAGCGCCAGAGAGCTGGATGGAGCTGTAGACTTACAGAGGTCCAGTCTGAGAACATCGTCGTATCTACAGGGTCAAGTGAACAAACGCCATATTTGAAAGCTGCAGCCTCAGAGGGCGAAGGGGCTTCAAGACAATACCCAGGGCCCTCAGTGGTGGAAGGAGCGCTGTGAAAGGGAATCTAGGGGCTGGTGATGCTGTGAAATCCAGACTGGCCAGCCAGCATTGGGAATAAGGGGAATGTCACATGTGAGCAGCATGGGTAAAAGGTGAGTGACCAAGGCAGGGATCAAACAGAGACGCCCAGTTATTAAAAACTGGAGAAGAGAAAGATTTCAGTGATGATGAGGTTGGGGGGAGAAGCCTTGAGACGGAGTCAAGTGTGGAAGGGCTTACCTCCCTCCCTCCCTCCCAGAGCCATTTTTTTAAATCCTTTTAAGGCTCAGGTTCTCACTACAGGCAAGTGCCCAGGGCCCATAAGCTTTTCCAGGTTTTATCAAATGGTTTGAGAGCTGGAAAAGAAACGGTTTTTGGCTCTAAAATACAAAGAAAACTGCAAAATGAAATTATTAAATATTTCAAAAGGAAAATTAGAATCTCTTTCATTTTGCATAACAAAACATTGTATTTTTCATGTGAGACATGGCTGCATTTTTTTCCGTGTTTGACAAGATGTGGGATGAGGCCTCTAAGAGGCCTATATAATCCAGGGGTTATATAGCCCTTGAGTTGGCCCTTCTCCAGCCTGGCATAGTTCAGGCAGAGAAGGTCAAGGGTGCTAAAACTTCAGGAAGGTCGGACAGGCAGGGAGGGGAAGGCAAAAAACCAAACCACCTAGGCTAGAAATGCAGGGGGGCGGGGAGGAAGGCTCTGGGGGAGGGTGTTTGGCACCCCTGCAGAGGTTGGGCTTGACCGGCTGCTGGGAGGTGAAGGCGCAGTGTCCCCGGAGATGGCGCGGTCTGGTTTCTAATTTTGGAAACGGCCATACCAGGATTTCCAATTTGGCAGCCAGGCTGGCAGCGAAGGGCTCTGAATAGCAGAGAGAACCATCTGGAGGCAGGTGGCCATTCAGTGTTGTGTAGGGGTATGATGCAGATTTGGCAACAGCTAGACAGCAGGGCTTAGTTTCTAAAGCAGGGAGACGGCAGAAGGGGAGGGAAGAGAGTGGAAGAACTCAGTCCTTCTGAGGCTGCAGAGCAGGGGAAAAGCAGCAAGTCAAGGAACACTGAGGCACTGAGGTTCCAAGGCTCTCGGGTTCACCTAGCGTCTGACTGGCCGCAGGACAGTCTCAGGAACACCGCTGCGGCTCACCCAATGGGCCCTATAGGGCTTCTAGATTGCTGGTCTGGGAGCAGGGCCCAATTCTACATGCTTCCCCTTGGAGGAGGAGTGCCTAGTCTGAGGGAAACAGAAGCCCTTCCGAGATTCCGCTGGAGGCAGGGCCCCTTAATATGTCCAGAGAAAACGCCATGCAGCTGCCATTTCTTGAGTCAGGGTCAGAAGCAGGTGGAGTGAAGTGACCCCAATTTTCGGGGAGAAGAAGGCCAGAGAGGCAGGGATGCATGGGCGTTACAGGGACAGATGTTTAAATAAACTCCTCTAGCCAGAAATTGCCCTGATAGGCATTAGGGTGTGTCTCTCTGGGAGGGGACTGAAGACCCTGACCCGGAGACATTGTGATGACTGAGCAGAGGTAAAAGAGGAGGAGACAGAGCTGCTGCACCTCTAGAGCCATTTGGGGCTGCTGCAGAGGCTGGTGACCCTGGCTGGAGAGCACAGTGGAGAGCTCCAGCCTTCCCCTGGGACTGTCTCCAGGGTCCGGAATCAACCGCAACTTCTTGGGTTACCTGAGAAGCAGAGAAGGGGCAAGGCCGGTGCACTAGCAGAGGAGAGAGAACTTAGCTGGCCAAGCTGAAGAAGGGAGAGGTCATCAGGGACTGCTAGATCATGGCAGCAGCGACCGCCTGGATCCTGGCACAGTAAAAATATTTCCAGCAACCGTAAGTGACCTTGGATGAGAGTTCTCGGGGCATATCTGGAGCGATGCTGTAAGGGATTTGGGTAATCTTGTAGAAGAGAACATTTTTGATGTTTTTCTCCTATTACACTGTGAACAGAGGACTTGCAAGTTGGGTGACCAAGATTTTTCCAAGACGATATATTGTGTAGGTAGAGGTATCATTATTTCTCATTAACTGGGCATTATTGATCCAGAATCTAGGATTGCTGATGGTTTAAGGGCCTCAAAGTGTTTCAGACTTGGTTAAATTTAGTATTTAATTAAATGTCTAGAAAATGTAACAGTATGCCAACTAGTGAACTGCTGCAACTCAACCCTTACTCTTCACGTGGTGATAGAAGAACAACAAAAGTCCTCCCTCCTATAGCAGAGCCGACGGATTATGCAAAGGACCAAAGCATTAAATATATGAATGTGTTTGAAACAAGGGAGCAACTTGAAATATTTGACATAATGTGGCCGAGGACATGAAAATAAGGGTTAAGACTTAAAAGACTTAAAAGACATAAGATCCTGTTCTCAGAGTTCTGGGAAGGTCCTATTCTCAGTTTTCTGAGAATGGTTTTTGAGTGATAAGTACATCAAGTTTACTGGCCCTTTTTTTTTGCTATAGGCATCACTACACAAGAGTTGTAGGTATAATGCTAGTGTTCTGAAGTTTTTAGATCCTTAAAAAGTGAATATTATATAATGCAAAAGTACTACAAAAGTAGGAAATTCATACGCAAGATGAAAAGCCAGAGATAGAAGAAATGGAGACAAGGGAACAGAAAATGAAATTACATGTAACTTACAGGTTATTCAACAAGGGTTTTAGTGTTTTCTTCCAAATAAAAGGCCTAATATTTATAACAATGAAAAATTAACAAATGAGTTGTTCTCTTCTTTCCACCTAAATTCCAAAAACTAAATGTTAAGTGTCTGATCACAAGTGTTAGCTTGTGGGAAGTAACACCTGAGTTTGGTTCCCTTGAAGAAAATTTAAGACAGGAAGGGATAATGGTTAGAAAAATATGGGGAAGCCAGCTCACTATGAGAGAAGAGCTTGGTGGGCCACATTAACAAGGGTAGGGGTATGAGCAAAATGTTCAGGGAAGCTCAGAGAGCACACCACTTAGGATTCATGAAGAGTACAATGTTTGCTAACAAGCACATTATTACCTTTTTTTGCTCTCTAAACAGAAGATAATAATGGATTTGTTCATTGTTTGCCACTGTATGTTTTAGGTTTTGACAGTTAGAATTGGAAAATGATCATACAAAACAGGGTAGTGGCATGCAAGGCAGTGGCAAGTCCGTTGTGCCATGAAATGGAAGGAACTGTGATGCTTAATTGAGAAAAGAGAAATAAGATGCTGCGGTCACTAAAATATCAAAGTGGAGTGCTTGGATAGCTCCTCAGACAGAGCCTCATAGGGCTGAGTCAAGAAGATTCAAAATCTGGTCCTCATCTGTATGCATTAAGGTCAGAGAATAAATGGCTCTTCTGATCTTTACTAGCTGCTGACCTATTATCTACAATAAGTAGAACTTCCAAGTCAGCCACATCCATTGAGGAATCTGAATGGTTTCCTATAGAAAACTGACAATGAGCACCAAAATGAATATCATGAAGTTTCTTGGCATCTAAGGAGTTGCATGGTCATAATGGCTAATGCCTTAGCAATGCAAATATGAGTGGAAGCACACTATGCTCTACATCATTGATAAAGCTGTTACTTATTTCTCTATTTATAAAAGTCACTTATGGCTGCAATAAACTAAAACCTATTTTTTCTTTTTCTTTCTTTTTTTTTTTTTGGCCACATGGCACGTGGGATCTTAGTTCCCTGACCAGGGATCAAACCCGCGCCCCCTGCAGTGTCCTAATCACTGGACTGCCAGGGAATTCCCAACTAAAACCTATTTTAATAATCTAGTTTTCCAACAGGTATCCAGCAAGTAGGAAATCAAATCAAGAAAGGGAGTTCTTTAGGGGATTGACAATATAGCACCAAGCTTTAATCCAGGTTTATTGACCATAGAGCCATCTTTTACTTTGCCAAACGATCACATTTTTGTTAGCATTATTTACAAGCCATATTTACTCTTACTATTTACTATTATTTTATCAGTGGATAAAGTCACCAAATACTTCAAGGAAAAGAATGATATATCCTAATACTGCAAAGAGATCAAGCCTAGGGGAAAGACTCTGATAATACCTTGACGAGCAGTCTGACATCCTTGTGGTGGAAGTTTATTGAACCACTCCCCAACTAGAACTCAGTCAAGTATCAAGAGTCACCAAGTACCACTCATTGCTTAACTCCCAATTGGAAATCTACTTGAAGGATTTATTGCAGTTTGATTCCTTGAGCCTATTACATTCATTAGTGCCTAATAATGGTTGATTAGCAAAAGAAAGGGCCTGAGTGCTAAGGGGTTGACATAGCTAAAAGGCCTGGGCAAAAATTACATGTAATTTTCACTCTCTGTCACATATCATAAAGTTAACACAGACCCACAATGAGTACAGCAACTAATATTAACTGGTTTTTGTTCATGTTTGGAGAACGAGAAATTCTGCACTAATAATTTCCTCTCCCCACAGGCCCCAACACATCAATGCTCACTTCCACTTCTGTTTTTTTAATTCTTGGCCTAAGGCAACTTTGATTATGCGGATCCTATCTCCTTCCTGAAAATCCGGCTGGAGCTGCTTATATTCCACCCACGTTTTTCTGTGTTAAAACACGTGAATAAGATTGCCAATGTAGTATCGTGGTCACCTTTCTCTGAACTCCGTGAGGCAGTCCCCTCATCTCTTAAGACATCTGCTTAGACATAGCCCTATTTACCACCAACGTCCAGTCTCGGGAGCCTGCTCTTCTGTGCTTCACAAGCATCCTCAGCAGCCCCTCGGCAGACCCCTCCCCTCCTAAGCCTGAGATTTCAGGTTCATCTCCAACCGAAAACCGCTCCACCGTGGCACTTCATTTTGTCTACCACACTGCTGTCTTTATCTTTATCCCTCTTTGGAGACTGTATACTGCTGTTTTGTTTGGGCAGTTCATATGGCTCTTGGCTCGCAACAGGAGCTCGGTACAAGTTGTACCTTGGCTTTCTAGCCTGGTACAGCCCTAAAGAAACCGTGCACAGAAACGGCAGTCGCCTCTCACCCGACGTAATCAGTCAGCCCAGTTAGGAGGAGCTATTCAGCGGGCTTTTTAGTTAAGGAAAGTTTGACGCTGGGCCGAGGAGGCGGGGGGGGCAGTCCCCCCCAAGACAAGGTTCGGCCCGGGATGCGGAGCCCGCCGGGCTGCTAGCTCAGGGCCCGGCGCAAACGGCCGCGGCTACATTCAACCCCCAGCCGCTGATCCGGCCCGGCCCGGAAGTGCCCGGCGCCGGAGGGAGGGAGGGAGGGAGGAAGGGCCTTGCGAGCAGACGCCGCCGCGCGCACGCGCCCTCGCGGGCTGGGGGCTGGAGTCGCAACTCGGAAGCCGGAGCCCAGACGGGCCCGGGGCGGGGGGGCGGAGAACCTGCGCGGGGGCGGGAGCGGCGGAGACGGCCGCCCCTGGCGGCGGGTTTGTTTATCCCGGGGAAGAAGTTTAGGAGCCGGAGATAGGGAAGGAGGGCGGGCCGGGGAGGAGGGATGCGGTTCGGCGGAGGCGGCCGCCACAGGGACTCGCCGCCATCACCTCAGCCGCCTCAGCCGGAGAGGAGCCGCCGCCGGGGCTGCCCGCCGCAGCCCCGCACGTCCGGGTAGGTGCCCCTCCCGCTCCGGGGTCCCGGCCGCAGCCTTGGCCGCTGGCTGCCCCCTCTTTCCCGGGACTCACCTGCACTGAAACCCAGCGACCTCCTCCTCCGCCATTTCGGCGCCCCCATCGCTCTCGGTCCGGGACCCCCGCTCCTGAGGCGTGCCTTCCGCCCCCGCCCTTCAGCCCCACCTCCGCCCCCCGGACCTCCCTAACCTCGCGCGTCTCTACTTCCCCTGGGAATTACCCCTCCCCCATTGATCTCCCAGCTTCCGTCTACCAGGATCCCCCCGACTTTCCTCCACAAGCCTTGCGCCTTTTTTCTTTTCCATTCTCCCCCTTTTGTACCTGTAGACCTTCTCGCCCGCACCTTGATACCTTGTCCCTTCTTCCCACCTTGAGTACTGCCCAAAGCGAGAAACTGCACGCCACCCCCGCGTTCACGTCCATCCCTGCATATCCCAAACGTATACGCCCGAAACTGTCCCCATTAGCCCATTTTAGGGTGAATTCTCAGCTCTCCAGACAGGCCACTCGGTGCCTCCACCCCAGTGGTCATGCCCTCAACCTGCCTACCTCCAGGCACACATTGCCCTCTCATCCGTTCTCTCTCCCCAGGTACATCAAGCTCACTCTGCAGTTCAGGGTCCAAGTCCTGACTTACCCCTTTCTGCTCCCTTCTGCTGTCCTTTCCCCTTACAGTTCTTCTTGAATTGATGCATTTGTGTACTGAATCACAGAAAGGGGAGGAGATGGGTGGGATTTTCTCTCTCAAAGCAGTAGATCCAGTAGAAATAGGATTCACCTTCTGCTTAGCCCAACTTTTGGCATCTTTCTCGGTGAACAGTGCCATTCGGCCATACTTTTGAGGCTTCTGATGATTTGTCTGTATTTGAATACTCCTGGGCCTAGATTGTTTTATTATAGTACTCATCTTCCCAGTTTTTCCATATAGCTGAACCTCCTGTTTCTTAGACTGGAAACTTAAGTAATAAAAGGTTCATACCTTGGAAAATTACATCTCTCCTGCCATAATGGGAAAGGTGGAATATTTCAAATTATCATTCTATTATTCTTGAGAGAAATGGTGCCTAGTGGTTAAGAGCTCAGACTCTGTAGCTGAACTGCCAGGATCTAAATCCCTGCCTTTCTGTCTACCAGGTCTGGCCTTGGGCAAGTTATTTAATCTCCCTGTGCCTCAGTATTCTTACAGCTGTAGAATGGGGTTAGTGATGTACTTCATAAGATGGTGGTGATAATTGCATAACTTAATGCAGGTAAAATACAACAGTGCCTGGTAAGAGTTCAATAAATGTTCTTTATCATCATCTCTTAGCTTGACTTGGTTTGGCTATTGGTAGGATAATTTTGAGAGAGGAAGGGGGGAATGGAAAACTGTCTTTTTGCTCTTTCTTATTTAACACCTTTTTTGAGGTAGCTATGATTCATATTTTGTTACTCTATAAATTAGTTTCTTCTGGTGTGAAAAGTACAGTTTTAGCTCCCTATTTTCAAGTAAGTTACCAGGCTACATGCAGTCCCATTTTCAGGTACCTGTTTGGAAATTTTAAATTTTTATCTTTGTTTTGGGAATAACTGAAGTTGAATTATGTAGCAGACTTATCATAGGGAAAAATGAAGATTTTACCGATGAGAATTTTAGTACTACAATTAAATACTCAAACCTGGTTGGATACTTCACACCTACCTGTCCTTTATGTTGAATTGCTACTCAGGATAGAGCTTTGGCTTCATTCCAAAGACTGGTGGCTTTTCTCTTACTAACATGTTATGTTTTATTCACATGACCATGCCTTGATGTGTCCAAAAGTTTACTCTTTAAAACCTTGACAATTTCTGTCATATTTGCTTACCTCCTGTGCATTATTATTTTCTTGATATATTTTTTAAACAACTCACAAAAAAAATCCAAATAGGTACTGTTAACTCAATGTTGTTATAAGTAGTAAAAGTTTGAAATCACAATTTGCTGTCCCAATTACACATAAAAATGTGTGCATATGGAACTATAAAAATAAAGTTGTTTGCCTGTGTATAGCTTAAAATCTTTTTTTTGTGTCACCAATGGAATGTTCATTAAACTTTGGGTAACACTGCTTTTGCTTATGCTATTCCCTGGCCTAGAATAACCTTTGCTCTTTCCCCTGCATATCCAAATTCTACTTATCTTTCACCTCTTACTATTTTCATAGTTCTTGCCAACATTGGTTTCTATTCCTTGGCTTTCCTACTGTCTGTATTCTGCATTTGACTTTGAATAATGCAGACTGCCTCAGTTCAAGAAAAATGACTCCCATAGAATCATACTTTTAAAGTTTGTAGAAACTTTGAAGGGGTGTCATAAAATTGATAATTAGTATCTGCTCTGTGCTGAGCACTATTCCTTTGGTTTTGTAAATATTCATTCTTTCAAAAATATTTAATGAGCACCTACTTCATGCCAGGCATTGGGGATACACAAGAGCAGCCCTTCCCAACTGGGGTTCCAGTAAATATCAAGCCCTAATGTTCTAAAGTATCCAAGATATGCAATAACTACTCTCCTGTGCACCTAAAATGGTCGTATGCCCCATCCTTGAGAGAGAGAACTGAGGAAATAGTTACTTAACTCAGTTTCTGTAGGGTTTAAGTCTTTGAGAAAAGCTCCACCAGAGAATAATAGCACAGAATCTGCTTTTTTTGTAATTTATATCAGTGTAGCACTGGCAGACAATAAACAAGTAAGAAGATAAAATTGTCTTATAAGAGCACTGATAATGTTAAAAACAATGATAATCGCTAATACTTATAAGGCACTATGCCAGCCACTCTTTCAAATGATTTATATATATTAACTTGTTTAAACCTCTCAACAATCCATTGAAGAAGGCTTTATTATATCTCCATTTCACAAATGAGGAACCTGAGAATCAGATTACTTAACTTCCACAAAATCACACAGCTAAGTAAGCAATGGAGCCAGACAATATGGTTGTAGAGACTGTTACCCTTTTTTGCCTCTCAGACCTTCCAACCTTCCAATTTTTTGTTGGTTACTTTAGACAAGATTCTTCACCTTTCTGAAAAATCTTTTTTTTTTAATCTCAACAGTGAGATTTCCCTGTCTTTTAGGTTGTTTAGGGGAGTAAAGAAGATTTAACTTTGTGAAGCACCTGGTATACAGATGTATCCCAAGTCTTATATATGACTAGATATCGCAGGCATTTGCATTTCGGTGGTCCTGGTCACCATTTTGTTTCCTGACTTAGATTTATTCACTTAGCAAAAGTTTATTGAACATCTGATCTGTGCCAGGCACTTGATAGGCTGTGGTGACACACGTTATGGAAAGAGTGTACCTGTATTCATTATGGCAAAACTCTGTTGGGGAATAGAGAAACTAAGCAAATTATTACAAAAATAATAATTACAGTTACGATAACTGCCACAAAGGAAAATTATTGTAAACAACAAAAGCTCACTAATGTATCAGAGAATGTTTGTCTGAAGAAATGACTTTCAGGCCGAAGTCTGAAGGATGAACTGGAGTTACCCAAGCGATGCTGGCGATTTCAGCTTTCTAAGACTGAAAAGTCCTGTGGAGACTGGACCTTAGCACATGAGGCCGGGTGATATGAAATGAGACAGGAGTAGATCACAGTGGTCAGTTATTGCTAAGCTCTTTGTACTTAATCCTAAGAGCAGTGGGAAGCCACTGGAGAACGTGAAACAGCTGAGTAAGTTACTTAAATTTTTGTTTTAAAAGCATCACTTGGCTGCTCTGTGGAGGACAGATTGGAGAGGCAAGTGTAAAAGCAGGGAGACGAGTTAGGCCAGGGCTCCTCAAACTTATCTGTGGCGAAGGACATGTTTTGCTTTGTTTTACTTTCCAGTTTGTGCTGGTACTTTAGTAATACACAGTAAAATGGATGTTGTGGCAGTGTCTGTCAAATTGCTATAAAAATTTCTAAATGCTGCCTCTCAGTTTCTGTATTTACCTTGTCTCATGCCAATAACAGTAGTTCATGGGTCAGTATTGGTCCACAGGTCACACTTTGAGTAGAATTGAATTCACCTATTGTAGTCATTTAGGCAAGAGATGATAGAATCTCAGTCCAGACTGGTGGTGATAGAGATAAAGCAGCTGGATTTGACAAATATTTGGGAAGTAAAGTTTAGGATTTGGTGATGGATTTGATTTGAGGGTCTAGGGAGAGGAGAAGGCCGATTTCCAGGGTTAGTGGTTCTTGTGCTTAACCTAGGGGAATATTGGGGGAGGAGCAGTTTTTTGTTAGTTTATGGAAATGGGGGGAGTATTGATCATAATTCAGTTGGGAATAATCAGTACATAGCTGATAATGGATGTTTTAGTATGGAAGGTGGGGGATGAGATTGCCTAAGGAGAGAGTATAGAGAGAGAAGATAAAGGGACGTGGTCCCCTCTGATTCTTCAACATTTAACACTGAGGAAAAGAAATGGAGCAAAGGAGACTGAGAAGATATAGCCAGAGGTTGTAGGAAAATTTCCTTAGCATCACTGAAGTCAAGGCAATAGACTGAAAAAGGAGGGCGTGGCTAATCTGCTATGTTGATTGAAGCTGAGAAATCAATTAAGTTGGGAACTAAAGAGTACACATTGCATTTAGTGACACGGAGAAAATTTTATGTCTCAGTCATCAGTCCATCCATAAACTATTTGATGATTTTTGTTTTAATCTGCCAAAGCAACAATTCTAAATTTAGGGTAGAATTTTATCTGTAACATGAACCATGTCTTCCTTCCTGAGCTCAGACCCATGTTTCTATTTATCACCATCTGGGTGTTCTGTAAGCATCTCAGACTCTACAACTGGTTCATTCAGAACATACTCAAATAGAATATGTTTTTTAAGTACTGTTTATCAGGCAGTAACTATTAGACTTTTAGGAATGCAATTAGACCTCAGAGTCTAGGGGCAATGGACAATTAAATATCGTTCAGTGTGATTACAGCTGTCATAGCAGTTTATTCAGGTTGCCTTGTAAGCACAGAAAAGGAGCCTTAAGGAAGGCTTTCTAAGGAAAGTGGAGTGTTGGGCAGAGTGTTTCCAAAGGACAAGTGGAGAGATGGAAGGGGCAATGCAATGGTAGAGGACTTTAATTTGAAAGCATGCAAGTTTGCTGTTTTGATTAATGTCATCACTACCCATTTAGTCACCAAACATGGAGATATCTTCAGACTGTCTTCAAGATTTAAAGATTTTCTTTGTTATTGTCCAAGGTGGTGTTTTGTTTTTGCTGGTTAGCTTTATATTTTATTTATTATATCTATACTTACGGAATCATTAAGTAATAGTAGAATGTAAATATTTTGGTTATGCTTTAATGATATTTTTTTCTGAATGGGAGAAATTTTATACATACAACTTTTTCTCAGATTTAGAGAATTAAAATGAAAGCCTTGGTAAGGATTGCTAAGAGTTTACTGCTAAACATCAGTTATATGGTCAATGATGGTGCTTTTGGGCTCAATGGTATAATAACACTCCCCTGATACCTTAAATGCTATTTTAGATAGTTGTCTAAATGTCCCTAGACTTAAGTCTTACATCATAGTAGAACACAGTTCATCTTCAGGAATTACTTTATGAAGAATACTGTAGTTGGCAAAACCTTAATTGACAAGAAAATAGTGTATTAGAAGGGTAAATGATGTTAAAATGGATTTTAAAAACAAATAAAGTTTCTAGAAGACATCTGCTTTAAAATAACAGGAAGATAGGGTCAATCAAAATTTTTGCTTCTGAAATACCTTCTTGAGTTTTTGTAGAAACATCGTTGTACTATTCTGATCTGCTAAGGCAGTCTTCCTTATATTTTATATTAAGAAAGTTGTAACTTAAAATTTTTGTTTTTATTAGTTCCTGCTGGCTTTTGCTCTTGTCTTCTCCCCGGTTTTTTTTTAAATCTTAATAAATTCTTGTACGACAACTATATATTTTTCATATATTATGGTTCTTATAGGTATACTTTCACAGGCCTTTTGTTTATATGCATAAGTAGAATTCTTCTGATATTCTTCAGACTTGCCTACATGTTCTAAAGGACAGAATAATTATTAGCATTAAATTCTGAATTATATAACTCTGTGAAACAGAACTTTACATACATAAAAAATAGCAGTTTTTAAAAAATTTGACCTACAAATATAAAATTGCATTACCTCAGACTTTGGTTGGGGTACGTTGTTTATACACTTGAAGGGAAAGTAATATAGTAATAAAAATAATTAGGAGTAACAAATACAAAAGAAAGAGGTTTCACTCTGATATTAGGTAATGCAAGGTCTCAAAGGTTGTAGTGTAACTGAAAAGTAGTATGAGGCTTTTAAAATATTATTTAAGATATGTTAAAAGAAGATACTGGGCCTCCCTGGTGGCGCAGTGGTTGAGAGTCCGCCTGCCGATGCAGGGGATACGGGTTCGTGCCCCGGTCTGGGAGGATCCCATATGCCGCGGAGCGGCTGGGCCCGTGAGCCATGGCCGCTGGGCCTGCGCATCCGGAGCCTGTGCTCCGCAACGGGAGAGGCCACAACAGTGAGAGGCCCGCATACCGCAAAAAAAAAAAAAGAAGATACTGTTGTTTCCTGTTTGGGTATATTTTCTGAAGCAAATTTCAGTTTTTCCTTGTGAAAATGCATTTTAGTCCCCTCCCTTCTGCCCCATCAAAATTAAGTGATTTTTAAGGTAAAGCATGCTCAAGGTGGTTTTTTGGTTGTTGTAATTTGGATGCAATTTTTGGTGTTTTAGTGGGAAATTACCCTGAAAGGTAGTTTTCATCCAGTAAGACAAAGGCAAACCAAAAAAAAATTTTTTTTGAATATTAATTAAGTCATCCTGAAATTACCAAGGCAAGTATTGACACAGGAATATTTAAGTGAATTGAACTTTATTTAATTAAATTTTTTTGGTGGCCACTCTTAGGATCAGTTTAAACCTTTGTTAACCAGTTATTTAACATGGTGGTTAAGTTCAATATGTCCAGTTTTGTTAGAAAGGCTCAAGTAGGGCATGGGCACACACCAAGCATATTTAGTTATTTTCATTCAAAGTGTATTTTTTAAAAAGTGAAGATACTTTTTCATGTCAGCATTTTATCAGTGGCATTTGAGAACTGGCTTCAGTCAAGCGGTACTTGGGAGGTATCTTGAGTTATGCTTTACTGTTGATAATTTCTGTTTTCTCAGGTGTCTCATTTTCACTGTTGTTTTGTCTGCCTGCCTTCTTCGCAGCCAAAGTCCTTTATTTGTTCATCAAATTGTATAATGAAACCAGTTATTTTTCCCTAGTAGAATATAACCAGGTTTAGTTGAACATGGGCCTGAGAAGCTGACAACTTACTACAGTGTAAATGGAATATCCTCATAGATCATTTTGGTTTAAAGGGAAAAAATGCCCTTTTTTAAAGCATTTGTACCAGAGTTGTCAAGTACTTTAGATATTTTATCTCATTTACTTATCACTAACCCATGAGGGTCATACCATAAGTTTTTGAATCGTACTTGCCTGCAATTACCAGATGCACCACTGCTTTATGTACTCCACAGAGAGACAGCACTGTCAGTTAAAATTGTAAAATGCCATCAATTTTAGGTATGAAAAAAATGGGTTTCTTAGAATTTATTAACTGTGCCATTAGTGCTGCTTCATTTTATGGTTATCACCCAAGGTCTTCAAAATAACTAACCTCCCAACATCAAGTGCAGTCAGGATAAATTTAGTTTTGCTTAACTTCAGAGATCTCTGGGCAGTATAGCATAGAGGTTAATAGAGTGCATCCAGTCTGCTTTTTAGTAGCTTTGTGACTTTAGGTAAATTACTTAGCATCTCTGCCTCAGTGTTCTCATCTGTAAAATGGAAAGGATAACTACCTCCCTTGTAAGAGTTGTTACAAGAACCAAATGAGTTATATTTACATTTAGAATAGTGCTTTCCACATAAGTTGCTTTGTGTAAATGTCGGTTAATTAAAACGGTGATGCTGTTTCTGATCTAAGATATATAAGTAGACAATGTGCTTAAAAGGAAGGGAAAAAGGGAACCATTAGAACTGTATCTAATGGTTCATTGGTGTTTTGTGCACACGATGGAGATTAAAGTATCTTACTAATTTCTTTTAAGTCTAATATAAGATTGTAGTCTTGATGATTTTGATATCTAAATTCATAAAAATAATACCACTGTATAAATGTTCAACTGAAATCCGCTTTCCTTTCATTTCTGTTACGACATATTTAGTCAGAATATTGACGTGCTATGATAGATGTCTTAAAAATAACCTGTTATATACTTATGATTCCTGTCAAACTCATAGGAAATTCATTCAGAAATATTTTTAAAGGATTTCAATATTAAAGAACCATGTTTAAATTTTAGTTAAGACATCTGACTTCTTCATTTTGAAGTATGTGGAGGAAAAGTAATACTGAGGCAGTTTTTATTTATTTTAATAGTTTTAATATGTACCTGATTCTGTTGCTTCATTTGAGATTTAAAATCTTGTCATTTACCCTGATATAAAAATAAGGCCTTCCTTTGAACTTCTTGATATTTCCCTTTTTCACACTTTTGCCTTGTTTCTATTTTATTCTTTTTGTATAGAGCTCATTTCATTCATTTACTCCATAAATTGACCAACTGTTAAATGCTGGGTTGTGTGTTTACAATGATGAATTGGAAATAGCCTTTGGCCTATAAGACTCACTATTTGGGATTTTTTAATACTGTTTAGTCATTAAGTGCGTAGGCACAGTGCTGAAGACTTCATATATCTGCTCTTTTTGTTTCAATCCTCATAACTACCTTTCTAGGGTAGTTCATTACTTTAAAAATATTTCCACTAAATAAATGGCAGAGAAGAGTGAACTCTTGGTAGATGGAAGGGTGGTGAAGATCTGAGTGTGGTCAAGGTAATGTGGAGAGGGAGAGCTTTGGTGTTAAAATTTTTTTCATATTAGTGTTTTCTCTCCTAAAAAGGATATGACTCTTGAATTCTGTTACCCTAATATAGGGTACCCTAATACAGCCTTCTTTGTTTTAATATAAAAATGTATTAGATTAGCATGAGGAAAGATTTTTTAAAGTGTTCTCTCCCAATTTTGGGGTGGAGGGAACATGGTGCTGGGAATAGGATTGTATTATAAACATTTAGGCATCAAGGTTGCTTATTTATTGAATATTTATTTGCTTTTTTATTTTACATAAACTTTTATGGAGTATAACATACATTCAGAGACAAGCATGTAACATCATACAGCATCAGCACCCTTGTGTATGGCTTCTTACATCAGTTTTTATGTGATCCATCCATGTAGTGTGTAGGGTAGCTCCTTCATTCTCATTCTATTGTATTCCATCCCACTGTATGACTATGTATATGTACTGTAATTTATCCATTTTATTGTTGATGAACATATAGGTTGTTTCCAGTTTTGAGTCACAATAAATAGTGCCCCTTATAGAATATTCATTCATCAATACATATCTTTTGCTGCACATCTGCACATATTGCTGTAGTAGAATTTTTTGGACCTTGTGTGCTTTTGTTCAGTTTTAGTATACGTTACCCAGTGTTTTCCAAAGTGTCTTTTCAGTGGTGAATGAGAGTTTTATTTGTCCCACATACTCTGCAACGTTTGCTTGATATTGTTTCATTTATTTAGCTATTCTGGTGGGTGTAAAGTGGTATGGCTAGTTTTTCAAAATATACACGATTCCTTTCTTCACTCATACCCACGTACCCCTCCCATGTGCACACCAAGGGCAAGTTGAATAGAGACATGTATATTTTCATAAAACCCATCAAATGATTCTGGTTGCCTTGTCAGTTGATAAGATGCAGAATATAAAACAAATGTAAGTATAATTTAAAGAAAATGAGACTGTCATGAAAATTACAACTTCAGTGTATAGTTTACTGACTTTCTTACAAATGGTGCATTTCTGCCTAACTATTGCTAAACATGGGACAGGTTTTAAGATTTTGCAAGCTGGTGAAAAGTTTTGTAGGCCCTTTTATTGAGTGAGTTTGCAACATTTCCCCAAAGCTCTAATTACACAATACTGGAATGCACTTGCTCTTACTTGATTATCTACCCAGATTGTAGGTTATGTTCACTCATTATTTTGTGAGGTTTTGCTACCCCTTAAATAAGGGAAGTGCTGTCTACCCAGCAGAGTTGACTCAATTTTCAGAACTTGAAAGTTGAGCAAATTTTACCAAATGCCCACAGCATGCTACATATTGTTTTTAGACTTAATTTCTTGTTATTTATGGAGTTTTTCTTGTGTCACAGAAGACAGTGTTGCTACTAATTTTTTTTAAAATTATAGAATTGTGTAGTGAATACCAAGGATGTGAAAAATACTTTTGCCTGTGTATCTTTTTCAGGGTTAGGATTGTGGTTAGTCTCTTCTCATTCCCCAGTCAATGTAGATCATGTTAGAATCATATGTAGGGATGCACCATTCCTGTACCTTTTGTGAATCATAATTAGTTGTTGATTTCTTCTGTTCAGTCACACATCAGACTCATAACTGCAGATAAGCTCATAGTTCCCTTTTAACATTGTCTTATGCCTTTTTAGAGCTAATATTTTAATATCTGACTTTATTTCTTACTGCTGCAAAGTACTGTTCGTGGGTAGCACAGCTGTTTGATAAATACTTGTGCTCTACATATTCATAAGTAGTTACTGATTATTGCTAGTCATAAGAATCTTGGAATTATTAGCTTATCAGAAGAGCTGAGATGGCATTCATATACTTAAAGTGTTCTCTTGAGGTATAAGAACAACTCAGTTTATTTTTTTGCAAAGCATTCCTTGAAAGGCAGGGCTGGTAGGTGGATGGCAATAGCCTCCTTTTATTTAGTCTAGCTTGACCATGTGTTACATTATTTCAGAAAAGACTGGATTAAAATCCAGGGTCTCCTATCACATTGCTCTTCATGGATCATTTTGCTTCATTTCTTTCTCTTTCAACTTCTCTCTCTTTCTTTCCTTTTTTTTCCTCTTTTCTTCCCCTGTAAACTAAGCAACTATATGAAATGTTTTTCTTTAAGGAAGTGTGATTCCTTAAGGAGGATTAAGCCATTTTAATGGTTATAGACATGCAGAGTGTAATGATAGAGACATATAGATCCCTACAACCCTGTATCCTAAGGCATGCTGTTTTGCCCATTTCTTTCCCCTAGATTTTATAATTTAGAGTTCCCCAAAGTGGTAGTTCCTCTTATCTTTTTCAAGGATGGTGGTTTTTCCTGCTTTTGTCTAGGATAGTACTAGTTTATGTCTTTTGTCCCAGCATCTTGTCCAGTTTAACATTTGTAATGACTTTAATTTTTAATGAAATACTATTATTAATAGTTGCATTAAGATAAGCCTTAGTGGGTTTGGTAGAATTTTTATTTCCAGCTGTTGCCATGGTCTAGTCTAGTGATAGGTTAGAGACATGTGTAATAATGAGTTCTGCCTTTAACAGGTGGTAAAATCTGAAAGGAATCTTAAGTACACCTCTCTTTCCCTAACCCATCTCAGTTACAGTGTAACCAGTGACAGTATCAAGGTGGGGATCTCCATGATTAGAAGTGGGCTGGGACATAAATGATTAGGGGTAACTAACTCCTCTTGGTCTCAGGTGATGGTAAGAGATTTGATGCCTCCGCCTTCATTGACTGCTTTGGGTACCAGCCTGTTCCATGTTCATGCAGCTTGCAAGATTCATGAAGTCACAAGGATAGCAATAAGTGGTGTCAGTGAGAAATTGTAGGTTATGTAAGCTGAAATAGTAGTTGAGCAGTTCTGCCATAGAATGAGTAAGCAGCACTGTTTAGTAAAGCTTTGTGTGATGATAGAAATGTTCTGTGATTCCCACTTTCCATTATGGTAGCCATTCGCCACTGTGTATGTTGAGCACTGAAAATGAGTCTAGTACAACTAAGGAGCTGAATTTCTAGTTTAATTATTTCATCATTTGGTAAGACTTTTATTTTGCAACAAATCCTCTTAAAATCAATTAGTTAAAAACAGAAGTACAGGGCTTCCCTAGTGGCGCAGTGGTTGAGAGTCCGCCTGCCGATGCAGGGGACATGGGTTCATGCCCCGGTCCGGGAAGATCCCACATGCCACGGAGCGGCTGGGCCCGTGAGCCATGGCCGCTGAGCCTGCGCGTCCGGAGCCTGTGCTCCGCAACGGGAGAGACCACAACAGTGAGAGGCCCGCGTACTGCAAAAAAAAAAAACAACAACAACAACAAAAAACAAAAACAAAAACAAAAAAAAAAAAACAGAAGTACATATTTAATGAAAGCGTACACTTCAGAAGCTGTTATTCTGCTTTTTTTTAAGATTTTCTACACCATTGCTCAGCAACCCAAATAACAGCGTACAGTTGGTGGTTAGACTGATACAGAATGGAGGGTTTACAGAATTGTTGTGATAAAAGAACAGAGGAGTGAAATGTTAAGCATGCTTACTAGAGAGTTTTTGAAGTGATGTACTGTGGGTTTTGAGTTTGATAAGGAAGGAAGGGAAGCCATAAGTGGGTAATGACTTAAGAAGAATGGTATGGACTCAGTGAAGTGTTGGTAATAAGAGCTGTTGGTGGATTAAATTGATGACAGAATAGGAATAAGTTCTGTTATTAAAATGATATATTCAAGTTTATTTCCATGGTTGGTCAAGTTCCAAGTCAGAATCTCTGAAAAAGATTGCTAAAATTTTAAGTGGGTGAGATCATTCAGGAAGGTAAAAGAACTTTGATGCTGGTAGGAAAGAAGTCCACTGGAGTGCAGTCATCCAGGATGGTGGCAGGAATAGTGAAGAAGACAATGGATACAGTGGTTGAAGTCCTCCATAAAGGAGTGTAACTCAGAGAGGTGAGTAGGTGATTGCAAGAGAGAAGAATGTAAGAGAATTTTGTAAGAATGGACTCATGCAGTTGCCATACAGTTTTGTTAGGTTGGAAAAGTAGTCTGGAAGCAACAGTGGTGAGTCAGCAGAACTCTTTAACTACTTCCAACTCCTTTTACTATGGGGTTTGCCAAAAAGTTCATTTGGTTTTTTCCATAGATGACTCTAGTGGTGCTTAGTTGTCTTTAACTTCATTCGAAACAATTTTGTTAGATTGTATTGTGACAGCTGTCATATCAGCATGCATTAAAAAAAACTTATCAAATTGGTGAATTTTTGTGTATCCATTTTAATATTGAAGATGGAAGAAAAACAACATATTCAGCATAGTATGCTTTATTATTTCAAGAAAGGTAAAAACACAACTGAAAGGCAAAAAAAGATTTGTGCAGTGTATGGAAAAGGTGCCATGACTGATCAAACGTGTCAAAAGTGGTTTGTGAAGTTTCATGCTGAAGATTTCTTGCGGACGATGCTCCGTGGTTGGGTAGACCAGTTGAAGTTGATAACAATCAAATTGAGACATTAATTGAGAACAGTCAACATTATACCACGGGAGATAGCTGACATACTCAAAATAACCAAATCAAGCATTGAAACTTATTGGCACCAACTTGGATATGTGAATTGCTTTAACGTTTGGGTTCCACATAAGTGAAAAAAAACCTTCTTGACCATATTTCCGCATTCAGTTCTTTATTTAAACATAACAAAAATGTTCTGTTTTTAAAACAAATTGTGACAGGCAATGAAAAGTGGATACTGTACAATAATGTGGAACGGTCATGGGGCAAGTGAAATGAACCATCACCAACCACACCAAAGGCCGGTCTTTATCCAAAGAAGATGATGTTGTGTATATGGTGGGATTGGAAGGGAGTCCTCTATTATGAGCTCCTTCCAGAAAACTAAGTGATTAATTCCAACAAGTTCTGTTATTAAAATAATACATTCAAGTTTATTTTCATAGTTGGTCAAGCTATCCTAGGTAGTAAGTTCCACTGAACCCCAATTAGACCAACTGAAAGCATCACTCAACGAAAAGTTTCCGGAATTGGTCAACAGAAAACACATAATCTTCCGTCAGGGTAATGCAAGACCGCACGTTTCTTTGATGACCAGGCAAAAACTGTTTCAGCTTCACTGGGAAGTTCTAATCATCCTCCGTACTCACCAGACATTACACCTTCGGATTTCCATTTATTTTGGTCTTTACAAAATTCTCTTAATGGAAAAAATTTCAATTCCCTGAAGACTGCAAAAGGCACCTGGAACAGTTCTTTGCTCAAAAAGATAAAAAGTTTTGGGAAGATGGAATTATGAAGTTGCCTGAAAAATGGCAGAAAGTAGTGGAACAAAATGGTGAATACGTTAAGTTCAGTAAAGTTCTTAGTGAAAATGAAAAATGTGTCTTTTATTTTCACTTAAAAACCAAAGGAACTTTTTGGCCAACCCAACAGATCCTTCACAGGCGTAAGAAAAGGATATGATTTTAGCAGTTCTATTTGATCTGCTTTAGTTAGGTATTTGCCTCTCTGACCTTATCTTTGCTTCTCCAGTGCCTGACCGATTTAGGTTCTTAATAAATGTTTGCTCAGTAAATGCTAGATGAATGTGAAATTGTTCCATTGCTTAGACACTTTTAAAAAGTGATTTGAAAACTAATAACAGGAATTGTTACTTTGTTTTGTTTTTGGCAACACCGGGTCGTTTGCGGGATTTTAGTTCCCTGACCAGGGATCTGAACCCAGGCCCTCGGCAGTGAAAGCATGGAGTCTTAATCACTAGACCCCCAGGGAATTCTCACTTTTTTGACTATAATTAAATGAGAAGGAAGAGAAATATGAAGGCAAAAGACTGTATTATGATTTGTTAAAAAAAAACTATGGAGGCAAAAGCTTTAATCAAATGTTTACTCATGTTTTTTAAAATAAAAGAGATGAGGGGAAGAGTAGGAGAAGGGAGAGGGAGAGAATATAGGTTAGGTTTTATTTTGGAGGAATGTTTTAGGACTCAAATAAATCTGAAAAATGCCTAGGGTTAATGTTAAGTGGAATAGGCAGAACAGGCAACTAACTGTGAAGAAACTAAGTACTTTATAGACCTGATCTCCTTTAACACTCACTATATTCTTTCTGTATGAGAAATTATTCCCTTTCTGAAGATGAGAAAGCTAAGGGCCAAAAAGGGAAAGTAACTTGTTCAAGGGTTATAAAACCTAAAAAAACTTTTTTTTAACTTAAATTGTTTCATATACACATCTTTTCTTATGTGTACATTTCAGTGAGTTTTGAGTTTTGACAGATACGTTCACCTGTGTAACAACAGCCCAGTCAAGAGACAGATCATTTCCATTACTCCAGGAAGTTCTCTAGAAGGTTACACAATTCCTGAGAGACACTTTGGATGTTAGTCTATCTTTTTACAACTACACCTCCACATTACTTGCATTAAAAGGGAGATGGGGGCCTCCCTGGTGGCGCAGTGGTTGAGAGTCCGCCTGCCGATGCAGGGGATGCGGGTTCGTGCCCCGGTCTGGGGGGATCCCATGTGCCGCGGAGCGGCTGGGCCCGTGAGCCATGGCCGCTGGGCCTGCGCGTCCGGAGCCTGTGCTCCGCAACGGGAGAGGCCACAACAGTGAGAGGCCCGCATACCGCAAAAAGAAAAAAAAAAAAAAAAAAAAAAAGGGAGATGGAAGTTGTTAGAGATAAGCAGTATGAGAGCAGCAGCGTGAGAGCAGTGTTCATAGCTCATGTAAATAGCTCATGGAGAGCCAAGTGATAAAGGTTGAAAAAGTAAAAACAAAACCTCAAAAACATACGTAGGCAAATTTAACTCTGTTCTTCATAGTTCATGAGATTATTACTGTTTTGTAAATTAGTTCTACTTTTTAGTTTCATATTAATACTCATACACATTAAACTAATTTATTGAGTGCTTTCTGTGTACCAGACACTATCCTAGGTGTCTTCTATACATTCCCATTCAGTACACCAGTCATTTGAGATAATTACCATTTATTATTCCCATTTTACAAGCAAAATTGAGGCCCAGAGAGCTTACACAGCTTCAGGATCTGCACCTAACTCTAAATTCAGAAACCAAATTCTCAACCCTGATGGTGTTCCATGGATAATTCTGTAATACTAAATTATATCTGGTACTTTGTTTTTTAGGAGGCAATAAGTTATGTACTGTCTAGTAAATATGTAATACCTTTCCAGTAGTTGACTTCAAATCTAGTCAATATGTATTTGCTTAGTATCTGCCATCGTATACACTAGGCAGTGGTTACATAAAGGTGAAAATATAATCTCAAGGAGTTCAGCATATTTGATGAATTGAAAAAAACCATAGTATTTTCAGTTAAAAATCCTGGATTCAGGGACTTCCCTGGTGGTCCCATGGTTAAGACTCCGTGCTTCCAATGTAGGGGGCGCAGGTTCAATCCCTGGTCAGGGCACTAAGATCCCACACGCTGTGGGGCATGGCCAAAAAGTGAAAAAAAAAAAAAAAATCCTGGATTCAATTTCCGAATTTTTTTTTGTCTTTTTGTTTTTTTTTTAAACTATGACCTTAGATCATATTGCTTCTGTTTCAGTTTCCCTGTCTGTAAAATAGAACTACTTCACAGGGTTGTTTAGAGGATCAAATGAGATAATATGTATAGGAGTAAAATTCTAAAGTGCGAAGTAAAATCTTACAGATTATTGTACTAATAATTACAATAAATTTGATTAATTCTATATGAGAGGCATTGGTTATGAAAGTGCTTGGGTAGCTAAGGAGTAATTCATTTTACTGAAGAAAATGGTATGGGAGTAAACAAACGGTTGGTTAGTAAACATTTTACAGAAGAAGTGGCAATCAAGTTCAACAGATTAAAACACTGTTGGTGGAGCTTCCCTGGTGGCGCAGTGGTTGAGAGTCCGCCTGCCGATGCAGGGGACACGGGTTTGTGCCCCGGTCCGGGAAGATCCCACATGCCGCGGAGCAGCTGGGCCCGTGAGCCATGGCCACTGAGCCTGCGCGTCCGGAGCCTGTGCTCTGCAGCGGGAGAAGCCACAACAGTGAGAGGCCCACGTACTGCAAAAAACAAACAAACAAACAAACAAAACCACTGTTGGTGCTTAAAGAAGGAATGAGGTTATCTATTGTTTGTTGATTGAGATAACTTACTCCTCTTGTGTTTGATAAAGAGTGTGTTGCTATAATTTATAAATTAGATCTTGAATAAAGATTCTACCTGAAGGGACCCCTGTGATCTAGTTCAAATAATGCCATCCTTCCTTGTCTCCACGGGGCTTAGCTCAGCCTAGAACCTCCCAAGATACTCAAACAGGTCAGTGAATAAGAGAGAGAGAGACTATAAAGGAACAAATGAATGAGTAAAAAAAACCCAAAGGAATGGGGGGTGGGGTGGGGTCTTGCAGCTTGGCCATAGTGAGTAGTCTCCTGACTGCTAGTCTTGCCCTGTTTTGGTTCACCACAGTTTATATATCACTATAATTTAAAATCTTACCTCATGAAGTTTAATGACCATAGTCATAAACTGCCATGCTAAGTATTTAAATAAGGCTGATTTTTTAAAATCCCAATACTGTCTTTATAAGATTTCTGGAAATAACCTCCTTTTACTTATATTTTTTCCTTCACCCTCCTCTGGAAATAGCCTCCTTTTAAAATGAAATATTTGCTTCATACATTTTAAGGGGATATGACTATTAATATAGATGCAGATAGGCTTATAATTTTCTTATTGTGCCTTGTATATGTTATTACACAAGTAATATGAAAACAATTGAACTTGTAGCAACTAGCATGACATATAAATTTAGTTGTTTTTAAATGATGATTTTTTTTTAAATGGTTGCCAAAGAGCCAGACTGTCCTTAATATGTAATGCTACAGGAGACGCAATCAGGTTCTGAAGTGATCTGTAGTCGATTTTTTTTTTCCCCAAGAAGTTCATGGCACAGTGAGGAAATCATGTAGTGATATCGAGTACATCTTAGTCTACAGTGTATGAGTCTTACTGTATAAGCTTGTGTTAGAACTGGATAGGATTTAGTGATTCTTGCCCTGAATGCTTTGTTTAGCCAACAGCTCAGTGATGTGCAAAAGGGCATGTGTTCTGAAACCAAAAACGGCCAGGGATAGAATCCAGGTCTCTCAACATATGGACCCCAGGGCTTTTTTCCATTTTTACCTTTGTTAAGGAAAATGACATTGCATCCATGTCAAGAAATGGATAACTTTTAGTTTTAATCTTTTTAAAAAAAAATACATTAAAGCGACAGAAATGGAGTGATTTTGGGGGGTTACAGTGTGTGTACACAGGAGTTGACTTTTAGTTTTTTGTTCTTTTTTTTTAAGGTAGAACCTTGGCATTGAATGACAAGGCAACAGTAAGCAGAGGCTTTAAATCCCTGCTTGTGTACAAACCTTCACCAACATGTATTAATGGCTTTTAGGATTTATCAAGTAGAGAAAGAGTTCGTCTTAAAATGTCTGTATTTTGCCTGTACTAATAAAGTTTCCATATATATGTTATTAGAACTACCTCCTTACTATCGGTGTTAGAGGATGTTGTAGATTTCAAAACAGACTCCATAACACTGGAATAAGACCCTGAAACAAAGAAGTTGAAAACTAGCCCAAGAAGTCTACCTCTCAGGATAATACTCAGGTAAAATGGAAGACTTAGTCATAAGTAGAGGACAGATGGATAGCTGCAGCAGGGATGATGAGATTTTTGTATTATTGGTAATAATAGCTTTCTGGTCTAATCCTCACACTAGAAATGTGATTCTCAGTGTGAGATCCCTAGACGAGCAGCATCAGCACCATCTGAGGCTTGTTAGAAATGCAAATTCTGGGGCCTGACCCAGACCCACTGAATCATTAATCCTAGGGTTGGGGCTCAGTGTTCTGGTTTCACAAGGCTTCCAGGTGATTCTAATGCACAGTTAAATTTGAGAATCACTGCCCTAGAAAAATATAAACCTGTGAGTCTACCATTTGTAATCACTTAGAGGCTGGCACTACTTGGTTGGACCATATCAAATTACCCATAGTCTCCTGCTTTTGATTTACCAAAATTTCAAATTACCAAGTTTTAAGGAAAAGTCACCTTTTATTTTGGGCAGAGAGTTCAAACTGTAAAACTGCTATTTCACTTAGGCCTCTCAATAACCAAAGTAGGAAAAAATTAAGGGCCCCAGTAAGAGACTATAACGTAAATGGAAGTATTTGCGCAACGTGTGTGTGTGTGTGTGTGTGTGTGTGTGCGCGCGCGCGCGCGCAGGCGCTCAACGCACACGCCCTGGGTAATTTCATCATAAGCCGTGACTCCTGTGTGCCATCCACTCCCCCCCAGCTCTATTAGCTTTCCTCTTCTATAGGAGTATATATAGTCAGGAAGCAGGAATGGTCTTCCCACCCGCAGCCATTTTTTTTCTTGAGGGTTCAGAATATTTCCGTTGCTATATCCTTCATCAGCCCCTGTTCCTGACCCCTAAGATTTTTACTAGGACCTAGATATGCTGCCACTGAGTTGAATCACTCTCCTGAGAGCCAACAGCTGTTTCTTTTTCAAAGAGGAGCCTTTCTCTCCGTGTTTATATGCATTTTAGTGAACTTTAGTAAACTTGGGATAAACTGGTTTTAAGTGATTAGAACTACAAGATGGCTTTTCTCCATTATTTTCCTCAGACCATTTAATTAGTCCCCTCCCTCTTTTTAAAAAATAAACACTGAGCATTGTGCTAGGCTTTGCATTGCAGAAATGAATAAAACAGAAAAACCTTCAAGAAGATCATAGTTTAGGTAAAAACACAGCTGTTCTGTGCACGTAAAACTCAGTAGTAAAAGGCAGTAAATGAACGGAGGGTGATGGAGGTGGTAGGTGTATTTAATGGGAGCTGACTATGGCAATCAGTAACCAATTTCAGTTTTCTAAATGGGCATAGTGTGTTATGTACTGCTTTCCCTCCTGCTTATAATGCTTCTTAAAAATAGAAGTCGTAATTATATTGCGATTCATATTACATAAGAGTGAAAAGAATAGGAAGTCACCTTCCCACCCCCAGTTCCACTTCCCGCTGTAAATTGTGCCTGCTTTTAGTTCTAGACAGTATTGCCTACCTCTGTGAATGATAGTCTTGTTTCTCTCCTCACTCCGTCGATCTCCCAATTATTATTCGTTGTTAAAGGCTACATCATCAATGTGTTTGCATTTTAATTTCTTTTTTGCTTTATTTGCAGACCAATTCTAAAAATTTTAAACCTGGAAATATTTATAATGTGATTATATAAATACTTACTATAGAACAAAGTAGGGTGGCCTCACAGATAATGAAATGTAATCCTATGTACATAAAAACTTTACCAGTGGAAAATTTTCTAAGTGTCAAATCGTAGTGAATTCTCCTAGTTCTTTTTTAGTTTCCTTCTCTACTGAGACCTGTTCAATTCTGTTGTTTTTTCAAGCCCATGGTTTCTTTCTTTAGGGTTCGTTTTCATTTGGTTAGAACTGTGGTCTTCAAAACAAAGCATCCACATAAACGGGTTACACAAGATAATTTGGGAGGTGTCAGAATATATTAAAAATTAAATTATTTAATTTTTATCTGATTATTTTAAATTTTAATTTTGATATGCTTTATAATATGCATAAATATATTAGTATAATAATATGTTAATTTATAAATAGACATGCATGCTGAGAGCAAATGGTTTTTTACTCATAAAGGTATGTCATACAAAAAAGTTTGGAGTTCATTGGGTTCATTGAGTAATTTTCAATATAGAATGACAAACTTTTCAAGTATTTGCTATTGAAAATGTCCTTTCTTCAGCTTGCATTCCTGAAGAATTTTGAGTATGAAATTCTAAATTCAAAATTTTTCTTAAAAACCTTAAAAGCATTTCTCCTTATATCTTTTTTTTTTTCTCCTTATATCTTAACAGCATTTAGATTTCAGTGTGACTGGTTCCTTTGTAGATAACATGAGAAGTTTTAGGATTTTCTCTTTTTCGGTGGAACTTTGAAATTTTGCCAGGATGTGTCTAGGTATAGATCTTTTTTCAGTAAGCATTCTTGGTAGTTGGTGAGGCCTGACTGGGAACTTGTGTCTTCCTTCAGATGGTGGAAATAGTCTTCTGGTTTTTTCTCTTGATATATCTCTGTTATTTCTGTCTTAATCCCCTTCAGGAGCATTTAATGGCTCTCCTGTTGGAATACTGGATCTCTTCTGTCTGACCTCTGTGTTCCTAACTTCTCTTATTTACTATATTCTTTGTGTATTTAGTTTGTGTCTTCAAAAGTAGTCTTTATCTTTTATTCTCTGTTAATTATAAACATTTTATTGTTTATCTTACCCATTGGAATTATCATTTAAATATATATATATTTTATAATATTATTTTTGGCTGCGTCAGGTCTTAGTTGCGGCACACGGGCTCTTCGTTGCAGTGTGCAGGCTTTTCTCTAGTTGTGGAGTGCAGGCTTCTCTCTAGTTGTGGCATGCGGGCTCCACAGTGTGTGGGCTCAGTAGTTGTGACGCTTGGGCTCTCTAGTTGTGACACGTGGGCTTAGTTGCCCCCCAGCATGTGGGATCTTAGTTCCCTGACCAGGGATTGAACCAGCATCCCCTGCGTTGGAAGGTGGATTCTTAACCACTGGACCACCAGGGAAGTCCCCCATTTATATTTTTAATTAACAAGAATTCTTGTTTTCTGACCACTTGTTCAAAGCAGCTTATTCCTGTTTTATTTAAGTGTACCATTCTGTCCCCTAAATTGTCTCCATTTCTACCAGGGTTATTTTGTTTTATTTTACAGTTTTGGACCTTTTCCCAATTGTCTGTTGTGATTTTCTCCTTTAAGTTTCTCTGCTAACTTGTTCCTATCTAATTGATTTCTCTGCTAATTTGTTCCCATTTATCTGCCTTAAATTTCTTAAAATATCTGATCCACCAATATCATCCTTTTGTATTTTCCAGCCCAGTTATGACTTCATTCTTTTGCAAAAATTTGTTTTCATCTCATTGGTATGTTGAGAAATAAAACAGACAGATAAATGTGCTCACTTGACTGCCTTGAACTATGTACTGCTTTCAAAGTTCCATCTTGGGTACTATATCTGATCCAGACATCTAGAAATTAGAAAGTTGATGGAAGGCCATGTAATCTGTCACATGAGTTTGGAAGAGAGTATGAAACCCCTTTGTTTGTTTGTTTTGGTTTTTGTTGTTTTTTTCTGTTACTAACATGCTAGAAAGGTCGTCTTTAAGAATTATAAGCTTAGGCTGAATCCAGGCAGGCAGGCAGACATTGCCAAATTTTAGCATTATAATCCTGGGTAGATTATGTAGCCTTTTTGCACTCTAGTTTACTCCCCTATAACATTGGCAGAAGCTTGATTACTCTCCTCGTAGAGTTATTTTGGTAATCAAATTAGACAAATACTTAGGCCTGGCATATAGAAAGCCTTTACAAAATATTTATTCTTGATATTGTTAGATTGCTTCTATTCAGGAAAAAGTTACATATTTTAGATAACTCTTTCCTTATAGAACAGATAAGTTTCTCTAAGGTTGGCTATGAAGTTGATTATTATAAAATAAATTTTCACAATGATTGTTCGTATAATACTGAAGATGCATTTGCAGAGAAAACTTCCTCAATTCCATGAGTTGAAAACCTTGGATGAAGAAGTCTGTTGGTGACTTGCTGGACTCAGTAGCAAACACACTTGCAGTAACTGCTAGAGATTTTTGTTCCCTCTTAGTAAGTACCTACTGGAATAGTAATAGGGTTCTTTGCATGATTGGACTCATAAGAAGCTAATAAATAACACTCATCTCATTGTATCATTTTTCTGTGTGTGTACTTCTGTAAAGTTATAATAAATATGTATATTTTATGGTCTTCTTGAATGTGATGATAATTCCACTTCCTCTTCTACCCCCAAACTCTTAAATTGTCCAAAAACGCAGCTTCTTATTGTCTCTTACATGAATCACCTTTATCATTGACTTGTCTATTTTCTAAACTACAAACCTTGATATCCATAATTCCTCAAAACCTTGTCACTTATACCTCTGCTCTTCTGACTTCATTCTCATTGTTGTATAATATTTCACTATATGAATGTACCATAGTTTAACCATCCTATTACTTAGGAATAATTGGGTAGTTTTCAGTTTTTGACAATCACAAGAGCTTTACTGCTTTGTTTTTATATTTATATGTAGAACCCATCAATGAGCAATCTTGTACACATATTTTGAAGAACATATGAATGTATGCTTCTGGCTGTATACCCAGGAGTGGAATTGATGGGTTTCAAGGTATTCAATTGTTTGGCCTTAATAGATATTGCAAACAATTTTCCAAAGTGGCTAGACTAATTTATACTTTCACCATCAGTGTAATTTTAGAGATTCATTTCTCCCTCTCTGGCAACATGTATTATCTTTTTAAATTTTAATTTTAGCCATCCTGTTGTGTGAGTAGTGCTTATCACACTGTTGTCTTAATATATTTGTCTGATGACTAATGAAGTTGAACACCTTTTCATATGTTGATTGACCTTTTGGATATCTTTTTTTTTTTTTTTTTTTTTTTTTTACTTTTTATGAAGTATTTAAGTCTTTGGCCAATTTTTCTGTTCAATTCCCTGCACTTTTTATAATAATTTGTAGGAATTCTCTGTATACTCTGGATATAAGCCCTGTATCAGATCCCTGTATTGCAAATATCTTTTTCTACCCTGTGTCCTGCTTAAGAAATATTTGCCTACCCCAGAGTTGTAAAGATATTCTCCCATTCCCCGCCCCCTCCAAGTTTTATTGCTTTACTTTCATATTTATATCTGAACTAAATCTGGAATTGATCATTGTATATGACATGAAGTAGGAGTCAAGATTTTATTTTTCTATATGACCGTCCATTTGACCCAGGACCATAAAGACCATCGTTTCTGTACTGCATTTCATTATTTGTCATAAATATGCTAAATATGTGTACATCTGTTTCTGGATTCTGTTTTCTTCCATTGATCAGTTTCTCTAATTCTTTTCACCAGTACCACTCTGTCTTAATTTCAATAGCTATATTTTAAGTCTTGAAATTTTATACTTATTTTTTATACTTAAGTCTTGATGTCATACACTTGACGTACTTATAGTCCTTGAGCTTTGTTGTTCTTCAAGAATGCTTTTGCATATTCATATAAATTTTAGAATTCATCTGTCAGTTTCCATAAGAAGCAAAATTGGGATTTTGATAGTGATTGCACTGAATTTATATGTCAATCTGGGGAGAATTCTTTACAAGATTTATTTTACATTTCATGAACCATGGCATATTTCTTTTTACTTTTCTCTCAGTACCATTTTGTAGTTTTCAGTATAGAGTTTGTGAGCATCTTTCATTAGATTTACTTCTAGGAAAAGTGGATTTTTAAATTATATTATAAATGGTATCTTTTAAATTTTCTGTTTTTTAATTGTTGCTAACATATAGAAATACAATAGATTTTTATATGTTACACAGCAACTTGTACAAAATTCCTTGTTAATTCTGTTAGTTTGTACACAATCAAGTGTGTTATCTGGGAATGATGATGATTTTCTTTTTTCTTTTCCAATTCTTATGCCTTTATTTTTTTCCTGCTTTAAGGTACTGCCTGGGACTTCAAGTGCAGTGTTGAGTGAAAGTGCTGATAGTGGTCTTTCTTGTCTCATCTCACCTGGAACTCTTACTATAGGGGCGTGGGTATGTGTTTTAAGACACTTTTTGTAAAATTAAAGAAGTTCTTTTTTTTTTGGAAGTTATCTTTTATTCGCAGTTTTGTAAAGAGTTTTTATCCCAAATGGGTATTAAATTTTATCAAATGCTTTTTCTGCATCTGTCAGGGTGATCTGTTTTCCTCCTTTTTTGGTTAATAGAAAAAACTAATAGATTCTGATGTTAATCACCCTTGCATTACTCAAATAAAACTTCATTAGTCATGAAATATACTTTTTATGCAATCCTAGGTTTGACTTGCTATTAGTTTGCTTTGGATTTTTATATGTATGTTCACGAGACAGACTTTCCTATATTTTTCCTTCTTGTAATGTGCTGGACAGGTTTTGGTATAAAAGTTATACTGGTTTCATCAGACAAGCTGCGAAGTTTGTTTTTGTTTTCCATTTTGTTGGAAGAGCTTGTGCAGTGAAGCCATTCCTATAAGTTTTCCTTGTGAGAGGGTTTTTAATAATTAAAGTTTAATAAAAATAGGACTTTATAATTTTCTCTTTCATATTGTATGTCAGTTTTGGAAGGTGATTTTTTCAGGTAATTTTCTCATTTTACTTAAATTATCAATTAAGTTGGTGTGACGTTTTCATGATAGCCTCATTGTCCTTCAGAGCATCATTTTACGTGTTGTAAATTTGTGTCCTCTCTCGTTTCCCTTGATTAGTTTAAAGTTATCGATTTTATTATTTTTTCAAAAATAATACAAAGCATTTGGCTTTGCATTTTTTTCTGTTGTCTGTTGTACATTTTTTTTCCTAGTCATTGCTTTCTGCTCATACTTTTATTATTTCTTATACTTTCTTTGGGTTTGACATACTCTTTTCTAGCTTCCTTAGATAGAAGCTTGTCATTGATTTTCAGCCTTCCTTATCTGATATATGCATGAAAGGTATAAATTTCCTAAGCACTGATATAACTACATCTTACAAGTTTGGAAATTTCTTATCTTTAATATTCAATTCAAAATGTTTTCTAATTCTCATTGTGATTTCTTTTTTCACCCATAGATTTAGAAAGCTATTATTTAATTTTTGGAGATTAGGTATTTTCTAGTTATCTTTTTCCTTATTGATTTTTAACTTAATCCCACTGTGATTAAGGTTTGTACTTTGAATGATTTCAGTGACCAGTATTTGTTTGTAAGGCTTTCTTTATCTTGCAGTAATATGGTTAGTTTTGGCAAATGATTCCTGTGCCATTGAAAATAATTTGCATTCTTTTGTTGTTGGGTGCCATATCTCTCCCCTCAACTCCTGCCTCTCTCCCTCCCTCTGGCCCCTCATATATATATATATGAATATGTGTATGTATATTTACCTATATATGTCATTAAGATTGTTCTTTCACTTACTGAGAGAAGTGAATTAAAGTCTCCCACTGTGATTTTTGGGATCATCCTATTGCATACAGACACGTTTAGTATTATGTTTTTATGATTGACCTTTTTTCTCATTTTATTATTTTCCTTTTTATGTCTCTGAATGCTTCTTGCTTTAAAATTTCTTTTAAATTTTAAATTTAGCTAATGTAGCTGTACCTGCTTTGTTTTGGATAGGATTTGTCAGTTATATATTTATTCTCATTATTTTTAACCTAAACCTTTCTTTACCCTTATGCAGGTACAACTTTTATTGCATTTTGCTTTATTGTGCTTCACAGATAATGTGTCTTTACAAATTGAAGGTTTGTGGCAACGCTGTGTTGTCAGACGATGGTCAGCATTTTTAGCAAGAAGATATTTTTTAATTAATATATGTACTTTTTTTTAGACATAATGCTACTGCACACTTAGTAAACTATAGTATAGTGTAAACATAACTTGTATATGCACTGGCTTAGTAGTTGTAGCGCATGGGCTTAGTTGCTCTGCAGCATGTGGGATCTTCCCAGATCAGGGCTCGAACCCATGTCCCCTGCGTTGGCAGATGGATTCTTTGCCACTGCGCAACCAGGGAAGTCCCCATATGCTTAATTTAAAGAGATTTAAGAAGCTTATGATACATGTATTGTTATTATTTTATTATCTTTATTCTTCCTGTTAAGTCTTAACAAAACTGTTGAGCATTATATATTATTATATATTAAGTTTCATACTAACTTATTTCATTATGTAATTATAGTTGATATATATAAAATTGCCTTGACCTCAGACAGTATTTTCAGTTATAACTTCATGAAGCAGTTCTATAACTTTTAGGATAAATATGGTAGTATTTCACAGTTGCAGCGTGATTTACATTTTGTTAGTTGAAGAATTAATACACAAAAATGTTATGATTAACATCACATTTGGTTAAGAAAGCTCCTAGAAGACTTGCGCTGATTACAGATGACAGTACAAAAGAGGTACCTCGTAAATACGCTAGTCACATTTTTTTTTTTTTTTAGATGTTGGGGGTAGGAGTTTATTAATTAATTTATTTATTTTTGCTGTGTTGGGTCTTCGTTTCTGTGTGAGGGCTTTCTCTAACTGTGGCAAGCGGGGGCCACTCTTCATCGCGGTGCGCGGGCCTCTCACTATCACGGCCTCTCTTGTTGCGGAGCACAGGCTCCAGACGCGCAGGCTCAGTAGTTGTGGCTCACGGGCCTAGTTGCTCCGTGGCATGTGGGATCGTCCCAGACCAGGGCTCGAACCCGTGTCTCCTGCATTAGCAGGCAGATTCTCAACCACTGTGCCACCAGGGAAGCCCCGCTAGTCACATTTTATAACTGGATAGAATTTCAATAATATTCTTCAGCCAGTATGGCTTTAAAAAAAAAAAAACCTGAACTTTGCTGGATAATTCATATATTCCATTAGTCTGGAAGCTTGATAGCTAACAGACTAGGAATACTACACAGCTGTTGAAAATGTCTCTCTTCAGAGTTATTAAAAATAATCTCTTTAGTACTTTATTTGCTAATAGTAGCTAATTTAGTCTCAACAGTTACAGAAGAGACTTTATAATTCCATTATTTTTAATGACAAAAGAAATATGTGTGTATATGTAGATATGGACATGTATGTGCATATATTTTTTAAATGAGGTAAAATTCATATAACATAAAACTCACCATTTTAACAGTTGTGTTTTTTTAATATTTATTTATTTGGTTGCACCAGGTCTTAGTTGTGGCTTGCAGTGTCCTTACTTGCGGCAAGTGGGTGTGGCTCGCCAGCTCCTTAGTTGCAGCACACAGGCTCTTTAGTTGCAGCATGTGAACTCTTAGTTGCAGCCTGCATGTGGGATCTAGTTCCCTGACCAGAGATCGAACCTGGGTCCCCTGCATTGGGAGCGTGGAGTCTTACCCGCTGTGCCCCCAGGGAAGTCCCAAAATATTTATTTATTTATTTATTTATGTGTGTATTTATGTATGTATGTATGTATGGCTGTGCCGGGTCTTATTTGTGGCACGCAGGATCTTCATTACAGCATGTGGGCTCTTAGTCGCAGCATGCAGACTTCTTAGTTGTGGCATGCATGTGGGATCTAGTTCCCCGACCAGGGATTGAACTCGGGTCCCCTGCTTTGGGAGTGTGGATTCTTACCCAGTGGACCACCAGGGAAGTCCCTTAACAGTTTTAAAGTATACAGTTCATTGGTGTTTATAGTACATTCACAGTATTGTGTAACCAGCACCACTATCTAGTTCCAGAACATTTTTATTACTCCAAAAGGAAACCCCATACCCACTGAGCAGTCACTCTCCATGTCTCACCCTCCCTCTAGCCCCTGGCAACCACTAATCTGCTTTCTGTCCATATGTCATATCATATTCTGGATATTTCATGTAAACGAAATCATACGGTGTGTGGCCTTTTGTGTTTGGCTTTTTTCATTTAGCATGATATTTTGAGGTTCATCCATGTTATAGCACATACTTCATTACTTTTTCTGGCTATATGATATTCCATTGCATGGATATACATTTTGTTTATCAGTTCATCAGTTGATGATTTGGATTATTAGCCAATAAACTTTTGGCTATTTTGAATAGTGCTGCTGTGAACATCGATGTACAAGTTTTTGTTCGAACACCTGTCTTCAGTTATTTTGGATGTATAATTAGGAATGGAATTACTTTTTGAGGAACTGCCAAATATACCACAGCAGCTGAAATGAACCATTTTGTTTCCACCAGCAATATGCAAGGTTTCTAATTCCTCCACATTCTCACCAATGCTGGTAATTTTCCATTTTTTAATTGTAGTGTAACCATCCTAGTGACTATTTTTTCCTTCTCTTTGGCTTTCATCATTTTTACTGTGATGTGTCTATGGATCTCTTTGTGTGTATCCTACATGGAGTTAGTTGAGCTCCCTAAATGTGTATATATTGTTGTTTTTCAATAAATTTGGGAAGTTTTCAGCATTTCTTAGAATATTTTTCTTCTGCTCCATTTTGTCTTTTTTTCCCCATTATATGTATGTCAGTGTACTTAATAGGGTCCCACACTTCTCTTAGGCTCTGTTTATTTTTCTTTATTCTTTCATCTATGGATTGCATAATCTCTATTGATCTCTCAGCAGGTTCAGTAATTCTTCTACCAGTTCATATCTGCTGTATATGAACATGGCCCCTTATGTCATTCTTCCATTTCAGTTATTGTACTTTTCAAGTCCAGAGTTTTCCTTTAAAAAACTCATAATTTTTACCTCTACATTGATATGCTCTATTTTTTGTGACATTGTCAACATACTTATTTAATCACGGTTTCCTTTAGTTCTTCACATGTGTATACAACATCTCCTACATAGACAGTTTTTATTACCTACTTTTTCCCCATTATATGGGTCATGCTTTCTTGTTTCTTTGCATGTTTTTTGCAAAGAAAATCTGCATAATTTTATGTTGGAAACTGGACATTTTATATAATGTTAGAAATTCTTGGAGCTGGTTTCTCCCTTCCAGTGCATATTATTGTTACTTGCTTGTTTATTTGTTCAGTGACTTGCGGGGTTATTTTAGTGGAGTTTGTTTTCCTCTCCTTCCATCCACCCCACTCCCCCACCACACCCCCCGACACGTACACACACACACGCACACATGTGCATGCACACACACAGCCTCTGATGTTACTTCTCTAGGGTTATAGCCCTACGTTTTCCAACGGTTAACGCTGGGATGACAATGGTATTGGCAGGGTTCTTAACTGTCTCTTTCCCTGACAACTTAGAACTGTTACGGTCCACTAATCTAAGGCTAATTGTGCTATAATTTTAGCAATGGCCTGAGACATTAATTGCTGCACGTACTAATCAAATTTAAGTTCCTTTGGAGGAAAGGTTTCCTAAAATCAGTGCTTGAGATATCTTCTGACCCCAGGAAGGCTCCTCCTAGTTGTTTCCATTGCTCTCTGGCAAACAAACCGACCTACGTCCCAGGATTCCTCTAATCTCCTCTCAATTGCCTTTCACCAGGACCTCTACTGTTTTTCAGAGCACCCTTGCTCATTCCTTTGCAAATGAATTGCTATTTCTCTAGGAAAAGATTTGAAGCTATCAGTTTTATGGCCTCCGTGCCCCACAGGCAGTATCTCCAGGTCAGGTCTCTGGAGTCTGGAGTGAGTACAGTGATGTATTTCTCTCCCAGTGATATCTCTGCTCTAGGAGCTAAGCACTTGGTGGAATGGGGGTAGAGGAGGGAAATGGCACCCTCAGGTCTTCCTGGCTTGGTCCTCCCAGTATGGGACTCCCACCTTACAGGCTGCAACAGTAGCAGTCAGTGCTACAGCAGCACCACACCCAAGGTAGATCCTACATCCCACCCCCGCCCCCCCTCCCCCACCATCTCTTGGCCACATTCACTTGGGACTTTAGCTTCAGCAATAGAATGGGAAGTGTTGACATCCTGCTCTTCCCAGTAAGATGGATACCTGAGCCGCAAGGGGGAAGAGGGAGCGCAATCAGAGAAGATACTTTTTCAGTATTTTAAAATTTGTCAGAGACTTGTTTTGTGGCGTAGCATACAGTCTAAGTGGAGAATATTCCATGTGCATTTGAAAAGAATGTGTATTTGTATTCTGTTGTCGACATGTGAATGTCTGTTAGGTTTAGTTGTTTTATGATGTTGTTCAAGTCCTCAGTTTCTTTATTGATCATCTTCCTGGGTGTTCTATATATTATTGAAAGTCACGTATTGATATTTCCAGCTATTACTGAGGAATTGTCTGTTTCCAATTTCATTAGTTCTTGCTTGATATAGTTTGGAGCTCTGTTTGCATATATGTTTATAGTTGTTATATGTCTTCTTCATGTTTCACCTTTTTATCAATATGTTCTATGCTACTTTGTCTCCTGTGATAACTTTTGACTAAAGTCCATTTGTCTTATTACTATAGCTACCCAGCTCTCTTTTGGTTCTTCACATGGAATATCTTTTTTCATCTTTTTACTTTCAACTTATTTTTGATTTCCATAAATACACGGAGCCAAAAACATACTTTTCTAGTTTTGTAGAAATTGGCTTTTTCTTTTGAGCACTTCTTCAACGCTTCACCATTTACAGCTCTGCCTTAGTCTTCACTTTCTGCTTGCGTGATACCTAAAGGTCAGCCAGAGTTGATAGCTTAGGGTCGTCTCACATTTTTTCCAAGGATGTGTTTGGACTCAGTTATGCACATGACCTTCTAACTTCCCCTGTATGTGTGAGAGCTTTTAAAAGCCCTTTTCTCCCAAGTATCTTTCTCAGTTTCTTTCTCCCCAGACTTTCCTATCTGGCTGATGATGGCCCCAACACTTAGCCCTGTTCCAGACAGGTACAGTAATACATTTGCTTTTAAATGGTTTTGAAAAATGCTGCCACCCAGAATGCTGCTTCTACCCTGCAGAAGCTCCAAGGCAGGTGAGACAAAGGCAAGCCCTTAAGCTGATCCTTCAGGAAGGTTACCAGCCTGTACAAAGCACACCCCGCTTTGCCATTTTCAGTGAGGTCTATATGCATATACTTTACTACATCTGTAAATTTCTATCTATATAGTTTAGGGATTCACAGATACACAAGAATGTGAAGAAATTCTTTGCTATGCTAGAACTTTAAGATGCAGATAACTTCTGGTAGGAAGAAGAGGTTTGGTGGTAGGAAGATGGTTGTTTGACATACGGTTCTTTATATATATTCTGGATATTTGACATTCTTTATGGTGAATTTATGTAGCTGAGTGTGTGTCTGTTACGTATGCCTAATAGAACAGGGGTCCTCAACCCCGGAGCTGTGGACCAGTACCAGTCCATGGCCTGTTAGAAACTGGGCCACACAGCAGGAGGTGAGCAGCAGGCAAGCAAGCGAAGCTTCATCTGCCGCTCCCCATCACTCGCATTAACGCCTGAGCCATATCACCACCCCCCACCCCCGTCCGTGGGAAAATTGTCTTCCATGAAAGCAGTCCCTGGTGCCAAAAAGCTTGGGGACCGCTATAATAGAACGTTAAGTCTGGCACTCAAACATTTTTTTAAGTAGAAAATTACATATGTGTTTATTTTAATGTCTTGCTTTTTAAAATAAAGCTATAAAACATCACACTTAAAATTTTTAAAAGAAACATATTTAGAATATGGATGAAACCTTCATTTGTTAATTTGTGTAGATTGTCTACAGTTATTCTCTAGATTTTATATTAGTTATGCTCTTTCTGCAAGAACAAGAATAGGAAGTCCTGAAGGTCTTGAATGTAGTTGATGGTCTACTATCTTTTTTTTTTTTAAACGTTTGAAGAGAAGAAAAAGAAAATAGAATACTGGCAATAGCACTGAAATGGACATTAGGAGATCTTTGTCTTTGTCCTTCTTCTGATATTTATCCAGCAATGTAAACATGGGCAGTTTATTTTTCTAGTCTAGTCCATTTCTCTCATCTTGGTCCTCAACTGTAAAATAAGAGTTGGACCACACAGGTTAAGGGCTGTTTCAGCTCTGTTATATCAGGAGCAGCAGCATTATTCTATGGAAAGAGTATAGACTTTGGAGCCAGGCAAATTTGTGTTCAGCCACTTTCTGGTTAATAAAGTCTAAAGTAAGCTTTCTAACTTGTCTAGTCATTTTCTCATGGTTAAGGTGGGGTTATTAATATCCATCTCATAGAGTTGTGGAGGAATAAACAAGGTACATAATGTCTTGTAAGTATGCACAAATGCAGTCTGCTCACCAGCATTCTTCATACCCCCATCACATAACTACATCATTTGAAGTAGTTGGAAAAAAGAAAAATCTTCGTAACCTTTTACTTGGTTCTTTTATGTGTGTGTGTGTGTATATATATATATATATATATATATATATATATATATATATATATATGGATTATGTTGTGAGTTACACTTGAGCAAGGTAAAAACTCTTGTAGAGGCATTAAAGAACTTTTGTTTTTTACTCTAGATTCTTTAAACTTATGTTTTATTTATTTTATTAGTATTAAATTAGCATCTTCTTATAGAAAGTTAAGTATTAAGGATTATGATTAAAGTTTTCTTTGACTTACCATCTTCTTTGACCTAATGTCTCTCAATGTCTACTACTTGGAAAGTCTCTCTCTCTCTCTCTCTCTCTCTCTGTCTCTCTCTCTCACACACACACACACACACACATTTTCTGTGGGCTAATTAAGCATGCAAATAACTGATTTTCTACTTCTTTTAAAAATAATGACTTGTATCTCTGTTAATTAAAACATAATAACATACTTAGAAAATATAAACAAGTAAAAATAAGCAAAAATCTCACCACCCAGAGGTAGCCTCTGTTAATACTTAGATATATATCTTAGAAGCATTATCAGTGCCAAAGTTCAATTCAGTGTGTCTATGAGCCAGTCTGTTTTTCTTTATGCACCCATACTTGTAATAACTCTACAAGCATACTTCGTTTTATTGTGCTTCACTTTTTTGCGCTTCACAGATACTGCACTTTGTACAAATTGAGGGTTTATGGCAACCCTGCATCAAACAAGTCTATTAGTGCCATTTTTTCAACAGCATTTACTAATGTCATGTCTCTGTGTCACATTTTGGTAATTCTTAAAATATTTCCAACTTTTTCATTTGTTATGGTGATCTGATCAGTGATATTTGATGTTACTATTGCAAAAAAGATTATGATTCTCTGTAAGCTCAGGTGATGGTTACATTTTTAAGCAATAAAGTATCTTTTAATTAAGGTCTGTACATTTTTTAGGCGTGATGCTATTGAACATTTAGTAGACTACAGCATGGTGTCAACATAACTTTTATATGCATTGGGAAACCAAAAATTTCATGTGACTCACTTTGTGATAGTCGCTTTACTGTGGTGGTCTGGAACCGAACCCTCAGTATCTTGAGCTATGCCTGTATGTGCATTTAAAGTGAGGTCCTTTAAGGCATACTCTGTTTAATGTTTTACTTTAAACATATTTTGAATACTTTACCTGTCATTAAGAAAATTAAGTACATTCTTAATGGTTGCATAGTTCTGTGCATATAAATATATCACAAAAACATACTACACTTATACTTATTTATCTTTTCCCACAGTTGTGATATTTGTCCCAAGATGAATTTCTAGGATGAATCTGAGAAAAAAATTTCTTTTGATACTAATTGTAAGATTGTCCTACAGAAAAGATTTGCCAGTAAAGTAATATCTGCTTCTCTGCAGTTTTCCTGGCTATAGGAATTGACAACAGTTTAAAATAATCTTTGAAAATAAATACTATAGGTGAAAAATGGTATGGATTCTTTCTTTTTTTTTTTGCGGTACGCGGGCCTCTCACTGTTGTGGCCTCTCCCGTTGCGGAGCACAGGCTCTGGATGTGCAGGCTCAGTAACCATGGCTCACGGGCCCAGCCGCTCCGTGGCATGTGGGATCTTCCCGGACCGGGGCACAAACCCGTGTCCCCTGCATCAGCAGGTGGACTCTCAACCACTGTGCCACCAAGGAAGCCCTCTTTTTGTTTTTATGTATCTTTCAGGTAGCTTTCTTCAGTCTTTGTTTTCTTATTTCATACTATTGTTTCATTGGTTGTAGACACAGAGCAGATATTTTCTTCTGCATTTTGAATGAAGTCCTTCCTTTTTTTTCCCTTAGTAGTTTCTTTTTATAGGACTCTTGTGCTTTTCTTCACTCATTAATTATTCTTAAATGAAAACAGTGTTCTCCAGACTTGATTCCTTGTACTGGAATGTAATCTCAACACCGCCACCCATACCCCTGCAAAGTGCAATACTTAGGTAGCTCTTCTGGATTTTGCCTCTTTTCTTTTATAGACTTTTCCAAGTTGCAAAGCACCATCTAGTCACTAATGTCCTGGCCAGGTTATGATGATTAATTATGTGTCCAAACAGATGTAGTTCAAGAATAGCCAATTGGGAGGAAACTTTATGAGACGGTACATATTATCTGGTAGGGAACACTCTGATAGGGACAAAGTCTTATCTGAGAACCTGTGTGTCTGAGATAGAGGTAGATTTCTGTGGAATATAATTCTTCAGCATTGCCTGTTAAGTCTCATTCTGTGTTTTTAGTTGGTCAGAACTTGGGGGTCTGAGAGACGAGTAATATTCGTAGTTTCCAGGGCTGTTCTAACTTCGTAGCCCTTTGGATTTTCATAAATATGTCAATGGAAAGGTGAAGGAAGGTGAATCAGATATTAATTATTATAAGTTTCCACGTTATTTTGTGATACTATATTTTCGATCTTACTATTAAGCTATATGTTATTTTTTGATTTGTGACAGTTTTGGAAAGTATACCTTTGTATAATAAAATCTGTAAGTATTAACTTCATTCAGATTTCTAGTGTTATATGGCATAAAGTTTTATGGTTTTATTTCTTAAAAAAATAATTTTCATTAATTTAAATGAAATCCTCACGTTTCCTCATAATGTAATTTGAGAAAGTAATTGTCTTATGACTGTTTAAATACTTCTTTCCTCTTGATTCAGTTAAACTTTTTGATTAGTAAATGAAACTTCTTTTCTTTGTAGTAAAGCACTCAACTGTGTGGGATATTGCATAAATCTTAGAAGACTGCAATAAAGTGGCAATGTCTCGGGAACCCACCCCACCTCTCTCTGGAGATATGTCTGCTGGTCCTATAGCAGAAAGCTGGTGTTACACACAGGTACATGCTGTTAAAAATGCCTTCCTTGGGCTTCCCTGGTGGCGCAGCAGTTGAGAGTCTGCCTGCCGATGCAGGGGACACGGGTTCATGCCCCGGTCTGGGAAGATCCCACATGCCGTGGAGCAGCTGGGCCCGTGAGCCGTGGCCATTGAGCCTGCGCGTCCGGAGCCTGTGCTCCGCAACGGGAGAGGCCACAACAGTGAGAGGCCCACATACCGCAAAAAAAAAAAAAAAAATGCCTTCCTTTATGTCACTTACAAGTTGTGTAGTATTTTGAGAATATCGTGAAGCACTTTGGCATTGTTACTAGAAGTGTTAGAAGAGTGGGTCAAAGAATGTTTAACATGTGACAGGTCAAGAGTGTAAAAGCTATCATTGTAAAAGTGCTTTTCTGAATGTTTTAGGTTAAAGTTGTAAAATTTTCCTACATGTGGACCATTAATAACTTCAGTTTTTGTCGAGAGGAAATGGGTGAAGTGTTAAAAAGTTCAACATTCTCATCTAACCCCAGTGACAAAATGAAATGGTAAGATGTTTGTTTGTTTTGGGTATTTGTTTTTGATATGATCATCAGCTACTTTAAAATTTTGTTGTTACTGTTTCTGAATGGATATTTGTCTAATTTTATATTAGATTTATAATAAGTTCCTAATAGTATAGAGAATTGTAAAGAACTGTGAGGATATTGACAGGAGTGCTGTTCTATTATTAAGATTTAACAAATGATTTCAGTATTGCCTCTCTCTTGAATGTTTAAAGTATTATTTTCCTCCTTGTGAGCCTGTTGTTTTATTTTAGGTGCCTGAGGGTAAATCCAAAGGGATTAGATGATGAAAGTAAAGACTACTTGTCCTTATATTTGCTTTTAGTCAGCTGTCCAAAAAGTGAAGTTCGAGCAAAATTCAAATTTTCCCTTCTGAACGCTAAAAGGGAAGAAACAAAAGCAATGGGTAAGTGATTTTCAAACTGACTTGAAGAAGTCTCTGTGTAACTATGTACTGTGACTTCTGCACTTTTACTTAGAAAAACTTAGGATTTTTTTCCCTAAAATCTAAAATCTGCTTAACCCAAAACATTTCATTTTGGCTGTTAATTTTAAAGGCCAGTGTAGAGTTACAGTTGTTTTACTAAGTCTTAGACTTCCTAAGACATGTAAAATTAGTTTTAAATCATATTAAAATTTAAATTTTTTATGCCCTAAAATGACATTCACTTTTCACTTGTAGAAACAGCTACTGTCAGGGCAAGATGCCTTGTTCAATGCCTGGCATATATAATAGGTGTTCAGGAAACATTTCTTTTTCTTCTTTGCCATTTTTGCCAGATAATAAATTCTGAAGAACAATGTGAAAGGAGTTTGAATGTCCTGATATTTTGTCACTAGAATTTTTTTGAGCAGTGGGCTGAACACTGACTGAAAGGAAATCAATTTTTCTTAGTCTCAGGACCTGTTAAATTCAGTTCAAGCTTCTGAATTATAGCCAGCTGAAACTGTGTAGCCTGGCACTTCATAACAGAAGATCATTGTAGGAAATGTACAGTGTGCATAGTAGGAAAATATATCATGAACTGCTGCATTAAATTTGAAGTGATTTCTGGAAGTGAATAACAAAAATCAAGTACTAACCTCACTACAAAAAACCCTCCAAATACACACTTTAATAATATATTTTGTTGCTAAGGTAATACATAGTTTCACATGTGTTTTCACATTGTCTGACATTTAAGACAGGCGAGTGCTCTAGTTCAGGCTGCTATAACAAAGTAACATAGACTGGGTGGCCTATAAACAACGGACATTTATTTCTCACAAATCTGGAGGTTGGGAATCCAAGATCAGGGTGCCAGCATAGTCAGATTCTAATCTGACTGTTGTACTTATAGACTGCCAGTGTTTCACTGTGTCTTCACATGATGGAAAGGGCTAGGAAGCACTAATCCTTACATTCATGAGGGTATCTACCCTCATGACCTCATCTAATCCCACTCACTGGCCTCTTAATACCATCACTTTGGGGATAGGGTTTCAACATGAAACTTTTGAGGGGATACAAAGGTTCAGTCCTTAACATGGAGTATCTCAGTTAGATTTAATACTGGTTTTCTACCTCCAGCTTGTATAACAGATAATGAATACTTTCTGTAAAGGACCTTGTTTATTTCATAGTATACAATTGTTAATCAGTATGCTAGGCATTTGAAACATTTACTTCAGACATTTATTAAATCTTTTACTAATCATACTAAGACTGTCTTCTGGACTTTTATGAAAATTGTTTTTAGAGGTAATGGGACTATGTCTGAAGACTTAGAAATGATAGGGGACTTTATTTAGCTTTTTAACCAGTTAATGGATTTTTCTCTAGTTCAGTGCAACTTAAATCAGTGGGATGGTTATCCCAGGAAAGCTTACAGGATGCCCTGGTGATATAGAGCATCCATTTTTAAAGGGAGAAACAAGAAATGAGAGGTATGTTTCTAAGTTGGTTCTGATATTAGATGATGAATAGTATGCCTGTGCCAATGTATTTTAATCCTACTTCATTGTTAAAGGGCTTAGATTGTTTGAAAGATCTCTTCCTTCTCCTTGAGATTTGATCTGGCTTTTCTTCTACTTAGGTATCTAGGAATCTGAAAGTGAGCTCATTGATAATGGCCAGAATCTTTGGTAGGCTGTGAAATGATCTGGTTCTACCTAATGTAACTTTTTTGACATTTTACCTATGAACACACATATCTGTAATTTTTATGATGGATGTATTGGCCCAGTCCTATTTTTGCACATTCATTTAACTGTGCTATCATTAACAGAATGTTTCTTGGCTACTTGTTTATTTAAACTTTTATTCTGTTTTCCACCAGAAAGCCAAAGAGCATATCGATTTGTACAAGGGAAAGACTGGGGTTTTAAAAAATTCATTCGAAGGGATTTTTTGCTTGATGAAGCTAATGGTCTTTTACCAGATGACAAGCTTACATTATTTTGTGAGGTGGGTACATTTTTTATTCAAGGAACTCAGTGTTTGGCTATATTTAGTGATAAAACAAAAATATACACTAAGTAACTGGTATAATTGGTAATATTTTATATGTAAATATTTAACCACGTAAAAGCTGACTGGATTTTCTTAGAAATCAATGTAGTAGCCCAGTCTGAAAAAATTCTGTCATATCTTTAAGCTATAAATTGTACATACAGTTATACTACCACATACTAAATACTTCTTCCTCATAGGAAGACTATGGATGTGTATAGCTTCATATCAAGATTTCTGAATATCTTCTTCATTCTGAATAATTCTAAATAGATGGTCAGTATTTTCTGTCATATTCAGCTTGATGATATTAAACATTATTACTAGTTTATCAGTTTGAATCCGTACTTGAACGGTAGTGAAAGTGCCTGAAAAAAGGCTGGGAAGCTTTTTGTTCATTCAAGCAGTTGGGTTCATTTATTCAAATAGATGTTAGCATTATAACCAAAAGCATCTCAAAAATTTTAAGATATACCTATGTCTGTTGACAGACTTATAAGATATAATCATATGCATGAAATGTCATCTTTTGAAAGTTACCAGCATTGCCCCTTCTAATAATTTACACTTATGATTTGTCTTAATTTGAGGCTTAAACTTGGTTCTGTCACTGTTATTACGTAGCTTTATCTATATGAATTGTTGAGATGATCAGGTAACCTCAGCATTAAATATATTTCAGTAGGTTATTATAGACAGATGAGTGTCATGGAAGCACAATAACTTCCTTAACTGCTACTAAGGTAGCTTTACTCTTTTTATAGAAAATATGTAAAATTTCTTGGCAAGATTTACAAACTAATTATATATTATGCTGTGTCAGAAGAATAATTGAAATATGGCCCCAGAGACTACATAGTGCAAATATAGTGCATCTTATTTTCACTTAGACAAGTTAAATGAACTGTATGATGAATTTGTTATGAATACAATTATTTGGTTGATAAAGCGCATACCACAAGTGTCTTGAGCAGAGCTTATCATTAAATAATTTGATAAAAATATATACTAAAGCATTTGTTGCCAATAGATAAGATGCTCTAAGTAGTATTCTAAATAATTGTAGGTTATGTTATTTACGCATTCTTAACGTAGAATCTTTTCAGAATTTTAGCAGTTATCTTAAATTTCAGCATGTTAGTTTTTTTTAATCACATAATCTTAGAATTTAAAGGATCTTAAAGGCTGTGTAATCCAGTTAAGAAAAAAAGCTACTGCAGCTAAAAGTCTTTTTGTGAATAAACATTTTAAGAAAATATTTCTTTTTTTAGAATTGAAATATTGTTTACTAAGTATATTTCCCTAAGTATATTTTATTGGAACCTAGACAACCAGAAAGTTCAGAATGAAGGCTGAAATTAAGATCTTTTTCTGATACATGTTTTTGAAGTATACTTTTTACTCACATGCTAAATTATACAAGCTAGTGACCTCCTAAAAATTGAACCCACCATGACATATATTTTAAGTTGACATCAAATTCAGTTTTGGATACTGTAATACATACCTTTACTGATGTAGACCTTTATACCCTGGGCACTGTATTTAACATAGGTGGGCAAAAAGTGCTTTGAACAAACATTCCTTGTGCCCTTTCCCTCTTTCTTCCGTACCTCTCACTGATGCCCTTCCTTCTACAGCATCTCCAGCACTGCTTGCAGAAGAGGAGGAAGCATTGCACTGGCCTGCCTAAAGAACTGCCTCCTCCCCTCCCCTGCAAGTGGTGCTGTAGACAGGTAAGGCAGCCTGGTGCTACCCTTTGGTGCAAGACATAAATAATCTTGCAAGTTCCATACTACGAGTCAAATAGCCAGAGGTAGAAATTTCTGGCAATGTAAACAGTTCTGCCCCTTCTCTCCCAAAGTGATGCAGAAAACAGGAATTGAGGAATAAGTAGGAAAAATAGAAAATTGGTTAAATTGCTTTATCTTTTGGAATCCAGCAGATTTTAAATAATCTCATGGTCCAAAGACCCATGCTATTCTATGGTATACAGAAGACTATATACACAGGTAGAATATACGTAATGAATTGTTCATAAAATTAAATTAATTCATTTAGAAGGACTTTTTTCCCCTCCTGTTTTTCTGTTGCTAAGTTAATCTTTCTATTTTAAAATACTTTTGATAGTGGATGGAAGTTGGGTTTTATTCTCTAAAAATGACAAAATGGAAAATTGACAACCCGATTTCTGTCATCTGCATTCTAAAAAAGGATACCTGTCTATGAAAGCCAGAAAGTCTAAGACCTAGTATTCTAGAAGATGATATGAAATTGGACTACTAGAAGTTTCTCACTTTGGAGCCAGTGTAAGGGATGGTTAGGTAGTTGATCAGAGTGGCAAAATTTGTAGTACTATGCACCTTTGGATATTCCTAGCTAGCCTTCAGAATTAGTTTAGAGAATTGAGAGTTTTAAAAATAGGAACCAGTAGTCCCAGATTTCCAGGGAAGTCACAGCTGATTAGAGCCTGCACATGTTCATCTTTAGTCTAAATTATATTCTCAGAGTTGATCCAAAAGCAAATTTTAAAAAGAGCTGTCAAATGAGTTTGAGGTTTTACGTTGTCAGTTTTGAGTATTGGGCATTTGCTGTTTTATTTTGAAAGAACAACAGTTTAACCTCAGGAAAGAATCTCAGCCTTTCTTCTGAATTTTTTACTCTAGGTTCCATTCAGTAAGAGTGTTCATTACCTATATTTGAATATGTACTAGAAAAAATGAAAATTTTACCAATTCCTTAATTATAGGTATCAAAGAAAATAATCATCAGAATTCATTGCATATCAGTTTTAATTAGATCATTAATTTCTGCTCTATAAATAGTCCCTTGGATACTCTTCAGAATATGAAATGTTAATTATGTCTTACTTAAAATTTGTGGTTGCTGTGATAATAGTATGTAGATATGTATGCCAATAATATAAATTCTTCTGAATTGTGATTATATATACAGAGTACAAATATATCATCATCAGTATCTATGCCCAATAATAATGGCTTTTTTTTATCCCTTTTTCCTTCTGTCACCTGATTTTTGTAAAATTTTTCCATTAAATATATTGTTTTGAGTTAAGATAATTAGACAATAAGTAGAATTTAAGAAATCCTTTCCTAAATTTAAATAATATGGTCACATTTTCATGACTCCACTGCATACTTTATGCAAGTAATTGAACTGTTCAGTTTAATCCAGTTTCTGCTCTCTAGAAATTTCAAGAGCAGTGCTGATATGAACAAGTGAACACTGTCTTTGTGATCCTAACTAAACCCTGAATATTAATACCAACACTTTTGATTTATGTATCGTTAAGTTATAATGTATGGTGTAACAGAGCAATAAGGTAAGGATTAGTGAAGCTTTTTTTTTTGTAAAATTTTAGAAACAATTTGAATAATTAAAAACTTAATAGAAGAATCTTTATTCATGAACTTATTTATGTGCACAATGTCTTGGCTCCTATATTTAGAAGAACATCTCAGAAGATTGTTGTGATAAATCCCTTCAGAACCATAATTGCATTAACGTACTACTAATTTTTTTAAAAATCCAAAGAAATACTGTCTAGTACAAAGAATGGTATAAAAAGGGATGTAGGTCTAGTCTTCCTCTGATACTGACTAGCAGTGGATTTAGGACACTTTAGTTACCTTCTCTGGATCTCACTTTTTCAAATTTTTTTTTAGAAATGAGGTGATTGGATTAGATGATTTCTATGATATGTGATTCCAAAAGGTTAATAAGAGCGGACACACAAAATGGTTAATAAAAATATCCTCAGAAAATAGTTTTCTTTAGAAGGTGTCTATTCATTCATATGAGATAGATGTTATTACATCTGGGTGATGTTCTCCATACATTTTATATTGGACCATTATACTTTCTAATCATGTTAGTAGTTTGATCCAATTTATCCATTTCCAATTTACAATTTCTACATAGTTTACTGTATTTGTCCTTACTTATACCTACTTTTAATTAACAAAAGCCTTATGAAATATGTTCTTAAATGAACACAGTCATCTATTGCTGCATAACAAACAACCATAAAACTTAGTAGCTTGAAACAGTAGATAACTAATATAGCACTTTTTGTGAAAGATGGTTCATTTACTCTTGACACATTTGATTTACTAGTTGAGATAGTATTTTATTCAATTTATTAAATGTAATATGAAATTCCTAGTAATAGTATATTCCTTTTCTTAAAAAATTAGTGTGCCAAACTTAGTAGTGTTTTAAGACTTTATTCAGTATGTAGTCATCTGAGAGATAATTTAATCCATATATATTGGACTCCATATAAGAGCAATATTGCAGTCATACCAAGTTTTATTTATTGATTATTTCACAGGTAAATAAAAGGTCTGCAATCGAGTTAAATTATATTTATATTGTTCTTACTGTTGATTTTTTTAAATAAAAGATTTCCATGAACATTAATAACTACACTGGTTTTGTGAGAATTCTTATACTTTAAAATTTAAATCAATATTACTAGATATTTAAATCAATTTGTTTAGAGTTGAAACATATAGGGACAACACTTAAAATACTTCCCAAATTGCATATTGTAGTCTGTAGTTTTAAAAAACATTTTAAAATACTCTAAAAAGTCATAAATGTGATGCTGTGTTTATTGAATGTATAACAAACTTTAAATGTTGTTAGGTCTGTAGTGTGAGGAAATAAAAATTAAAGAAATTTCTTTCTCCTCACAAAAATACCTTCTCCTTGTTTGAATTTGGAATCATATTATGACCTTTTTCTTGTTGAGAAATACTTTTTGTGATTAATAGCCAAGCATTCCAAGGAATCATTAAGCCATTTATTTACATAAAATGTCACTTTAAAATGATCTAGTTCATTTCAATCTTTTTTCTATATTATTTCTCTCCTTTAAATTGCATCCTTAAATTCAGTTCCCAAGTATTACCATTTTTGATCAGGAGTACATTGAATTTTCTACATGATAAGTTTAAGTTTAGAGTTAGTAACTTATTATTGATATTAATTTATAAAAGTGTTTTTTCTTGCTGTCCCTTTTTTATTAGGTGAGTGTGGTCCAAGATTCAGTAAATATATCAGGACATACTAATACAAATACTTTAAAGGTGCCTGAATGTCGACTAGCAGATGATTTAGGTAATCTCTGGGAAAACACAAGATTTACAGATTGCAGTTTTTTCGTGAGAGGACAAGAATTTAAAGCTCATAAATCTGTACTTGCAGGTACTTTCTACTTTTGGGTAATATAGTACCTTTCTTTCATAAATTTGTGCATTAAATAATGATGCTTAATCTTGTTACAGCTCGATCCCCAGTTTTTAATGCAATGTTTGAACATGAAATGGAAGAAAGCAAAAAGGTAAACATGGTTTAAAGGGCTAATATTTGTACAAATGTAGAATAGTGGAATGTATATTTTAAAAGTAAAGGTGCATTTTCGTATTGATTTTAGAAAGAAATAGAAGGATGGGGGTTAATATGTTCTACCATAGAAAAATAGATGTAGCTTAATGTGGGTGAATATTCCACATAACAGCTATTTCAGCACCCTTCTGGGAGCAAAATAAGTGGGTAGTTGTTATCCAAAAGAATAGCTGTCCAAAAGGACTGTACTGGTCCATAACTATTTCAGAGTTCTCCAGTTAAGATGTATATTCCTTCTTTCTAGACTTTGAGTTGACTTTGGAACTTGTTTTCTAGAACAAAGACAATTCCTACATTCTTTTTACCACTATAATAAGAGGATATTTATTGGATTTAATAAAGGACGTAAATTATGTCATTATTAGTATGCACGAATTGTAATCAAGATATTACTTATTTGGTTTTCTCAGATATTTCTCTTTCACCTGTCATCTTGAAATGTAGTCAGATTAAAGACCAGAGGTTGATTTTTGCAGGTTGCATTACATGTGAGCCTTTTTGCTCCAACTAGGCAACTCCTGAGTTTATTTATATGGCTCAGCTTTATTCTCCCTGCAGAACTAGAAGCTGCAACAAAGTAGCTTCTTTTTTTCTTTTGATTATTGGTCTGGGCAGGTAGTATGATCAGTCTTCAGATCAATGATGTCAAATATTATTGTCATCAAAGGGTCAGAAAAGTTTGGTATTGTTTAGTGTTAAGTATTTAGCTTCATTGATCTCAGGAGAGAAACCAAGTACAAAGATACAGGAGTAAAAAAGCAACTAGTCCTCTTTGGACCTGAGTATGTCTCAAGTAAAGAGGTGAGGTGCCCGTAGATAATATTACGTGCCGTTTTTGTAGGAGAGTTCTGAGGTAGTGGGCTCTGGTATGTTCTCTAATACCTGACCTTACCTTTGCTTAAAGCTGGGACTAGAACCAGTGGTTATTGGGTCTTAGACATTGTATTACCACCTAATTCTTTTCAACAACAAAAAAAGTTAATAACCATCTTCTTCTAAGATAGAGGTCAGAAACTGAATTCAGATGTATTTAGTTTGGCCTTACAGATTTTTTTGGTTTTGTTTGAACTCTTTTTAACTGAGAAATTGGGGTTTATATTCCTACATGGTAGTGCTTGACTTGGTGTACTTCTCTTAGACCTGCCTGCTTCACTTTGCCTGCTTACTTAGCTTACTGAAGATTTACTTACCTCAATTTTAAACTATACTTTGGGGCTTTTAAGTTGCTGTCAGTTTTGCTTTGGTTCATTTGTGTATGTGTGTGTTCTTGAAATATAACTTTTTTTTGTTGTTTTCAATACCAGAATCGAGTGGAAATAAATGATGTAGACCCTGAGGTTTTTAAAGAAATGATGAGATTCATTTACACAGGGAAAGCGCCAAATCTTGACAAAATGGCTGACAACTTGTTGGCAGCTGCAGACAAAGTAAGTAATTCGGTCTTAAAGGGCTGAAAAATGTCCTCAAGGTTGATGTATCTAGAAAACTATCATCAAATGAGAACCCCCAATAACTTGAAATAATGAACTAATTTATACTGTTTGTGGGTGGCTCTTGAGAGTATTGTGAAATAACACACAGTGGGATAATATAGAAATGAAATTTTTTTAAATCAATAAGACATAAAAGTATCTTGAGCCAATTTACAGAAATGGCAGATTAACTGTAGACTCAATAGTTTTGAGTGTATCATTACCCTGTTTTATGAGAACACACACACAATAGCATATATAATCTATGGCAGTTTTAAGATATTCTTAGTGTTAAGAAACAGTGCCTGACCTTTGTCTAAAAAAAGGAAAAAAATATTGGGTATTTTTTCTAATTTAATCTTGTATTCATAGATTTCTTTTTTAATATGAGTATAGAGAAAAAACAATGTTAATTTTATAATGTTCTTTTATAATGGTGATTTCCTGAAGGTAGGGAAACTACAAAAATTTCAGGAAATCTCAAAGCCAGTAGTTCTCAATCCTCAAAGCACTAAAGCACCTTGGGAGCTTTCTCCAAAAGTATTAATGTCCATGCCACTTCTGTCTGTCTGTGTGTGTATGTAAGTGTGTGTGTGTGTGTATGTATGTATATGTATATATAGTGATAATTATACTCATCTTGAAAAATGTTACCATTGGGAGAAACTGGGCCAAGTGTGTATTACTATCTCAATAAAAATTTAAATATAAAAATGCCATTATAATAGAGTCAAAAATATGAAATACGTAGACATAAATCTGACAAAATATGTTCAAGACCTGTATGCTGAAAATTGTAATATACTGCTAATAGAAATTAAGGTAGACCTCAGTCAATGGAGAGAAAAATCTTGTTCATGGACTAGAAATCTTAACATTGTTAAAATGTCAATTCTCCTTTGATTAGTAGAACCAACATGTCACTATCAAAATCCTAGCATGCTTTTGCAGGGGAAAAATTGACATGCTGATTTAAAAATTTATATGCAAGTGCAAGGACCTAGAATAGTCAGATAACTTTGAAAAAGAAGATCAAAGTGGAGGAGTCATAACGGTTCAGTATTTAGGACAGCATTGTATTGGTGACAGGATAGACAAATAACTCACTGAAGCAGAATATAGAGTACAGAAATAGACTCACATGTATGACTACTTAATTTTTGATAAAAGTGCAAAGATAGCTCAGTGGAGAAAGGATAGTCTTTTCAATAAATGGTGCTATAGGAGTTGGATAGCCTATGTCCAAACAGATGAACTGTGGTTGAACTCATTTGAAAAAACTTTGTATGCTAACTTCACGTCATATACAAAAAGTAACGCAAAATAGATTATAAACCTAAAAATCTTAAACTTCTAAAAGAAAACATAGGAGAAAGTCTTCATGATCTTACATTAGGCAAAGACTTCTTAGCTATGACACCAAAAACATAATACATAAAAGGAAAAATGATAAATTGGACTTCAGTGAAATTTAAAACTTCTTTTCTTCAAAAGACATAGGAAAATAAAGACTAGCCGCAGACTGGGAGAACATATTTGCAAAGCATATATCTGATGAACAACTTTGGGGTTTGTTTCTGTTTTTTGTTTTGTTTTGTTTTTGTTTTTTAACAAATTGTATTATTTATTTATTCATTTATTTATTTATTTATTTTTGGCTGTGTTGGGTTTTCGTTTCTATGTGAGGGCTTTCTGTAGTTGCGGTGAGTGGGGGCCACTCTTCATCGCGGTGCGCGGGCCTCTCACTGTCGCGGCCTCTCTTGTTGCGGAGCATAAGCTCCAGACGCGCAGGCTCAGTAGTGTGGCTCACGGGCCTAGTTGCTCCACAGCATGTGGGACCTTCCCAGACCAGGGCTCGAACCCGTGTCCCCTTCATTGGCAGGCAGATTCTCAACGACTGTGCCACCAGGGAAGCCCCTGTTTTTTGTTTTGATGTTGAACAACTTTTGTCCAGAATATAAATGATTAAGGACTTTTTTATTCAGACTGTATAAAGACCTCTCAAAACTCAATTATAAGTAAACAAAGTTATTTCTAAAAATAAAAATATTTGAACAGACACTTCCTAAAATAGTGTCAGTCAAGTATATCAAAAGATGCTCAACCACATTAGCATAGTATAAATTAAAACCACTGTGAGATACTTCTGTAACTATATTATAATAACTAAAATTACAAAGACCATACAAAGTATGGTCAAGGATATGGAAAAATTAGGACTCTCATATACTGCTAATGGGAATGTAAAATGATACAACCACTTTGAAAGACCATTTGGCAATTTTTTTAAAGTTTTACACTTAACCATACTCTTCAGCAAGTTTACTTATAGGTTTCTACTCAAGAGAAAAGAAAGCATATGAAAGCATATGCCCATACAGTGACTTGTATATGAATGTTTATAGCAGCTTTATTTGTAATGGCTAAAAACTGGAAAGACCCAAATGTTTGTCGATAGATCAGTGGAATACTATTGAGCAATAAAAAGTATAGAACTATTGATACATAGACAACAGCATGCATGAATCTCAAAATAATTATAATGCGTGGAAGCCAGACAAAAACAAATGCAACTTGTATGATTCCATTTATAGAAGACTTCAGAAAATGCAGACTGTAGCAGTAGAAAACACATCAGAGGTATTGCCTGGGGTGGGGTGAGGAAGAAGGGTTACAGATAGATAGAAGGAAACTTTGGGGAATAATGAATATGTCCACTCTCTTGATTTAATGATGGTTATATGGCTGTATAAACTTATCAAAGTATATACTTTAAATATCTGCTATTTATTGTATGTCAATTTTACCTCAATAAATTGCCAAGGATGTTCTGATAACATATACTAAGTTTTTAATGGTTATGAATATGATTTGTTTAGCTTTATAATTTATTTTTCAGAATTAAGTAGTGACAACATGCAGTGTACTGACTGGTGTTTAAAATAGTAGAAAAGAGAAATATACTCATTAAGAGTATTGAGTAATAAGGGGTTTTTAAAGAATAAAACCCTATTTTTTTTTTTTTTTTTTTTTTTTGCGGTACGCGGGCCTCTCACTGTTGTGGCCTCTCCCATTGCGGAGCACAGGCTCCGGACACGCAGGCTCAGTGGCCATGGCTCACGGGCCTAGCCGCTCCGTGGTATGTGGGATCTTCCCGGACCGGGGCATGAACCCATGTCCCCTGCATCAGCAGGCGGACTCTCAACCACTGCGCCACCAGGGAAGCCCTAAAACCCTATTTTTAAAATATCCTTGTACTTATGCAAATAGAAATTTCTTAAGAAAAATTAGTCTTTCTCTTGAATGCATTAATTCATACTTTCTTTATATTTAAAGTAATTTAAAGACTTTTAAAGTACCCTCAGTTCAATGTGTAATGGGCTTAAACTTCATTTTCTAAGTACAAATATCGTGTATTTAAAAACTTGCTAGTTTGAGTAAATGTTTAATGTTATGTTTTCCTTTTGGATAGTATGCACTGGAACGGCTGAAGGTCATGTGTGAAGAAGCTTTGTGTAGTAACCTCTCAGTAGAAAATGTTGCTGATACCCTTGTCCTTGCAGATTTGCACAGTGCGGAACAGTTGAAAGCACAAGCCATAGACTTTATTAATAGGTAAGCTATGCTTGTATTTCAGTGGACATGACACCTTCAACAGTTCTTCACTGGCCTTTTTCTTAAGTGTGTTTAAATCTTCAATGCAGGTGCAGTGTACTTCGACAGCTTGGGTGTAAAGATGGGAAAAACTGGAACAGCAAGTAAGATGACATCAGTTTCTGACTTAAAGTTGATCTGCATACATGAAATTAAGTGTTTGCATAGCCTTTTGTTCATCTACAATAAGTATGAATCCAGATATTAGTTATATGAAGCAAACTGCCAGTTTAAAAAATAATAATTTGACTACTTAGTGGGTTCTTGAGGCTATGCTCTGTTGTAGATCAGCTCTAATGTGAATTGGGATGGATGCTCTAATGTCTTAAGCACGTATGTTCATGTAGTATATAGCTGAGTCCAGGTATTTCAGTGGCTGGAGATCCTGCCCTTGCCCCTTCAGAAAGCATTTCTAAAAATGTGGGAAATATTTATTTTATCCTATGAGGAAATGTACCCTCCATATTTGCCTAGAAACTTGACATTTGAATGCTAACCCACTGCTTCTTAAGGTAGCCAGATAACTTGCATCACATGCTATATTAGGCTAACTGCCTACCATTCCAGAAATAGTAGCAATTTGATCTTTCCTTTCCCTGGTAGATTATAATGAGCAGGGTAGTTGTGACATCTTTCTAAGCCTGGATCTTCGGAATATGATGTAACTATTAGAATTTATTATTCCCTTCTTTTTTCTTCTTCACTCATTTTATTTATTTATTTATGGCTGAGTTGGGTCTTTGTTGCTGCTGCTGTGCACGGGCTTTCTCTAGTTGCGGCGAGCGGGGGCTACTCTTCGTTGCAGTGCACGGGCTTCTCATTGCAGTGGCCTCTCTTGTTGAGGAGCACGGGCTCTAGGTGCGCGGGCTTCAGTAGTTGTGGCTCGTGGTCCCTAGAGCGCAGGCTCAGTAGTTGTGGCACACGGGCTTAGTTGCTCCGCGGCATGTGGGATCTTCCCGGACAAGGGCTCGAACCCGTGTCTCCTGCATTGGCAGGCGGATTCTTAACCACTGTGCCACCAGGGAAGCCCTTCACTCATTTGTAGAGTGACATTTTTACTCTTTGCAATTATTCAGTATCAGGAGTCAGGAGGTTGAAGAATTTGCATCTGCTTTTGATTAGTTTTTGCCTGTAAACCCTTAAACTCCATTTTTGCAATTTATCAAAAGTTGATACAAGAAAGTAAAAAAAGACAGCATTAGAGACAAGAAAATGAATGTTTGATTTATGGCCCCTTGCTTTCATCTGTTTTGATAGATTTGAAGTTGGTTAACTGAATTCTTAACAGTTTGTGAATTCTGTTTTATGAAAGTAAAAATTAGTGGCTATTTTTAAGATATTGATTATTCTATATATTGGTCAGTGTGTGATAATACATTATCATGGTATGTGATCCTAGAAAAAATCAAAAGACTGTTTTGTGATTCTTTGTACTTTGCCACTTTCAAGCTCTAGTTTTATTCTGTTAAGAAAATATTTTGCCTTGTATAGCTTTTTCAATGTCAAAAAATATAAGCTTATTTTATATCTCGTGTAGAAGCTGTATTGTACATAGAGACCTTCAATAGCTATTTGTTGAATTAAATAAATGAAAATGTCAGGTAAATTAAGAAGTATCTGTGTGATTCTAAACAAGTTGAAATTATAAACATGACGACACACTGGTAATTGGATGTTAGGCAAATTTTTTTTTTAATTGTTATTAGCTGCTATTTAGTGAAGCAAACATTTGTGTAGCATCTATCGTGTCTCAAGCACCATGCTGGGGTCCTGCATATAAAAACAATTATGTGGAAAAATCCTGTCCTTGAGAAATTGATCTAATGACAGGAACACATCCATGAATATATCATTTTATTATAATATGGTAAGTAATGTGATAAAGAAGGTTATGTGCAGGACACTTGACTAAGGCTGGAGGTTTAGGGATGAAGATGACTGAGGCTTGTCTTAAAACAGGAATAGGAATTAGCAGACTAAGAAGGAAGTAACAAGCATTGCAGACAGCATAGCTTGAATCAAAGTATAGACGCATGAAGCAATAGTTGATCAATCGTTTGATAGATATTTATGTTTATTATCCAGTAAATTCTCAGGGCACTGTGCTTACTTAGTACAAAGAAGATAATGGCGAACATGACAGATATTTTCCCTGCCTTCATGGAGTTCATGTTTTAGCAGGAGATGTATAAGAATTAAACAAGTAGTTGAAGTTAAGTGTAATAATAGGTAATGTAGAGCATACCCATCTGAGCATATAGCAAAGGGACCAAACCTAATCTAGGGGTCAGAGAAAGCCCTTTTGAAGAATTGTTGTATAAATAAAGACCTCATGAAGAAGAGCAAAGAGGTGGGAAAGTATATCCCGAAAAAGACATTCCAGTGTGCAAAGTTTTGGTGATAAGAAAGAACAGTATGGAGGGTGGGGCATGAGAAGCTGGAGGAAGAAGGCAAAGATCAGATCATGGAAGGCCTTTTAGACATTATTCGAACAGGAATGGGCATACAGTAAAAGGTTTTAACCTAGAGTAGGATGTGATCAGGTGTGTGTTTTTAGCAATGTCTCCACATGCATGGTTGTGGGGAGGTTGAGTTTGTGGTGGTAGTTGAGGAGCAAGGTTATATATAGGTAGGCCAGTTGGAAAGTTATTGGAGTGTTTCAGGCAAAAGATGAGAGCAAAATTAGACTTGACTGGCGACAGTGCAGCCCGAGGGAAATAAAGGGATATAATATTTTGAATGGACAATCTATAATACTCGGATATTATTTGGATGGAGGGTAGGTACAAAGGAGAGAAGACAGGAGACAAGGAAGGATAACTAGATTTTTTGCTTGGGTAATTGTATTTACTCAGAGCATGTTGTACATCAGGTACAATAAACAGTTCAGTATTATTATTCAAAGTGCCAGAGCATGGAAGTGGGAGGTAGAAAACTAGGGGGAAGAACTAGGAGACTTTATTTCTCTTTCTAAAGAACTTGTGTACTGGCAATGGAGAAGAGTAGAAGACGATGTGTTCATGTTAGTGTTTATGTTACTAAGGCAGCATGGAAGCTGGTTTGAGAGGAGCAAGGTAGGAGAATAGAAGACAAATTAGGAGACTCCCGTAATAATTCAAATGTGAGGTGATGTGGGCCTTAACTAGGGATTCAGGATACCTTTGGGAATTAAAATAGGGCTTTAATGACTGATTGGAAAGGATGGCGTCTAGGGTGACTTCCAGGTTTCTGACTTGAATCACTGGGTGATGGTGGAAGCATTAGCTGATTGGAAATGAGAGAGGAAGAATTTGGGCCTTGGGAGAAACGTGTTGAGTTCCCTTCCGACAGTCCCAAATTTACGGGTCTCCAGGCACATCCAAGTAAAGAGAACAAGTGGTTGGGACCCACCTTTGTGGGGAGGCCTAGGACTTAGCAAATCATCATTTATCATCACTGAATATGATAGTTAAAATTGTGAATAGTGGATGAGATAAGATAAAGAATGTTAAGGGAGAAGAGTCGAGGGCACAACTTGGAACTCTAGAGAAAACCTGCATGTAAGAGCCAGGGAAAAGAGCTCTTGAAAGAGCGGGCATAGAAATGGTAACAGTGGGAGTAGAACTGTGCAGACAAGTGTCACACACTTCCAAGAGTAGAATTTCCAGAAAAATTGAATAGTTTCATTTATAAAAGAAAATACCAGTAAGGTAAAGATGATATTTTAATGAATTCAAATGGTTTGAATACATAGAGAGGCAAACAAAATGTTCCAGAACATTTTGAAATCTGTAAATTAAAAAAAAAAAATTGACAGTGCATCAGTGCATTTTGAAAAGTACTCTTTAGTAAACATCTCTTAATTTTATTTTTCAGCCAAGCAGCAGACATAATGGAAACATCTGGGTGGAAGTCCATGATTCAGTCTCACCCACATTTGGTAGCAGAAGCCTTCCGAGCACTAGCATCTGCACAGTGTCCACAGTTTGGTATTCCACGAAAACGGCTAAAACAGTCTTGAAATCTTCCATGAACTGTAGAAAAATGGAATTGACTTTTACTCCTCCAGGTCCAGAAGGATTCTAATACACAAACCATAAGCAAGAGTTGTTTCTGTTGTCTTGTCCACAGAACAGAAGCTGAGAAAGCATATTGCTTGAATTTCAGGTGGATAGTTTATGGTTTATTCTTCAGCTTTAAATTAGACTGATTATACTCTAATTCACTTCAAGGCCTTAAATTATCTTCAGTGACTCTCTTGTTCATATATATACTTTAATTTTTTTATTGTGCCTTGTCATTGTGACCAAGGCTATGCAGGATTGCACTAGCTCCATAATGCAGTAATATTGATAACTGAAGATAATAAGTTTCAAAAGGATCTTCCATTAGTTTGAGAAAGGCAAATGGATATTATAGGGTTTGTCCTATGCTATCAAAGTTTAAAACTAGGTTTTCCTTAAAAAAGCACTTGTATTGGAGATTACTGGTAATGTCTCCAGTCTAAGTTCTATAAATACAGGAGAACCTGCTTACCTTCAAGGTAAGTTATGGCAATACACTGCTTCAATTCTAATTTATTTTTCATTTCAGGGGGCAAATATGCAATGAGTTGGCCCAAATTTTTAGTGAAATTTGTAGTGTTTGTATGTTATCTGTCCAACAAACTAAGAGAAGCATAACAAACCTTTGCTTGTGTTTCTTTGTGAGTTTATCCAAGTTTATAATGATTGAGAACTGATTGAGGTTAAGATTTCGATAAGAAGAAAGCATGTTTTGTGCTGAATTAATTTTTTTTTAATTTATAGTGACCTACATTTGTATGAAGAATTCTGTACATGTTAAAAGTAAGGATGACCAAATGTAAATTTAATGAGTGGGCCAATTAAGAAGATATATATGCACTTTTAATGTGTAACTTTTTTATACTGAATGGTACTTTTTTTTTTTTTGCTTTTGAGAGAGTTGATAAGGTATAATTAATTGTCTTAGCTTTTGAAAGAATTTTTAAGACAGATGGAGGCAACTGGGATGTTTGTGATAATAGATAAGGAAGATATTCTCGATTATGGTTAATTTGACTTCCACATATTCATTATTGAATTCACGCCTGTTTATCACGCTTTGGAGAAGGCACCTGACAGTAAATGAATCCTGGACAGCCTACTCTCCTTCTAAAAGCAATGAACTGCTATTATTTGCAGACTAAAGGAGAGAACCCTTAGAAATATGTCAGGCTACACTCTGAAACCTTTTTTCCTCCCTAGCTTTCTCCTTTCTGTCTCAGTTACTGTACCAACATTGTGGATGATAGTGAAATTCTGCATAATGTGAACAGGATAAACTATTTATAAACTGCTTTTCACGGGCCAGTTCTTTATTATAAATGAATTTTAGCTTTAAACACATACACATCTTCAGTTTTTGATAGCTCTGTTTACAACAGAAGTCTGTTCTGGTGCATTGTCCTGGTGAAGCAGGAGCAATCAGTGTCAAGTCACTGCATCTGATTTCCTGTGACAGTGGCAGTATGCTTCTTAGGCAAGATTTACATTTGACCACAGGGGAAAATTTTTTTTCACTGGAAAAAAAAATGCATATACCTATATATTTACACATATAACTTTATTCTCCAGATTAAAATTTGTATAATTCGTTTATTTCATTTTTGAATTTAGGACAAAAGGAAAAAGATGAAGCATGAAGTTTTAAAATATATTTTATTTTTGTTATCTGTCTGTTAGGTATTTACCGAAGCAATCCTAATATACCAAGGGTGATTCATATTTACATTGAACAAACACTGTCAAATAATCATTTGTTATCCACATCAAACTGGGGTTCAAAACGATCATATTTTCAGATATCTTCATTTCTTCCTGTGTAGCTTGAGTCTTTGTTGTGTTAACCTAAATTTGAAATTGGAAGACTGCCTTCGGATAGAAGAAAGATTCTTACATATGAATGGATTCCATCCTATGTAAGAGTATTATAGGGAGCAGAAATTCACTTCCTTAACTTCACCATAAGATTGAGCCCTTTAAATTTAAAATGTGCAATTTAAAAAAGAAACCACACACACATACATATACACTTAAAGAATTTGAGATTTTGCCAGGGTCTTAGAAGAAAACAAAAATTTATCCCTCAGGCCCTAGAATTTTGTTGTCTTATATTAAAAAAATACTGGTGTATTCATTTATGTCAGATGCACACAGGTGCATTCTGAATTAATTCACTGCTTGGATCTACATTTCTAACCATAGTGACTTCAGTGATAACGCCTATTATAATGAACATTTCAGCTTACCCTTACTTACATACTTACTTTAGTGTTTGTTGCAAATCTGAAGGGTTTTATTATAAAAAATTTTTTTTTTAGTTTGGTAGCACATTTTGTACCAAAAACGTCCAACACTGTGCTGTAAGAATATCCACATTTGAAGAAATGTCCACTTTTCAGATAATATATTCCTACCATTATACTAACAGAATCATATGGTAGTTGATTTATTTTTTTTATTTATTATGTATATTTTTGGTATTGTGGGTTCTTGAGACAATGATACAAAATTGTTAATGTATTCTAACATGAGTGCTCTAATAGCTTTTTTTTTTTTTTTCATTTTTAAACTACAGACATTGTTTTCGGTAGGCACAGATTTTGTCCTGAGCAGTGTTGCCTTTTGAACTAAAGCCTGCTCCTGTTTCCCTTTGGTCACCTAAACAGAGCTTTTTCTTAGAAAAGTAGTAACTGGTCTTAAATGTTCCATATTATAAAAGTAACCATTGGAGAACTGTTGTTTAGATTGAGATACAGAAACACTGTATTTGTGCCTTTTTCATTTTTTAATATTAATGTGTATCGGTATTTGGAGCACAAATATGAAGGTGCCATAACATTATGGCCTGCCATTGTTACCTCCTTGAATACTCATGTGTCATTGTCTTGAAATAGTAATTGGAGATTCTTGCATGTATTCCGTGGTCATTTGGGCATGTGTGTGAGTGCGTGCGCGCGTGTGTGTGTACATGTACTTGTATTTGCTTGGACTTGTGTGTGGTATGTTCAAAAGAGTGAATTTCTGAAAATAGGACTCAGTTAAATGTTGAAAGTTTAGGTTAGTTGAAATGTATTCCATTTAAATGTGCTTTATTTGAGGGGACAATTGAGAGGAAATTATAATTCTCAAAAATGTGACCAATTTACTGCATGATGAAATGTGAAAACAGTGCCTTTTAAGGACATCAATTTTAAAATTAAGTTTTAAAATATTAACAAAAATCTCTTAAAAAGTTGTCATGAACATTATTGGTTTATTTTTAAACGAGACCTAAGTTAGAGCTTAAATTGCCAAAAGTATAGTTATTAATTTATTTACCCATTTGTTTTGTGCATAAATTTAAAACCTAAGCAGAATTGTTTATAAAATTGTGGATCATAGATGCTACCCAGTGTTACTAAAATAGAACACTAGGGACTTTGGTAAGTTGTTTTGTTAAAATCCAGCTCAAGCTTTTCTCAAAGCCAAGTCTACTTGAAGAGGTGAATTGTTCTGAGTTGGATGTTCATGCTCTTTGATGGATAAAATGAAAATATTCAATGTATTCTTGCAAAACAACGTGGGTGGTTGGGTTTTAGTGTTTTTCAGATTATAAAGTCAGCACTTTCAACACACGTAAGAGTATTTTGCAAACCTCTTTTATACAGATTATGAGCTCTGGTTTATTTAAGTGTTAAATGGAATGATGTAAATTTTAGGTCCAGTTGAACAAATATTGAGTGCCTACCATGCGAGACTTCTTCACTAGGAATGAAATCACCACACTGTGTCTTCTGTTTGCAGTATGTGGACTTTACGTTTGAAAAAGAATTCTTATATTTAAATCTTTTTCTGTTGTTAAGGGTTTATCCTTGTATACTGTAACCCAGTTAATTTTTGCATTCAGTTTTTTAGAATGAAGATATAACTTAAGTGAGTCCCATTTTTGAAAATAAAATTCTGCTAAAATTATTTAAAAATCAGTTCTGGGGCAAATTGATTTTCAAGATTCAAATGTATAAAGACATTTTGAACTTTTCAGCCTCATTTTTAATCAGCTGATGTCAATGATGAGATACATACTTTTTGTATCTTGTTGCTGAAAATATTTTTTGCATTTCAGCACATTGAGTTAAAATAAAGTTGTTACTACTTATTCAGAATTAATTGGTTTATTTTGTGTTTATTTGAAAAATATGAATAATTCTTTTTCAGATTACTGTGATGCTTTACAAAAAAGAGCCATGTATTTGATATGGTAACTTTTAGAATTATGCTTAGTAATTGTCTTTTCTACATAGGAAAGCTAGTGTTTTTTTGGAACCTACTAAAGACTTATTCCTTGACTCTGAGATGTTACATATATATGTACTTTAACATATGCATACCATCAATATTGCATGACTTATGCTAATGTTATGTAATTTAAATCACCTTTTCCTGGTCCTCCTACCCCTTCTTAATTTCAGCTAATTATTTGCTGCTCTCAAAAAGAGCAAATTTGGGGCATTGTATTCCTACACCAGCTTAGTAACAGCAACATAATTAGTGCTTAAAAATTACGGCCAAAGTCACAGAAATGCACAGTGAAAAACCTTCCATATACTCAACACACACATACACATGTCCACACACACTGAATTACCCTTAAAAGAATAAAAGAAGGGTTGAAACACTTAAAAAATATTACCTATACAACTATAGTAAGATAGGACAAGTGGTCATATTCTAAACTTTAAATAACCTTTAAATAACCTTTTCCCTTACTCTGCAGAAGCCAGCACCCTTCATACTTTATTTTAGAAAATTGGAATGTTGTGTTTCCTCCATTCTATCACCTCAGAATCATTTGTTTCTAAGAGAAGGCCAAGACTGGCATTTGCTTTTTGATCACTGTTTTTAAATAGAAGACATTGATAGAGATGTTTACATTGTTGCTACCTTCTTATTTTTTGTACCAGGGAGGTTTGCATGCAGATGTCTGCAGTGATTAGTGGCAAAAAAATTTGTCATTCCTGTTAGGAGTGCTTCCTTTCCACCTCTCCCTCATCTCTTGCCCTCCACCCTAAATTCCTTTGTAAAGGATTCAAGTGTAGTCCTGCTTCAGTCTGTGACATCAGAGCCAAACAATTCCTATGGTATCTAATCCTACCCCCTTGTCCAAATTCAAACCAGGCCTTTTGTCCAAATTCAAACCAGGATAAGTGCAAAGAAAAATTGTGAGATTTAGGAATGACAGTTGCAGCACGCACACACACAAAGGCAACCAGTGTCCTGAGGACTCTGATATAACTGCCACAGCAGAAGGTTCTTAGAATGTATACTTTATAAATGCCCCCAAAATGTGCAGGTCATTATGAAAATTGGGCAAAAATGAGGAAAAGTGAAAGTGGCATGCAGTTGAAAAAGAGTAGTGAAATTAGATGCATTAAACTTGATAAACCTTCCTGAGGAGGTGATGCTCATCTTAAATTGAGTGGGAGTTAGGCAGTTCAGTGGTGGTATCATCCAACCGATTGCGTGTTGGCAAGGTTCACATGGAACATTTATGGGAGTAAAAACGGGTGTGGCTATATCCCATTGTATAAAGGGAAGAGAAATCTCATGTTGTAAACCAGTTAGCGAAGATCACGATTGTTTAAAGATCTTTTTAGAAGAGTTGAACTTAACCTATGAGTGTTGAGTATGTCATCAACAATCCAGATGGGTTGGAGGGGGCTAAAGGAGAGAGGGTAAGGAGACCCTCTTAAGAGATGAGCAATACTAGTGCTTTGTGCTAGGCTAGGAGACCTGGGATGGAGAAATGTGAGGGGAAATTCTGAGAGGGCTTGGAAATTCATATGGTAGAAGGAAGATGGAGGAGTCATGAGTGACTCCCAGGTTTGGTATTTGAGCAACTGGGTGGAGGGTGGTACTGATACATTCACTGATACAGTAATCACAAGAGTAGCAGCAGTTTGTGGAGAAAAACAAAAAAAGGTTATTTTGATTTGGAGCCTGTTGATATTAAGGTTCTTATGGGGCATTCTGGTTGGATATGTGAATCTTAAACATGAGAGTGATCTCAGTTATCAAGTCAGGAATCCTTAGTATTCTACAGATGGTAACCAGTGTATGCAGGCTGAGGTGAGAAGGCAGCACAGGGCAGAGACCGGGACGAACAGTGAAAGAGCAGCTTGCAAAAGAAGATGAGTGATCACAAGGTCAGAACCAGAAGACTGTCCATCCTAGCAGTTGGAGAAGAGAATGCTTCAAGAAAAGGGGTGGTTGACAGTGTCAAGTGCTACTGAGCAGTCAAATAGGCAGCTAAAATATAAATTCAATTTGTGAGGGAGCAAATGAAAGGAGTCTTGGAGTGGGGAAAGCAGTAGGATTAGAGTAAGGAAATATATGCTCTGAGTATAGACCGTGGGGTGTCCAGCGAAGATGGCAAGGCAGAAACCCAGAAACCGTAGCTGTAAGATGGGGTTTAGGTTCAGTTTCTTACTTTGATTTGTTTTCCTTTATGGTGGGAGAAATGTCAGTATATTAGGATGTCATAAGAAGGAGTCAGAAAAATAGAATACAAAAGAGATTACTGATGTCCTAGTCTGAAGAGAAGAGGAGTGGAATCAGATGCCAGACAGAGGGACTGCCCCTAACGCATGTGAAGGGGACATGCATAGGATGCAGAGTCAGATTTAATACTTTTTTTTTTTTTGCCTGAAAGTTGGTATACTCGTTTTATGTCTTTTATTCCTTGTGAAGTCATCTATTCAGAGTAAAGGGGGTGGATGATGGGTTTAGATCAGGGGTCAGCAAGCGTACTTTGTAAAGGACTAGGTAGTAACCATTTTACCCACTCGGCTATGCCATTGTAATGTGAAAGCATCCATAGACAATATGTAAGCTCACGAGGTGGCTGTTTTCATTAGAACTATTCACAAAAGCTGACAGTGGGCTGGATTTAACTTTGGTGCCATAGTTTGCTGATTTCAGAGATTTGAGAAGAGCAGTTTTGGAATAGCAGATGTGAAGAAAAAACATCATGGCCCAGTTGCAATTGGAGGCCATGACTTTACAGAGGATGAGGTAAGGAGACTCAGTGTTTGCATAATTGGTGCAAATAATAATAATAATAATTGGAATAGAAGCAGTGATTAAAGATAGTAATCATTTTTCTTAAAAAAAATTAAGAGTTTTAGAAATAAGAAAATTCATAGTGCTCCAGGTGGAATTCATGAACAGAAGTCCAAACCTAGACATACTGGGTGACTTGTAAATTGGAAAGATAAGTAGTGTGAGAATCCAAGTAATAAAAATTTTTAAGTCATGTTTCTCTGGCAATACTTTTAAGTGAAAAAAAATTTGACCCAAAAACTCTTAGCTGTTTAGCGATTCATTTCTAAAGTTAACACAAATTTTATAGAGGCAGTATATTAACATAGTACCCAAAGCATAGGGAACATTGATCAAAAGTAATCCAAGCATAGGAAGTTGAGGCTTAAAAGGACTGGCAATAAGTATTAAACTGTTTAGAGGGAAGACTGACTAATTGTAACGTTGTAAACTTGAATGCAACCCCTCTCCCCAACCTTCCACACTCCCACCTGCCTGCCCCTCCTCCCACCTCAGGATTACACTCAGAGAGAGCTGTCGTCCTCCCGGAAGAAAGTCCTCCTTCCCTTCCCTCACTGATGAACCCTGGCTGGTTCACAACTGTAAAATGTAAAATGTGAAAGTGATCATCTATTGTAAGTAAAAAGGAAATTAGACAAGAGGAAGGGGGGAACTGGCATTGGAAAATAAAAGTGCAAAATTCTTCCTCTTCCATAAAATGAGAATTTAAAATCTTTTCTCACTGATTTTAAACTTTGAATTATAAGCATTTTTTTTAAATAATTAAGAGGCTCTAACTATCCACTGGTAGAGTTTAAAATAGACTATATATCCTCCAAAGCAGAAAATACTGTGTGTGTGGCAAAGTCAGGGGAAAGAATCATTCTAGGATACAAAAAGGGAGAAGGCAAAGATAACATTACAGAGATATAGCAGAACTAGTATGACAAGCAGAATAGGTTAAACGTGTACTATCAGAAAAACCTTTTCAGTAATGATCTCTTTTGTGGGTATGTAATAGACATGCCCTGTTCTGATGGAATTTAATAAAATCAGTAACAATAAAATATAAGCCTGTGAAAGGGGAATAGAGGGTATTGTGTAGCACATCTCAAGAGTAAATTACTGCTAGCCAGGCATAGAGGAGAGTGTTTATATAAGGGAATAAGTATGGAGGCTCAGGGGTCAGAGGAGTTGGTGATTTTACTGAAATTCAGTAGAGCTGAAAAGTAGTGCTTTTTGTTGATGTGTAGTGCCTCTGTGTGTGCAGGTCTTTTTTTATTTTTTTTGATGGGGGTAAGAATGAGTCCAAGTGAGAGAACTCTGAATATGTGAGTACATAAGACTAAGTCAGGAAAGGCCTTTTAAGCTCTTAATTGCCCAAATTCACAATCAAGGAAAAAATGGAAACAATTATAAAATAATTACCTCCAGAAAAGGCTTGGAACTAGGTTGACTTTCTTCAAACATTCTAGTAACTGATAATTCCCACGATATGTGCATTGAAGAAAATACCGAAAAATGAATTTAAGCAATACTTTTAATCAAACTAGTGTGAAACCAGATAACCTTAGAAAATTGCAAAAAAAAAATGAAATATATGTAAGACATTAATACATTGTCCTAGAGGTAGCAGTAGCCTAGTAAATGCTGGTTCCTAATCCCTTTCCCCATTTTCCTAAGAGAATACCCAAAAAGGGAGGCTTACAGACCCATCTCTATTATAAATATGAGTGATAGTCCTAATAGCTAGAATTTAGTAATAAAAAGAAAAACCAAGTCATCTAAGGTTGACCTAGGACTCTGAAGATGGTTCGGTATTAGGGTATCAGTTTTGTACCACATCAAAAGATAAAGTAAAAGCCATGATCATCTAGTGGAATTCAGCAAAATTGCACATTTATTTTTTTCACAGGATATCCTTACCAACCTAGTATGGGAGATAATTCTTCAGCACCATTGAGACTACCACCCTCACACCATTAGCCAAAAACATCATAATGATGACCCATTAGAGTCAACCAAAACACAGGTAGTTTGATAATATGTTTATTATTTAAAATTATTCTAGAAATTTTAGTCAGTGAAATATATATGAAATAAATAAGCAATATAAGTATGGGAAAGGAAGCCTATATTTGAAAGTTATATACAGTTGTTTTCCTAGAAGACCCAAATTCATAGTAAACTGGCTAGGAAAATCTAGAGATAATCTGCAAGATAATATATCCTGGCAGAAACCATTTATGAGAAATAAGATCCCAATTACAGTAGCAGCAAATAAAATGGAAAAGGCCTAGGAACGACCTTAGGTTGAGATGTAAAAGCACTACAATGGGGAAAATGAACCTATCCTATTATACTGAGAAAGGGAAAGAAAGAAATTGTGAAGTAGGAAAAAAGAAAAAAAAACCTGTTGGTTTTTTTATCTTGTTTAGATAAACCATACTATTATATACCAATATTTAATAAAAATACACTTGAGGGAAATATAAGAATATAATAAGAGCATTTGTCTTTGGATTATATACTGGGAATCATTTGTTCCAATGAACTGCATTTTCCAAAATTTCCATAAAACAAATATATGTTTATATTACTAATGAGAAAAAAGATTAAACATTTAAAAGTGTACATTCTGGGAAAGTCAATAAATTGATTTTTTTTTTTAAAGCTATCCAGAATGGTAAATTTGGTAACACTGAGAACAGAAGTTAGTGGTACAGCTTCTGCTTGGGGAAGATAATCATGGTCATGGAAGCTGATTTGCTAGTTTCTACTTAACTCTTAGGCAGACCATCATTAGATAATCATATGGAAATAAAGTGGCATGCAATTGCTAGAATAATGTAAATTCTTATTTTCAAAACATAACATTTTCCATGAAATGAGGATTGGGTTTTTTTTTCCCATAAGATAAATGATAATTAAATGCTGTTTGGTTTTTGTTTATTTTAATGAGAACTGGTAACACTCAAACTTAGGAGAATCTAGCCCATTGGAGTCTTGATCTGATGCATTCATCTTGGGCCTTTCAGGTTTGGGGCTGAATGGAGGAGTATTTCCTCAATTATACAGTTGAGCCCTTATTCTATACAAGATGCAATGATGGTAAAGCAAAACAAAACAAATTCAAAGACAGACCCCTTACTCTCATGCACCTTCTCACAGATTAGTAGAGGAACAGTCATGGATCAATAATGATCCGTCCTTATAAACAGTTGTTTTAATGGAAAATTTATCAGTAAATATTCAGAGTGTGTTCTAAAATTGTATAGTTTTAGGACTTAATTTAAATACTGTGAATATGGCATGGTCCCTCCACCAACTAAGCTGACTGGCATCATATTTTGAAGCATACAAAAAAAGTGTACACTGTATATCAGTAAATGGTAGCAATTTTCTAAATTAAAATATGCAAAGCCTATATAAATATATGTGGGCAAGTTGTTTTACAAGATAAACAAGAAGGAAACAGGGAGCTCAGTCCTCGTGTTTCTACCACACATTTATATTACCACTTCACCATGCTCAGCATCATAGAAGGACCATTTAAGAGCAGGCCTTTAAAAACAATCTATAAATCTGTAAGTTTAAAATTAGTTTAAAATAAAAGTTGTTTAAATATCCATAAAAAATTAATGATCGGTTTTGCTTCATGAATATAAAAAACAAACTTTTGACTTAATTTTCTCTGTTGTTAGTCCATTTCCTACTTCATTGATGTCCCCACTTTATTACTTCTTCATCGTTTCTTGGTTTCTTAAGATGGAAGCTCAGATTGTTAATTTTTACATATTTCTTCTTTTCTAATCATGTAAAGCTATTGATTTTTCTCTAAGCACTGCCTTAATTACATCTTACAATTTTTTGTATGTTGTATGTTCGTTATCACCAGTTCAAAATATTTTCTAATATTCCTTGTGATTTATTCTTTGGTCCATGGGCTTACTTCCTATATTTGGGAGGATTTTTCTAGGTATTATATTTTTACTGATTTCTCATTTAAATCTATGGTGGTCAGAGAATAGACCCCATATATTTTCAATAAGTTGAAATTTATTGATACTTGTTTCATGGCACAGAATATGATCTATTTTGAAGGTTCTGTATGCACTTGAAAAGAATGTATTTTCTGCAATTGTTGAGTACTGTATGCTATATATGACAGTAAGTTCAGGCTGATTTATAGTGCTGTTCACATCTATATGTTCACTAATTTTTGTCTACTTTTTTTTTAGTAATTACTGAACAATGAGTATTAAAATCTTCAACTTTATCAGTGAATTGGTCTGCTCCCTTATCTGTTAATTTTTTGTATATTTTGAAACTTTGTTTTTAAGGGCACATATATTTAGAGTTACATGTTCTTGATAAGTTGATCCTTTTATCTTCATAAAAGATCTTTACCTCTAGTGATACGCTTCCTTTTGAGGTCACTTTGATGATTAATATCGTCACATCAGCTTTCTTACACTGTTTTCAAGATATATCTTTTCCCATTTTTTTACTTTCAGACTGCCTCTGTCTTTATATTTAAAGTGTGTTTCTTATAAATAGGTTATAGTTGGATCTTGCTTTTGTTCCAGTGTGAAAATCTCTGCAATTTACTTGCAGTGTTTAGTCCATTTCCAATTAATGTGATAATTGATGTGTTTGGATTTAACTCTCCCATCTTGATATCTGGTATTTATCTTGTCCATTTGTTTCTCTCTTCCTCCTTTCCTGCTTTCTGGTGAAGAAATCACATGTTTTTGTTTAATATTTTATTTTACCTTCTATATTGAAATTCTTGCAGTTCCTTCAATCTGTTTTCGAGTGATTGCTCTGGAGATGACAATATGCATCTTTATCACAGTCTGCCTTCAACTAGTATTATAATACTTCACATACAGCAGTACAGTTCAGTTCCACTTTTTGTGCTTTTCTCTGCTTATATTTTATGGTCTACACATGCTACCAATCTGGAATCCATTGTTATTTTTTATTTTAAAAAGGCAGTAATAGTTTTTTAAATACATTTAAAATATTACATATCTGTGTATATGGATATTATTTACAAAAAGTTATTATCATTTACCCAGGTATTTATCCTTTTTTAGTACTATTTTTCCCCTTCCTTCATATCTCTATTTTCATCATTTCTATTTATTCTGAAGAGCTTCTATTAGCATTTCTTCTAGTATAGTTATGATGAAGACTAATTCTTTCAACTTTTGTCTGCCTGAAACTGGTATCTATTTCTCCTTTGTTTCTAAATTATGATTTCACTGGATATAGAATGCTAAGTCAGCTGTTTTCTTTCAACACTTGAAAGATGTTATTGCAATATGTTCTGGCCTCTCTTGTTTTTGGTGATTTGTATTGTTAAATATAATATATCTTTTTTCCCTCTGGTTGCTTTTAAAATTCATTCTTTGTCTTCGGTTTCCAGCAGTTTGCTGTAAAATGTCTAGGTATGTTTTTCTCTGAATTGCTCCTCTTTGGGGTTTCTTGAGCTTTTTGATATATAGGTTGGTGGAGTTCATCAATTTTGAAAAATTCTCAGTCATTATTTCTTTAGATATTTTTCCTTTCCCATTCTCTCTCTGCTCTTTCTGTGACTCCAATTGTGTATGTTAGATCATTTTATATTGCCTCACATATTTCAGATGCTCTGTTTTGGTTTTCTTTTTTTCTTTTTTATTCATTCTGTATCCTACTTGTTTTTGAGTTTGGGTACTATCTATTGACCCATTTTCAAGTGCACAGATTCTTTCTTAAATGGAATCCACTCTGATATTAATCTCACCTAATGATGTAATTTTCACTTAGAGACTTTCCATTTGATTCTTTCAATGTTTTAGTGTCTCTTCTGAAGTTTCTTATTCTTTTCATGTATGTTGTTTAGCTTTCCATTTCCTTTAGCATTTTTAGTATAGTTTCAAGTCCCTCTCTGTTAATTCCAACTTCCGGGCTATAGCTGGATCTGCTTTTATTGACTATTTCTTTTCTTGACGATGAATCACATTTTCTTCTTAATTTTGCTGGTAATGTTTGATTTTATGCCACACATGAAAAAAAAACAATAAAAACTAAAGTAAATAATATGTACTTCCCAAAAAGTGCATGCTATTTTTTGAGTCACACCACTAAAGTGAGGCTGAATCAGTATCTGTAGTGATTCTGTTCTGGGTTTTGTCACGACTTTGTATTAATTCATTTTACCACTGGCTTCAAATACTTTGAAACAAAATGAAGATTTTTCCTTCTGAGCACTGGCAATATTCCAAATGTATTTTGTGTTTTATAGCCAAGCTGCCAGCTGAGAAATGTCATTTGCTCTTCAATCTGGTTCCAGGCTTTCAGTTCCCTGGGAGATCTCTTTCTGCCTTGGAGAGGTATCTCCAACTTCACCCCCATACCTTGGAAGCTGAGAGCCTACAATACCTAGTATGGGGAAAGGGGAGAAGGGCTCTCTACGTTTTAGCTTGGCCCTCAGTATTTCACTGGTAAAAGTCCTGAGTACCTTAAATTGATTTCCCTCATTCCCTTTGCCCATCCAATTCAGTGGATGGTTGCCTTATATTTGGGAGAGGCTCCTCTGGCATAGGAGTGTCTTTCCTGCCCTACTCTGCCCTCAGTTGTGGTGTACTGTGCCTCGTACTCTGTAAAGCACTCTGTAAAGTCCCATAGGAAAGATTTGGCAGGTTGGTGCCTGACTTCCTCTGTGACTGTGGCTTTTCAGAATTTCAGAATTATAATTTGTCATGCCAGTCCACAGACAGCCATTAAGTGGTTTAAAATTTTTTTGATTAGTTTCACCTTACATCTGGGGTAGGTTTTGCTTTACCCTGCTGTTTCACCAGAGATGAGGATAGCCATGGATTTCTTCCACCTTATAAAGAACTAGTCACTTTCTGGAGTTCTCTTAAGGTTTTTGTTTTTTTGTTTTGTTTTGTTTCTTTGTTTGTTTTTTGCATCCTCAGTTCTCTGATGGGTTTAGAAAAATTAAGCCTTGTCTGGTTTATTTTTGTTGTTAGGGTGAAAGTGATAACCTCTTGCAACCATCTAAATACTAACTGGGAGTAGAAATCCTGGTATTTTTAAAATTTTATTTTCCATTGTTTGTTTCTAAGGTATAAATATGCAATTTTTATATTATCTTGTATGGCCTTCTACATTCACTTATTAACTCTACTAGGGGTTTTTGTATGTTATTGTTTTGTTTTTTATATATTCCTTCTGATTTTCTACATAAATTTTTATCCTCTGAAACAAAAGAAAGTTTTACTTCTTCTTATTCTTTATACTTTCTCTTTTGTTTTGAGGAGGGGGCTTATTTCATTATCTAGGACCTCCAGTGCAATGTTGAATAGAAGTGATGAGAATGAGCATCATTCCCAGGTTGCTGAAGTAAGGAGGAAAAGTTTACTACTTTTCCATTAAATATGGTGTTACCTGCAGTTTATCACAGATGCCTTTAACAGACTGAGAAAGCTTCCTTCTATCCCAGCTTTGCAAGTTTTCTCATGAATAGGTGTTAAGTTTAGTCAAATACACTTTTTTTAATCTATGGAGATGATTACATATTTTTCTCTTTTATTGTTTTAACGTGGTGAATTACATTGAGTAATTAAAAAATTTTAAAACAATCTTGAATTTCTGGAATAAGCCCAAATTGGCTGTGAGGTACTCTTTTTCTATATTACTGATTAAATTTGCTAATATATGTTTAAGGAATTTTTGTGTATATGTTTGTGAAGGATTTTGGTCTGTGTGTGTGTGTGTGTGTGTGTGTGTATGCTTTTGTTTTTTCTTGTAGTAGCTGTATTAGGTTTTGGTATTACAATTATTCCTGCTAACTTATTCTAAAATGGGTTGTGTAATGTTTCTTTGTCCTCTATTTTCTGAAAGAGATTGTATAATACGGCATTATTGCCTTCTTAAATGTTCGAAATAATTCACCAGTGAAGTTATCTAGACCAGAAATGTTCTCTATAGGGATTTTTTTTTTTGCAATTTATTTAATAATGTAAAGCTGTTTAGATTTTGTACTTCTTCTCATGTACATTTTGGTAAGTCGTGTTTTTCACTTATGACCATTTTTTATATGTTGTCAAACTTAATTGGCATGAATTATTTGCTCATACTATTTCCCTTTTTTATCCTTTTGATGTTTGTGGATCTGTAGTGATACCTATTTTTCATTCCTAATATTGGTATTTTTTTTCCTTTATTTTCTTTTTTTTTTTTGCAGTAAATGGTCCTCTCACTGTTGTGGCCTCTCCTGTTATGGAGCATAGGCTCCGGATGTGCAGGCTCAGGCTCAGCGGCCATGGCTCACGGGCCTAGCCGCTCCGTAGCATGTGGGATCTTCCCGGACCGGGGCACGAACTGTGTCCCCTGCATCGGCAGGCAGACTCTCAACCACCGCACCACCAGGGAAGCCCCGAATTTTCTTTTTTTATTGTTGGTTATTTCTATTTTATTGATTTCCAACTTGTCTAATTATTTCCTTCTTTTTATTTTATTTTTATTTTTATTTTTTTTGCGGTACGTGGGCCTCTCGCTGTTGTCGCCTCTCCCGTTGCAGAGCACAGGCTCCGGACGCGCAGGCTCAGCAGCCATGGCCCAGCTGCTCCGCAGCATGTGGGATCTTCCCAGACCGGGACACGAACCCATGTCCCCTGCATCAGCAGGCAGACTCTCAACCATTGCGCCGCTAGGGAAGCCCTTCCTTCTTTTTAGTTGCTCTAAGTTACATTTCCTCATCTTTTTCTAGTTTTTTATTTTTTTATTTTATGTATTTTTTATTAAAGTATAGTTGATTTACAATATTATATTAGTTTCAGGTGTACAACATAGTGATTCAATGTCTTTATAGATTATACTCCATTTAAAGTTATTACAAAATAATGGCTATATTTGCCTATGCTGTAAAATACATCCTTGTCAATTATTTATTTTATACATAGTAGTTTGTGTCTCTTAATTCCATGCCCCTATTTTGACCCTCCCTTTTTCTAGTTTTTTAAGGTAGAATCTTAGATCATGGATTTTACACCTTTATTCTTTCCTATCATAAGCATTTAAAGCCATAACTTTTCCTCTAAAAAAATCTTGAAACTGATCTTAAAAATTGCTTTTTCTTATGTTTCTTTATTGTTCCATTTGACCATTTTCTGATTTCCCTGTGATTTTTTTTCTTTGACCAATGAGTTATTTAGAAGTGTTTTATCTTGATTTCCAAATAGTTAGGAATTTTTCTTGATATCTTATTTTTTAATTTTAATTTAATTCTGCTGTGGCCAGACAATATGCTCTGGCCTTTGATATTTATTGATACTTGTGTTATCACCCAGCATGTAATCTGTCATGGTAAAAGTTTCACTTGCATGGGAAAGAATATGTATTCTTCAGTTGTGTAGCAGTCTATATAAATGTCTGTTAGATCAAACTGGTTGAAAATGCTATTCAAATCTTCTATAACTTTACTAGTTTTTTGTATTCTATTTTTATCAATAGGTAAAGATCCTGAGAGAGGGGTGTTCATCTCAATCTCGCCAACTATAATTGTATATCTGTTTATTTCTCCTTTCAGTCCCCTTGATGTTTACTTACTGTATTTGAAGTTTCTTTTTAGTAGATACACACACACTTAGGATTTTTATGTTTTTCTAATGATAATCTTTTTATCATAATAAAAGTCCTCTTTATCTCTGATGATACTTTGTCTTGAACTCTACTTTAGTAATTTTAATATAGCTACACCAGTTTTTTAAAGCTTATATTAACATGGTACATATATTTCCCCCCATCACTGTCATCCTATTTGTGTTTTTATATCTAAAGTGAGTCTTTTGTAGCCAATATATAGTTTTATCTTATTTTTAATTTAGTCTAATAAGTTCTGCCTTTTAATTGGAGTTTGTCAATTTTAAAAAATTACATAAATTACATTATGTAATTACTGATAATGTTGGAACTTACATCTACTATCTTCGTATTTCTTTTCCATATTTTTCTTCCTTTTTTTTGTTGTTGTTGTTCCTCTGTTGCTCCTTTCCTGCTCTTCTTGTGTGTTTTTTAATGTTTTTAATCCTATTTCATTTCCTCTGTTTACTTTTTAAGCTATACTTTTTTGCATTTTTAGTAGTTTTAGACTTATAATGTATATCCTTAACTTATCACAGTCTACTTATACTTAATGTTGCATCATTTCATGTAAGTTATAAAAAAGCACAACTATTTAATTTCATTTATTGCCTCCTCCATCTCTTGTACCTCTCTTGTCATGTGCTTTATTTCTACATGCAGTCATCATGTTATAGTTATCGCTCTAAACAGCCAATATCTTATAAAGAAATTAAAAGAAAGAAAATATTTTCTATTTACCCACATATTTAGTATTTCAGTGTTCTTTACTTATTCCTGTAGATCTGAATTTTCATCTGTTGTTTTTGCACTTATTTAGAGAATTCTGGAGAGAGTTTGTGAATTAAGTTAAGTTAGTGATTGATAACTAGAAAACTAAGCACATATACAGACAAAAACATTTGTTAACTCCAGGGAACTAAAATAGTCCTACAGAGAGGAAATGCAGTCAGATCATACTATTGGGCTCAACTGGGAACAGTGTTTTTATACTAGCACAATAATGTAAACACTGAGTATTGCCGTAACCACAAACTGGGAGTCTATGCTCTTAATCTATCTTAGTGGGAAATCGATAGATAATGTCAAAGTAAAAATAAAAAATTAAATAAATAAGAAATAATAGGGGAATTCCCTGGCAGTCCAGTGGTCAGGGCTCTGCGCTTCCACTGCAGGGGGCATGGGTTCGATCCCTGGTTGGGGAACTAAGATCCCACTTGCTGTGACATAGCCAAAAAAGAAAAGAAAAAGAAAGAAACAATAAATAGCCATAACAGCAAGTTTGGAGTTTGGAAAGAGGGAAGAGTTGAGAGTTGGCTGAGTTTTCCTCTGGGAAAAGCAGGAGTGGCAGTAAAGTAGGGGCTGCTCTCTCTCATAACAGGTTTAGTTTTACTGTTGTCTTTTTGTATTATGTACCTGTACTACTCTGATAACAAAAACAATCGTTAAGCTAATGGGAATATCCCAGCAAGAGGGAAAATATGAGTATATAAGAAACAGGCTAATGGACTATGTAAGATTTCTGAATACACACATTGGGATGATGTTCAGTAACATAAGTGGCCTTAAATAGAAGAAAAGACAATTGTTCTGGTCTGTTAACAAGAGGGGACGAAATAGGATTAAAGCAGATGATGGTAAATCTGTGTGTTTGGCTAGCTGAAGGGCATCCTGGTTCTTTTTGCTATAAAAAGATGGCAAGAGAGTAAAATGGAAGTATGAAGTGTCACCTGGGGGCTTCCCTGGTGGCGCAGTGGTTGAGAGTCCACCTGCCGATGCAGGGGACACGGGTTCGTGCCCCAGTCCGGGAAGATCCCACATGTCGCGGAGCGGCTGGGCCCGTGAGCCATGGCCGCTGAGCCTGCGCGTCTGGAGCCTGTGCTCCACAATGGGAGAGGCCACAACAGTGAGAGGCCCGCGTACCGCAAAAAAAAAAAAAAAAAAAAAGCTTCTTTGAAGTGTCAGCTGCTTTTCCCTGAGGCCTAGCAGTGATGAAGATGAGGGGATTTTGTTAGTCATTTAAAATTTTTCCATTAATTTTGGGGGTGTATTTTTGTTGTCACGTTCATCCTTGTAGCCTGATACTTTACTTCTTAGTTTATTTTATATGTATTTCCTTTCATAGTTTTTCATCCGCTTGGTCTCAGGTTTACTCCCCTGAAAGACATTTGTAGTCCTTTGAAGACATGTTCTTTTTCTGTTCTTTAAATATGCAAAATAAGCTTTATTTATGAATATTTGAGGGCTGTTAGCATCTGAAGAAAATTATAAATGTCCATGTCATCCCTGTAATTTCTTAACTACTATGCTTTGGAAATTATATTGTCAAGAGGCTAAGGAAGCTGAAAATCGAATATAGCCCAAAGTCTCCTGTGTGTAACTTTCTGTCTTAAAGAGCCAGGTAGATGTGCTTTGGACCTAGGGGAAGGATTTAGTAAACCTGATAATAGTGACTGGAGAAAGCTGCATAGACATTGAAGGGACACTCAATCTAAGCCGAATGGTTAGAACTTGGGTCCACCAACCAGCTGTGGTTTCCTGCCCTCAGTACACACAGATTGAATTAAGCCACTGGGAGTCAGTATCACTGCAATGGAATCCTCCACAGCTTACCAGCTGTATGTTCTTGGGCAAATGACTTAAACGCTGAGCTTAATGCTCCGTTTTTTAAAATGTTAATGGCTTTGTTACCTTATAGGAATGTTGTGAGGATTGAATGACAAGAGTGGATGTGAATGCAACTCTCACACTGACATACATACAGGCACATACTTGGCTACAGGAGAAAGTAGCTCTCATCACCACTGCAGGATCAATCAGTAGCTAAACAGAACACTAACTCTTCGAAATTTGAGGAAACTTACTTTTTAGAGGATCAAGAGTTTTCACGTTTCAATGAGGCAGTTGGCAATTAGTTTAAGATTCTGATGTGGGAAGTGGGAAAACAAAATGGAGAAAGATGAGAGTAATCTGGAAAGTTAGGAAAAGTGAAAGATTGGGGTTGGAGACCAAAAGAAGAGTATGAGAGCAATTGCAGAACAAAGATGCTGAGATCTTAACTGGGGTTGATGGCCATGAGCATGAACGTAGGGGAAGACCCAATATTTCCAAACTGTGCTTATGTGGCCAGTGTGTGAATGTGAGTTTCCCATGAAATGAATAAAGCTTCTGCTTCAAAGCCCCTCACTTGTACACATGGGCTCCGTCCAAGGCTCTGGGACAGATTCTGGTAATGTGATTGCATATTCTTGCGTTTTCATAAAATTTGCAAAATAAGATGTTTGGACTGCAATTGATTAAGACTGTTGCCTGTTTTCACTTCAACTTTCTCTCTGACACGCTTCCTCTTGTATTGGGTGGTGTGGTATTGTATTGGAGTGGCCCTAGGCATTTTGAGGCTACGACCAGGGAAAGATTGAGTTGGGAACACATTTAGTTTGAGTTTTGTGGGATCTATGGATGTGGATCACAAGCATCCATGTACAGTTAATTATTGCTAGCTGTTCTGGTGAAGGAATGACTTCCAGGAATAATCCTTCTGCCTACCATGCCAACTTCCTGAAACAGTGTAAAAAAAGGTTCACGGCCAGATGTTATATCATGATATAAACGTGTCCTACTGCACCTGGCATTATGTATATGGGTAATAAAGGAGAAACAATATTTGAAATGTATGGAGCCACGTGGCCTGTGGGAAAGTCTTCCAACCCTCAGATGTACAAATCTGCAAGAGGTGAATTCAGTTCTCATTAATATCTAGGAAAGATGGAAGTTGTGTCCTGTGAGAATATAGTACCTTATAATGCACCATCTATAATTATCAAAGCACATTTTTTCTTTCTTGATGGAATTTGTGTAAAATTTATCAAAATTTCTATGTGTGTAGGGCACAAAACCGGTAGCAGTATTACAGACGCAGTACGACTGAGTGTGAAGTCATGTTTTATGCATCCCAACGTACAGCATCTCATTACCAACAGCAAGTTGTGAAACTGAACTTTTTTAAAAAAACTATCAGTATTGGGCTTCCCTGGTGGCGCAGTGGTTGAGAGTCCACCTGCCGATGCAGGGGACACGGGTTTGTGCCCCGGTCCGGGAAGATCCCACATGCCACGGAGTGGCTGGGCCCGTGAGCCGTGGCCACTGAGCCTGCGCATCCGGAGCCTGTGCTCTGTGATGGGAGAGGCCACAACAGTGAGAGGCCCGCGTATCTCAAAAAAAAAAAAAACAAACTATCAGTATTATAACACAGATTTCATCCGCCATGTTTCATGCTGATTTATGTTTCTGTTACTTCTTTAGAGATAATATATTACAAAATTGTCAATATGAAGAAGTGTTCAAAGGTTATGCAAATTTTAGGGAAAAAGAGAAGTATAGTGTATGTCAGACCATTAATTAATAGAAATATTGTTATATTGATTTTGTGATTCTGTATTTATCAGCTTTTAAAAGTGTGTAATTTATTGTGATTTCTTTTCTCATTCAAAATATTCACTTTTCTAACAAATTTTGCAATAATTTAGTTTTTTTTTTCTTAAAGAGCACCCCCCCAAAGTGGTATAAACTTCAGCCTCACAAAACCTGACACCACCCTGGACAAGTTAGATAGTACAGGATAGAACAGTTTTTCTAGAAAAGGACATTAGTTCACTCGACACCACTGAGAGTTTCCAGTTAACCACTAAACTCAAATGAGTGATTCCACAGACTGGGCTATTCTCAGAAATTGACTTTTCTTTTAGTACCTTGCTATGGACTCTTAATTCTCCATAATGGGTCAGCTGCATCCTAGAGCAGATGTTGGCCAAAACCTTCGGGTACCCTTGTGCTTAACGACTTTGTTTTTCGAATTAGCATGAGACCTCTCAAGCTTTCTTGTTTCCTCCCAGCAAAATGGGCCATCCAGGACACAGGACCTTGAGATACCAAAAGAAATGTGATGTTCTCTTTGTTAGTACTGTAAGTAAAGAATTTATCCTAATTTCTCTCTTCCTTTTTTTTTTTTTTTCAATGGAGTGCTAACCTAGGAAATCCTCTTTATGTTTTAGACCCAAAATTGGGCTTGAATTGTTTCTGAGATAAAACCAGGTGCTCTTTGTTGCAGTGATTACAAGTGAAATATTGATATGGAGGATATTCACAATGTAAGTCAAATGTAAACTGCTATTAAGAATTTGTTCAACTCATTCTGTGTTACTAACCTTCAAATGTCTCTGTAAACTTCTATAGACCTTGTCATTAATTACACATTGAAAATTGAAAGTAGGAAGCAAACTGTTACCACTGTGATCTTTTTTTCTCATAGAATTGTAAAGAGCAAGACAGCCCAACAGACTGATTTACAGTAGGATCAGTTCTCACTTAAGGGACAGTTGTCATCCTACCTTGCATAGTTTCCTGTAATCTTCTCCTTTGTTCACAGTTTTGCAGTTATAATCTCTGGTGTCCTAGGAGCAAATCCCTTGGCATTTCCCTAGGAGAAAAATGACTTCCAGTACCCTATATAGTATAGAAAAAGGAGATGGAGAGGATCAGATCAATTTAAGGAAGACCTGCTTATTTTATTTTCTTTTATTTATTTATTTTGGCTGTGTTGGGTCTTATTTGTGGCATGCAGGATCTTTCTTGTGGCGCGTGGGCTCTTCGCTGCGGTGCACGGGCTTCTCTCTAGTTGTGGCTCACAGGCTCCATAGCGCAGGGGCTCAGTAGTTGTGGCACACAGGCTTAGTTGCCCCACGGCATGTGGGATCTTAGTTCCCCAACCAGGGATTGAACCAGTGTCCGCTGCATTGCAAGACCGATTCTTAACCACTGGACCACCAGGGAAGTTCCAAGATCTGCTTATTTTAAACTTGACTTTTATCTTTATCGAGACTGAACCAATGGATCTTTTAAATAAGAAGACTACACTTTTCTTAACTCTTAAAAAGCATGTTGAACCAACTTCCTGAGCTAGAAGCCATAGGAACGAAAAGCCAGCAGAGCAAACAGATGAAGCTGAGTGTTTTGTTAATCCGTAAATTCAGTGTTCCTCCCGTGGTCGTATTCCTTCCTCCTGGATCAGACATCTGCTTATTTGTGTTTTCCAGCCGGGCAGCATTTCATCCCTTCCCTTTCTCTCCAAAACGTTTCTTTTTTTTTTTCTTTTTTTTTTTTTTTTGTGATACGCGGGCCTCTCATTGTTGTGGCCTCTCCCGTTGCGGAGCACAGGCTCCAGACGTGCAGGCTCAGCAGCCGTGGCTCACAGGCCTAGCCGCTCCGCAGCATGTGGGATCTTCCCGGACCGGGGCACGAACCCGTGTCCCCTGCATCGGCAGATGGACTCTCAACCACTGCACCAGAAGGGAAGCCCTCCAAAATGTTTCTTGATTTTCAGGTTTTTGGAAAGACCTTTAAGTGATAGCTATATTTATTCCTTTTGTAGCTCTTGGTGTAACAAAATGTATCTCTCTCATGTACATTTAAGTTTAGTGATTTCCTATCTTCTTGGTCAATGTGTGTACCTCTTAGGGTTTTGAGTTTGTTTTGTGAAAAGGAGGCTGAGAATTTCTTCCCCAAATTGTCTCAAGTGAGGCGACCTTCTGCTTAGAGTCTTCAGACCTATATTTTTTTAGCTGACTCTCTCCTACTCCTTTTCTCTCCATTCCTCCATCCTTTCTTCTCCCTGGCCCCTTCCCCTTGATTTCATTGTCATTCAGGGAAGACTGGGAAAGCGAGAAATTACTCACTGGCTCTCATCCTCTCTGCTGGGACCTGAAGGGACTTAGTCCACCTGGACAAGGTAACTATGGACGACATCAGGCAGAAGACAGCTTCTGCGTAGAGACCGCTTGGATCTTATACTGAATTGTAACCAGTGGTGAAATCAGAACAATACTCCAATACACAGTGAGTGATGGTCAGCTTAGAGAGGGAAATATTTCTCAGAATTGTGAAAAGAAGATTTATCTCTCTGCTTCTAGGAGAGCTAGCACCCCCATCCTGCATAAGAAGTCATTTTGAGAAAATACTCATGGTACAGAAAACCTTGAAAAACCCTGGATTAGATCACATGTCTCTCCAGCCCCCGAACCTGAGGTCCAACCTGCATTTTTATTTGGGTTTAATTCACATTCCGTACTTTTTTTTTTCCTGGCCATGCTACGCGTCTTGTGGGATCTTAGTTCCCTGACCAGGGATTGAACCAGGGCCCATGGCAGTGCCCAGTCCTAACCACTGGACCACGAGGGAATTCCCCACCCAGGTTTCTCCTTAATAGCTTATCTGGTACATCTTCCTGTTTTTCCTGCAACCACTGTAACATCTTCAGAGCTCCAAATGACAGCAAAAATGTTGTGTTTATTGACTCTTTGATTACAGTATACTCAGTGATCTCCAGTACCTCTTAGGTGACTATGTGAACTCAAGGCTTAACTTATTAGGGTATATCCCACCACTATTTAGGTCTTCCATTTTCCCTAGACAGGAAGCATCACCAGTTTTACCAGCTACAATTATTTTTATACTGTACCTTTTAAAAAAAAATACCTCATTTTTCAAAATCATACACAAAAATTAAGAAGAAAAGAAGCAAGAGAAAACATGACAACCATTAAATGTCAAAACATTTTTGAGATTCCAGTTGGTCAAGGCACAAAGAAAAAGCTGGTGAATTAACATTATCCCATAGAAGACAACATACTCGTTCCTCAGATGACATCTTTCTGAATTTTGACTTCTTCATGCAATTGATAAGATTACAACTTTCCAATAATATTAGCACCTCCCATGTTCTTCTGTACTCTCACATATATTCAAAATCTGTAACATGGCAACAGTAATAGTAACTATTAGAAATTGCCATTTTTGTAGGTCAAAATAGTTAAATATTACCAATTTCTTATGAGATAACCCCATACCTTGTGGGGTTAAGATTAGTAATAGAGGGAAAAATTGCTCTCACTTCTACCTCCATCCAAACTGAATGCTCCTTTTAATGATTTTTGTGTCTCATTGCAGAATATCTTTATATCAATATAAGCAAATAAAAATATGTAGTTTTTTCTATTCTTGCAAAAAAAAAGTATACCATATTCACTATGGGTCTTGCTTTTTTAAAAAATATATTTTAAGTGTCAGTAGCTTCAAATCCCCCTCACCCCTCCTTTTTTAAAACAAGTATGTAAGTATCTTACTGTAAGAATGTAACATGACTTGTTTCATCAGCCCCGATTGATGGATTTTTCAGGTTGATGATATTTTTAAGATCACTATTGATATGATCAGGCAAGTCTTTTGCTATTATAAACAATGTTACAATGGATAACACTGCCATGTGTCCTATGTGTGCAGATATATGGTTAAGATACATTCTCAGAAATGAAGTTCCTGAGTCAAATGGTAAATGTATTTGCACGTGTGATAGTTCACTGCCAGGTTACCTCCACAGGGGCAATTTGTGCTCCTGCCAATGAATGAAAGTGCTATTTGCCTACAGTTTCACCAACATGATACATTGTTAAATGGTTGGAATTTTTGCCATGAGGAAAGTCATATTTTAGTATGGTCTTATTTTGTATTTCTATATATACATGAATAAATCTTAGAATGTTTTTCATTTAAGGAACATTTTTTCCTATAGAGAGCCCATTTAGCTTATTTATCTCTTTTTCCCTTTAATGTTGTCGATCTTAATCTCATCATTTGTATAGAAGCTCTTTATATATTAGGAAAATTAGCACTATACTTCTAATATAAATTGTAAATAAATACTTTTTCCAGTTAATCACTTATATTTTGACTTCGCTTGTATTTTTTTTTTGAATTTTTGAATTTTATTTTATTGATTTTTTTAAACAGCAGGTTCTTATTAGTTATCCATTTTATACATATTAGTGTATATATGTCAATCCCATTCTCCCAATTGCTTGTATTTTTGTGTTTCACTGAGTAGAAGTTTTTATTTTTATGGCGATGAATTACCCATTTATCCATCTTTTCTTTAATAGATTCTAGATTTTGAATCAGGTAGAAAGGACACTGCAAGTTTTCAAAGGATTTTCCTGAAGTTTTCCTCTAGTAACCTTATATGTTTTTTTAACATTGAATTATTTGATTCATATGGACTTTATCATAAAATATAAGATTTAAATGAACTTTTTTTTAGGCAATTATCTAGTTTTTCCAGCATCACCTATTGAAAAACCCATCTTGTCTTCACACATTATTTTCTTGTTTATTTTTCCATATAAACTTTAGAATCACCTTTTGAAGTTTTCTTTAAAGTATACTGTTGGCACTTTTGAGATTGTATTACATTTCTATATTAATGTAGTTGAGAACCGACATCTTGTTATTTTTTCCCCCTAGAAATTATATCTTTTTTGGTTGCAATTAGAAATGGGATTTTTTTCTTCTTCTACATTTTGTAACTGGTTTCTGGTATATATGAAATCCAGTGATTTGTGTACATCAATTTCCTACTCTGCTGCCTTATTGAATTTTCTTACTGCATGCATGAAGTAGTTTTCAAAGTCAATTTTATTTTGCAAGTATATAATCGTATCATCTGCAAATAATGCTAGTTTTATCTTCTCCTCATTTTACACAAGCAATATATGACTATATTATCACTGAATAAAAATTTAAACAATACAGAAATATTTTGAATCACAAACAAGAATCCTTCCTAACTTGCCCCACCAACTATCTTTCCCAAATATAACCATTGTTCATCTAAAGCTCTTTCTGTATATTTCCATAGGTCTGTATGTAAAGTTATACATATTTTTTTTCTATTTTCATATTTGGAATAGACTTTATGTACTATTATTTTGTATAGTTGTCTTCAAGAAAATATTTTTGAAACAATTGCAAAATTAGAAGTTGTCAGTACAGAACAAAGAATTTATTCTCCTGAATCATTTTGAGGAAGTTACTGACCTGATAATCCATAACCCTCAATATTTTTGTGTGAATTTCCTACATCAGGGATGTTATCCAGATAGAACCATTGAAATCAGGTAATCAACATCAGTACATTAAACCCGTCTAAACTGATACTGCATTCTCATTTTGCCAGTTGTTGCAATCATGTTCTTTATGACAAAAGGATCCTGTACAGCTTTGCATGTTGCATTTAATTGTAATAATGGCTCTTGAGTCTCCTTCAGTCTTTCCTTGAGTTCCATGACCTTTGCAGTTTTGAAGATTCCTGGCCAGTTATTTTGTATAATGTCCCTCAATTTGAGTTGGTTTGGATTTTTTTTTCTCATAATTAAATTCAGGTTACTTGCAGGAATACACTGGGAGAAATATCATAGAAGTAAGTCTGTGTTCTTCTCATTGTAGCATATCTGGTGGCACATGACTCCCATTTGTCCCATTATATTCACCTCGATTATTAAGTTTCTGTCAGCCGGGCTTTCCCACTAGAATGTAACTTTTTAATCTTTTTGAAATTAATAAGCCTTTTGTGAGGAGTTACTTTGAAACCATGTAAGTATCCCAAGCTTCATGAAACTTTTTTACCTATTTGGTTATGTATTTATTTATATCTGTATGAACATGATTTTCTATTTTATTCAATGGGTTACAGTCCTTTACTATCATTATTTCTTTTAATGGTCAAATTGTCCCTGATTTGGCCAATGAGGGCTTCATCAAGCTGAGTTCTGTGTCCTTTTGTCATGTCTCGACATTCTTTAAGCACTTCCTTGCTTCCTGAAACAGCAAGATGTTTCAGACATATACTTCTGCCTCAGCCCTAGAATCAGGTATTTTTTTCAAGTAACCCCAGTTGCTTTTAGTGGAGAATGGTATGTAGAAGCCAGGATATGAGCACTTGGCATGATTATTGCTACTGGAGTATCCCTGTTCTCAGATCCTTTTAAGGGCTAGAGCAAGGGAATATATGTATATGTACATGTTCATGTATGTGTACATGTATATGTGTACATATATCATATGCATATATATTTATGTCCTTTTTCCTATGTTTATTATATGTCCATCTGTGTATTTTGAAAACCACAAGGTCACATTGATACTTCTAAATCCAGTAGTAAATGACAGGATTCATTTTAATGTTCTGCCTTTCATAGTTGTAGACCCTTTTCCAGCTAATGATAAACCTATCTCCCATTATCTTTAATATACTTAGTTATGTGATCGGTTTTCTTGAGTGTACTCGATCTCATATCTCCACCCCCCAAGTTCACGTGGGCATCTCCTCACCCGGTTTGGACCCTGACATCCCACTCTGGGCCACTACAGCTCCCCCTTTCTCTGGTGTGGGTACCTACCTTGTTCCCTTCCACTTAATGACTTCAGAATTGAACTGTCCAGGAAGTGGTAGAGGAACAGGAAGTACAGATACCCTAGACAAAAAATTTAATTGTAAAATAACCCAAACATCAACTTTGAAATCAAAATCAATTGTATTTCAATTTGCTTTTTATTTTATGTAATGCATGTATTGAAAATCTTTCATTGTGAATGTACATATATCTACTTCATCCTTTTTCAATTGCCTTGATGAATTCTATAATATGGCTCTACTGCAGCTTGTCAGTAAAGGAATGGTAAAATATACATTTGATTTCTTGAACTTTTCTATGCTATAAACAATGGATATCATGTACATATTGCCTCTTCGTGTATTTTCCATGTAGAAAATGGAAAGTGGAATTTCTGGATTAATGGGTATTATTGGCACTTTATTTTAGTCAGTAGTTTTGCTGCAGGACTCCTAGTCCCCAGAGGTCCTAGCCTAACAAAGAAAAACTTGAACTGGGCTCTTTTATTTTATCTATTTGCCTCCTAAATGTCTAATACTAAAGGCAGACTGTGATGAGTAAAATGCTTAACGTCCCTACTCTTGAGGTTATAGTTCAGCCGAGAGGAAGCTCTAGCTACATACACAGCCAAATCCAATAAAACTTTATAAGATTATTTTAATGTTTAAAACTCTGTGACTTCATGGAGGAAATGAGATATATGAAAGTAGTTTGAAGATAAAAAAAACACAGACAAGTGAGATGATGCAGTATCTGTCTTTCTGTGTCTGGCTAATTTCACTTAGCATAATGTCCCCCAGTTTTATCTATGTTGTCCCAAATGGCAGGATTTCCTTCTTTGTGGTGGTTAAATAATATCCCATTGTGTGTGTGTGTGTGTGTATCACATTTTCTTTATCCATTCATCCGTTGATGGACACTTGGGCTGATTCCATATCTTGCCTATTGTGAATAATGCTTCAATGAAGATAGAAGTACAGATATCTCTTCAAGATCTGATTTCATTTCCTTTGGATATATACCCAGAAGTGGGATTGGTGTATCATAGGTTAGTTCTATTTTTAATATTTTGTGGAACCTCCATACTGTTTTCCATAGTGGCTGCACCAATTTACATTCCTACCAACAGTGACAAGGGTTCTCTTTTCTCCACACCCTTGAGAGTCTAAAAAACTTGAACTCATAGAAGCAGAGAATAGAATGGTTGTTGACAGGGGCTTGGGGTGGGGGAAATTAGGAGGTGTTGGTGAAAGGGTACAAACTTTTCACTAAAAGATGAATAAGTTCTGGGGATCTAATGTATAAAATGTTGATTACAGTTGATAATACTGTCTTGAACACTTGAAATTTGCTAAGAGGGTAAATCTTAAGTATTCCTGCCACACAGAAAATGATTCATATCTGAATGTAGGCATTGCTTTAAGCATTTTGTTGAATATTCCAGTTGCTCATGCCTCAGCAAAGTTTCTCAAGATTAAAATTCATACAAACTACCTAAGAACAATAACCACTCAAGGAATTTAGTCTAACTTGTCAATGCTGTCAGTAAAATACAAACTATGTGAAAAGCTTGATAACAACAACATAATTAGTACATTTTCTGAAATTAAGGCAATAAAAAGAAATTCTATGGAATAAATATATGATAATTTATGAATTATGTATATTTTTATTTTATTGCTCATCCTAACATCACCAACCCTTCTACTGAACACCCAGGCAGATCACCTTTGATATTTTGCTGATTTTCAATTAAATCAAACCATAGCTTTCCAATTTCTTTGTAAAGTTTGTAGTAATGAAGGTGTGTTTGTCAAAAGAGGAGACTATAACTTATTTGACAATTTGTAGCATGAAATATGACTTTAAATAATTGGACACATGCCATGTGGGTCACTTTGCCGTCTTATCCTGAGCCCAGCAAATGTTAAGGGTGGGCTGGTCTATTGTGATTATATTACTGACCCCTATATATGCATTGGGTGAGTAATCATGAGTGTTATAGGTCTTAGCACAGGGGAAGAAAGGGGCTGATGAGAGTAAAGAGGAAGGGAGGGGAACCCAGACTACTGCACTGCTTGTTTTTCTGTACAAGCATCATGGTGTTACAAGTCCCTCTGGGCCTGACTCATGATAGTCTTTCTATCAGAAATATCTTCTTGGGACTTCCCTGGTGGCGCAGTGGGTAAGACTCCGCACTCCCAGTGCAGGGGCCCTGGGTTCAATCCCTGGTCAGGGAACTAGATCCCACATGCATGCTGCACCTAAGAGTTCACATGCCACAACTAAGGAGCCCACCAGCCACAACTAAGACCCTGAGCAACCAAATAAATAAATAAATATTTTTTTAAAAAGAAAGAAATATCTTCTCCTCTGTGTTCACTTAGATGCTTCCTATTTGTTCTTCATGTGCCAGTGTTGTGGTTAAATTGTGTCTTCCAAAAAGAAATGTTGAGGTCTGGAATGTGTGAATGTGACTTTACTTGGAAATAAGGTCATTGTGGATGTACTCAAAGGAAGATGAGGTCTATTGAGTTAGATTGGGCCCTAATCTGGTGACTGGTGTCCTTATTAGAAGGCCATGAGTGACACGTGAGGAGGGCCATGTGACGGTGGAGGCATAGATTGGAGTGATGCGGACAGAAGCCAGGGGATACCAGCAATCACCAGAAGCTGGAAGAGGCAAGAAAGGATTCTTCCCTACAAGCTTCAGAGGGAGCATGGCCCTGAGAACATCTTGATTTCAGACGTCTAGCCCCCCAAAATGTAAGACAACAGATTTCTGTTGTTTTAAGCCACCCAGCTCGCAGTACTCTGTCATGGCCGCCCTAGGAAACTGATATGAGCATTGTGGTATTTCAAGCCCGTGGGCCTGACTCATGAGACTCTTTCTACCAGAAACACGCTCTCCTCTATATCCACGTGAACACTTCCTATCCATCCTGTACATTCCACTCACTGCTTCCATATGGACTTTGTTGACTGTCTAGAGGAAGGCTGGCTTCATGTGGGCCAAGGGAGAGCTGAAGTATAATGCAGCCCGCTAGAGGATGCTGCTGCTGCTTCTACCTCGCATTGGCTTGTTGTTTCCTCCTGTAATTAGGAAGAACCATGTGCAGTCTCGCAGGAGCAGCAAGTCCTCCTGATCTGTTCCTGGGATCAAACAGTCTAACAAATCAGACTGGCATAGCCCGGGTTCATTCCTTCCAACTGTCTCCTTTTGGAAGGTGGCAACCTTGGCCAGCATCTGCTCACGGTCTAGGAAGGACAGATATCTTGATACTTGTTCATCTGGAGGACAGAACAGGCTTTTGGCGCCGCCGTGATTGGTTCTACCAGATGCAATGGCTTGGCTTCTCTGGGCCCTGGAGTCTGAAGTCTCCAGGGCCACCTACCTGGCATTGATGTCAAGAGCAGCACTTTCAAAAGGACCCTGGTGTCAGCAGCTGCTTGTGTGCGTAACACTAGGTGTAATCATCCACATAGGCCCTCGAATTAAGAGCTGATTAGGCCAATTGTATCCAGATCATTTTTCCCCTATGAACAATGGCAACTATGGAGCACATTTAAAAAAAAAATCTAGTCTAAAATGGGAGAAAAATATACTGTTTTTTCTTTTTCTTGGAAATGAGAAAATAGATTTGGACTCAGCTCCTGAATTATATTTTCTGTCTCCCTGGGTTTCAGTAGCAAGCCTAACGTAGAAAAGAAGCATTTTAATCTGGAGGGAAGGAGTTTGTCCTCTCAACAAATCGACATTCTCTTCTCTTCCGTGTAACACTTGAGCTTGAATATGCAAATGATCCTCTAGTAGGAATTATCATTAGTCATTCTTTCACAAAGAAATAATTGAAGAACATTGTGATAGATGACAGCATTAAGATTCATCAATGTTCAATTCTTCCGATCTGTCATCCTGTCAGAAAGCAGCCGTCTAATTTTGTGGCCCTGCTGGTGAAACACTGGACTCTTTCTCCTGGTGCACAGTTGAATCACCTCCTATAATTTGCTTTGAAATGAACAAGACCTGGCACGGTACATCTTCTATTTAATGGGCAATATTACGAACAAGATAAAAAGAAATGTCTATAAAGCTGTTGTCTTTACAAATTGGATTTGGCAAGATACTACCTCAGGCAACTAATGAGCTTACTGGATACATTATTAGGACTGATCACCAAACTCGAGAATGGCATCGTTTTTTTCTTTAGAGGCCTTAGTAAATATATGGGAGGGTTTGTCATTCTAACAGTAACAGTTACAGAGAATCTAGGATGGATTTCAGCAAGAGATCATGTGACTTAATTTTAGAGGCAAATAAAAGATCATTATTCAGTCTCATTGTTAACTTTGATCTTTGGGGTAAAGTTGGGACAGAGTTGGGGAATCTGTACATTTGAAAACTTTTACTATTATCTCTAATATTAATGATAGTTCCTATTTACTGAGTGGTTACTATATGTCAGCCATTGTATTTAGTGTTTTCCATTTAATCCTCATAGTGATACAAGGACGTAAGTAGTATGGTTATTCCCATTTCAAGTGAGTAACATGAGGGTATTAAACATTAACTTGCCCAAGATCAGCAACTAGAAAGGGCAGTCAGAATTAAACCTCTGCCCATCTGACTCTAGAGCCTGCACTTTGAGTCACTGGGTTAAATAACTTAGAGCCAGAGAAGAACACTCTGCATGGAGAACTTCTATTTAGGAAGCTGACTGAGTCTCCTGATTTCCTTGGAGCCGTAATCTTGATCTGCGGAGAGATGCAGCCCCAAGGAAAACACACAGAGTGCACTTGGCTCTCACGATTGACATAACCTCTCCTCTCTGGTTTTTGTTCTCTCTAGATAAATAGAAGTTTTGTACCTATGGAAGCCATGCACCTTCTCAAAAGGGAAGTCTTAGGTGTGTGATACTGTGATCTATAATAAGAAATATGTATTTGGCCTTCACCCCCTCTGGCACAGAGCTCCTAAAACTCTTGGAATTCCCATGTGAAAAGAGCCATAAAGGTGTCTTCATATTCATAACAAACCCCTTCTAACCACACCTGAATTTATGTTAATGAAGTGCCTTTTGGAAAGGACCTAAGGAGGGGTGTTGGTTGCCAGAGGGGCCAACCCAACCACATGTGATTAGAGGGTTCAGTCCCACCCCAGACCTCTGGGAGGGGGAGAGGCACTGGAGGTTGAATCAATTGCCAATGTCCAGTGATTTAATTAATCTTGCCCATGTAATGAAGCCTCTATAAAAAACCAAAAGGATGGGGTTCAGAGAAGCTCTGGGTTGGTGAACACATGGAGATTTGGGGAGAGTGGCGGGCCTGGAGAGGGCATGGAAGCTCTGTGCCCCTTCCCCACATGCTCTGCAATTATGCCTCTCTTCCATCTGGCTGCTCCTTTTATAACAAACCTGTAATCTTGTAAGTAAAATGTGTCTCTGAGTTCTGGGAGCTGCTCTAACAAATTAATCAAACCCAAGGAGAAGGTCATTGGAACCTCCAATCTATAGCTAGACAGTCAGAAGCACAGGTGACAACCTGGACTTGGTGATTGATGTCCTAGGGTTGGGGGACAGTCTCGTGGGACTGAGCCCTTAAGCTGTGAGATATGATGCTATCTCCAAGTAGACAGTGTCAGAATTGAATTGAACTGTAGGACACCCAGCTGGTGTCAGAGAATTGCTTGGTGTGGGGAGAAAACCCACACACTGGAAGTAGTACCAGAATTGTGGGTGCATTAATGTGGCTGTAATTCAAAGCTTTCTGTGCCAGATAACTTTTAATAATCCCTCCCCCACGCAGCCCCATTGCCCCCAATATTCTCAACTCTCTTCTTCTTGCCATTTGCTGACTTCCAAATACTCAATTGTCCAGTCTCCGTGGAGCTAGATGAGACCATATGACCCACGCCTAAGTCCATGAGAAATAAGTGCCAGTCTGTACAGGGTGCACTGTTCTGGGAAGTCTGTGCTCTCCTGATAAAGGGGGTAGAGGAGACTGTTGATCCCTGAACCAACCCCAGTGATCGCCTACTCTAGGCTTGTTCTATGAGAAAAATAAACCCAATACTTAAAGTTACTGTGAATTGCGTTGTTTGCTTCTTTTACCCCCAAAACACTCCTAACAGCTACAGTTCCTGATATTTAAACATATCAAATTTTTTTCTTGCTCAGTTTAATTAGTTCAACAATCACATACACTAAATAGCATGATATTATCTCTATTTTAAAGATAAGAAGAACATTACCTAGGGTGACAAATCTGCCCAGTGCACGAGCTGGGGCTGGGACCCAGGTCCTCCAGCCCTGCTTGGGGGCTCTTTGAAATACTCAGTGAAGAAGCTCTGAATGCCATGAGGTCTTTCCTGACCTTTGCATTAGAACAATTGTGGGTCTTAGACATCATTGCAGGTTGATTTAAAGTGGAGAAAGGGAAAAACTCATTAGACAGTCCTCTGAAAGATGAAGGGAGTCATTTATGAAATAGAGTTAGATTACAGAATGTAATGGATGTGAGAGTATTCTTCAAACACAAAGAGAAGCAGTGGAATGGAGGGAAATGAATATAAACTTCTGTTATGGTAATGAATAATATAAGGAATTAGCACAGAACGGGACAAGAGATTTACCTAAATATTTTAAGGTGTTTCCTTTATTCAAAACTAAGTAAAGAGAGCTTTTATTAATGAACAGAGAATAGGTGGAGAGAGAGGAAAGGAATGAGAAAGAGAGAAAGAGAAAGAAAGAGGTTGAGAATATGAGCTAAAAAAGCTGGAGCAAATTCCAATTGGAGGAACAATGAAGCAACGTGCAAAACATAGATATTCACCTTCTCCTCCTCCTGTCAAGAAACCTAAATTGAGCCTTCAGAAAAGATCCTGTTTCAAGTCCTTCCACTTTCATATGGGAAAAGTTGAATGGTTTCCACACTGATGGATGTAGTCTGTCACCCTTGTGATATAGACGAAGCCTTCCCTTGGCACAGATGTCAAATCCACATAGTAGGATATTCTGATTGACTCTGGCCCAAGGCATTGAAGGTCCTATTTAAAGAGCAAATTTTTGAAAGGCATAGCCATTGCCACTCAGAGACATACCGAGTCAGAATGTACCATAGATGTATATGTCAACAGATGGATAGTGAGGGACTTCCTTTGTAGTTCAGTGGTTAAGACTCTGCACTCCCAATGTAGGGGGCCTAGGTCCAACCCCTGGTCAGGAAACTAGATCCCGCATGCCACAACTAAGACCCGGCGCAGCCAAATAAATAAAAATAAATAAATATTTACAGAAAAGATGGATAGAGAATGTAGGGTTTAGGAGCGAACCCAGTGACACAGTTTTGGAACCCAAGTACATGATTATCAACCTAGTTGGAATGCAATAGAAGGAGGGGTTAAAGATATTCAGATGAGGTGAACTACCTGGGCCAGAAGACAGAGGAACAGTCAAAGAAAAGTTTGTCCAGCTTTATCCGAAATGAACGTGCCCCCAAATTCCATAATGGATGTGATCCCTGGGAGGACTGTCTGGTCCTTGCCCTTGAACAACATTCTTCGGTTTCTGATGCATAACAACTTCAAAAGTTCAGTGTTTTACAGCAATGCTTACAGTTCTTCAGGTCAGCTAAGCAAGGCAGTGCTTAGCTGGGTCAGGCTGGACCCAGGCTTCAGGTTGTGTTCAGGTCAGCTCTACATGGCTTCACGCTGGGGCTTAGGCTGGAGGGCCAGGGGCTCCCTGAAACAGCTCACGGAAGATCAAAAGAGCACAAGAGGACAAGCCAAACATGAAAGCATATTTAAAGTCTCTGTTTACGTCTCGTCCACCAATATTATACTGATCATAGACAGTTAATGACCAAGGCTACTGTGAGAGTCACTTCGAAGTTACATGGCAAAGGATGTGGGTGTAAAATCCTATTCCAGGGGAGTGAAGAATTAGGAACAATAATCCAGCCTGCCATGGAGCTGCTCCAGCCCCATCTATCCAGCTGCCTACTAGAGACAAATGCCTCTGGATACTGCTAAGGCACTTTAAATTCAATGTGAGCAAAACCAAATGCATGATCCATTTCCTCACCCCATACGTGCACACACAACCCATTCCTCCTCAGTGTTTCCTGTCCTGGTGAATGGCACACCATCCATCCACCCACCTGTGTAAGCCAAACCCCAGAAGTCATCCTTGGTGTCCCTCTCTCCGTCACCTCTCTCTAACTCATCATTCACCTGGTCCTGTCGATTGCTCTCCTAAATATCTCTTGGGTCCATCCACTTTTCTCCATTTCTAATCCTATGCTTTGCCAGATCTACCATCTCCTTTTGCCTGAGCTGTTGCAGTACCTCCTAAGCAGCCTCTTCAAATCCACTCTCACCAGCTTCTCTCATACCCTTTGCACTATAGACAGAGTGGTCCTTTAAAAATGCATATCATCTTCTTTTGCCTAAAGCCCTTCTGTTGCTTCCCATTGTCAAATGAAGTCCTCAGCATGGTCTGTAGGGCTTCTGTGATCCAGTCTGTTCCTAACTCTGCGGCCCCATCCTATGACACTCCCTCTCTCTGCCCCCTATACTCAGGTATCACTACCCTTATTTCAATTTCTAGATGGCTCTCAGCTCCTCTGCCTCAGGGCCTTTGCCCAGGCTGCTCTCTCTCCTAGGAACGCTCTTACCCACATCCTTTGCCTATTACCTCCGATTCAGCCCTCAAATCTCAGCTCAAATGTCATTTCCTCCAAAAAGCTTCCTCTGTCCATGACGACAATGACAGAGTCCTCATTATATATTCTCTTGTCACAATATACCTTTTTGGGGGGCCGTCATCACAGTGTTTACTATTATGGAAGTAATAATAGTAAACAGGAAGTAAACCCATACCGGAGGAAACTTAATGAAGAATGGTTCCAGAGATGCAAAACACGGGGGAGACGACTGTTGGAAGCCCCTGCCATCCTTGGGTCTGGAGGGGTGATGAAGAAGAATATTATCAGAGCTGAAGAGCTGGGGAGGCCTGGGAGGCACTGGAAACTTGGGGGAGAAGCCACATGGTTTGAATTAGAGCCATAGCCAGGGCTGTCCAGAGGAAATGTGGTGAGGGAGGAGAAGCTCGTGGTTTTTCTCCTCCTCCCACCCTCCAGTCTTGCCAGTGCCTTCTGTCGGCTGAACTGACCAGAAAGCCAGAGGGTGGAAGAAATGCAGCAGATCAGGGGAAGAGCAGAAAATAGCTTCGAGAACAAACAAGCACAGACCCACAATTGGCAAGTTATAGGTTTGTTTCTGTAGTGATCCGTACACTGCTTGGTGCCCACACTAGACTGAACCTCCTTGAGCAAGGGCGGGGTTCATTTTTCCCATCATTGATTCCTCAGTGCTTTTCATAGGGACTAAGACTGGTCCCTAATATTAGTTGAATGAATGAATGGAAGACATTCAAGATAGCCTGAGAATAGAGAATAAAATGATCTGTTAACATTTTGGCAGGCACTAACTCGAGAATGGGCATATTTTCTCTCCTCCGTCTCTTCCCTTATCCCAATCCACTTCTTTTCCAGAAGTTTCTGATTAGGGCTTACCATCCTAATTTGGAGGTATGTTGTTGGAAGAATTGACAAAAGAAAAGAAGACTGTGATGCTAATTGTCCACATTGTCAAACACACACACACAGAGTTTCTATTCTTGTCCCTCAGCTACAGGATCAGGACCCTAAGGAGGGTCTTTTGTAGTTTGCAAAGTCTGTTCCTATCACAGCAGCATCTGCCAGATGCCAGGCTCCTCTTTCCCAAGGTGAATATCAAATCATGGTATCTGGTCCCTCTGAATCTGAGCAAAATGTAAAATAAAATAAAAATCTCTGTGCTTACATTTATAACCATCTCACAAAATGATTGAAATGGGTTATTGGCACCCATGTTTTTGGCCTTATTTCCAGAACTTGTCATGAAAGTATTTTAAACAGTTTCAGGGGAACATTTGTACTTTGGGTGAGTTGTCTTGTGGAAATTACAACTTCAAGGAGAAATAATAACCATAACCATGGATGGGGGTGGTGGTGGCAGAATCTGGGTGAGATACTCTGCCAGGTGTCCTTCCCAACTAATTCTAACTGTTGTGTAAAATTGAGTAAGAACCTCACTGGACCACCTAAGTTGACGCTGGTAGGAGAGTAAGGCAGGCAAAAGGCCCATGAACACCCCCTGCTTTGTGTGTTCTTTCCTTGATACCCATAGTGACCAGTGTGGGAGAGACAGTGGGCCTCTGCAAACATTCCCACGTTGCTCTCCTACGTTTCCCAGCATCCTCACTGGTAGACAAGGTTATATGATTGGTTCTGACTAATGGGCAGTGGTTGGGAATGATGTGTGTCATCTCCAGGCCAAGGCATGGAAAAGCTGCCTGGTGCTTGAGTAGGACTCCTGTTGAGATGCACGGCTTGGATTGCTGAGTCATACACGAAGGAGTGTTTGCTCTAAAGAGTTATATGGACCCACAGCAGATGTTTTGTGAGTAAGAAGGAAACCTCTGCTATGTTAAGGTACTGAGATTTTGAGATTATTTGTTACTGCAGCATAAGCTAGCCTATTCTGACCAATAATGTGTGGATACAGCAAAACCAGAAAGACTTCTAAAAATCTTATTTGGTTATATTGCTTTGCTTTCTCTTTTTTCTCTTTCCTTTGAGAGTGTGAGGAATACACTGGGGTGAAAAATAACAAAGTTTACAAATGGAGCTTATTTGAAATTGGGTTGTGACAGTCTTTATTCCAAATATATATATCTAGATCTAATAATAAAAGAACAAACTTCTGGTTAAAATGGACAGGCCAAATTCTTCTTTAGAAGCTGTTGAACTTTTATGACAGAACACCTCCTAGGGAACATTCCTGGGCAGAACCTGTAGGCATCATGTGATGTGGGGAGGGGGGTGATGAAAGAAGGCTTCTTATGCCTCAAATGATCATCTCATCAATCCTCAAGAAGACATTGTTTGTTGGACTTAGACGTATCTCTTATTAACAGTCATGCTTAAAACGGGCACTTGGGAAGACACTGAGGAAGCAAAGATAAAAGCTCCCCTCAATGCGTGAAGGAGTTCACAGGCCATATACTCTTGTAGTTATAGCAAGACTTTAAAACCAGTGGCCAGCCGTGAAAAAATTAAGCCAGATCTAGAGTCACAGAACCTACAAGACTGACTATTTTATCACCCTGTTATATTTCTCTTGTATCCCTCGTCATCATCTGAAATTATTTATTTTTTTTAGCCTACCTGGTTATTAACAGCTTCCTCCATCAGAATATAGTGTCACAAGAGCTAGGGAGCTGTCTGTGTTCATCACTGTATCTCCAGAGCCTAAAAGAGAGCCTGGCACAGAGTAGATGCTCAATAGTATATTTGCTAAATGAATGAATGAATGACAAGACAGAAGGGCCATTGTCCACAAACGTGGGCACAGAATCTGGAAAAGTCAAGGCTGGATGAAGAATGTCACCTGCCATATCAGTAAACAAAGGATGTTGGGGACAGGAAGCCATCAGCCAGCCACTGCAGCCACCCCCAGTGGTGCACCCTGTGGGGATTCAGGATGGAGAAAAGCAGGGTACTGGCCCTAGATAGTTAAGATGCATCTCAAAGGAATGACTTCAGTGAACCCAGACTCTTGCATCTTCCCATACACAGAAAAGCCCTAAATTCATTAACCTGAGATGTCTAGTTTTCTTTAATTAACAGTAATGTTTTGATGTTCTGACCTCGTGGTTTTTGTTGCAAAAACTCCTGTATACACTGGCTTCTCCCCCACCGCTTGACAGCAGTCCCTCAGAGCTGTCTGAGAGGCTGCCTCCTAGGCTTAGCTCCTCAGCAAGTCTGTCGAATAAAACATAATTCTCCCTTTTAAGTTGTGCATTTATTTTTCAGTCGACTAAGATGCTAAGAATTCCTAAGTGTGCCATTTTGATGGACTGCTTTTGTCTCTATTCTTATGAAAAGTGACAGAGAAAATAAACACAAATGGATATTTTTGCAAAGTAAAATAATCCCTGAAATACTTCAATATTATGTTCTGAGCTGACACCTCTTAAGTACCTTTTAAGATCCTCGAAGCTGTGCCTTCCACTGGGGCTTTAGGGCACTAGTTTGGCCCCAGAGGCTGCTGTCGCCTGACTTCACACAGGTGCAGCCTGACAGCACTGCCTGGGTTGGGCGTCCTCCTGGCAGAGCTAAGGATGCTTGGACCACTCAGGCAGGCACGACTGCTAGGGTGGTGGAGTTAACGCCAACCTGAACTGCAAACTTTGACCAAGGAGAAATGGAAGCGAAGAAGCAATAGTCTTCTTCCTCTCTCTCACACATAGTGGACCACCTTGAGTGTCCGTCCTCCAAAAGGCCTCTCAGAAAATTGTCCCTTGAGATGGAGCCTGTGGTGGCCGGCTTGGTGGCTTGGTGACTTCTCCCCCCCCCCAACTCTGCTGCCCTTGCCACCATTCCTGCTCCCTGGGGAGTGTATTCTCTGATAAATATTAGTCCGTACGTTTTGCCTCCAGCTCTATCACCTGGGAACCCAGGATAAAACATTGTCTAAACGTTTCCTCCCAGAAATGATGATAAACACCAAAAGAAAAATATGACTTGAAAGTTAAATATTTATTGTGTGCACATTTGTTTGAGGTTGATGCCAAATAGTATAAAGAAAGGCCAACTGCTTTGGGGATCCTTTGGAAGTTCAGTTTAAATGAAGTCCAGATTCCTGCCAGTGGAAGCATTCTCATGGATTATAGTAAATAAACCATATGAAGAAGGAAGTAATGCCTTTCACTGGAAAGCTCTTTATAATTTCACAGTTCTTTCAGATTATTATCTTTATATCTTTAAATAATACTACTTTTAGTAAGGGGAAATGGGAAGTAGGAGTTTTAATTGACACGTTCAAAGTCAAACAATAATAAGGCCCCGGAACCAAGTGTAAATAGTCTAAGTTTTCTCACCTTTAACCAAGGTTTCTTCCGTTATACTTGCCTGCTTGCTTCTCCAGACCTAAGTCTGTTAAAAAGCACACAGAGAGGGATTTCCCTTGTAGTCCAGTGGTTAAGACTCCTCGCTTCCACTGCAGAGGGTGTGCAGGGGGTGTGGGCTCGATCCCTGGTCGGATAAGATTCCCGCATATCACATGCAGTACGGCCAAAAAACTGGAAAAAAAAGAATAAAAAAGCACGTGGAGAGATGCACGCAAGTGCTTGTAAGTAAAGAGCAAGCACATTGGCCAAAATGGGTAGAAAACCTCAAATACAACTCACACTTTAAATATAATCTTGCTTCCTGGAAGATCAGTTAAGTGTTCCATTCAAGCTGTTTCTGTACTGGATGCTTTGTCTGATGACACATTATTAATAGCTTGGCTTGAAACTTATGATTTAACAAAAGAGTCCAAATACCTTGTGCCAAATTATTGAATGCAAAGTCTGAGAACCAAGAAAAAAAAAAAAGCACTGATTTAGAATAAAAAGAGAAAGAAGAACTAGTAAAGACATCTCGAGTCATGTGACGATCAGGAGTCATGAGTCTATAATTTTATTTTGCCATTTGAAGTGTTTTCAGAAAGATGGCATTTTCGGGTATATTCCTTGTAGGGGTGTTCGGTTGACCTTCACTCTGAAAGGAAGGGGATGATTTACAGATCACTGGGGTTAGAAAAGATGGGCTGTGCTGGACTCCCCACCCCCTCCTCCACCAGGGAGACTTAGTATCTGAGCTCAGAGTCCTTTTTGCATCCATAGAGAGAGTAAGTTGTAGACTTGTTTGCTGACTGCTTTCCTGGTGTGAAATAGAAGGACCCCCGAGATCATCTTCGGACAAGATTGGGGTAGAGGTTCTCCCCACCAAAGGAGGCAGGGCTGGGGCTGGCCTATGCTAATGTGACCTTTGCATGAGTTCGAAGAAGGCACAACCCCTCCCAGGGGCCTCTGTGGCTGCTGCCCTCTTGGGACGGCTATTCTGCTGGTCACAGCTTCCTCTGATGGAGACGGCTGCTGAAATCCCCACTGGTCTTTGGAGATTACCGGCAGTGCTCTTGGTAACCCTCCCAGCACACCTGAGACACCCCGGGTGGGACTTCTAAGTAGACTTGGCTGTGAACTGGGGGACAGCAGCAGTGCCACACAGACTGAAACTTACAACTGCAACTGGAAAGACCAGTCTTTGCTTTCACAGATTCCAGACAACTTTTCTTGGAATTTAGGCTACAGATCCTCGTTTCTGCTTTCAAAGTATTCACAATCCAAGGGAGAGGAAGAGGATTGCCCTTACCTTGTTCATGCCCTGAGATTAGCCTCTTGGAAGAATGCTTGACCGTCAGATGAAGCGGATCACGTGCTTACTCTTGGGATGGAATCTGGCCAACAATTCCTTTCCAGTCTGGTTCATTCAGCCATGCAGCCCAACATGTGGAGACCCACAGTCCCATCCCAGGAGCAAGGTGCCAAGTGCAGTCCTCATCATCACCAGTTTCCTCCAGCACTGAGGGCAGAGAGCAAGTCTGTGCTCATCTCATGAAATAGCCTGGCCTCTGTGCTCATCTTGAAACCAAGCAGGACCTTGTGGGGCTCCTAGGCATGAAAGCCATTCTGTGTCCCCTTTTTCTTGTTTGTAGGAAATAGGCTCCAGCCTCCATGACCTTCCCTGAGTTCCAAAGGGCAGGACCAAACATTTGCTAATCAGGGAATGAGGGGATGCAGAGACAAGGGAGGATCAGCGAAGAAACAATAGTGTAGCCTTGGGGCAGCGTCCTGGTTCCTCCTCAAGGGATACACATAACAATATCTTTGAGCTCTTCTGCAAAACTAAACCCCCAACAAATGGAAGATGTTAACTACTTGATGAAGCATTCTTCATTCCAGAGAGAAAGTCACAGTTTGGTAACCTCGAGAACCACAGGAGTTCATCAAGAGACCACCTGAGGCCAGATTAAAGGAGTGCGGCCCTGCACACACCCTGACCCTTATCAGCAACCTCTCCCTTGAACCATTGCTATAAAACTCCTCACTAAATCCCCCCAGATGGGAACATACAGTTTTTGAGGGTATAAGCCCGCTGTGTCCCTCTTTCCCTAGCAAAGCAATAAAGCTATTCTTTTCTACTTCACCCACAACTCTGTCTCTGAGATTTGACTCGGCACCCATGCACAGAGGCTGAGTTTTGGCATCAGTCTCTTATGAATCATTGTTTAGGTGAGAATTCATATGCATCTCTCAAGAACAAGCCACAGTTTTCAAGCACAGGACAATCTATTCCTGTTTTAGGGTGAAGAATTTAACAATTTAGGGATACTCTTTGCTAAAATGTCCACTTTACATTGCTATGCAGTTTACTTAATATTTCGTCTTAAGCATCTATATTTGCTACATACAAGGCTCCCTTAAGGGAAATATTTGGGTACTTACCTTGCATTTACATGACAGAAAATGGTCCTTTCCAGAACAAAGAGAAGATAGGCCACAAGGACAGAAGATGGTCTCTGGACCAACAGAGCAGAAAAATTGCAAAGAACCAAAACATGGCAGATTTCCAACATTAAAAAAAAGACTCCTCAGTCCTTTCAGGTTTAACTCATATTCACCCTAATGAGGGCAAGGGGAACGCCTTCATCAAAGGTGGCTCAAAGCAATCTCTCTCTTCCCTTCCCATCCAACCCTCAGAACAGCTCTGTTTGCTGATTATTTTTGGTGTCCACCCTGGTCAATATTTCATACTTTAATGCATCCAAATATTTACTTACTTATAGCAGGGCCGATATTCCAGATGTTTTTCTAATTCTGACACTAAGTACAGAGTATATGTCAACTCTTTATACCTCCCTACTTATTTCTGTTCCTCTTAGCTGCAGTAAAGATCCATGCAATTATGAAGCATAAAAAGGTTTACGCTCTGTAACACCTACTCTGCAAAATGTCCAATCTGGCTGCCTGTTACTGAATGAATTTTGACGGGAAGAGGGTAACTTCCAAATTGAGCCTCATCTGAGAAATCTTCCCCCTCTACAGAAACAAGGTACTGAGTGACTCTCTGCTTTGTACAATTGAACATGTTCTTCTGGCTGCAGCAGTTTAGAACTGGCTATTTAACTTTTTTAAGCTAATCTATGCCTGGGATACTATCTCTTCTGCTTCATGATATCAATGAAAATCCTATACAACCAAATTTCCTTATATTTCTATTCCTCACTTTTTCCCTGAATTCCAAGCTAGTTTTTCCAAAATTTATCTAGATGCCTCACATAGGAATCTCAAACCTGCATGTCCCACATCGCGGTCACCATCTTCCCTCACAAACAAGCTTCTTCTGACACACTTATGTTAGTTAAAGATGAGTTAAACATTCACTCATCTGTCAAGTGTCCTAACTCATCTGAGACCCGGCTCCCTCACTGCTCGTATCTCTTCCATAGTCAGGCCCAGGTATTCTTGTTCTCTCTCTCTCGAAGCCCTTGCCTCTTCTCCAGCCCACAGACCTCCATCATGCTTTCCTAGGACAGTTTCAGCTGAGTGATGATTTACCACTAAGGGCAAGCACATGGCGTTCTGCCTGGGTGCAGATCTGGTCTGCCATATTCTGTCTGGACTTAGTGAAAGTATTTTACTTCCCTAAGTCTCAGTTTAATAATCTATAAACTAGGGATGATATTGGGTTGGCCAAAAAGTTCGTTCGGCTTCAAGTAAAGACTTTTTTCATTTTCACCAAGAAGTTTATTGAACAATGTATTCACTAACCGAATGAACTTTTTGACCTATCCAATGTTAGAAGGATTGAATGAGATAATACATGGAAAGGCATTTATAACACCGCATGGCACATAATAAGTACATATTAACCTAAAAACTTCTTGAAGCCAAACCTTGTCCATCTTATGGACCCCACTCTGTTCTGGCACCAGCACAGCAGAAGGTATGGTGGATAACAAGTGTTCAGTATTGTGGAATGAATAAGAATTCATTGTTATTATGATAATGCTTCAATCTTTTTTTATTATAAAAATGTATGAATATTTATTTTAGGTTTTACTGGGTGCAATTATTTTTAGGACTTTTAAACAAAGTTAGCAGGGCTTCAACACTATCAGTTCTTTTTTTAAATTAACTTTTATTGGAGTATAATTGATTTACACTACTGTGTTAGTTTCTGCTGTACAACAAAGTGAATCAGTTATACATATATCCACTCTTTTTTAGATTCTTTTCCCGTATAAGTCATTACAGAGTAACATCTCTTCAATCCTTTTCTGCAAGCCTTCCAGAGTGTGGCAAGTTGTAATCTTGCTCAAAAATGTTTCTGCCCATTCCTCTTGGGGGCAGGGGTATTCTTCCCTGCTCTGGTGTCAGGCTTGGCTTTGTGAGCTGCTTTGGTCAATGAAATGACGCTGGGGATGTCCTGTGACATATCCAAGCAGAGGCTGGAAGGACCTGCATGCAGTTTTCCTTTTTTCTTTTTATTTTCTTTCCTTTTTTCTTTTCTGTGTGGGTGTGAGGTGAGAACAATTAAAATTTATTCTCTTAGCAACCTTCGAGGATATAACACAGTATTGTTAACTAAAGTCACCATTCTTTATTTTACGTCCCCAGAACCTATTCATCTTATAACTGAAAGTTTGTGCCCTTTAATCAACATCTCCCCCTTTTTTCCACTCCCCAGATCCTGGCAACAATCATTCTACTCTGTTCCTATGAGTTCGGCTTTTTTAGATTCCACATATGAATGTCAGATCATGCATCCTTTGCCTTTCTCTGTCTGACTTATTTCATTTGGCATCATGACTTGTTGTCACAAATCACATGGGGTTTTCTAACTTCTCTTTCCCTTTGCTGTGAGACTTGCCGTGCTCCAGATAGAGGGTGCTCCATTAGGGGGTCCTAGCTGGAGTCTAACTGTATCAGACATGTAGGAAGTATGCACAAGAAATAAGCCTCCCCTGTTGTAAACCACTACGATTCTGGGATTGCATGTAATCCTAGCTTATCCTGGCTGACCATTCAGAAACACACACATGAATCTATTGCTTTCCATTAGCTACAAACTAAGGGCATAATGTCCTTAGTATGACATCCAGGGTCCTTCAAAATATGTCCACAGGTCACCTCCTCAATCTGATTCTACCAGCCTGTCCTGAGACACTCTGTGTTTAATCCATACATAATTTTTAAACATCAATCTGAAAATCTGAAGACCTGTTTCCACCTCCCTCTGAGGTCCTATCTCTTCTTAGCAACTGACTTAGGAAAAATCAAAATAACTTTTGACTCTAGTGAGTTTAAGGCAGGATTTATAGCCGATTGTTAAATCATTTACAGAATCACTGGAGGACAGAGGGAACTAATTCTATAGGCAGAGCTTCCAAGAAAAACTCCCGAGGCCCTACCCCAGAACCGGGCTGACAAAGGAGCAGCTGCTTCAACCACAATCACTAAACTGCCTTTCCTATCCAAAGGTTACTTATCCAGCTGCCTGCTGCAAAACCATGCCACTTCTGTAACAGTTGGCACAAGCAAAACCCGGGCACTTCACTGCATCCAATCCCGTACTCAAGTCTCTCATAAATGCGTGTGATTGGCAAAACTCAAATTACACCCAGACGACCAGTTGCGAGATCATCTGAGGAATGTCATTAACTTCTGGGCCCTACAATATAGGAAGGCATCCGAGAAAGAGGCTGGAATAGATGCTGATCAGATCATCCCACACTCTGCAACACATAGTTTATTAATTTCTATAGTGCTTGGCCTTTGGTATGGACTGAATGTTTGTGTCCCACTGTCCGCACCCCTCTCCCTGCCCCATTTCATATGTTGACATCCTAACCACTAAAGTGATGGTATTTAGAGGTGGGGCCTTTGGGAGGTAATTTAATTTAAATGAGGCCATGAGCATGAAGCCCCTGTGATGGGATTAGTGCCCTTTTAAGAAGAGGAAGAGAACAGAACACACAATCTCTCTCCTTTAACGTGAGAATATAACAAGAAAGTGGTCTTCTCTAAGTCAGGAGGAGAGACTTTGCTGACAACTGAATCTGCCGGCATCTTGATCTTGGAATTTCCAGCCTCCAGAACTGTGAGGAATGACTGTCTGTTGCTTAAGACACCATCTAGTCTATGTACTTTGTTATAATAGCAAGTGCTTTCTAAGACAACCTATAATAATGAATCTTCACGCATCTTATCTTGCAGAGACCCCTTGAGGTTTGTAGAACTAGGATCATTATTCCCATCTCTGAGACTCAGGTAAGTCACATGGTCGAACCAAGGCCACAACTCAGTTGTCCTAGATGCTAGTCCAGTGCCCCTCCCAATCCACTCAGGAATCTCAGTTTTCACTAAGTCTTAGCATCTGAGAATTTAAAAATCTAGAGTGACAGCTGCAGCTGCTACTGTTTCTCTGCATAAGGCAGTATTATCGGTGATACAGGAGAACTGCTGGAGGGAAAGACCGCCTCTTACTGGGGGTGAGTCACTTCCAGGGGAAATAATTAATCCTTTAGTCCTCTGATTCCTATTAGGATAGCATCTCTCTCATTTGTTATCTTTAAATGAAGTGAAGTGGTGCTTCTTCCTCTGCTTGCTGGGAAGTTGGGGGGAAGCAAAAATATTTTCTACGTTTTGATTTTCATTGGAAATTTTCAGTGGAAGAGATAAGTCTTTGTGGTCCACTCATACCCCTAGTAGACCCCATTTGCTGTTTTACAAATCTGACCGGAAAAGACAATGATTGATTTGCCTGGGAAATCCTGAAAAGCTATTAATGCGTTTATGCCTACATGCACTTAGAGTGCCAGCGTGAGAACATTCCTCTAGAGGTAGACGGCACTTCTAGAAAATGATTCACTCCAAAGCCAAAGAAGAAATGAATTTTAAAATTCAGGAGTCGGAAATGCTAATTTCATGTTCTCTATGTCTAGAAATTATTGAATCTTAGAATGTTTGAGCCAGAGGAAATCTCAGAAATGATCTGATTTTAACCAAATTTAAAGTGAGAAAACTTTTTATTCAAATAAGATGTTATGGGAAACTCCCAACCAGATAAAAACAGAACTGTTCTGAATGAAATGGGGCAAGATCGCCATAGCTGATACACGTGGCCGCCTTCTCACAATGCCTCCATGCCCACCACGTCTCCAAGGAAACAGAAGCTTCAGAGAACACAGTTCAAGGGCCATAACGATTGTCCAGCTGAAGGCCAGGTAGATAGTGCCAGCATTGGAATTGGAATCCAGGTTTTCTGATTTCCATATTCTTTCCTTGAAGAATTCCTGGGACAGCGTTTTCTTTGGTGACATCTGCAGATTTCCCTTTACCTCATTCCCAAGCCTCCACACCTGCTTCTCACAGAAGCTTAAGGGGCAGCCCCTTTTGCTAATAGCTGGCATGACTCTGCTCCTGAGACTCTTACTTTCCAGGACCAGCTACTGTGCCAGGCATCAGGGAGGCATCGGTCACAAGACACTGTCCATGACCTTAACGGGGAACACAGTGCTGTGGGTTGTTTAAAGGGGAAGCCCAGAGATAGCCAGAGGAATGAAAAGATAAAGACATGGATTTTGAGCAAATTCTAATTAATCTTAGAAACTCCTGGGACCTGACTTTTGTCGTCTTCTTTTAGGGTCTGGACATTTAAAGGGACAGAACTGGGATAAATCATCCTTTCTCTATTCTATCCATTTCTATCTCCTTCACTCAAGCACTTCTCCAAATCCTTCAAAGCAATAGCTCTCAAACTAGTTCCAAGGGTGAATTCTAACAGCCGCAGGCATTTGCATAAAAATTAAGATACTTGATAGAATTTTCTCAAACTAAAGTTTATCTCCCAAAGTACTTTTTAAATTTTGGTGTCTACTACGGCTGGTCTGTCACTGAGAGCTAACGGATGGCAAAATTAATAAACATATAGCAAAGGAATATTTATACAAAACCTAGAAGCAACTGATTCTGCTCAGCTTAGCAGCTTGTTTCTTTGTAGACTTGTGGGCTAACAGCTTTATGCTACATACATCCATATAGCAGAGGTTGTCGTATGTGTGGTGAATATAATGGTTAATAATTCATATAACAATAAGAATATCAATTTTTATGCTTATATATGCTCCGGACAGCTCTGCTTCATTGCCAAGAAGCTGATCATAGCGGTAGTGTCTGAAAAGAGGTGGGAGGAGACGTTTATTGTCTACCCTTGTTTATGCATATAAACGTTTACCGTGTGTATCTTTTCAGTTTCAGAGAAATTAAAATTGAAAAACATGTGCTTAAACAATATGATGCTGGGGTCTCACTCACAGATCCTGACTTAATTGGTCTGGAGCATAACCTGGGCATTGGGTTTTTTAAGAGCTCCCCACATAATTAGAATGTGCAACCAAGACTGAGAAACACATCTCTAAACTATTATCAGAAGCTCTTTTACTGTCTTATACTGATCACTGTAAACTATTTAAGGCAGGCATTCCTAGCTTTTTTTTTTTTTTTTTTTTTTTTTTTTTTTTTCGGTACGCGGACCTCTCACTGCTGTGGCCTCTCCCGTTGCGGAGCACAGGCTCCGGACGCGCAGGCTCAGCGGCCATGGCTCACGGGCCCAGCCGCTCCGCGGCATGTGGGATCTTCCCAGATCGGGGCACGAACCCGTGTCCCCTGCATCGGCAGGCGGACTCTCAAACACTGCGCCACCAGGGAAGCCCATTCCTAGCTTCTTTGAGCAGGGAAGTGCTCCTTGAGTGTCAGGAAGTTTCACAGTCCCTCACACCACAGTTGACCTATTTTTGGTATGTGCTGGGAGAAAATATCAAATATCTAAAGTTACTATGAATTAATCTCAGTAAAATTGATATACACTTGAAAAGTAGTAGTAGGTATATAAATACAGGTGAGATGCAATACCAATGCTCTTTACAGGTAGTTCTACATTCTTATATCTTCTTCTGTAAGATTTGCATATCTACAGGTATAAGGGTCCCTTGCAAAACCCCTAGCTCCTCTCCAGAAGTCCACAGTCAATGAAGTAGGAATCACTGAATTTAGGAATTGCTTTTCCTGGACAGGACTGTAGAGAGACATTTTGACCTGTTGGGCTGTAGACAGCAAACAGCAAGTGTTTTCATAGTGTTGACTTGAGAAGTGCTTGTTTGTTGTTACTGATTTGTTTAAATTTCCACCTATGTCCTAATATTCTCTAGGACACAAACTCTACCATTTTACAGGCTTTGCCTACATATGCATCAGGCTTTTCTCTCTCGGTGATTTGACTGGGGCCGTTTGCTTTGTTGGGAACAATAGCAGAGCCTGACCTCGCTCTCGTTCTGACCCCTGCTTCCTCTGTCATGGTGATGCCCCTGCTCAACCCAGCTTACAGTGAAAACCCCTCTTCGCATACTTTGTTAACGTTGTGAGGTAACTAGCCCTTCCACTATTTGAAGCCAGCCTGACATTCCTCTTTGAAGGGAAAGATTAGGAGGTCTCCTGTTCCCTTGTTGGGTGTCAATGGAATAGCACTGTGAGGATTTTTCAGGGGAGCTGGCTGCTTTAGGCTGCCCAGGGAAACTTTGGACCTCTTTCGTAAGAAGACACTATGACATGAGACTTTCATCAGAAGCTCATTCAAGGAAGGAAAAGTGCTAATCCTGAAAGCTCCATGCTATGTTAACCCAAATTATGTGGTCATGGATTATAGTTACTCTTTTCACCTCCGATCAACGATCAAGTTTCATTCAACCAAAATTAAAACATGCTAATCTAAGGAGAACTATTCTATATATTGGATTTTTCTTAGATATATTGCCACACCATGGTACTTGGCATGATTTTTATTAAGGCTTACATATTTTCCCGTCAGTTCTGAAAACTATGGATTTTTTTCCTCCCTTGGGAATATCTGACTGTAAAGTTAAAAATCATTAAAGAAATAGAAAAGCATTTCACCCCTCGAATGTGCAATAAATATATAGTTCAAGTTCTACCCATTTTGCAAGCAAGCAGGACTCCAGCCATCAATCAACCTGTAGTAACTTTTATTTAATTGTATTTTAAAGGCATATGAGATGACAGTAGTAGCTGGAAAAAGCCTGTCTCACCTAAATTGTCATATCATAGTTAACTAATAGTGCCAAAGGGTTCTCCGGAATCTGCTTCCAAATCCTCAGGAAGCCTGGCTTGTTCTTTTTGTAGATATTCCTCTGGCTGTTTCTCATTCATCCTTGTGAATTCCTGAATTATAATAAAGTTTTTCCCTCTTTCTTTCTTTCTTTCTTTTTTTTTTTTTTTTTTTTGGCCGTGCCGCATGGCTTGTGGGATCTTAGTTCACAGACCAGGGCTTGAACCCAGGCCCTTGGCAGTGAGAGCATGGAGTCCTAACCACTAGGCCCCCAGGGAATTCCCACACTCTTTTTTTATATAATCATAAAAGTAGTCCATGCTTATTATAGAGCATTTTGGAAGAAAATATATATTTAAAAACTCTTTAAGCTCACCATTATATCCTGTCTTTCAGAGATAATCACTCAACGTTTGGTTGCATTTTCTTTTCTCTTTTCTCTATGTAAATGGTGTGTATGTCTGTATGTTTATACATAGATACACACACATTTATAAACAAAATAGGAGCATGCAGTATGTGTACACATTTTTGTGTTCTGTTTCATTCTCTTCAAATCTATTATTAACATCTGGGTCCCCATTTCCCATGTCTTCTCTTCTCTCTTCTCACAGTCATTGCCCCAATTCCAGATCTCAGCTCCTCTCTTCCAGTTTATTCCAGTAGCCTCCCTCCTGGGAGTTTTCTCAGTCCTCACCTTCCTCCCCCTCCCCCCAGTCTATCCTTAGTGCTGCAGTCAGATGCATTTCTCTACAGTATGGTACCAATCACATCACTCCCCTATTTTAAAGCCTCTGACTTGTTGCCTCTCTGCCCACAGAGTAAATCCAAGTTCCCATTAGTTTCCCACATGACTGTCACCTCCTTACTCAGCCCTATCTTTCAGTCACATACAGTTGTCCTCTTCCCTCTGTGTCTTCTATGCTGTTGCAGCATTTTTCAAAGCATGGCCCACAGACCACCTACTTTAGAGTCACAGAGGAACTTTTAAACAATGCAGAATCTTGGGTTACACTCTAAGCACCTTGAATCAGAAACTCTAAATATGGATTCCAGGATGCTGTATTTTTAACAAGCTTTCCAAGTAAAATCTGAATACCTTACAACATGAAATCTTATTTTCTAAAACCATCTAATAGAAAAAATGAAAATGGATTTTTTAAAGGCATTTCCCATCAGTATAGACCTCACTTGCATTGCTCTGAAGTCAGTTTTACTATGATTCTAGTCATTCCACAGATGAGGTAACATATGGATGAAGCAAAGACATTAAGAGATTTGTCTGATATATATAACCAGTAAGGTCTGGAGATAACACTCAAGTATGCTCCTTTCAAATCCAAACTCCACGAACTGTCCACTGTACAATACCAGCTTCCCGCTTTGCTCTGTAAAGACAGTGACTTTGTTTTACATGCCTTTGGTAGATGTGCTCATCCTTCAAGGTTGTAGTGGATGCTGTAGGTGCCCTTACCATGTGCCCCCAGCACTCACCTTTTCAGTGCAGGTGGTTGATCAGCACTCTACTGCAAGCACCTACAATTCTCTGCTTAACATCTTTCTCTTGGCCTGAGCAAGAGGCAGAGAAGTGCCAGGGAGTTAGAGATCTCAGGAGCCAATGACAGTGGGGCCTAGAGGTAAATACTGGAGCTTCCTTACCTGGGGTGGGGAGAGGGGACTCATGTGTTCTACAGAGAGGCCCAGAGATGTTCACAGTGATGCAGTGCTCCGTAAAGCAGATTTCTCTCTGCTTTTCAAGTTTTAATATATCATACATACTATTGGCATACCAATTAGTTCATTTAGTTCATAAACTTTCTGTTTATAGCAGGACTAAACATAAATTAATTGTGTTATTCTTGAATATGAGCCCCAGGAAACCTCAGAGAGGAGACTGACTCAAAATTGGGGAGCAGGGACTTCCCTGGCAGTCCAGTGGTTGGGACACCATCCTTCCACTGCAGGGGGCATGGGTTCGATATCTGGTCGGGGAACTAGGATCCCGTATGCCGCAGGGCGTGGCCAAAAACAGAAAAAGAAATTGGGGATCAATGTTGTTTCCCACTTAGATCATAAGAAAAGTACATCTCCTCCCTATATCCAAATGCTACTGCTGCCTTCTTACCTCAGAAGTAGCTTGCTGTTCAGTCTGTCTTCAAATTATTTTAAAATCCATTTCATTCACTAGTTCTCACAACCCTGAGAGAAGTCTAAAGCAGTGGCCCTCAAGTGTCGTTTGTGAATGTTTGATGATCCATATAAGATAAGTACAAAAATTGAGAATAAGAGTACAGCCATTTTTTTTTTTTTTTTTTTAATTTTTGGCTGCGTTGGGTCTTCGTTGCTGCACCCGGGCTTTCTCTAGTTATGGCACACAGAGGATGCTCTTCGTTGTGGTGTGCAGGCTTCTCATTGCAGTGGCTTCTCTTGTTGCGGAGCACGGGGCTCTAGGCACGCTGGCTTCAGTAATTGTGGTGTGTGGGCTCAGTAGTTGTGGTTCACGGGCTCTAGAGCGCAGGCTCAGTAGTTGTGGCGCACGGGCTCAGTTGCTCCGTGGCATGTGGGAACTTCCCGGACCAGGGATTGAACCCATGTCCCCTGCATTGGCAGGCGGATTCTTAACCACTGCACCACCAGGGAAGCCCAGGAGTACAGCAATTTGAAAGACTAATTTTTTTTGTCCTTTTCATATATTTTTCCATTATGGTTTATTATGGGATATTGAATATAGTTCCTTGTGCTATACAGTAGGACCTTGTTGTTTATCTATTTTATATATAGTAGTTTGTATCTGCTAATCCCAAACTCCTAATTTATCCCTCCCCCACCCCTTTTCCCCTTTGGTGACCATAAATTTGTTTTCTATGTCTGTGAGTCTGTTTCTCTTCTGTAAATAAGTTTATTTGTATCATATTTTAGATTCCACATATAAAGGGACTTCCCTGGCAGTCCAGTGGTTAAGACTTCATGCTCTCAATGCAGGGAGCACTGGTTCAATCCCTGGTCAGGGAACTAAGATCTCATATGCTGCATGGCATGGCCAAAAAAAAAAAAAAGAAAAAGAAAAGAAAAAAAACTGGTGTGGCTTCTAAGTAGTATCATCTATAGATTTCACATGTAAGTGATATCATATGGTATTTGAAAAGAGTAATTTTACATCTATTGAATCTAATAATAAAATATTGAGGCTTTATTTTGCATATCTTTTAATTTTATTTTACCTATTCTTTTTTTCAAGTTATAAATTATTTTAATGAGGAATCTATGGCTTTCCATTTTACAAATTGTTAAATTGTTAAATTGAATATTGGCATAGAAAAAATACTTATTGATCCAAAATGAAAAGATAACCTTCTTTTTAAAAAAAATATATAAACCTTCTGAACTCCATGTAGGAAGGATATATTTACTGACACAGTAACAGAGTAAGAAGTAATTTCAGTATACTACAAAAGGTCAGGAGTGCTGGGTCTGGCCTTAGACTATTGGGATTTCATTTCTGCTTCTCTCACTTGCTAACTGTGATTTTTGGAAATTACCTACTCTGTGCCTTTTTATTTATTGTTCACTAACAATAATATAGTAATAATAATCATCAAACCTGATTTATAGGGTTTCTATGAGCATATGAAAATTGCTTGGAAGAAACCCTTGTGTGCAGTAGGTACTCAATAAAGGTATTATCTGTTAATAATTTTTTTAACAAGTAGTCACATCAAAAGGGCAATAAAATACCCAGATTCTCTTCCATTAAAATGTTCCAATTATTTATGAGTATTAATTAGAAAATGACCTTTTCATAGGCAGGGGCTGTATCACATCAATCTTTGCAGCTCTGGTATCTACTCTAGTGCCTGGCATGTAAAGATGCCTGGAGCACTCCTCCCCAAGACCTAGGCCCTCCAGGCTCTTCCTCCCATCAGATCTTGGGCTTTAGATCCTTGACTCAGAGATCTCCCTTCAGGGACCACCCAGTTAAAAGCAGCCCATCATTCCTTATCTCTCTCCGACCTGTTACCTGGTTTCTTTTCCCCATGTCTCCTGTCACTATCCCAAATTACCATTTTCTTTATTGGTTTACTTATTTACTAGTTTTTTTTCTTCGCACTGGAATATAAGGTTTATGGACTCAGGAAACTTGTTTGTGTTTTATTTGCTCTTTCATCTCATCAGTGCCCAGAATAGTGTTACTGTTTTTGTATTTTTGTTGTTTTGTGGGGGTTTTTTTCTTGTATTTTAAAGGATTATCAATTCACAACCAATGGAAAATTACAAAAACAAAACAAAATGTAAGACACAAAACTGGTCCTTTACCACCGATAGTTGAAGAGATGCAGGTTTGATGGGGCATATTTACCATTTCCACACATATATAAACTGAGTCATAGGGCTGGCTGGGCAATGACTTGCTTAAAGGCTAACATGTGATTAAATCATGGGACCCGCTAGAAACCCAGGTCCCAGGATCCTCGTTTTGACTTCTTTGCTCTTCTCCTGCTGCAGAATCTCTTGCCTCTAGCAGGATAATACATTGAGCTTCTTCGACTGAACAGGTGTGTGAGTTGATAAACTTCCTGCTTGCACGTACCCAGCTCTGAATGTTTTCCCACACCAGTGCAACAGCCGATACCCTGAGAGTTGTGCTAGGCAGTGGGGATCTGTCCCTGACTCTTGAGCAAGGCTAGGATTTTCATTAGCCCTGGATTTGCCTTGCTATGTAAACATGCTTATTTGGTTTTAATATATTAGGCTCTGCTGTTCAGAACTAGATTAAACTGTCAGTCATCTCCCTCATATTTCATATTGTTTCCTCTGGATAGGGGCACGTGTAGTGTTACACATGTCTTGCCAATAAAACAGCCCTCTGGATTGAAATCTGTTCAGGACATATAGCAAGATGTCAAATTAATTGTACCAAAATAATGAGTTAGCACCAAATGCTAATTAAATATTGATGAAAGTCATACTTTCAATTATCTTCATTATGGCCCCATGTTTTATGTAGGCATTAAATGCTTGCAGGATGGGTATGTCTGGTAATTAGTTGTGCACTGTAAAAAAAAAAAAAAGTCTGAGTTATTCCCCTCAATATTAAAAGCACTTAGAAACCACTTGGAAAATGGAAATGCTGAAAAGAGACGGTACTTTTCTTTTTTGAATTCCTTTTTTTTTTTTTTTTTTGACTGGGCAGATTAGAAGTCAGAAGGCCCTTGAAGATCCTGCTGAGCTCTGCTGAGTCGTGGCTTTTTCCACTCAAGCTGACTTTTGGCAGCCTCTTCTTCTAAACACCTGTGCTACCTTGTACACTTTTCCTGCCTGCAGGCGAAATGGCTCCCTCTGGCAAATTTGACCATTGTTACCATTTACTGAGCTGTGATTAAGATGCTTCTTGCATTGGAATCACCTGGTTACTACTTAATGTTCGCATTCACCAGCCCCGACCCATAGGTGTCCCAATAAAGAAGGAGGAGGCCAGAGATGTGGGCCATAAAGTTTGACAACCAATATATAATTCAGTATTTTTCAATCCTGACTTCATAGCAGAATAGACCCGGGGTCATTTAAAACATAGTAACTTAATTGGTCTTAAGTAGAGCCACAGTACATATGTATATGTGTGGACACATGTGCGCACACAGACACACACACATCTGATATGATTCTGAAGTGAAGTTAGGATGGGGAACCAGTATCATGGTCTTTAAACAGTATGTACACTTTGCTGTTCTTTCTGCTTGGAGGGTTCTTTCCCCTTCTCTGCTTGAAAATATTCCTCTTCATTCTTTGTTAGTGATGCACTTTGTTTTGAAATGTGAACATACTTGGACACTGGTCATCTGCCTGTTTGTTTTCAGATCCATTCTTTTCAATACACAACACACTCAGGGGTAGAATCAGGTCATGGACAGCCTGTCATGGAGCCATGGAGGCCGTGTGGACTTGGAGTTGGGAAGCCCAACTCCATGTGGTGAATCCTGACTCTACCATTTATCGGCTGTGTGACTTTATGTAAGATACTTAACTTCTCTGAACCTCAGTTTCATCATCTGTAAAATAAGGGTAATAAAATCCATCCACTTCCTAGTTGTCATGAACACCATCTCCAGCAAAGGTATCATGAAAGGAGGCTGCTCTTGAACCACTTATCACCTGTGAAAGGGCCTGGAAGAGCATCATAGTAAATGCTCCGTAAATGTCATTTGAAAAAACTTAATTGAATTCTACAGCTGTTCTATATTCATTCACTGAATTGAAGTAGAACTAGAAGAGAGCATTAGTTCTGTTGAAGACTTCTGCCTCCTGACATAGGCTGAAACATTCTGCGCTCTAGGACATACCTCTTGTCACTCTCCAACTCAAAATCCTCCAGTGTCTTCCATCTCACTTTGACAGAGTACAAGCCAACTCCTCCCCTCATGTGGTCTAGCTCTGGCCACACCTTTAGTATCAATTCCTACCATGCTCACTGGGTTCCAGCCACATAGGTCTTTGCGCCACTCCTAGAACAAGCCAATCGAATGCACCTCAGGGTCTTTATGATTTTTGGTCCCTCTGCCTGCACCCACTTCCCCATCACCATCTTTATGGCCATCCTTCTCACTCCACTCAGGGCTGTGCTTAAATGTCACTGCCCCAGAGAGACTTCCTTGGCCATTCTACATGAAACAGAGCCCCATCTCGCCTCTTCACCCTACTCTATTCATCTCCCTGCTGTTTAGCTAGAACACAGTCTGTGTGTTTTATCATCTGTCTACGCTTTTAGAAAGTAAACTCCACGAGAGCAGGGACTTTGTGGGTTCACCCATGGATCTAGAAGAGTGCTTGGCACATGTTGAATGAATTAATGAAGGAAGGCTGGGTGTGAGAAAAGAAAGCTGAGCATTTCGTCTGCTGGGTCCTGAGCCAGGTTTCATAATCACTCTTTAGGATAGTAATGTCCTCATCATTGCACACATGGGCTCAGACTTTGTCACTGCAAATTCACAGTGTCCAAAATCACAATTATGATCTTCCTCCTCTGCCTGCCTTTCTTCCAGTGAATCCTATCTCAGTGAACGGCAGCAGCATCTTTCCAGCTGCTCAAATTAGAACCCTAGGAGTCTTGCAGGGTGCACCCCACTCCTTCGTTGCCTAGATCCAATCCATCACAACGTCTTATCGATTTTGCCTTCTAAATATCTCTCAAGTCCATCTGCTTCTCTCCATCTTTATTGTTAACAATCTTGTCCAAGGAATCATTATTTTTTACTTGGAACTTGCAATAGCTTACTACCTAGTTGACTCCCTTTTCCTATGCCTATTCCTCTGACAATCCATTCTCAGAAACCTGAGTAATCATTAACAAAATGCAGAACTGATTATGCCCTGGCCTCCCTCCCTTGCTTAAATATTGCAATGATATCCCATTGTTCTTAGCATAACACCGAGGTCCCAACCTTGACTCTCAGGGTTGGGTAGCATCTTGCCCTTGCCTCACTTCATCAGTTTCCACTCTGCTTGCTGGGTACTGGACACTCAGGCTTGTGCAACGTTGATCATACTCCAGGTGACTTCCCAGCTCCACTGGCACACTCCCATCGTCCTTCTGCCTTATTGCCCAGCTGTGATTAGTTAATTTCTCATCTTCTAAATTTCAGTCCAGTTACAGTTTGAAAATGTATCCTGATCCCACAGACTATAGATTGATGTGAAACATCATACAACAAGTGGCTTCTCTGTCAGGTAGTTTGTCACAGTTGTAACCAAGGAATTGTGAAATTATGCCTGTCTTTCCTACTAGATTATAAACTCCTTGAAGTAGCATTCTGTACACCTATCTTTTTTTAAATTTATTGAACTTGTAGGAAAGCATGTATGTATTATTTTTTTTATGCTTATAGAAAAGATTATCCATTAAGTTAAATTAAAAAAAATATTTGAGGCCATCAATTAATGAAAATGAAGAAATAACATGTACCAATTCCTTTCACATGCTGTCATATTTAGTTCTTAAAGATGAAATGAAACTGGTTTTTTGCCCGTTTTGTAGCCAGAGAAACTGAGCCTCAGAGAGGCTAAGTATCTTGCCCAAGATTCTTTATATACATCTATCTTATGGCTGTTTTTCCATCATTTAGTATAGAGTGGCACAGAGAAAGCACTCAGTAAGTACTGTTGAATTAATGAATGTGACCCCACCTTGAATGGTAAACCTGATGGGATTAGATCCTGGCTTTGAACCTGAGGCTGTCTGACTCCTAACCATAACAACATTCTTTCCAAAAGTGTCCTGGTCCAAAGCCTACCAAGGAGCAAGAGAGGAGAGGAGGATTGGAAGTTCCAGCAGCCTGGAAAGTTCTGCATGAAAGCAGGGGCTGGGAGGCACCCACTTGTGGGGGACCAGTCTTGGTCCAGGTCCATAGAGGTGCTGTGTTCTTAGCCCTTACCATCAGCCTCCAAGACTGGTTTAGATTCTCCTTGTTGGAATTTGCCTTTGTTTTTTCACTTCTCTCAGCTTTTGAAGCCGTAACAGCATATCACCCTTCAGGAGGCGCGCTGCCTCATTCGGAGCTGTTAAGATAAGGAAAACAAAAGCTTAACTGATGGGAGAGTGACAAGATGGGTGCTGCTGTGTTTCTGAAAATGAGGTGTGTGAGAGGAAACTGGATTTGTGGTGACAGCAGCAGCAGAAACAGGGCCATGCTGCTAAAGAGCAGCGAAAATTCATTCATTCATTCAAGTACTGATAGAGCTCCTACTACGTACTAGGCACTGATCTAGCATAAAATATACAAAAATGAGAAAAAGAAAGAAACTGCTGGCCCTGTCCTAATGGAACCTATATTTTTGTGTGAGAAGACAATAAACAAATAATAATTAAATATATACCCGCATTAGTTGATGATATATACTTTGAAGGAAAATAGTGTAAGGCAAGGGGATGATAGACAGTGATGGAGAGGGGCTCGATTATTTTAGAGGAGTAATCAGAGAAGGAAGGCCTTTTGGAGTAGATGACATTTAAGTAAGGTCTAATGAGCAGGCCATATGAATACAGAAAGGTTTCAAAGAAAGGAAGTAAGTGACATAGGAAGAAGTTCAGTACATGATTTAGTTAGGAGAGGATTATGCTTTAATAAATACCATTCACTCCCACCATGGAAACTCAGCGGTTTAATATAAAATAAGCTTAGTTCTTGCTCATAGCAGAGGCTAGTATGGTTTTAGGGGATGTGCTTTCATGAATTGCTTCAGGAATCCAGGATCCTTCCCTTTGGTGGCTTTACTACCCTCTAGGGGCCCGAGTCCTCTGCCAGATTGTCTGCATCCCATTGGCAGATGAGGGAAATAGATTATGTGGGAGGTTTTTACAAGCTAGGTCTGGAAATGGTATGTGTCACTTATCTCTTCTTATTCCACTGGTCAGAACTTAGTTATATGCCACTGCTAATGGCATGGGAGGCTGAGAAAGGTAACTTATCTCTGTATCCAGGAGGAAGAGATCCAGGTTTGGGAAGCAGCTAGCTAATCTCTTCCCACCATATATGAAGAATATACAAAAGCCAGAATGACTGTTGCTGAAGGATTAAAGGTGAGCAAGTGCTAGGGTAGGTAAGACCTTTGGGTCATAGTAAGGACTATGTATTATTTTCCTGAGTATATTGGGATGCTACTGGAGGATTTAAAACAAGGGAGTGATATGCTTGGATTTCAATATTAAAAAAGAACTTGAAAGCTCTCTAGAGACTACAAAGTAAGGGACAAGAAAGGCTATGGGAGTGATAATCATAGCTGAGAGTAGGTTATGGCTGTGGTAAAGTGCTGAAAGTTGGTCTGACTGAATATATTTTTGATGGAGAAGCAAACAGGAGTTGTTAAATTGGATGTGGAGAGTATAAGAAATAGAGGAATCAATGAAGTTTGCTAAATATTTTTGTCTGAGAATCTAGGTAATAGATCGTGCATTCACTGAGATGAGGAAGCCTGGAGAAGGAGAAGCAGACATAAATGAAGAATTCTCTTCTAGACATTACATCTGTAATGCCTACTGAACAGCCAGCGAAGATATCAGGTGGGCAATTGGAGATGGGAAGCTCATGGTGGGAGGAAAGGAGAGATTGGGGCTGGAGATATAAAGTTTGGAGTTGTCAGGGTGTTGGTATATGAAACCAAGAGACTTCTTGATATCACCAAGTGTCAGCAGAGAAAAGAATTTTGAGGACCATGTCCAAGAGCACTCCAATATTTAAAGCTCAAATCATAGACTCATGGACTCAGGAATTAAAAGGCTCTAAGAAGTTATTCGATTAAACCCTCATCTTTTCAGTGAAGAAACTAAGGCTCAAATGATTAAGTTGCTCATGTCAGATCATATAATTTGTGCTGGCAGAATTAGACTACCATCTAGATTCGGCAGCTGCTTGCCCACTGCTTCTTCATCTATCTTATAATCAAAATAATAATCCCTGTGCTGAAGGAGAAAAAAAGGAATTAATAAGATGAAAGAAAAAAAGGGAGGGAAACAAAGTGTGCAGGATAATGTTTTCCCTTCCATATCCACTCTTCACCCTTCTAGTAGGTGCAGAATACATTCTATGGAAAGGATAGAGTATTTGATAACACTTGTATTATTTCAACTAGGAAAGGACTGGGAGAATCCTCAGAAGTCACCAATACCATAGTAATGTGGCAAGAAACACATCTCAGATTGAGTGGGGAAATTAGGATGAGCTGTTGGAAGAAAGAGAAGGGAAAACTCCATCCGTTTTCCTTATATCATGAAGCAGAAGTTAATCTGGTTTTGCCCCTGTCTCAGAGCTCCAGATTTGGGTTGCAGTTGGGGGTGAGGGAAGGTACGATAGGCCAGACCCATGATGGAAATGATGGACATGGTGGAAAAGGGTAGAAGAGCCTCAAGGGGCAGATCCCATTTAACCAAAATGCGAAGAGTTCAAATTCAGGGACTGAAAAATAAAGGTAGATGGTGGGAAAAGAGATGGGACTTACCAAAAAATATCCAGAATGATAAATAAGGTTCATATAGTGAAGAGAAAGATGAATCTCGCCAAAGAAGAGAGGGAGAACAACTCATCTATCTGCTGTTTCTGTTTACCACAGAGGCTGAACCAGGCAATGTCAGATGGAGATTTTCTAATTCCATCACCCCTTCTAGATTTATGAATTGGCAATCTATTGTAGGGTGGAACTTTCCCTTCTCCTCCATTTTTTGATTCATTTGTATCAGCATGTACTCATGGCTTTCCATTTTCCTCAAGGGGTTACAATATGTTACAATTATTATTTTTATACTCCAATTGTCCTTATTCGTGTGCCCTTCTGATGTCTCCTTCATCACTCTTCAGCGTTTCCTTCATTTCTAGCATAAAAGGTGTTAGTTTCGTTATGTATTTTTCTTGCCCCAGTCCTGGAGAGAACCATTTCTTCAAGAAGCCCAGGTTCCTTTTAATGGAAAATGGCATTAAGAAAGCAAGAGCAGCCTTTAGGGTGTTGTTGCTTCTAGAGTCTCTGAATGTATCAATCAATGTATGGATGCACACATATATACCTATACCTGTTTAATCCATCTATCATCTATCTACCTACCTGCCTACCTCCCTGTCTTTCTATTACAGGCCAGTTCAGTCCAGTCCAGCGCTATAAAGTGATTAGTACTCCCATTTCCCTAATCGTAACTCCCTTATCTGACCGTGGAAAACCTGGCTCTCGTTGTTCTCACTGTATTTACTTATTTGCTCAATCTCCTGACTACACCAGCTGAAAATCTGACCCTGGACACATTGGTTCCTCCCATCACACCTCCAGCTCCACCAAGCACGCTAGCCAACAGCTTGGAACCAATAAAGGGAAAGCACTTCTCTGCCTCTTTCCACCACTTGGCCCCAAGGCCACTCAGCTTGAGCTCAGGGGTACAGGGTTTCCATCAGCTTCTGGCTTTCACTCATGCCCTGATGTGTCCCCAATACTTTCATCAAATAACAAACAATCACACCAACAAAAACAGTTCTGTGTCTTTCTGGTCCTTCCATTTTGTCACAGAGACTCTAATAAAGTTTATTGGCCAAATGGGGGGCAATTGTTTTCTGCTCCTAGTTTCTTAGCACCCACTCAGGTCTTCCTCATCTACTTCCCAGCCTTCTAACATTCAAATTTCCCCCTCTTTTCTTTTTTTTTTTTTTGCTGTACGCGGGCCTCTCACTGTTGTGGCCTCTCCCGTTGCGGAGCACAGGCTCCGGACGCACAGGCTCAGCGGCCATGGCTCACAGGCCCAGCCGCTCCGCGGCACATGGGATCCTCCCAGACCGGGGCACGAACCCGTATCCCCTGCATCGGCAGGCGGACTCTCAACCACTGCGCCACCAGGGAGGCCCCTCCCCCTCTTTTCTGAGTAACAAAACATGCACCAGTCCTACTGATGGATGTGAACAGGTCCTGGGGGAAAGAGGGTGGAGTGACATCTGGTCTAGAGCTCTGTCAACCCCAGGTGCCCATCTCCCTGATCTGATGATCATTTGCTGCTTTTAGCACCCCAAAGACAGGCTAGCAGCAACACCTAAAGAAGGGGCTGGCCACCTCCCATATCCAGCCAAGCCCTGTGGTACTTTGGAGAGAAACACTCTGCTCCAGAGCTGGGCCAGCCCTAAGTGACTCACACTACTTGGACCAGGCTGAATGGAACGACAGAGCTATGGGAATTGATGGCTCATGCTTAGATCGCACCACGAGGATAGTTGGCTTCCAGGTTTCTTCAATTTGAAACACAGTCTGAGTACGTCCTGTATTCCAGATGGTGCTAAATGCTGAGGTTACAGGGTTGAATATTAATATTAAAAATCACTAGTTATTAATAGTCCTTTTGATTGACATGTACACCCTGCTATATTTTAAAGTAGAGAACCAACAAGGACCTACTGTATAGCACAGGAAACGCTGCTCAATATTCTTTAATAACCTAAATGGGAAAATATTTGAAAAGGGACAGATATGTGTATATGTATAACTGAATCACTTTGCTGTACTCCTGAAGCTAATGCAACATTATTAATCAACTATGTTCCAATATAAAATAAAAATTAAAAATAAATAAATATATAGTCCTTTTCCTCAAATAATTCACTGCCTAGTTTAAGGGACAGACAAGTGAACAAATCATTGCAATGTATTACATTTGGTGGGATGCCAGAAGTATGATAGAAACATAGAACAAAGAGGAGCTGGCAGAGATTGGTGAGGAAATGTTTTCAAGACAAGCTCATAAGCATTGGAAGGGGAGTAACATTAGCCAGGCTGAGTATACAAAAGAAACAAAGACATGTATGTAGGTGACAGAACTTGACACTTGGTGGGTGGGGATGGGGGCGGGGCTTGGGTTAATTAGCCAGAATGTTAGGAAATCAGCACAATCACACCCTGAGGTTCTGCTGCACAGTCCAAATTGGTACAATCTTCCTGGAGGACAATTTATATTTCAACAGCCTTGGTCTTTGACCCATTGATTGCATCTTTATGAATTTATCCTAAGGAAATAATCAGAGAGGTAGGAAAATACTTATGCACAAAACCATGTTTATCTCAGTATTATTTATAATAGCTATTTATAATAGCTAAATAAAGTGCCTATGGTGAAAAGAAAGATGAACCTCACAAAGGAAGACAAGGGAGAATAATCACTGAAACAATATTTCAAAACACTGGAAATGACTTCTTTGGCTAATAAGTTAGGGTGGCATATTCATGGGTTCATGAGATGGAACATTACACCATAGTGACTTTGAGGACTTTAAATGCAATGTTTTAGCCCACAGTTAAATGAGGCAGGGAGATGTTACCGTTTATTATTACAGATACGGTAGGACTTGGTTTTCCAAGCATTCAGTTCTTTGCTCCTTCTGCAAAAGTAGCCTGACCTTCCATTTATAAAGTTACCCCTTCCCTTGGTGGAGCAGCTGTGGAGTTTGGGGAGAATAGACCCTACCTCCCCCAACTGTCAGCTCCAGGGTGAGCTCTCATGGGGTCAAGTTCATCAGCTCACCCGATCTGTCGCTAGAGAGAACCACCTCCCCTCGGTGGGGCTTGGGAATGAAACTACGGGCTTCTGCTTAAAGATTCAGAGGGAAGTCTTCTCTTGATTACCTTCTGGCTGCTGTGGTATATGGGATCAAAGTCTGCAACTGAAATGGTCGTTTTTGCTGCTACAAACAACGAAGCAAGCCTGAGAATGAAGCCAACACCTGTGAATGGCAGAGGGGACAGAACAGCAGAGAAAGGGAGTTGGATTCCTGAAAAAAGCCCTACTTTTGGAATTTTCTATTGCAGGAATAAAGAAATGTCTTTGATGGTTTAAGCCAGTCTGATCTGGAGTTTTGGTTACTTACACATGAAAACACCTTACCTGATATAATTAAGTGAAAATAGCAGTAGACGAAACTGAAACACACAGAATTAATTTGCTATTTTTGTACATAATGTATTCCTCAACATGTTTTTTAAAGTCAAGTAATAGGGGGAGATGACAATTAAATGGATGGAGGAAGGTTTAATGTGAGTTGATGGAGGGAAGTGCAGAGAAGGGAGCATGTGGGCAGATGTTGGAGCCTGTGAAAGAACTCTGGTGGGAAGGAGAGGTAGAGACAAGGAACTAAGTATAGCCAGCGTGGATGAGGGGAGGAGTGGGTACCATGCAAGCCTGGGAAAGTTGGGAGGGTCAGATCAGGCCAATGTTATCTTTTTTTTTAACTTTTTATTTTATATTGAGGCATAGTTGATTAACAATATTGTGTTAGTTTCAGGTGTACAGTGAAGTGATTCAGTTATACATATACTTATCTATTCTTCTTCAAATTCTTTTCCCATTTAGGTAGTTACATAACATTGAGCAGAGTTCCCTGTGCTCTACAGTAGGTCCTTGTTGGTTACCCATTTTAATTATAGCAGTGTGTTATCTTTTAAGTCAAGAGGAGTGTCTTAATTCTCAGAGCAAATGGCAAGTCAGTAAAGGTTTTAAAGGGAGTTTGGGGGAGCAAAGACTGGGTGGGTCTGGAGAGAGGATCAGATTTACATTTTGAAGTAGATAGATGATTCTCTCTGTAGAGTGGAGAATAAATTCAAGGAGGGTGGCCAAGAGGGAATGAGGTCATTACTTAGGGCCCAGGTCCGTGCACACAGGAGCAGGTGATGGTTGTACCATGGCATGGTGAGTGGATGATTTGGGAGTAAAATCAATGAAACTTTCCCATACAAGGAACATGGGGAGGTGGAGAGACTCCTCAGTCTGATGTCTACAGTATTTAGAACTTACTATAATACAGGTGTACCTTGTTTTATTGTGCTTCACAAATATTGCATATTTTACAAACATTCAATTTGTGGCAACTGCTTTGAGCAAGTCTATGGGCCATTTTTTTCAAGAGCATTTGCTCACTTTCTGTCTCTGTGTCATATTTTGGTAATTTTCTCAGTATTTCAAACTTTTTCATTATTTTATTTACTACAGTGATCTCTTATCAGTGATCTTTGATGTTACTGTTGCAGAAAGATTACAACTCACTGAGGGCTCTGATGATGGTTAGCATTTTTTAACAGTAAAGTATTTTTTAATTGAGGCATGTATTGATATTTTTTTAGACATAATGCTATTGCACAATTAATGGACTACAGTACAGTGTAAACATAACTTTTATGTGCACTGGGAAACAAAAATATTTGTGTGACTTGCTTTATTGCGATGCTTGATTGATTGCCATGGTCTGAGACTGAACCTGCAGTATCTCTGAGGTCTGCTTGTAATTAGAGAGAAAAGGTACAAAACGTGAAACTGTATGGCAGGATATGTTAACAAAATTAACATGCAGACCAGAGACTACACTGAAGCTGGGGTGGAGTAGAGGCTGAAAGGGTGCCATAGGCTGAAACGATCAGAGAGACTAAGGGAAGAGTAAGGCCCTGAAGAAATGGGAGAATTTGGACAGGTCACGTAGTTATGTGGTTAAAATGTTGTAGTGGACTTTATGCTATCTCAAAGGGAGCAGAAACTTTTTTTTAATCTGAGAGAGACTGAAAAAGCTATAGGATCAGTCTGAGATTGTGTCCAGGGGAGAGAAAAGAAAACATAGTTTGTAGAGCAGGCTGGAAGGCAGTGAAAGCAAGAATCAGGTTGGTTTCTGCTCAGATTCTACTCTGTTGAGTGTATTCAAGCATTGGTAGTTTTTGGCAGAGCTGGTGATTTGTGGTAATCTATACCCCAGGATTAGTAACAAATCTGTTGGGATTTCATCTAGAGCAGGGGTTGACAAACCACAGCCCAAGAACCAAATCTGGTTCACAGCTGCTTTTGTAAATTGAATTTCACTGGCTCCCAGTCACGCCCTTTTGTCTAGTATTGTATCCAGGGCAGCTTTAGCAATACAGAGGGAGAGTTGAGTAGTTGTGACAGAGACCCTTTGGCCTGCAAGCTAAAAATATTTACTACTTGACTTTTAAGAAAAAATGTGCTGATCTCCAATCTAGAGAAACTGAGGAATGAGAAGTTCACTTCCTAATGCAATGTAATTTTAGAGAGAGATATACTGATTTAAATGAAAAAAAAATCCAAAAGTTTTTATTGAACAGAATGTGAGAAGTCAAATAATAGGTATAGAAAAAAAGTTTATCCACATTTCTACTACAACATTATTCTACCATTCATTCCATCTTTCATTCATCTAATAATTACTTATCGAGTACATACTATGTGCCAGGCACACAGCTAGCTGGGAAAATCTCCCATCACCTTGAAGCTTTATTCTTGGGAGTGGGGAAAGCGTGATGAAAAGAAAAGAAAAATGAAAGTAAAGATATATAGAATGTTGATGGTGATGCATGCTATGGAGAAAAACAGAGCAGGAAAGGAGGAGAGTAAGGGATGGGTAGTTGAAATAGGGTGGTTAGGGAAAGCCTCATTTGATGAGCGGATATTTGAGCTGAGACCTGATGGAGGTGGAAGAAGATTGCCATGTGGCTCTTGGGCAGAGCCCCCCGCAGAGTCGGCCAGAGGGCCAGTGTCTTAAGTCATGAACATGCCTGCTGAGTTAGTAGGACCGGAGGAGGCAAGTGTGTCTGCAATGTGGTGAAGCCGAAGGAAACAAGGTGAGAGAAGAAATAGCAAAGTCAGATGATGAGGGCTGATTGGAGGGACTTTGGCTTTTCTCTGAATGAGAAGGTGGGTCTTGCAAAATTGTGGGCAAAAGGGTAGTATGACCTGACTTACATTTTGAAGGGTTACTCTGCCTGCTGCTTGAGAATATACTATGTCAGGAGCCTGAAGAGATGGAGGCGAGCCAGTTAGGATGCAATAATCCATTCCAGCGGTGATGCAGTTTAGAAGAGGGCAGGCAACTGAAGTGGCAGTTCCAACGGGACCTGCAATTGGGTTGGATATGAGGTACGAGAAAAAGCACAGCCAATTATGACTCCAAGGTTTTGGGGATGAGTAACGGGAAAGATGATGGAAGCCTGTGGGGGGGAGCCAACTTTGATTGAAGATTAAGAGATTGAGTTTGGATTAGTTAGGGTTGAGATGCCTGTGGCATCCACATGGAGATGTCAAATAGACAGAGGGGTGTATGGGTCTGGAGTTCAGGGGAGAGGCCCCTTTTGTTTTAGTCCTGAATATAGCCGTTCCAGAAATTTGGGGAGCCCACAGGCCTGAGAAGGACAAGATGCTGTTGAATATGATGGATTCAAAGGCTTTCAGACTTAAGGACAATATAACACTTGGCTTTAGGCATGTAGAGGTAGAGGTTTTCTTTCTTTTGAAGGAACTGAATATTGAAAATCACTTAAAACTGATTTTACCTATCTAATAAAATATGTCTCAACAAATATGTTTCCAATATCCTATTGCTTGATTTTTCCTAAGAAGGCCTTGTAACTGAAAAGTTAAAGCAAAACAAAAACAAACAATCCAACTGATGAGGTTCAGGGGAGGCCACCCCAAAATATACCACTTTGACATATTGATTATTTTGAATTAAAGTTACTTAAGAAACATCAGGTGCAAGAATAAATGAGAGATAAATCTCTCATGTGAAATGTACCCTCCCTGTACCAGGGGTTAGAGAGACATCCTTATCACCAGAGACAGGGAATTCAGGTCCGAGAAGGCTGTATAAACAAACTTCGTGGGGTTTCCCTGGTGGCGCAGCGGTTGAGAGTCTGCCTGCCGATGCAGGGGACACGGGTTCGTGCCCCTGTCCGGGAAGATCCCACATGCTGCGGAGCGGCTGGGCCCGTGAGCCATGGTCGCTGAGTCTGCGCGTCCGGAGCCTGTGCTCCGCAACGGGAGAGGCCACAGCAGTGAGAGGCCCGCGTACCGCAAAAAAAAAAAAAAAAAACCTTCGTTACTTCCTCAGTAATTTACTACCCTATGCTCAAACTTCTTTGTCTTATCAATTCTTCATGAATTTATCATTCTTTGTCTAAAAACGTATAAAACCTGCCTGCTTTGGTCACCTCTTTGAGTCTCATATCTTTGGGGTCCCCATACATACAAAATTCAATTAAATTTGCTTTTCTCCTGTTACTTTCTCTTTTATTATGGGGGGGCGGTATCAGCCAAAAACCTAGAAGGGTAAGGGGAAGACTATTTTTCCTCTCCTCACAACCAAGCAAAACCAAAGTATAGTTTATAAGAATTAGTCATAAACGGTTTTGCAAAACTTAAAGCACGTTATAAGTTTCTCTTCAAAATGCAGACTAAAACCTTGTGGAGAACCTAAGTTTAGTAGTTCTTTTTTAAGTGAAAAAAGAGTGAGATGGTAAAACATGGTCCTGATGAGTAATGTTCAGAAAACCATACATACTTGAGAGGCTCATTTCTCCCATATTTACAAATCCAGTTTATCTGCTCATTCTTTCTGATTGAGTCTCAGAAATGGTCTCTCACACTCCGAATAACACGCCTCAAGGGAAACCATATTCCCCCTGTGCTGGTCCATCTTCATTTGCTGCTGCCTTTTCCAAACCAATCCGTTCTCTGCCTTTCTTTGCTCTGCTTTGTGCCACGGAAATCTGACCTCTACATGTTGTACTGTGTGTTCTCCATTGCTCTTTGGCTTATGGTTGAGTTGGTCAGTGGAATCACCAACAGGAGATTGGAAGGTGGGAGGAGAGAAATGTTGGGGTATTTCTTCCTCAGCTCCATCCCTGCTCCAGACTGAAATTCTGTTGAGTCTTCCTCCCTTCATGGCTCAGCTCTTGTTGAACATACTTTCTTCGGTAGTAGCTCCAATTCACTGGTTTTGGTTTTTGTTGTTCTTGTGATTTTTTTCCTGTTTCCTTCCTTCCCTTCAGGCTTGGGAGTAGTAGGGAATTCCCACTGCTGCCTTCCCTGGGTGTCTCAACACCCCTTGGTAGTTCCTCAATCCTTGCAATACCTCTGTAAATAAGTCCCTCATTAAATTTTTTTCAGAATACCTCTTCTGGGTGTCTTTTGTTTCCTGCTGGAATATTGACTGATAGATATATCACTTAAGGGTGGACTTTACTAGTTCCACAATATGGCCCCAAATGGAGGGACCCAGAAGGTAGTCTCCTCATTGTCAAGTGAATTAAACACAAATTACTGGGCATACTAGGGGTCGGGCACTTTGCTAAGTGCTAGGGAAGAATGATGAATAAGAACAATGAAGAAGAGATCCATGGTCTGAGCAAGTGGACAATCTAGTCAAAAGGAGAGTGCTTTTTTTTAACACAAATTATAGACCTGCTATTTATTATTGTGTCCACACTGTACCCTGGCCAGATATCATGTCACTAAGGTTGCACCTCAGGGCAACATCTATTAAGAAGCACATGGTCTCTGGACACAGTTATTCTGCCATAGACCATGTTGTATTTATTACCACCTTATAGAAAATCATGTAATAATATTTGATGAGTTGAGGTTTTATTGACGTGTCCTTGGACTAAAGTGCTCACACTCAGCATGGAACCCTCTATATTGATACGTAGACAAGATCTCCATGAAAGTCGGGTGGGAAGGTTTGTGGATGAAAGAGTTAAACATTTCCAGTTGGGCAACCCCAGCATGTGTTTTGAAATGTTTTCTCTTTCACTTGTTTCTTACACATTCATACTATTTATGAATGAGTTAATCACATCTTGCATCTTGCCTGCTTTCCCCCCAACCTTTACTACAGGGAACAGAAAGATGACTATTCTTTTATTTGCAGCAGATAGGATTTTATTATATTGAGTTAGAAAAGACCTGAACAAAAACTTCTTCCTGATTTTTGCAGGAAAAAGGCTATAACTTTTTTCCTAAATGAAGTTGTTATTTTTGGTAAACATCCTCAATAAATAAGAATGCTTTATGTGAAATAACTTCATGTATTTCCCTCAGCATACATTTTGGAAGTGGTTCGTTTTGTAGAGTACATCAGAAAATAACTTCAATGAAAGTTATTTTCATCGATGAAAACTGGCAATCAATCGATAAGGGCTTTACTGAGTGTTTGGGGAAGGATAGCTGTTGGGTTTCCTCCTCCTTAGAATGAATCTCAGGTTCAAACTCTTGTAACCATGTTTTGTGGAAGAAAATGTTGAGGATCCCAAACAATACCAAAAACTGTTTCCTCAGCCTGTCTCACAGCTGGGATTGTGGAGTCCTAGGGAATGTGACGTGGATGTCACTGGGAGGGGCTTCGGGGAAAGCCCTTTAACATGGGGTAGATAAACCAGCCTGTTTCATTGTTTTGGCTTTGCCCCCTGTCTTTCCTTTCCCTCCTGCCTGATATAAGACTGCATTGATGCAAACCTTTTCACTGTGTGGTAAGGAGGAGAGAAAAACCACCTGCTAGGGATGGCACAGCAGGAAGAGCCTGGTCCCTGTTGGCAAGATTACATCATGATGCTTTCATAACAGCCTTAGATTTCCCTGCTTACCTCCAGACTTATTTTACATGAAAACAACAAAACCTTTATTTGCTTAAACCATTCTAAGCTGGGTGTTTTTTAGGTGGAGCTGATACGTTCTCTGCCCCTATTTAATTGTGAAGACCATATTTTGGTTATTAATCTAGAAGAGCTCTTTTGATTTAAAGGGTACGAAACCACCTTATTTAATGAGTATTGCCAAATCTTATCCAGTTTTTCATTTAAAAAATTTTTTGTGTGGTTTCTTTTGGTATTTAAAAAATTCCATGATCAAATTTATCAGTCTTTTGTCTTTTTAGTTTCTGCCTTAGTGTCATACTTGGGAAAACCTTCTCCACTACATGATTATTCACTTATATTTTCATTTAAAACTTAGGTTTCAGTTTTTACCTAAAAAAACTATGATGGTATATCTGCTGTTTTCCCCTCCCACACTCATGGCAGACATTGCTAATCTGTTATGTCACTTATTCGTAGTGAGAAGCAAAGCAGGCTGAAAATCCTTTTCAACACCATTTTCTGGGCCTCCACTACCAAACAATAAAGTTTCATGTAGCATAAAAGCCATTTGTCATCATTGATCTACAGCATTTTGTATTAAAAAAACTTTCCCTCTAAGCCACCTTAAATAATTTCTTGGACAAGATGAAGCATAAGTAAATAAGTAGAGAGACTGATCTCCTGGTACTTTTAATAATATTGGTCAAGCATCCCTGAGGGCACATGAGCAGCTATTAATATTTCATAGACTAGAAAAGAAGCTTAGAAACATTTTTTAAAAAATTATGTAGCTTTCAGTCTAAAACGAAAGTCAGTACAATTCAAATGATAATGTCCCTTAAATGACAAAATTGCTGATCTATCTAAAGGAATCAACAAAAATTATTTAGACAGACACAGATGTTTCCTTTTGGCCTCTCACTTCCACAATATAAGCTAGTGTTTGGGTAGTCTAAGTGTTTGTGGAGGAGTCTAGATCCCTGGTGTGTTCAGAACCATGTCAATTTAATGGGAGGACTTATTTTTTTTTGGCCGCGCTGCTCTGCATGCGTTCCCGTCCAGGGATCAAACCATCGCCCTCTGCATTGGAAGTTCAGAGTCCTGACCACTGGACTGCCAGGAAATTCCCTAATGGGAGGACTTAAGGGGGAGATGAGCATCTTTGCACAATAGCTCAGAAATAGGGAGTAGTGATTAATGAATTAGAAACAATAAATACAAATCCCTTGGGAGCAAAAAGTTCTTCAGCAAGATTTGAGGGACTAAAAGTTAGAGGAACGTCGTCCGTGGATCATAGGAATAAATTATCAGGAGCATTTAGGAGTCACGGTGGATTTTTCTTTGACCTTCAACTTGGTCCATTCCCTTCATTATCTCTCTTGGAACCTGCCCGCCTCCTACCTAATATAGAAGGTGCTAATACCTGTTACGACTTTCCTTCTTGCTCTCTCCTTAGAATGAAAACAAAGGGGCACTGCAGATGTAGATACTTATAAAATTGAAAGGAAATAATTCTTAAAAATATGCATTCTGTAGTTCCTTTCAGGGTTTAATTTATATTATTAGGTTCTGAAAGGAAATACCTAGACAACCTCTAAAAGCTTCCTTTTAGCTAGTGTCTGCCACAGAGCTACTAACTGAAGATGAGTGGCTGGCTGCTCTGATGTTATCATGGTGATACCACAGCATAAAGTAGGAAGAAATAAATGGGACTGGGCTTGGGTTTAACCTCAAGAAGAATCATGGCACTAAGTAGAGAGGTTGTGGGAGGGGATCAATAGTTGACAAATGAAAAGAGTCTCAGTCAGTTGGAAAGAGCATTTATTTTCCCATGATGTAGCAGAATAAATCACTTGTAGAATCCCACAACTCAGGATTGTCTTTTGCAACATAACACCCTCAGTTTTTTGTTACCTAAAATCTTTGAGAACTACAGTATAGTTTTCCTTTTTTCTACATTGCATAATCAGGAAAATAGAAATACAGTCTCTAAATCCATGCTGGAAGAGAAGCAAATCTATTATCACTGTCATTGTCCTGATCAAGTCCTTATGTAATGTATAAAATTATGTAGTACAACATCAGGTACCATAGAATCAGCTTAAATAAAATGTGATTCCTCTTCCCATCAAGTTATTTCCTCTCAATAAAGTAGCTTATAGCCTACTAGTAACCTATGGTCTCAATGATCTTTTCTATTGAGAGAATGATCTCAAATCATTATGTATCTCTCACTAATTCTTTGTGTAAGTAAAATTTATCTTTTACATTTGTAGGTCTCTTGGTTGCATGAAACATAAATATGTTTGAGTTATTTTGGAGTTATTCTACACTTGTCTTTCCCATTCTCCATCCATTCACTGCCATTATGGCTAATGACTAGTGTCTGCCATTGCGTTGGTCGATGTTCTGGGATGCTGAGCCCTCTGGGCTCATTCACGTGGACCATCTTGTTGATTGACTTCTGGTTGGCTTTGACAGTGGGAAGTGCTGTCAAATACGAATGAAGGTAAGAGGGGGGAGAGACCTGGATATTCATTTCTTTCCTCTGCTGTTCTTTGAGCAGTGGCTCCATTCCCTGGACCACAGCTTCCCCTAGGCTTTGCTCACTCCTGCAGCTCTCACTGGCTCTCAGTATACTACTTTTTCCTTTATTTCTTTAACTTAAGGTACCGATGGCCTCTAGCTATTGCTCATCTATGGGTGCCTCACTGTATTTGTCAGTTTTTATTGTGGCAACAAACAACTGCAAAGTCTCAGTAGCTTAAAACAATGGACACTTGTTTTTGGCTCATGTAACATGAGGGGTATGAGTCAGTTGTGGCTCAAATTCCAAGTGTCTTCTCAATTTAAATCCCAGGCTGAAAGGATATGATGTTTTCATGACAGAGGGCAGAAACTCAAGAAAGTGAACCAACCCAAACCCCACAATTACACATAAAGCTTCTGCTTGCATAGGGCAAAAGTCAAGTCTACTCACTTCCAAGTGGCCAAAGCATGTAACATGGCCAAGCCTAAAGTCAAATAAGCGGGAACATTTACTTCTTCCACAGGATTCTCGGACAATCTGGGTGACCTTTATTTCCTGCTATGACTCTAGCTAATACAACTATCTATAGGAAAAAAAAATTATTAAAATGATACCTAGAGTAGTCTCTCTGAACCCAAAGATGGGGATTGCAGCCAGCTCCTGGGAATGAACCGGAATGAGAGACTTGCATGCTTGCTGTTTCTCATCTCTGCTGCTTTCTGTTTGCTTCTCTCTTTCTTTTTCTGTAGGATAGTTTCATTTGTTTCTTTACCTACACGTTGGAAACATCATGGCCAACAGTCCCTAAGTGTCTCTTGGTCTTACCTTGACATTCCCAGAGAAAACTTCTGGCTGGCTCAGTGTGTAAGAGATGCTCATTCCCAGTGCTATTGAAGGAATCCAACCGGCAAGGTCACATTGCACAAAATAGCTGCTGGGATCCAGCAATGTCACTACATCGATTCTGCCAAAGTAAAATTGATAGGAGACAATGGGGGTGGCAAGACCATCCATTAAGTCCTCACTATACAGAGATATTGTTTTGGTGATAGATTTTCCTTTGTCATCATTATTTTGTTAAACAGCATTTATAACTAAGTAAAATTAATTTACTTTTGCTTTACCTTTTTGTTTAAGTGCAATATCTATTCTCTACTTAAAAGAAATCTGGGCTTTTTAATAAGAAGTCAATTGTCCCTTGTTTTTAAAATCTTTGATTTTCTCTATGCAAGACACTACGTCCAAATATTCACCTTCTCCCAAATAAAGAAAACATCTTTATATATATATATGTGTATTTATATTTTTATTTATTTATTTATTTATTTTCTTATTAGTCATCCATTTTATACACATCAGTGTATACATGTCAATCCCAAACGCCCAGTTCATCACAACACCACCCCCACCCACCACTTCCACCCTTGGTGTCCATACGTTATTGCTCTACTTCCGTGTCTCAATTTCTGCCCTGCAAACCAGTTCATCTGTACCATTTTCTAGGTTCCACATATATGCGTTAATATACAATATTTGTTTTTTGATATTTGTTTTTCTCTTTCTGACTTACTTCACTCTGTAGGATAGTCTCTAGATGCATCCACATCTCTACAAATGACCCAGTTTTGTTCCTTTTTATGGCTGAGTAATAGTCCACTGTATATATGTGCCACATCTTTATCCATTCATCTGTTGATGGGCATTTAGGTTGCTTCCATGACCTGGCTATTGTAAATAGTGCTGCAGTGAACATTGGGGTGTATGTGTCTTTTAAAATTATGGTTTTCTCTGGGTGAATGCCCAGTAGTGGAATTGCTGGGTCATATGGTAATTCTATTTTTACTTCTTTAAGGAACCCCCATACTGTTCTCCATCATGGCTGTATCAATTTACATTCCCACCAACAGTGCAAGAGGGTTCCCTTTTCTCCACATCCTCTCCATCATTTGTTGTTTGTAGATTTTCTGATGATGGCCATTCTAACTGGTGTGAGGTGATACCTCACTGTGGTTTTGATTTGCATTTCTCTAATAATTAGTGATGTTGAGCAGCTTTTCATGTGCTTCTTGGCCATCTGTATGTCTTCTTTGGAGAAATGTCTATTTAGGTCTTCTGCCCATTTTAGGATTGGGTTGTTTGTTTTTTTAATATTGAGCTGCATGAGCTATTTATATATTTTGGAGATTAATCCTTTGTCTGATGATTCATTTGCAAATACTTTCTCCCATTCTGAGGGTTGTCTTTTCATCTAGTTTATGGTTTCCTTTGCTGTGCAAAAGCTTTTAAGTTTCATTAGGTCCATTTGTTTATTTTTGTTTTCATTTCCATTTCTCTAAGAGGTGGATCAAAAAATATATTGCTGTGATTTATGTCAAAACGTGTTCTTCCTATGTTTTCCTCTAAGAGTTTTTTATAGTGCCTGGTCTTACATTTAGGTCTCTAATCCATTTTGATTTTATTTTTGTGTATGGTGTCAGGGAGTGTTCTAATTTCATTCTTTTATATGTAGCTGTCCAGTTTTCCCAGCACCACTTATTGAACAGATTGTCTTTTCCCCATTGTATATCCTTGCCTCCTTTGTCATAGATTAGCTGTCCATAGGTGTGAGGGTTTATCGCTGGGATTTCTATCCTGTTCCATTGATCTATATTTCTGTTTGTGTGCCAGTACCATATTGTCTTGATTACTGTAGCTTTATAGTATAGTCTGAAGTCAGGGAGTCTGATTCCTCCAGCTCCGTTTTTTTCCCTCAAGACGGCTTTGGCTATTCGGAGTTTTTTGTGTCTACATACAAATTTTAATATTTTTTGTTTTAGTTGCATAAAAAATGCCATTGGTAATTTGATAGGGATTGCATTGAATCTGTAGATTGCTTTGGGTAGTAGAGTCATTTTCACAATATTGATTCTTCCAATCCAAAAATGTGGTATATCTCTCCATCTGTTTGTATCATCTTTAATTTCTTTCAACAGTGTCTTATAGTTTTCTGCATAGAGGTCTTTTTTCTCCCTAGGTAAGTTTATTCCTGGGTAATTTATTCTTTTTGTTGCAGTGGTAAATGGGAGTGTTTCCTTAATTTCTCTTTCAGATTTTTCATCATTAGTATATAGGAATGCAAGAGATTTCTGTGCATTAACTTGTATCCTGCAACTTTACCAAATTCCTTGATTAGCTCTAGTAGTTTTCTGGTGGCATCATTAGGATTCTCTATGTATAGTATCATGTCATCTGCAAACAGTGACAATTTTACTTCTTCTTTTCCAATTTGTATTCCTTTAATTTCTTTTTCTACTCTGATTGCCATGGCTAGGACTTCCAAAACTATGTTGAATAATAGTGGTGAGAGTGGACATTGTTGTCTTTTTCCTGATATTAGAGGAATGCTTTCAGTTTTTCACCACTGAGAATGACATTTGCTGTGGGTTTGTCATATATGGCCTTTATTATGTTGAGGTAGGTTCCCTCTATGCCCACTTTCTGGAGAGTTTTTATCATAAATGGGTGTTGAATTTTGTCAAAAGCTTTTTCTGCATCTATTGAGATGATCATATGGTTTTTATTCTTCAATTTGTTAATATGGTGTATCACATTGATTGATTTGCATATATTGAAGAATCCTTGCATCCCTGGAATAAATCCCACTTTATCATGGTGTCTGATCCTTTTAATGTGTTGTTGGATTCTGTTTGCTAGTATCTTGTTGAGGATTTTTGCATCTATATTCATCAGTGATATTGGTCTGTACTTTTCTTTTCTGTAGTATCTTTGTCTGGTTTTGGTATCAGGGTAATAGTGGCCTCATAGAATGAGTATGGGAGTATTCCTTCCTCTGCAATTTTTTGGAAGAGTTTTAGAAGGATGGGTGTTATCTCTTCTCTAAATGTTTGATAGAATTCACCTGTGAAGCCATCTGGTCCTGGACTTTTGTTTGTTGGAAAATGTTTAATCACAGTTTCAATTTTATTACTTGTGATTAGTCTGTTCATATTTTCTATTTCTTTCTGGTTCAGTCTTGGAAGGTTATACCTTTCTAAGAATTTGTCCACTTCTTCCAGGTTGTCCATTTTATTGGCATAGTGTTGCTTGTAGTAGTCTCTTAAGGTGCTTTGTATTTCTGCAGTGTCTGTTGTAACTTCTCCTTTGTCATTTCTAATTTTATTGATTTGAGTCCCTCCCTCCTTTTCCTGATGAGACTGGCCACTGGTTTATCAATTTTGTTTATCTTCTCAAAGAACCGGTTTTTAGTTTTATTGATCTTTGTTATTGTTTTCTTTGTTTCTATTTCATTTATTTCTGCTCTGATCTTTATGATTTCTTTCCTTCTGCTAACTTTGGGTTTTGTTTGTTCTTCTTTCTCTGGTTCCTTTAGGTGTAAGGTTAAATTGTATATTTGAGATTTTTCTTGTTTCTTGAGGTAGGCTTGTATAGCTATAAACTTCCCTCTTAGAAGTGCTTTTGCTGCATCCCATAGGTTTTGGATCGTTGTGTTTTCATTGTCTTTTGTCTCTAGGTATTTTTTGATTTCCTCTTTGATTTCTTCAGTGATCTCTTGGTTATTTAGTAGTGTACTTTTTAGCCTCCATGTGTTTGTGTTTTTTACATTTTTTTCCCCTGTAATTCATTTCTAATCTCATAGCATTGTGGTCAGAAAAGATGCTTGATATGATTTCAATTTTCTTAAATCTACTGAGGCTTGTTGTGTGACCCAAGATGTGATCTATCCTGGAGAATGTTCCCTGCCCAGTTGAGAAGGAAGTGTGATCTGCTGCTTTTGGATGGAATGTCCTATAAATATTAATTAAATCTATCTGGTTCATTGTATCATTTAATGCTTGTGTTTCCTTATTAATTTTCTGTTTGGATGATCTGTTCATTGGTGTAAGTGAGATGTTAAATTCCCCCATTATTACTGTGTTACTATTGATTTCCTCTTTTAGAGCTGTTAGCAGTTGCCTTATATATTGAGGTGCTCCTATGTTGGGTGCATATATATTTATAATTGTTATATCTTTTTCTTGGATTGATCCCTTGATCATTATGTAGTGTCCTTCATTGTCTCTTTTAACATTCTTTATTTTAAAGTCTATTTTATCTGATATGAGTATTGCTACTCAAGCTTTCTTGTGATTTCCATTTGCATGGAATATCTTTTTCCTTCCCCTCACTTTCAGTCTGTATGTGTCCCTAGGTCTGAACTGGGTCTCTTGTTGACAGCATATATATGGGTCTTGTTTTTGTATCCATTCAGCAAGCCTGTGTGTTTTGGTTAGAGCATTTAATCCATTCACGTTTAAGGTAATTATCGATATGTATGTTCCTGTTATCATTTTCTTAATTGTTTGGGGTTTGTTTTTGTAGGTCCTTTTCTTCTCTTGTGTTTCCCACTTAGAGAAGTTCCTTTAGCATTTGTTGTAGAGCTGGTTTGGTGGTGCTGAATTATCTTAGCTTTTGCTTGTCTGGAAAGCTTTTGATTTCTCCATCAAATCTGAATGAGATTCTTGCTGGGTAGAGTAATCTTTGTTGTAGTTTCTTCCCTTTCATCACTTTAGGTATATCATGCCACTCCCTTCTGGCTTGTAGAGTTTCTGCTGAGAAATCAGCTGTTAACCTTATGGGAGTTCCCTTGTATGTTATTTGTCATTTTTCCCTTGCTGCTTTCAATAATTTTTCTTTGTCTTTAATATTTGCCAATTTGATTACTATGTGTCTCAGCATGTTTCTCCTTGGTTTTATCCTGTATAGGACTCTCTGGCTTCCTGGACTTGGATGGCTATTTCCTTTCCCATGTTAGGGAAGTTCGACTATTATCTCTTCCAATATTTTTCTTGGGACCTTTCTCTCTCTCTTCTCCTTCTGGGACCCCTATAATGCGAATGTTGTTGTGTTTAATATTGTCCCAGGAGTCTCTTAGGCTGTCTTCATTTCTTTTCATTCTTTTTTATTTATTCTTTTCCACAGCAGTGAATTCCACCATTCTGTCTTCCAGGTCACTTATCCGTTCTCCTGCCTCAGTTATTCTGCTATTGATTCCTTCTAGTGTAGTTTTCATTTCAGTTATTTTATTGTTTATCTCTGTTTGTTTGTTCTTTAATTCTTCTAGGTCTTTGTTAAACATTTCTTGCATCTTCTCTATCTTTGCCTCCATTCTTTTTCTGAGGTCCTGGATCATCTTCACTATCAGTATTCTGAATTCTTTTTCGGAATGTTGCCTATCTCCACTTCATTTAGTTTTTTTTTTCTGGGGTTTTATCTTTTTCCTTCATCTGTTACATAGCCCCCTGCCTTTTCATCTTGTCTCTCTTTCTGTGAATGTGGTTTTTGTTCCACAGGCTGCAGGATTGTATTTCTTCTTGCTTATTTCTTCTCTGCCCTCTGGTGGATGAGGCTATCTAAAAGGCTTGTGGAAGTTTCCTAAGAAAACATCTTAAGTAGACATTTCTCTGAAGACACCTGAGGGTACAGCTACCTGTTTATCTCCACATTTCACTTTAAGCCTTGTAATAAGGACTTTTTCACTGATATACCAGGTACTTTCGAGGGAGGGATTTTGAACAAAAACAATGAAATCTAATTATTTCCACTGGCTTTGGTGTGTCTTCAATGTCTAAAATTATTGGTAATTGGTAAGAAGAAAATAATAAAAAGAGTATTTTGCTTTAAGGTTCTTATCATTCCTTATGGCTCATAATCTCAACACTGCTATTAGTTGGGTATTCTAACTCCGTTTTGAAGATGAGAAAATCAGAGAAGTTGAGTATGTTGCTCAAACTCACACAGCTATTAAATGGGAGACTTAAGACACAAATCTAGGTTGGATTAACTACAAATTCTTTACTTATTTGAAAAGTATCAAGGATGGTGTCAGACCCATAGTAAGCATCAATAAACATTAGCTCCCTTTTCCCATAAAGGACTCTGTTATACTATGGTTTGAATGGTTCTTTCAGAAAGTGAGTGGAGTGGGATTATGATAAAGATATGCTGCATTTACCACATTAGTGCCAGAGGGGCTCTGAGAGTGAGCTGGCTTCCCAGATCCTATTGGGAGTGGGATGTGAGCTTAATCCTCTTAACTAAGATTTGTAATTTCTCTTTGGCCTACAAAGTTCTGCAAAATTGTTTTATGTTTCTGGGACTAGAGTAATTCCATGGGACTTCTGTTTGTCATAGTGTGGATGACAAGAAAGAGAGAAGGTAGAGAGCATCCATTACTCATACAATCCTGGGGTTATTCCATTTTTTGAGAATGTATTGAGCCATACACTGAGGAAATGTTGTTAGTGTCTTTATATCCCAGTCAAAAATTTTGCACATAAGATATAATGGTATATTTATTGCATTACCATACTATACCTATTGCAACTACGTAAACACTGTATATATATGCATGTGTACACACGTATCCATATATATGGGTACAGATAAGAAGAAAATATATTTAACTTATTGGTGATGAGATTATGGGTAATATTTTTAAATTAAAAAAAACTTGACATTTGAAAGTGGTTTGTTGAATTTAAAAAGAAAAAATAACAAATGAACACATCACAACACTTCAACTAAACAGATACATGCAAAAGGGAGAATCTGGGGAAACTGAAAACACTTTGAATCATTTAAAACACTTCAGAACATATTCATTTATCTCTGCCAGGATACACAAGACATTTATACTATGGTTTTCCTCTGGAGAGAGAAGCAGAGTGGCAATAGAAAAGGGGTGGGAGAGAGGACTTCCATTGTATATCATGTTGATACCTTTGGAATTAAGAATCCACATAAGTGTGTCACTAATGAAAAATAAAGACAGAAAAAAACCCATATACTCTTCTTCCCTATTTTATTAGGGGAAGTAGAATTAGCATGATTCTTAAATTCTATTTTATTATCTTTTAAGAATTCTCCAACTCTGTTTGTTTATGGGTCATTTGTAAAACAAATATTTTAAAATACATAACTTCTAATGTTACAGTTTAATACCATATAACATCAGATACATATCACTTAAAAGGCAATAGCAGGGCTTCCCTGGTGGCGCAGTGGTTGAGAGTCTGCCTGCCAATGCAGGGGACACAGGTTCGAGCCCTGGTCTGGGAAGATCCCACATGCCGCGGAGCAACTAGCCCCGTGAGCCACAATTACTGAGCCTGCGCGTCTGGAGCCTGTGCTCCGCAACAAGAAAGGCCGCGATAGTCAGAGGCCTGCGCACCGCGATGAGGAGTGGCCCCCACTTGCCGCAACTAGAGAAAGCCCTCGCACAGAAACAAAGAGTCAACACAGCCATAAATAAATTAAAAAAAAAAAAAAAAGATTTGTGCGCATTACTGTATCTAAAAAAAAAAAAAAAAGGCAATAGCAGGGGGACCTTCAAGATGGTGAACGTCCTTCCTCCCCACAAATACATCAGAAATACATCTACACGTGGAACAGCTCTTACAGAACACCTACTGAATGCTGGCAGAAGACCTCAGACCTCCCAAAAGTCAAGAAACTCCCCACGTACCTGGGTAGGGCAAAAGAAAAAAGAAAAAACAGAGACAAAGAATAGGGACGGGACCTGCACCAGTGGGAGGGAGCCGTGAAGGAAGAAAGGTTTCCACAAACTAGAAGCCCCTTCGCGGGCGGAGACTGCGGGTGGCAGAGGGGGAAAGCTTCGGAGTCTCGGAGGAGAGCACAGCAACAGGGGTGCGGAGGGCAAAGCGGAGAGATTCTCGCACAGAGGATCGGTGCCGACCGGCACTCACCAGCCCGAGAGGCTTGTCTGCTCACCCGCCGGGGCGGGCGGGGGCTGGGAGCTGAGGCTCGGGCTTCGGAGTTCGGATTCCAGGGAGAGGACTGGGGTTGGCGGCGTGAACACAGCCTGAAGGGGGCTAGTGCACCACGGCTAGCCGGGAGGGAGTCCGGGAAAATGTCTGGAGCTGCTGAAGAGGCAAGAGACCATTGTTTTGGGGTGCGCGAAGAGAGGGGATTCAGAGCACCGCCTAAACCGCCTAAACGAGCTTCAGAGACGGTTGTGAACCACGGTTATCAGTGCGGACCCCAGAGACGGGCATGAGATGCTAAGGCTGATGCAGCCACCAAGAAGCCTGTGTGCGAGCACAGGTCACTATCCCCACCTCCTCTCCTGGGAGCCTGTGCAGCCCGCCACTGCCAGGGTCCCGTGATCCAGGGACAACTTCCCCGGGAGAACGCATGGCCCGCCTCATGCTGGTGCAACATCACGCTGGCCTTGCCGCCACAGGCTCGCCCTGCATCCGTAGAGAATGGACTTGAGGACATGGGGAGGGGGAAGGGTAAGCTGGGACGAAGTGAGAGAGTGGCATGGACATATATACACTACCAAATGTAAAATAGATAGCTAGTGGGAAGCAGCCGCATAGCACAGGGAGATCAGCTGGGTGCTTTTTGTACACCTAGAAGAGTGGGATAGGGAGAGTGGGAGGGAGACTCAAGAGGGAAGTGATATGGGGACATATGTATATGTATAGCTGATTCACTTTGTTATACAGCAGAAACTAACACACCATTGTAAAGCAATTATACTCCAATAAAGATGTTAAAAAATAAAAAGGGCAATAGCTTTATCTGGGCATTGTAGGATATTCCAAAAAGTGGAAAATGTGATCTCTGGCTTTGATGAATTGGATGATAGAGCACATGAAGTATAAATAATAAGGCAAGCTGAAAGTTGTGTGTATGAAATTATTACTGCAATGCCTAACATAGATTGAAATAATTAACATAGAGATTATAGTGTGTTAGAGCACATAGAGGAGATCTTATGCAATATTTGTATTAGTTAAGCTCATGCTAAGGTGCAGTAACAAATCCATCCCAATAATTCAGTGGCTTAAAAAATAATATACACGTTTATTTCTTCTGTAGCTGTCCAGGGTGGGCTTTTAGTTAGCTGGGTGGCTATCTTCCATGGTTGGAAAGACACTCAGATGGACAGTTGTTTTGCCCCCTTTTCTAGGCAGCATTTCAGGTCCTTTAGGTCATCTATCTGAGACAGCCAAAGGGAAAAGAGCATTTGCAAGCCTGAATGTGCTTTTACGGTAAGTCTACACATCTCTTCATCTCACATTATACTAGTTGTAGCCCAGCAACCAGGCCATACCTCACTGCAGGAGAGGCAGCGTCATGCAGTCTAGTGGTCCAGCTATACCCTTGACCCTTCCACTGCAATGGGAGGAGGAGGAGGTCACAAGCTGGTGGACAGCTGACAATCTCTATCACAAATATGGAAAATCAGTGATTTGGAGGAATAAAGAAGAGAAAGAATGGCTTTATCCAGGCAGGAAGAACAATAAAAATAGCTAAAAAAAAAAAAAAAAAAAAAAAAAAGAAAGGCTGTTGAACCTCATCAGGTCACCAATTCTTTATCTGATAAACAAAACCTATTCTAGAGTGTTTCCATCTTTTCAGCTTCTGTGGTCCTGGGAGCTAGCATTCAACAGGTATTGCATTCAGCTGGAGCAATGTCTTCATGTTGGAAATAAGGTAACTCATGTTAGGTGGGTAGCGGGGGTCTTGAATAATCACTGTTTTTTCGCTGGAGATTTTTTAAAAATCGAGTGACAGATATTGACCAAGTACCTACTACATACCAGACACTTTGCCCAGTGCTGTAGCGGACGCAGTTAACTCATTCTTTCTGAGAAGAGATTATGGGCTATTTATGGGGAAGCTGAGCAGCATGATAAAAAGGGAAGACGACCACTGAAGCAGAACGGGATACGTTCCCAGGGTTCCAGACCTCGCATTATGGGGTAGGACATGAGGTGAATATGAAATGACCCTTGAATATTTTTTACAAGATTTTTACGAAGAAAAAAATCTGTAGCAAGAGCTTGTTTGCCTGTGATTTGTCACTGACAGTTGGAGACATGAAATTTCCATTCATTGAATGTTCTGATTAATTAACTTGGGGTTAACTATAGTTTTACTGCAAGTAAAAATGCATGACTTCATCCTCTATTTTATGAAGTAAAATTGGACCCTTGGGTAATTAAGGCATTCCACACAATTTACCCATTTCTATGAAAATGTATTCTCAGGTGTTAAAATCAGTTGAAAATTCTGTCAAATGTAGTAACTGCTGTTAACTCTTAGCCAGTCATACCTCTAATACATCCCAGGACTCTCATTTTTGGACATAATAGTTTTATTCTGACTTCATTTTTCCAGAGTTTTAGCTTTAAAAAATTTTGTGTTAGAGAAATCACTATCCTTAGGATTTTGGAAAGAGAGCATTTCCAGCCATTTTCAGGTTCAGTTTTGGCTTCTGGATCACGTCTTGTAATAAACTCACAGCAATTATTTTTGTTTTGTTTTGAATATCTGCTTCAATTTACCTTTCTTCTGTAACACAAGAGCTGGGACGAGGAGTCAGGAGACCTGCATTTCAGTTGGCTTTGTCACATACTAACTGGACATGTCCTTGACTCTGATGGGGCCTTGGTTTTACTTGTCTGTCAAATGAGAGGGATGAACCAGATAGTATAGGCTGTACTCTCTTTGAAATATTACTCTTCTATATGTTAATGTTGGTTTGATTACTTTCTTTATTTGGTTATCAATCTGTTAGTTTAATTTTCATTTTTAAAAGGGTCTGTTTCCTTCAACATTTTTAAAAAGTATTGTTAGAAGCCTATTGGAACCAGCACAACCTAGGGTTCTTATTTAAGATGTAGATCCTTATTTCCTAATTTACTAATTCCATTTACTAAATCAGAGTTTCTAAGGAAGTACTTCTCAGTCTTTAATGTAAATACAAGTCACACGGGTATCTTGTTAAAATGAAAACTCCAACTGGGTGTCCGAGGTAGGACCTGAGATTCTGTATTTCTAATAAACTTACAGGTAGTACTGCTGATGTACTGACTGCACTTTGAGTATCAGGACTCTCTAAGCCTTAATGGCAGCTCCCACTCAGCAGAACCATGTCTTGAATGGAGAAAGAATTAGCCAATTGTGGAATGTTTAAGGTGTAGCAATTGTGGGTCATGTAGCATCTGCCTCATATAAAGAAGAACAGTGTTGCAGAGTACAGATTAAAGAATATAATGTGATATGAATCAGGTTCTCTTATGAGTACCCATGCCAGAGAACCATACTCACTCTTGCTTTGTTATTCTAGATCATGAGAATGTGTTGAAATTCCAAGTATCAAGCAGTAGAAAGAAAGAAAGTTGCTTCCTTTTTACTGATTATGCTGTGCTACATGGTGTCCACAGGTTTTTTCCTCTTATTTCCCTTCCCCAGATTTTACAGACCCTGTAGCTGGTATGATCACACCAGAGTCATGGAAATATGACCTCTTTTCTGATTCTGTGTGGTGATGAGTAACAAGATTGTTTCTGCTGAGGGGTGAAAAGGTCTTCAAACTTGTTTGCTTTCTCCTAAACAGCTGGCCTAGAGAGATCCTGAGAAGATAACTAACACCTCCTTGAAGATTAAATTTCTGCTAGTGGTTTTTTATTTTTTAAATGAATTTTTTTATTGAGTCATAATTGACACACATTATATTGTTTTCAGGTGTGCATCTATTAGTTTGATTTTCATTTGTAAAAGGGTCTTTTCCTTTACATTTTGAACAACTTGTGATTGGGTATAAAATTAGCTTACATGAATGTCCTTTTCCTCAATTGCAGTACTCAAAGGCAAAAATGGTTTTGTGGAAATGGGTGCATTTGCATGTTTAAATGGGATCTGATTTGTATTGTGCCAAGTACCATTAATGACAATTATGTAGGCTTTCAAATGATGACTAAAAAATATATGTGGCATATTTTCTATGCCAATTTAAAAATATGCCTGGGGAACTTTCTTTCTATCTTTTTTTTTTTTTTTTTTCTTTTTGCGGTATGCGGGCCTCTCACTGTTGTGGCCTCTCCCGTTGCGGAGCACAGGCTCCGGATGCGCAGGCCCAGCGGCCATGGCTCACGGGCCCAGCCGCTCCGCGGCATATGGGATCCTCCCAGACCGGGGCACGAACCCGTATCCCCTGCATCGGCAGGCGGACTCTCAACCACTGCGCCACCAGGGAGGCCCCTTTCTATCTTTTTTTTAAATTCCACAGATCCTGCTAAAATCTAAGAATTGTGTAGACTGATTTAGCTTTTTTTTCTTTGCATGCATATAATGTTTATACCACTCAACTTTTGAACATCAGATAGTTTTAAATCGCATTTCATTAGTAATAATAATTATAACAATCATAATGGCAGCTCACACTTACAGAATTCTTACTAGATGCCAAGCTATGTGTCAGGTGGTTTATATGAGTTATTCTTTTACTCTACTTTAAAATCTCCATAGCCTAGCTGTTCTGTTTAATATGAACATATGGAAAATCTTAATGCTCAGTTGATAAAACACACACACACACACACGCACACACACTAAACCACTGTGAGGAAAAGAAACAAGAACAGTCTTAAAAAAAAAAAACAACCCTGAAGCCATGTGACAGATTTAGCAAATTCTTTTTATTTACATAGAAATGCGTACACATACTTTCTCTGTACACAGAAAATTCTAAGTTTATATACATAGATGGTTCCCACATATTTTACAATAAATAGTATTTTAATCTTGTTTCTAGGTGAAAATAAAAAGATGTCTCAAAATATTTCACACCAACCACAAACTACAAAAGCGCCCGATGAACTCAGAGCAAAAATTTCAAGCCTGTACCACCACACACTAAGTCTAGTACAATTTTTACAAGAGACAAAAACCAAACACTGTGCAGATATCACCAAGAAAAGGAAAGGAATGGAGATGCAAAATAGAGATGAGTGCTGCTGGCTTTTTGAACAATGTAGTAAGAGCATTTTTGTTGGTTAGGACTGGTCTTCCTTTAGTCCTCAATTTCATGTTTTACTTTAACTGATATTTTACAGATAAGAAGGGGGAAAAAAGTTAACGTCTATCGTAAAAAAGAGTAACTATTCCATGAGTCTTACAGGTTCTAGAAACCTTTGTACTGGTCAGTCAGACTGTCTTTCTGTGCTAATTCAAAGACCATCCAGTTCTATGACACAGGATGACTGTCGACCCCCTCAGAGAAGATGAGGAGGACACAGTGTGAAGCAACATTATTAGGAAGTCATCTCAAAAGACTGGTGAATCATGCATCTTGGTTATTAACACTTAATAATAAGTAGCAGTGTTTAAATATACTCTTTATTTCCACAATTTGATCCCTCATGTAAATAATTAAATGCAAGGAGAACTTAATCTAAGAGGCTAGAAATAATGAATATATCATCCCGGAATTTCCTCCTTCCAATTCCAGTTTCTTTCCCATTCTAGCCGAGGAAACAATCACTTTCTCTCAATTTAAGAGTTGTTCTACACCTGTATATAAAAATCATACTACCAAATGAATAGAATGAGGTTAAAGTGTGAATACAGATTTATGATATTTTTGACCACCTCACAGCACTGAATTTGACAAAACAATCTAAAAACATCCTGATCGTCATTATTGTTGAACTGACTTACAATATATCCAGATTTGCTTTCTTAATACACTAATGTTACTACTCACATGAGAATCCTGAGGATGGTGACCAAATCAGGGCTAAGTGCTTAAATCCCACTCCACTCAATTCTAGCTCAGATAATAACGTAGTTCATTCCACTGTGGCACTGTAACTTCACACGTGAGTTTTGAAACAAATGTTACCCCTTCATCTCTCATATCAGTAACAGCACAGATGTGGGAGAAAAGACAGCAATAAAAAAAGAATTCAGTGTAAGAAATGCAATTCATCTACCAAATACAATCTTTTCAGTTGCTTTACTGAATCTGCTATTTTAAAGGTAATCTTCCAAAACATACTTCAAAGGCAGGCTCATTTCAAGAGCAATGTTTATCACATGCATAATTTGGTTCTTTCCTGTTACATGTTGCTACCATCGACTCTTAGAGAAACAACAATACCTGGAGGACTTAGCCATCCTATGTGAGAGCGATGGCTTCATACACAGTTTTACTCTTTAGATTCAGGTACTTATGATCAAAACAAACACAATTCACATTTAAAGATGTTTCTTTTTCTTTCAAGTTTGAAAACCTTATAGGGAATGAAGGTTCACTGCCAGAAACAAAAGGGATCTTTTACCATGAAGAGCTGGGCTTGGTTCTTGGTCATTCTAATTGAATATGTATTTGTCCTTCCTTTCTGTTGGCTGTAGAAAGATTCAGCCAGAAGATAAGTATGGAGTCTCACTATGGTAATTGTAGTCAGGACAGACCTTTTGCACAAGTTTATAATCAACACTGTAAAAGGCAATGTAGATGCAAATGACCTTGAAGGGCTTGGAACACAACCAGGAAACGTGGCTCTGAGTCTGCTCCTGGTAGCAGATCTTGGATGGGTCGAAGTTGCACAGGGCAGTCTTCTTCGCCCGATCTGTTTTTTCATACTCAATGCGACAATTGAAAGATTTGGATTCCTTGGTCTCCAAAGTAGACTGTGGGGAAACTTCAAATTCCACCACTTTGGAGGGGGGTACCAAACTCACTGAAACATTGCCCAGGCCTGTGGAATTATGTCGGAAATAAACACTGAAGGTTCCATTTCCATGGTCAACGATTTTCCCCGTGATGAGGAGGTTGAGCTTAACAGTTTTAATGTTGGAATGGAAGTCGCCCCATCCAAACATTTTCTTAAATTTTCCCGTTTTCACTATTGGCCTCCGTTTAGTTCTTGCCAAGGGCTCCTGAACCTCCGTGATATTGGCCAGCCAATCCCAAAAGTTTTCCAAGCTGTCTGCATACGCCAAGTGTCCGGGCTTGGGGACTGGAGACTGTTTAACAAACAGGCGCAGAGGATTGATGATCCTTGAGTGTACCACATTTCCCACCAGTGTCCCCGCAGCATCTTTGTCTTCCCAATCCAGCCCTTCTGTGGCATGCACCACCTTTTTACTGTCACAAAACAGCTGTTCGAAAAGAAGAAAGAAAAACACATTTTAGGTTAGGCTTTGAGTGCACACATACCAAAGCCAAAGCACCAGGTTAATTCTTGTAATTTATTTCAATTCCTGCTAAATAGCATTTCACACACACAGCTGGGCTCCACAGTGTAACAAGACGACCATTTAATTCAAGCAATGTAAATCCATGAGTACAAAAACGGAAATGATGAGATCAAGAAGAGAGTACAGTTGGCTCTTTGTATCTGCAGGTTCTGAATCCAGTGGATTCGACCAACACTGAATTAAAGTTAAAAACAAATGAAAACCCCCTCCAACACTCCCGCCCCCAGCCAGAGATTTCCAAAAAGCAAAACTTGAATTTGTCATACTCTGGCAACTGTTTACATTGTATTAGGTATTATAAGTAATCTGGAGATGATTTAAAATATACAAGAGGATGTGCATAGGTTACACGCAAATACTAAACTATTTTATGTAAGGGACTTAAACATCCCTGGATTTTGGTATCCAAGGGGATCCTGAAACAAATCCCCCATGGATATCAAGGGTGATTGTATTTCATTTTAATGGGTTGATGTGGTTTTAGTCTCTGTTCCCTAATCTTTACAATTCTATCTTCCCAGACTGGGGAAAATAGTATATTTTGGTCTCTTATTTCATAAAAACATTAAATTTGTAAGATTTTTTTTTTAGATAGAAAACAACTCTAGAATGCTGAGGTTTCTATCATGGAGCTAGAAACCACCTGAATATAAGATATTGATAAGACTCAAAATATTTTTGCAGATACTAAGGGTATTATTGTATTCAAAGCTTATGACATATAATTTCATAACTTCTGATATAATTCGACTTCAAATTCTGTAACGAAAAGTAGAGTGAATAGGAAGTTCTACAAAAGTTTTAGTTGAAAAAATATAATTTCAAATTTAGCTGCCTTTATAGAAACAGAAATAAATTGGAAATGTACATTTTGAATTAATTAATAGACCTATTGTTGATAAATTAAATTTTGTTACAACTGAATAATACCCTGAAAGATAGGATTGCCAGGAAAGAGTCATGTGCATGTGTTTTATGGATTCCACAGTATTTTGACTCAAATCATACCCATTGAAACATAGCACTTTATTTGCATTTGATTTTTCTTATTCTTTTTGTAGTGTAAGAGTCCTCATGATTTCTAAAAATCATTTAGCTAAGTCAATATGAATTTTGAGGGACAGAATCATAATATATGAAACTGTTGCCTGGAGTGAATATTTACGGATGAGTTATAAAGTCTGGAAAATAGAGGTTTCTAGTGGAAACACAGATAGCCTCTTATCTCGAATGGCACAAACCACTCTGGTAATGATTCTCTGGAAAACTGTCAGCAAGATGAAAAGGATGAGAAAGAAGTGGGGCTGTGTTTATGTAGCTTCCACAACCCTTTCAAACTTGGCAAAGCACCTGGTAAAACCAGTCTCAGATTGTTACAAAAATTATTGCTTTCAATACAATTTTGAAAAAAAAGCTTGGATTATTAATATTGCACTTGACTACATGGTAGAGTTTAATAATATGAGGTTACCTTTTATATATTCATAAAAGTTTTAAGTTCTAGTAGAGTTTTGTGAGAAGTGTTTTCATCTATAGCTTGTACCCAAATACTTTAGAGGAGAAGTCCAAGGACTTAAATATATGTGTAGATTTTTCCTTTTTTTGCTTTGGTGGGGAGGGAGCACATAATAATGTATTGGTCCCTTTGATTAATTTCCCAAAGGCTTTCCCCCACTCAGGTCTGGTATTTTCAGAAATTCTTTTCTCTTTACTTAAATTACTGAGGTTTATCAAACTGCATGCTGCACGTTCTTACTGTTTTGAAAACCTAAATCCGTACTACCTTTTCTTAGGGGCTTACACATCCTGAGTTGATGCTTCTTTCTCTCTCCTGGCATTAAAGGGCTGGCATATTCACCAGGGAAAGAGGGATCATTACTCAGGATTTCTGGCTCAAAACATTCTGGGTATTTCTGATACTGTAACTAGCTTTCTGTCTTTGAACACTCTTAATTATAATGTGCACAAAACCTCATTCAGATCAACTGGTCATACAGCCCAGAAGGTCAGTACAAGGCTCCAGATATGACTTGAGTTTCCTGGGAACTGATGCAACCTGGTCCAAGTGACTTGTCCTGTTCTCTCTCCAGGGAGACATTCAAGGACACATGGGCAGATAAGAAACCCCTTGCTGATCAAGGTCCAATTTCTCTTCTCTCTGATTATGATTCTTGCTGTCTATTATCTATTTTTTTGCCTGTTTCTGGAATTTCATGAGATGTGCCTTGCTTGGTCATTGCTGACAGTCACAACTACTGTTCCTGAGAATCGCTGGTACTCAAGAGCTTCTCCTTTACTTCCTGATCTCAGCTCCCCTATTTGTACAACTTCCTAACTTCTTCCCTCGCTCCTGCCTTCCTTTCTCTCTTTCATAGGGTAAATTTCCCCTTTTAGCTTGCTTTTTCAAAAAAACCCCCCAAAATCTCAATTCTTACTTTTACACACCATGCTCCTGATGAATACTTTATTAGCAGAATTAAGATCCATTTTCCATTCAAAAATATTTTTTCGTTTACAAGTATGATGACACTCTTCACTACCAGGAGAAACATGCTCTCTTTTTTTCTTAAAAAGTTTGTTTTACATTACACATTTTCCTGAGTTTTTTCTGCCTGGATCATTTTTCTTGATTTAGTCCTTTGCCTGATTTTTCTCCTTCCTTTTCTGTTATTGAAAACCTACCAACATTGAACCCATTGTTCAACAAGAAGTCTTCAATCATGTAGAGTCTCAAGTTAACTGGTATTAGTGTATTTTAGAATACATGATGGGTCCCCTTATGAGATAGACATTATGAGATCCTTCTCTTATCTCTTGGACTTCTGATGTGATGGTTCTGAGATTAGTCAATAATAATTACTCAAAAAGTCATTTATTGACTTTTAAAAAACTGAAAATTTTCTTTGTAGTAACATGGTGTAGCAACTTGACCCAAACATATGTGACTCATCCTAAAGAAATATGAGCATAAGAAAAAAAAAAACCTAAGCTTATCAAACAGATACATTAGATATGATTATTTGCTTTTAGAAAGGCTCTTCAATTCTTCAGAAAAGATTCTCCAGATGAGAACTTAAAATGAAATTTGATTCCTAAAAAATATATTCTAACACAATACTCTTCAGGTTCAAACCTGCTCAAGGAGCCCTTGATTTTAAGGTTGGCCTATATAAAAATAATCAAATTTAACTGTTAAGCACAGATCTATACTTGTTCTCTGTTCTGATGAAAAACAGTCACTGACAGTTCCTTAGACAAAAAAAGTAGATGGATGTATCTTTTTGTTTTTTTGCTTTGCCCTAGACCATCGCATTTGTCACTTGCTTTGATAACATTAAACAAGGTGAGAAAAGCTGTGTATAACTTCATCTGTTTTTTACTCTAAAATGCATGGATGGTTCTTACAAGTACTGATTTCCAAATCTAAACCCAAATTTAAAAAACTATTGGATGATGATGTATTGGTAGAAGAGTATAATTAAAAGGGTAAATATACTTCTAGTTGTCTTAAAAAGCCAACAATTGTACCTCCTCTCCCAACTTCTTCTCCCTTTGGTGTAACTTGTTCAGCCTTCTCCCTGAAACATTTTCTTAAAGGGATGCATCACTGCTGAGAGGGCATCCTCTCCTAAACAGGTCTACAAAGACAGTTGTGTGACCAAAGTCCCCAGGGCTCATGCTTCACCTCAAAAGACCTAACCAGGAATGACTGGGGTTTGGATCAACCACAACCCTGCCTGCACTCATCCATAAACTCCCAATATGAAAGCAGCATGGTGGAAAAAGCATAGGGTTTGGTGTCTGATGACCTCATCACCCCCCTAGCTTGAAGTATTTGATGTGAGCCCAAATTTTCTCACCTTTATGTCCTTTGCTGTTTGATTGTAAGGACTAAATAAAATAATGGATGGAGATTTCCCTGGTGGCCTAGTGGTAAAGAATCTGCCTTCCACTGCAGGGGATGCAGGTTCTATCCCTGGTTGGGGAACTAGGATCCCACATGATGCGGAGCAACTAACTAAGCCCTCGTGCCACAACTACTGAGCTTTCACGCCTCAATGAGAGAGCCTGCGTGCCGCAAACTACAGAGCCCGTGCTGCAAGGAAAGATTCTGCAGGCCTAAACAAAGATCCCATGTGCTGCAACTAAGACCTGACGCAGCCAAAAAAAAGAAAAAGAATGGATAGAAATTACTGAGCCCAATCTCTTGCAAAAGGCATTCAGTGACTGCTGGCTCTTGCATGGTCCAAAGTGTAGTCCCATGCCTCCTATCCAAGAATTGTTTTCAAAGGATTATATGGATTCTCCAGTCTCCAGGAAACTGATTAGTGGTTAATCAAGCAACTTGTTCAGTGCCATATGATACATTAACGAGTAGAAATTGACCTTCTCAACCCCAGAGCATCAATCAAATGCTTCCTCGTGTTTCCAGTCTCGCTGACATCTGAGTCATATCCATATCACAGGGACAGGTGAGCTCTTTTTGCCAACAAAATGTGTTTGTGGATCTTTGATTCCAACCTACCAAATGAGTCAGCAAAGGATCTGAAAGTACAATGTGTCTGGCAGGTGCCCTCATTCCTATGTAGACAATTTCGGTGATACAGCCTGTTGGGAGAGGACCGTAGGTGGTTCTGAGCCTGTTGGCAAACCACTCTGTCCAAGGCAAGGTTGTTAGATGTTATCTGCAAAACACAAGGCTGTATCCCCCATTACTTTTGTACTTGCTGGGGCTTCCTATGCTAATATCAGTATCACTGCTATATTTTGTCCCACCATATTACAATAATAATGCAAAAACATTTAACGGCATGCACAAAATGGAGTTTAAAAAAGGGAGAAAAAGAGGAATTGCTGTGCTTTATCTGTTTGAACATTCCCTGATTTCAACACATTTATCAAAGCTTAAGTAATTTATGTCTTGGCAGGGTGTATCAATTTCACAAAGCACACACATTAGCTAGATACAATGATATCATATTAGCTTTTTCTGCGTCTTGGAGAGGAGCTCAAAAAGATTAATAAAACCTCAAACCTTCATCAATTAAATGAAGCAGGTGGAAGGAAGGAAATAGAGGAAGAAGACTGTATTTCATTTCAGTTCTTTTGTTTTTAGGGGGGAAAAGAAGCTGACAGGTTCAAATCATTCATCATAACAGGCTGGAGTTGAATTTCGCTGATAATTAAATGCATTTTTTTCCAAGAGGCAGAGAGGGTGCAATGAATTTTATAGTAGCAGATGTGAGAACTGTCACAAATTATGGAAATAATTTATAAACTAAAAAGCATCTTCCTTTGCAAATACTATACCAGAAGATCTTTTTTTTCGACTATATTTGTTATGTATTTTTCAATAAACATTTTATTTTAGAATAGTTTCAGTTTACAGAAAAGTTGTGTGGTACAAAAGTTACCAGATACCCTGTACCCAGTTTCCTATATTGTTAACATCTTACATACTACACTTGTCACAACTAACGATCCAATGCTTATACCATATTATTAACTAAAGTCCATACTTTATTCAGATTTCCTTAGTTTTTCCTTAATGTCCTTTATCTGCTCCAGGATGCCATCTAGGGTCCCACAGGACATTTGGTCATCATGAATTTTTAGGCTTGTCTTGGCTGTGACCATTTCTTGGTCATTCCTTGTTTTTGATGACCTTGAATGTTTCAGAGAGCACTGGTTAGGCATTTTGTAGAATGCCTTTCAATTTGAGTTTGTCTGATGTTTTTCTCATGATTAGACTGGGCCTTGGGGAGGAAGAATACAGAAGTAAGGTGCCGTTTTCATCACTTCATCTCAAGGGTACATGCTAGCAACGTGACTTAATCACTGTTGTTGTTAATCTCTGGCTTAGGTAGGGAAGATTTTTTTTTTTTAAGTTTTGCTTTCATAATTTTCACAAGGCTTGTACATTTTTGTTATCATAAGCTTAGTTTAATTTACATTTAATTCAGTGGCACTTGGTTTCGGATTGATTTTTTAAAAAATGTCAGGAACTCTCAAGCATTTCAATTTATAACCCTTTACCACATCACTGAATTATCTCAAATAACGTCAGAGTTGTTTAGGAAACCCTACACTATTCATAAATTATTCTGGCACTCTTATGTGCTATAAGTATGTCTGTCATCATCAGTTATTATTATTGCTATTTTATATTATTTAGTATTTATTTCTTAAAAATGGGGCCCATTTTGTTAATTGATAGCTCAATAAAGAAGAGCTTAGTCTACAAATATCTCACATGGAGTTGGAATTACTTGCTTAACATATTAGATTCAAATGTCCCTTTTCTCAGTTTTGGAGCTCCATCGTACTTGACTCTATACATCCAATGAGTCAGTATCAACATTTATGTGGGGCTTTCTTTGCAGGTCTGTTTACCAAGGGGAATGGAGCTAAGGAAAGACAGCCTCACAAAGCAGAGTTCTACATTCATAGTAAGCTGGGTGCTGCAGAACCATGACCACTACTTGCTTTCCCTTGGCATCTGAGACAGTCAGACCTTTGCCGTAATTATGGGATAACCATCTTCTATATGTCCCTCATTGTGATAGCTTTGCTTCTTCCCTGTCGCTGCATGTGGGGATGGGTCCTAAACTGTGGGGGGCAGGGAAAGAAGAGGGGGAGGAGATTTGTCTACACCCATAACTAATAGAAAGGAAATGAAGGGCATTTAAAATGTAAGCTTCTGGGGTTCAAATTCCATTCAATGTATAGCATGCCATTATCAGTTCAAGTAGCTCTATCCTAACAGGTATTATTTTTTATTTGTTATTTGAAGAAACACCTGTGGATGAAATATCAAGACCAGCCTTGCTGTCCCAGTCTGGGGTTTAGCAATTCTAATTGACACGTTTATTTAGCCCCTATTGATTCTTCACTTATACAGCACCAGGAAGTTGAAGGAGATGCTTCAATTTCCTAAGAAGTTGAAGCTTAGCTCTTCAAGCTCACTGCTTCGAAATACAGCTCAAGAGACTGGATGAACTTAACACACCTTGTTTAAGAAAGTGGGAAACCTCAAACAGTTTAGAAATATTCCCACTTTATTTTTGCAGGAGTAAGTTTATGGCTCCACTGATTTTTATCTTTGCCTGCAATCCTATGAGAGCTACGGTACTCCCACATGGCACTTGCAAATTATTGGACTGAGAGAAAAACTGGAGTGTCCCAATCAAGTCTGTGGCTGCATTTCCGTGAGTAAAAGATTGTTCTAAGAGTGAAGGAATGAATGAAAGATGCAGGGGCGATGAACTCAATCAGAACAGCTAAAAACCAAAGCAGGAAAAAAGCAAGCAATGGAAACAGTAATGCTTTGATTTCCTGGAAGGAGTTGGAGTCAGGAACCCTGGGATGGAAAACTGGTACTGTCACTTAGGTCCCATTATGTTGTGCAAGCCATGTGCCCCCCTGAGCCTGGTCTTCTCAAAAGTTAAATGGTGAAAAGGAAAGGTTGGAGTTGCACTTCAAGGAGATGAACGAGGCTCTGAGGTAGGAAATGAGCTAGAGTGAGGTGGGTCCAGGGGCAGGAACACCTGTAAGGAGGTGAGTTCTGTAGTCCAGGGAAGAAGTGGGGAGGCCAGAAACCTTGGTCACAACTGCATGTGTTCGTTTCTTTTCTTTTTTTCTTTTTTTTTTGCGGTATGTGGGCCTCTCACGGTTGTGGCCTCTCCCGTTGTGGAGCACAGGCTCTGGACGCACAGGCTCAGCGGCCATGGCTCACGGGCCCAGCCGCTCAGCGGCACGCGGGATCCTCCCAGACCGGGGCACAAACCCGCGTCCCCTGCATCGGCAGGTGGACCCTCAACCACTGCGCCACCAGGGAAGCCCTATTTTCTTTTTTTAAAAAATTAAATTATAGTTGATTTATAATACTGTGTTAGTTTCAGGTATACAGCAAAGCGATTCAGTTATATATATATATATATACATACACACACATATATACATATATATACATATTATTTTTCATATTCTTTTCCATTATAAGTTTATTACAAGATATTGAATATGGTTCCCTGTACTATACAATAAGACCTTGTTGTTTATCTATTTTACATATAGTAGTGTGTATCTGTTAACCCCAAGTTCTTAATTTATCCCTCTCCCTGTTCCTCTTTGGTAACCATAAGTTTGTTTTCTATGTTTGTGAGTCTGTGTCTGTTTTGTAAATAAGTTCATTTGTGTCATATTTTAGATTCCACATGTAAGTGATATCATATGATATTTGTCTTTCTCTGTCTGACTTACTTCACTTAGTATGATAATCTCTAGGCCCACTTATGTTGCTGCAAATGGCTTTATTTCATTCTTTTTTATGCCTGAGTAGTATTCTATTGCATATATGTCCCACATCTTCTTTATCCATTCATCTGTCGATGGACATTTAGGTTGTTGCAATGTATTGGCTATTATAAATAGTGCTGCAATGAACATTGGGGTGCATGTACCTTTTGAATGCATTCATTTTAAATCACTGATTCAACATGCATCTATCAAATGCCTTCCAGGTTCAGCATCTGTGCTCTGGGCACTGGGAACACACTGCTAAACAGGGCAGATGCAGTGCCTGTCTTCATGCGATTTGCAGAAGATTAGGGAAAAGGAGCATTACATATATAATCATAAATAACATCCCACTGATGTATAGTTGTCATAAGAGCCTGGAAATATGTGTACATATGTCTATATCTATCTATCTATCATCTATCTATGAACAGATAGATATATCAGGCAGGGAGCACTAGTCCTAATAAAGGGAGGCAACGGGCAGGGGGTGAACAGAATTGAGAAATTAATATCTTTATTCTTTATAGAGAAATGAAACCCAAGATATACTAGTTGATTGTTGAAAATGAATGAATCAGTGACAAGAAAATGAATCAATCTTGGTATTTATATTTCTTTTCATCTTATTCCAAATCGTATATTGATTTGCTTATAATTATTAATGAGAGTGTGATAACAATATAAGACAACAGTTATATTTTTCCTAGTGAAACACTCATTTTTTCTTTTCTTTTCCAGCTTTATTGAGGTATAATTGACAAATGAAATAGTAATATATTTAAACTGTACAACATGATGATTTCATATATGCTTACATTGTGAGAGGATTCCTACTGTCAAGTAATTTAAATAACACATCCATCCCTTCACATAGCTACCTTTTTTCTTTTCTATTTTTTGGTGAGAACCCTTAAGATAGGGTTCTTAGTAAATTTCAATTATACAATACAGTATTATCAATTACAGTCACCATGCTATGTTATATGCTCAGAACTTATTTGTCTTATAATTTAAAGTACATGTCCATTTCTTTTAACAATAAATAGGCTCCAAGTTTCAGTCAGTGCTAAATTCCTTACTTGGAGGTCTTGTGCTTTGGGGTGGCAACCTTAGCAGGCTTTGTGTTTCACCCTTAAACCTCCTAAGAGCTGTTGAAGGTAACAATAGATGTTTTTTTGGGTTCTAGGACAGTCAGACCTTTGCCATAACTGGGTGTAACACTTTTCTATTATCCTATATAATTATTACAATATATATTAATGCTTCTTGATAATGAACCAAGTATGTTCTGGGTAAATAACAATATTTTGAAATAATGTAGGTTTGCCTTTATGTTTATAGGTGTGTCAAGATATGCTAATAGGCAACAAATCTGGCTAATGTCTATGGTTTTCACAAGAACTGATGAATGCTCTAAATGAAAGGTAGAGAGGACTTTCAAGATGATGGAGGAGTAAGATGTGGAGATCACCTTTCTCACCACAAATACATCAGAAATACATCTACATGTGGAACAACTCCTACGGAACACCTACTGAACGTTAGTAGAAGACCTCAGATCTCCCAAAAGGCAAGAAACTCCCCACGTACCTGGGTAGGGTAAAAGAAAAAAGAAAAAACAGAGACAAAAGAATAGGTACGGGACCTGCATCTCTGGGAAGGAGCTGTGAAGGAGGAAAGGTTTCCACACACTAGGAAAGCCCTTCAATGACGGAGAAGGGGGGTGGTGGGGAGGAAGCTTCGGAGCCATGGAGGAGAGCGCAGCAACAGGGGTGCGGAGGGCAGAGCGGAGAGATTTCCGCACAGAGGATCGGTGCTGACCGGCACTCACCAGCCCGAGAGGCTTGCTGCTCACCCTCCGGGGTGGGCGGGGCTGGGAGCTGAGGCTCGGGCTTCGGAGCTTAGATCCCAGGGAGAGGACTGGGGTTGGCAGCGTGAACACAGCCTGAAGGGGGCTAGTGCACCACGTCTAGCCGGGAGGGAGTCCGGGAAAAAGTCTGGAACTGCCTAAGAGGCAAGAGACCATTGTTTCAGGGTGCACAAGGAGAGGGGATTCAGACCACCACCTAAACGAGCTTCAGAGACGGGCGTGAGCCACGGATATCAGTGCAGACCAAAGAGACGGGCATGAGACACTAAGGCTGCTCCTGCAGCCACCAAGAAGCCTGTGTGCAAGCACAGGTCACTCCCCACACCTCCCCTCCTGGGAGTCTGTGCAGCCCGCCACTGCCAGGGTCCCGTGATCCAGGGACAACGTCCGGGGGAGAACGCACGGCACGCCTCAGGCTATTGTAATGTTATGTTGGCCTCTGCTGCCGCAGGCTAGCCCTGCATCCATACCCCTACCCCCCGCCTGAGTGAGCCAGAGCCCCCTAAACAGCCGCTCCTTTAACCCCCTCCTGTCTGGGCAAAGAACAGATGCCAGAGGGCGACCTACATGCAAAGGTGGGGCCAAATCCGAAGCTGAAACTCAGGAGCTGTGGGAACAAAGAAGAGAAAGGGAAATCTCTCCCAGCAGCCTCAGAAGCAGCGGATTAAAGCTCCACAATCAACTTGATGTACCTGCATCTGTGGAATACCTGAATAGACAATGACTCATCCCAAAATTGAGGTGGTGGACGTTGGGAGCAACTATAGACTTGGGGTTTGCTCTATGTGACTGACTAGTTTCTGATTTATGTTTGTCTTAGTTTAGATTTTAGCAGTTGTTGTCATTGGTGGCTTTGTTTATTGGTTTCGTTGCTCTCTTTTTTTATTACTTTTATTTTTTATTTTAATAATATATTTTTTAACTTTTTATTTTAATAACTTTATTTTATTTAATTAAAAACATTTTTCCCCTTTCTTTCTTTTCTTCTTCTCCCTTTTCTTCTAAGCCATGTGGCTGACAGGGTCTTGGTGCTCCGGCCAGGTGTCAGGCCTGAGCCTCTGAGGTGGGAGAGCAGAGTTCAGGACACTGGAACACCAGAGACCTCACAGCCCCACATACTATCAATCAGCCAGAGCTCTCCCAGAGATCTCCATCTCAACGTCAAGACCCAGCTCCACCAAATGACCAGCAAGCTCCAGTGTTGGACACCCTATGCCAAACAACTAGTAAGACAGGAACACAACCCCACCCATTAGCAGACAGACTGCGTAAAATCATAATAAGTTCACAGACACATCAAAACACACCACCAGACTTGGTCCTGCCCACCAGAAGGACAAGATCCAGCTTCATCCACCAGAACACAGGCACCAGTCCCCTCCACTATGAAGCCTACCTAACCCACTGAACGAACCTTGCCAATTGGGGGCAGACACCAAAAACAACGGGAACTATGAACCTGCAGCCTGTGAAAAGGAGACCCCAAACCCAGTAAGTTAAGCAAAATGAGAAGACAGAGAAACAGCAGATGAAGGAGCAAGGTAAAAACCCACCAGACCAAACAAATGAAGAGGAAATAGGCAGTCTACCTGAAAAAGAATTCAGAGTAATGATAGTAAAGATGATCTAAATCTTGGAAATAGAATGGAGAAAATACAAGAAACTTTTAACAAGGACATAGAAGAACTAAAGTGCAAACAACCAATGATGAACAACACAATCAATGAAATTAAAAATTCTCTAGAAGGAATTAATAGCAGAATAACTGAGGCAGAAGAACAGATAAGTGACCTGGAAGACAGAATGGTGGAATTCTCTGCTGTGGAAAAGAATAAATAAAAAAGAATGAAAAGAAATGAAGACAGCCTAAGAGACTTCTGGGACAACATTAAATGCAACAACATTTGCATTATAGGGGTCCCAGAAGGAGAAGAGAGAGAGAAAGCACCCGAGAAAAATATTGGAAGAGATTACAGTCGAAAACTTCCTTAACATGGGAAAGGAAATAGCCACCTAAGTCTGGGAAGCACAGAGAGTCCTATACAGTATAAACCCAAGGAGAAACATGCTGAGACACATAGTAATAAACTTGGGACAAATTAAAGAAAAAGAAAAATTACTGAAAGCAGCAAGGGAAAAATGACAAATAACATACAAGGGAAATCCCATAAGGTTAACAGCTGATTTCTCAGCAGAAACTCTACAAGCCAGAAGGGAGTGGCATGATATACTTAAAGTGATGAAAGGGAAGAACCTACAACAAAGATTTCTTTACCCGGCAAGAATCTCATTCAGATTTGATGGAGAAATCAAAAGCTTTCCAGACAAGCAAAAGCTAAGATAATTCAGCACCACCAAACTAGCTCAACAACAAATGCTAAAGGAACTTCTCTAAGTGGGAAACACAAGAGAAGAAAAGGACCTACAAAAACAAACCCCAAACAATTAAGAAAATGGTAACAGGAGCATGCATATCGATAACTACCTTAAACATGAATGGATTAAATGCTCCAACCAAAAGAACAAGGCTTGCTGAATGGACATAAAAACAAGACCCAGGGCTTCCCTGGTGGCGCAGTGGTTGAGGGTCTGCCTGCCTATGCAGGGGACATGGATGGGTTCGTGCCCTGGTCTGGGAGGATCCCACATGCCGCGGAGCGGCTGGGCCCATGAGCCATGGCCATTGCACCTGTGCGTCTGGAGCCTGTGCTCCGCAGCAGGAGAGGACACGACAGTAAGAGGCCTGTGTACCGCAAAAAAAAAAACAAACAAAAAACAAGACCCATATATATGCTGTCAACAAGAGACCCAGTTCAGACCTAGGGACACATACAGATTGAAAGTGAGGGGATGGAAAAAGATATTCCATGCAAATGGAAATCACAAGAAAGCTGGAGTAGCAATACTCATATCAGATAAAATAGACTTTAAAATAAAGAATGTTAAAAGAGACAATGGGGCCTCCCTGGTGGCGCAGTGGTTGAGAGTCCGCCTGCCGATGCAGGGGATACGGGTTCGTGCCCCGGTCTGGGAGGATCCCATATGCCGCGGAGCGGCTGGGCCCGTGAGCCATGGCCGCTGGGCCTGCGCATCCGGAGCCTGTGCTCCGCAACGGGAGAGGCCACAACAGTGAGAGGCCCGCATACCGCAAAAAGAAAAAAAAAAAAAAAAAAAAATAAAGAGACAATGAAGGACACTACATAATGATCAAGGGATCAATCCAAGAAAAAGGTATAACAATTATAAATATATATGCACCCAACATAGGAGCACCTCAATATATAAGGCAAGTGCTAACAGCTCTAAAAGAGGAAATCAACAGTAACACAGTAATAGTGGGGGAATTTAACATCTCACTTACACCAATGGACAGATCATCCAAAATGAAAATAAATAAGGAAACACAAGCATTAAATGACACAATAGACCAGATAGATTTAATTGATATTCATAGGACATTCCATCCAAAAACAGCAGATTACACTTTCTTCTCAAGTGTGCACAGAACATTCTCCAGGATAGATCACATCTTGGGTCACAAGTCAAGCCTCAGTAAATTTAAGAAAACTGAAATCATATCAAGCATCTTTTCTGAACACAACACTATGAGATTAGAAATGAATTACAGGGAAAAAAACGTAAAAAATACAAACAAATGGAGGCTAAACAATACGTTACTAACTAACCAAGAGATCACTGAAGAAATCAAAGAGGAAATAAAAGAATACCTAGAGAAAAATGACAATGAAAACACGACGATCCAAAACCTATGGGATGCAGCAAAAGCACTTCTAAGAGGGAAGTTTATAGCTATACAAGCCTACCTCAAGAAACAAGAAAAATCTCAAATAAATAATTCAACCTAACACCTAAGGGAACCAGAGAAAGAACAAACAAAACCCAAAGTTAGATGGAGGAAAGAAATCAAAAAGATCAGAGCAGAAATAAATGAAATAGAAACAAAGAAAACAATAGCAAGATCAATAAAACTAAAAGCTGGTTCTTTGAGAAGATAAACAAAATTGATAAACCATTAGCCAGACTCATCAAGAAAAAGAAGAAGAGGACTCAAATCAATAAAATTAGAAATGAAAAAGGAGAAGTTACAACAGACACTGCAGAAACACAAAGCATCCTAGGAGACTACTACAAGCAGCTCTATGCCAATAAAATGGACAACCTGGAAGAAGTGGACAAATTCTTAGAAAGGTATAACCTTCCAAGACTGAACCAGGAAGAAATAGAAAACATGAACAGACCAATCACAAGTAATGAAATTGAAACTGTGATTAAAAATCTTCCAACAAACAAAAGTCCAGGATCAGATGGCTTCACAGGTGAATTCTATCAAACATTTAGAGAAGAGATAACACCCATCCTTCTAAAACTCTTCCAAAAAATTGCAGAGGAAGGAACACTCCCAAACTCACTCTATGAGGTCACCATCACCCTAATACCAAAACCAGAGAAACATACTACAAAAAAAGGAAATTACAGACCAATATCACTGATGAATATAGATGCAAAAATCCTCAACAAGATACTAGCAAACAGGATCCAACAACACATTAAAAGGATCAGACACCATGATAAAGTGGGATTTATTCCAGGGATGCAAGGATTCTTCAATATATGCAAATCAATCAATGTGATACACCATATTAACAAATTGAAGAGTAAAAACCATATGATCATCTCAATAGATGCAGAAAAAGCTCTTGACAAAATTCAACACCCATTTATGATAAAAACTCTCCAGAAAGTGGGCATAGAGGCAACCTACCTCAACATAATAAAGGCAATGTACGACAAACCCACAGCAAACATCATTCTCAATGGTGAAAAACTGAAAGCATTTCTCTAATATCAGGAAAAAGACAACGATGTCCACTCTCACCACTATTATTCAACATAGTTTTGGAAGTCCTAGCCATGGCAATCAGAGAAGAAAAAGAAATAAAACTGTCACTGTTTGCAGATGACATGATACTATACATAGAGAATCCTAACGATGCCACCAGAAAGCTACTAGAGTTAATCAATGAATTTGGTAAAGTTGCAGGATACAAAATTAATGCACAGAAATCTCTTGCATTCCTATACACAAATGATGAAAAATCTGAAAGAGAAATTAAGGAAACACTCCCATTTAGCACTGCAACAAAAAGAAGAAAATACCTATTAATAAACTTACCTAGGGAGCCTAAAGACCTGTATTCAGAAAACTATAAGACACTGATGAAAGAAATTAAAGATGATACCAACAGATGGAGATATATACCATGTTCTTGGATTGGAAGAATCAATATTGTGAAAATGAGTATACTACCCAAAGCAATCTACAGATTCAATGCAATCCCTATCAAATTACCAATGGCATTTTTTACAGAACTAGAACAAAAAATATTAAAATCTGTATGGAGACACAAAACACCCCGAATAGCCAAAGCAGTCTTGAGGGAACAAAGTGGAGCTGGAGAAATTAGACTCCCTTACTTGAGATTATACTACAAAGCTACAGTAATCAAGACAATATGGTACTGGCACACAAACAGAAATATAGATCAATGGAACAAGATAGAAAGCCCAGAGATAATCCCATACATATATGGTCACCTTATCTTTGATAAAGGAGGCAAGAATATACAATGGAGAAAAGACAGCCTCTTCAATAAGTGGTGCTGGGAAAACTGGACAGTTACATGTAAAGAAATGAAATTAGAACACTCCCTAACACCATGCAGAAAAAATAAACTCAAAATGGATTAAAGACCTAAATGTAAGGCCAGACACTATAAAACTCTTAGAGGAAAACATTGGCGGAACCCTCTATGATGTAAATCACGGCAATATCCTTTTTGACCCACCTCCTAGAGAAATGGAAATAAAAACAAAAATAAACAAATGGGACTTAATGAAACTTAAAAGCTTTTGCACAGCAAAGGAAACCATAAACAAGATGAAAAGACAACCCTCAGAATGGGAGAAAATATTTGCAAACGAAGCAACTGACAAAGGATTAATATCTGAAATATACAAGCAGCTCATGTAGTTCAATATCAAAAAACCAAACAACCCAATCTAAAAATGGGCAGAAGACCTTAATAGAAATCTCTCCAAAGAATATATTCAGATTGCCAACAAACACATGAAAGGATGCTCAACATCACTAATCATTAGAGAAATGTAAATCAAAAGAACAGTGATGTATCACCTCACACCAGTCAGAATGGCCATCACTAAAAAATGTACAAATAATCAGTGTTGGAGAGGGTGTGGAGAAAGGGGCACCCTCTTGAACAGTTGGTGGGAATGTAAATTGATACAGCCACTATGGAGAACACTCTGGAGGCTCCTTAAAAAACTAAAAATAGAACTACCATAAGACGCAGCAATCCCACTACTGGGCATATACCTTGAGAAAACCATAATTCAAAAAGAGTCAGGTACCACAATGTTCATTGCAGCACTATTTACAATAGCCGGGATATGGAAGCAACCTAAGTGTCCATCGACAGATGAATGGATAAAGAAGATGTGGCACATGTATACAATGGAATATTACTCAGTCATATAATGAAATGAAATTGAGTTATTTATAGTGAGTTGGATGGACGTAGAGTTTGTCATACAGAGTGAAGTAAGTCAAAAAGAGAAAAAGAAATACCGTATGCTAACACATATATTTGGAATCTAAAAAAAAAAAAAAGGTTTTGAAGAACCTAAGGGCAGGACAGGAATAAAGATGCTGTTGTAGAGAAAGGACTTGAGGACACGGGGAGGGGAAAGGGTAAGCTGGGATGAAGTGAGAGAGTGGCATGGACACATATACACTACCAAATGTAAAATAGATAGCTAGTGGGAAGCAGCCGCATAGCCCAGGGAGATTAGCTGGGTGCTTTGTGACCTCCTAGAGGGGTGGGTTAGGGAGGGTGGGAGGGAGATGCAAGAGGGAGGGTAATGGGGGTGTATTTATACGTATAGCTGATTCACTTTGTTATACAGCAGAAACTAACACAGTGTAACACAATTATACTCCAATAAAGATGTTGAAGAAAATAAATAAATGAATAAAAGATAAAACAAAACAACCGAGTTTTTTTCCCGTAATTATAGCGTCTATACCTCAAGTGGATGTTTTCAGTTTTTGGTGTGTACACTGAATATAAAATATTTATTGCCAATACTGATTTTCTGTGAAATGCTTGCAATAATAGAAATAAGGTACCATGCATAGATTGAATAGATCACCTTCCATTAACAACGAAGGCTGTACCCTTAACTATTTTATAGTACATCAAAAATATGTAGTCCTCTGTCCATCAAGGAAAAATAATTATGACTTTCCAGGATCAGGCAGAATGAGCTGAGTGCTCCAAACTTGTGAATTTATACCAAGCTGGGAGGATTGGCTTTTCCATGATAACAGGACTGGCATATGCTACTAGAGATAAATTGATACAGATCTGTACAAATATTTTTAAAGGCAGCTGGCTTGCCCCCCCTGGATATCCTGGAAGCATTTATTAATGTTTTTTCACAGTGACAGTCATTGCTAAGTGCCAGTTTGGAAGAATAACTGGTTTGTTTAATAGATTTGTTTATAGTGCTGTTCTTGATAGAATACATTAATTATTTCACTGGGGTAGTATTAGTTCAAGCCAAGGACCCCCAAAGTGACCACTGCTATACAACATAGAGGTGGCCTGCAGATCCCACTATAGCTGAACAATTGTAGAACCAATAATGAAACGTGGTCTAAGGCATCATTTATGTTGCATATATATATAGCTTATATAACTGGATTGCTCTAACAATTCTGTCCCATATCCTTCAGTTAAAATGAAACAACGACCTGCTCAGCAGGAAGAAAAAGGAAAAACCCTGTTATGATCGAAATTAGCATCCCATTAAATTTTTTGCTTGTAAACAAATTTTGGAAAGCATTTTCTCTGGGTCGAAATTTTGCAGAGTATCATCCCTGCTGACAAGAGAACATGTATCTGCTGGACAACCTACAATGCTATATTGATGATCAGTAGTATGGCTTGCCCTGAAGTCATATTTCTGGTGCTCCATTACAGAACTGTCACCAGATTAAAAGAAGAATGACATAAAGGGAATGAAGAATGACAGAATCAAACATATATCAATGTATTAATTGTACCTATTTATATTTTGTGGCGTAATGTGGCATTGTTTCAAAATTCATCTTGCAAGTTGAAAAACAAATGATTGCTTAGGAGAAGAAAGCTAAACAATGGACGTCCTTTCTGCTGAGAGTAGCAAATTCATTTTACCTTCCAGATATCTTTTAATAGCTACCCTTTACATTTTTCTAAATTGATATAGGAACTAACAGGAAACATAAATGTGAAGACAGAAATCTTAGTAGTAAGAGCCAAAAAGCTAGATTGCAAGGCTTGGCATAGTTTTATTGCTAAGGTTAAATATGGCAATTCTTATTTTATCTTGATGACAGTAATCTGGAAAATCGATGACACAACCTCTGCAAAAAATCTTACACACACACAAGCCCACATTCTGACACACAGAAATATCACGTGTATAAACGCATGTGTGCATGCACATACCATAATTTCTGTAAACATTTAAAAGAAATGGTGTGATACTAAGTGAAGTAAGCTAGACAGAGAAAGACAAATATCATATGATATCACTTTTATATGGAATCTAAAAAATATTATACAAATGAACTTATATACAGAACAGAAATAGAACCACAGGCAGAAAACAAACTTATGGTTACTAAAGGTTTGGGGGGAGGGATAAATTAGGAGTTTGGGATTAACAGACACACACTACTATATATAAAAAAGATAACCAACAAGGACCTACTGTATAGCACAGGGAACTGTACTCAACATTTTGTAATAACTTATAAGGGAAAAGAATCTGAAAAAGAATATATATATATATATATATATATATATAGATAGATAGATAGATATAAAACTGAATCAGTTTGCTGTATACCTGAAACTAACACAACATTGTAAATCAACTATATTTCAATAAAAAATAAAAGAAACGGTGTGAAAGAAAACAGACTTCATTTTGTATTCGCAAGCTGCATAAAAGGGGCTCTTTAACAAATTATGAACAGACTAGAGGTAAATTTTAAGATGCCTTGTGTTAGAGGGCTGCTAAATGTTAGGTTATGGCTATACTTCCCAAGTAAAACAGGGTCAGAGTGCAATCTCATTTAACCCACGTTTTGCGAAGTCACAGAAGGTATTCTTTTGATCATCTAATAGAAACAGTCTTTTCACTGTTAAGGAATAAGTGACTCAGCATGGTAAGTGGCACTGTCTCTTTTCACCCCCCATCCTTAGAAGCCCCATCCAAGTTTTCAATGAGAGAGAAGAGCTTTGCATGACAGGAACACATAAATACTTCTGAAATATAATGGCCTGGGAAAGACAACAGGCATCTGTGTCTTGACCCCTAAAAGTTGGCATTTAAAAAGGAAAGTTTGCAACAGAGGGAAGAGCAGTGAAAGGAGAAGTGGAAATGGCAGATATTGTATTTTTTATGCCAGTTTAGGCAGAGTTTCAATGCAGGATGAGGAAACATGGCAGGTTGGTGGGTGGACAGGGCAGGAGACAGGGGTTAGGAGAGGTGTACTGTGTATGGCTTTGTACTCTACCATCAAATCCATTTGATATTTCAATCTTCAGGTACCAGTAATCCAGCAATTAGCACGTACTGCCTGTGAGGGTTAGTTTTAATTGCCAACTAGGCTAGGCTCTAGTACTCAGTATTCAAACACAAGGTGCAAATACCAGGTGCTGCTGTGAAGGTATTTTGTAGATGTGGTTAACTTTGCCAATAAGTTGATTTTTCTTTTTTCAGTTAAAAATGTCAGCATTTATTGATTACATCTTTCACCAAACATTACATTCAGTAATTTAAAATAATTTTTCAAATGGTTTTAGATATACAGATGATATTTCACTTAAATGTAAATATTCATAGTCTATTGGGGATTTTTACAGGATCCTACATAAATGTGCTGCTTTATGATGGTCCAATATAAGTATGTTTTGTAAGATCAGTGTCAGTTTCCACACACAAAAAACATCTATTTAATAATAAAAAAAAACTCAATGCATATTGCTTGTGTATATGAAACTGATAACTATGTCAAAATTATTTTTGCATTAATCATTCCTGACATTTATGCTGAGAATTACAGAGTCTCTGTAGCCTGAGAGAACTTCAGAGACTTGTCCAAGGTCTAAGTATTGAGAAGTAGCAATAAGTCTAGAAATCAAGTCTTTTGTATCAAGTTACTGCTCTTTCCACACTAATACTGTAATGGACCTGACACACAAAAAAGTTTGAACAATGTAATATAAATAATAATATAACATTTGCCTTATAAATAAAAATTTTTTCTAAGTACAAAATGAAGTTTACTCTAGAAAATGAAACTAAGAAAGCTGAAGAAAATTAGTCTTTACAATTACTAATATTTTAATATTTATTTATATGTTCTCCAAATGTAATATAAATAATATATATCTTATATATTACTTTAATTGTTTTTAAGGAAAATACATTGTATTCAGTCACATAATAATTCAAATGGTCTAGAAGAAAAAAATCTTACTATTACTAAGAGTAAAATCTAAATTCTAATCTGGGTCAGTTTCCCCTAGACCTCCTCCTTAGATCTTGAAGGACATTTTACTCTTCCATCATTTGGGATCATGGATCATTCTGGGAAGAAGCAAGCTCACTGTCCTCTGGGTGAGCTGGGGTAGCAGCCCCTCCCTCGTAGCCCAAGGAGGTATTGTCAGCCCTGGTCTTTGCATCCATGGCTCTGCCCTCAGAGTCATTCTTTCTTTATTTTGTCCCGTCTCTGTGCCTCAGTCCAGGCTGGAAAAGTTTCTTTCTTTTTTTTTTTTTGACTGCCCCGCGTGGCACATGGGATCTTAGTTCCCTGACCGGGGATCCAACCCATGCCCCCTTCAGTGGAAGTGCAGAGTCCTAATCACTGGACAGCCAGGGAAGTCCCTGGCAACGTTTCTGATGGCATAAAATTCTTAAAACCTTGTCAGTTTCCTGTGTAGTTCACTGGGGTCCAAGCCATCACTAAGAGCGCCCTCCAAGCATCTTTTCTGGATAAGTGTGTCTCTGCTTCTTGTTTATGCTGAGATGGTTGATTGGATCCATGTGTCATACACCCAATATCTTCAGCAAAAGTTGTTCAGTCACACCCTTTGGTGTTTTCTCCAGAGCAAACAGTTTGACTCTAAGTAGATTATTCTTGATGTTGTGAGTGGGCCTTATCCAATTAGTTGAAATGTCTTAAAAGCAAAACTTCTTCCCTGAGGAAGAAGACATTCTACCTCAAGATTGCAGCATCGACTTTTGCCCAAGAGTTTCTGGGGTCTGCCCTACGGTGTCAGAATTGCCAGCCCCCATAATTGCAAGAACAATATTTTGAAATACAGCTCTTTAGATTATCTATCTATCTATTACCTCTCTCTCTCTCTCTCTCTCTATCACCTATGTCTATCTATGTATCTATCTATCTATCTATCTATCTATCTATCTATCTATCTATCTATCTATCATCTATCCTACTGGTTCTGTACCTTTGAAGAACTCTGACACACTGCCATTTGATTTTAATAATTATATTCACGTGTGAATGTCTTATTTTCATGATTCAATTATACCTCTTTCTTTCTTGTCTTCTCCATAGAACCTAATACAGTGGACCCTTGAACAACATAGGTCTGAACTGCATGGTCCACCTATATGCAGATTTTTTCACTAATTATGCATCACACTACTACACGATCTGTGGTTGGTTGAATCTGTGGATGCAGAACTGTGGATATGGAGGGCTGAATGTACCCAGATTTTTGACTGCAGGGGGTGGGCAACCCTAACCTCTGTGCTGTTCTAGGGTTAACTGTATAGGGATACTTGATGGTGACTTAATTGCTGGGTCAGACTTAGGATCAAGGGACTCCATGTGGCTCCTAGAGGAAACTGTGAAAGTTTAGATAACTGCACTTGTCATATTGTTTATTATTATTATTAGTTATTTTTTACTTGACTCTTCCTCTTGTAAACTCCTTGGTGGCAGCTACCATATCTTGCTCACCTTTATGTTTCCAGCGTTCATCACGGTGCTTGATTCACAGTAAGTGCCCAGTAAAAACTGAATACATAAATCTGACTGGCAGGGTGGAACATCCTGGACTTTTCACAACTTTTTATTTATTTAGGCCTTACTCTTAGGACACTTTGGAAAATGCTTTAAATCTTAAATAAAACGTAGTTGGTAAAGGAGTTTAGTAAGAAAAACAGTGGTGATGGAGAGTAAGGAGTTACAAGTTGGGAGAATGGAACTGAATAATAAGTAATGATAACTGGATGGAAGAATAATGAAACCTCTACTGTATAGCACAGGGAACTCTACTCAGTATTCTGTGATAACCTATATGAGAAAAGCTCCTGAAAAAGAATGAATATATGTGTATATATAACTGAATCACTGTGCTGTACACCTGAGGCTAACATAACATTGTAAATCAACTATACTCCAATAAAATTAAAAAAAAATTATAGTGATTCGACATAAAAAAGAATAATGAAACCTAAATAAAAATGTTAAAAATAATATTTGAAAAAGTTAGTAGGAATTATTAAAAGGATTAATTTATAGGGTGTTACTTTCAAGGGGTCCTCATACCTGTGACTTCATCTAATACCTATAAGCTAATATTAATTCACAGGCCTCCACCTTCAGTCCAGACTCTCTCTGAAGTTCATGATCTGTATATCTCCCTTTTTAAAAGACAGCCTCACTTTAATTGAACCATGAAAAGTATACACCACCAGTTTTGCACTTTGTAAAACATAATATGCTGCCTTCATGGTTGTGGAAGTAGCAGTTAACAATGAGGATAGAAGGGGATTGGGAAGGCTATGTGCTCTCTGTTATAACTCAACGGACTGCAACGCTGCCTCATCCGACCTACTGGGCTGACGTTTATGCCTGCACAACTCCCTGAACTTCTAGAAGTACCTTGCTGACTACCGGCACAGCCAGGTATATATCCTGGGAGCTCTCTTTCAGTCATCTCATACTTGGGTAAGATCAGCTGTGGCTTCTTTCTTGCCATCTGCAATCACTTGTAAACCAGATCAAAATCAAAGTCTCCTCTGTCTCTCCGGCTGTCTCTTCACACCTGGTTCAGAAGTCCTGGGAAAGGTCAAACAGTATGGTCCTGGGATTAGGAGTTGGTTCAGAACCACAGGCAGTGGGCCAGGCTCTGTCTTGCAACTATTTCCTGTCAAACCATATCCATCAGGCATCTGGTCCAGTGAATTTTCTAAGATCTGATTGTGAACCTTTAAATATCTCCTTATTACCCAGAATGGTATTTTCACACTTTCAGAGCTCTGGAACCTTTTCCTCCTAAAGAAAGCTTTTGTAGAGTCTCAATAAATACAAGAGACACAAATGGCATTTACATGCACAATTATACATAAGTTCAACTGTGTAACAACTATTATTGTAAACTTCATGAATGAGTGCAATAAGGATCTTAAAACAAACATGAAACTTGAAATCAGAAGTAACAGATGATTGTTGTAGTCATATCTGCCTCAAAATAGCTCATGGTAGTACTTCCTCCATAAATTATCTGTGACAATCTGATGGACTTGGACACCTGAACTCGTTGGTCTCCCTTCATTATGCTGAATTCTTTAATGACAGGGACAATTTTCTTGTTCTTTGTTGTATTCCCAAGGCCCAGCACATTGTCTAAAATAAAGTACACATACTTAGTAAACATATGTTGCTGAAAAAGTGTAACCCTTCCCATAAAGTGCCAGTATCATTTCAATATTGACTGAATGACTTGGTTAAACTTCCCCTGAGATTTTATGTATTGCAAAGTCATTCCTGGCTTGTACCCAAATGACCATATAATATTTTTAATTTATTGGGGATCAAATACGTGAAGCTTAACTGACTGTGGTTTCCATAGAGAGCCTGGAGAGAAAAGCCACGCTTGAGGAAGGAAAAAGGTGGAATGCTACAAACTATTCCTGATGGCGTCCAGGTCACCCTGGCCCTTGAAGACTCAAGCATAATCCCACCCTCTGAGATCCAGAAGAGAAGGGTTCCTGGACTTGGTTGGGGGGGCATAGTCAGATTCAGGAAGGGACCTGGAAAGGGGTGCTATGGCTTACCCTAGTTAAACAGGAAAAGGGGGAGAAAGATTCCTGTGAAGGGTGTCCTTCCAGGCCTGGGGGAGAATTAGCAGAACATCCACTGAAGTACCAAGGAGAGAGGATGCTTTTCCAGGAGTGTCCATGTCAAAGTGAAGAACGAAGGAAGAAGTTATTCAAGTAAGTTACAGTGTTGTGGGGAGATCTGATGATTTCAGACCGAAAGTGTTCTGAACCTCAGTCACATACATTCCATTCCTCACTGTACTGCACTTGGCTTTTGTAGACATATTTAACAATCCACCAAATAAGCCAGAATACTTAATAACGAGTGAAACCTTTTCAATGTGTTACTGGGGAAGGGGGAGCAGTCAGTGATTCACTAGGTCTTCATGTACAAATAAGTGTTGAGAACTAATCAATCTGTTGATGAAAGTCGGTTCACTTTGGTGCTTATTGAGCATCTAGGGCATACAGACCACGTGGGTGACATCCCCTCGCTACAAACTTGCAGTGGAATCGATGGGGCTGCACGTGCGGAAAGTAGCTCGAAGTGGTGGCAGAGGGTGGAAGTGGTCAGAAAGCAAAGTTATCCAGAGACTGGGAAACTTGAAATGTAAACTTATCCTCCGCCATGCCCATAACAGGGTCACTTACACTGATTTCCTTTCTGATTTCCCTCCTGTAAACGTATTCTCCTCCCTTGGCCATGGAATCTCTCATCTAGTGCTTCTCCACCCACTAGTCACTCATCCTAGCTCAGTTATTCTGAGTCCTCCCTTGTTCCCGCCCTCCACAGCGAATTCATCACTAATTCCTATAGTCTATTCCCACATCTATTTTAAGTCTGTCTACCTGTCTTCTCCATCAACAATGAGATCTCTCTCCTGGACAACTTAGGAAACTCATGTCCAATCTTGCCCCTTCCATGGCTCTCTGCACAGCATCCAGAATGAACTTTAGGCAACCAGGCTGTGTCCCTCCACTGCTCAAACTCGTCAGCAGATACCAGTGCACTGAGAATAAAACTCAGACTCCTCAGACGGTGACCAAGGTCCTCTGGCTTTGCTCCTCCTGGCTTTCCAACAGCACTCGATTCACTCCCATGCAGTAATCTTATGTCATCTTCTTCCAATTCCCTTTGAAAACCATCAGACAACTTTGCTCGGGGTTCTCTAACAGCACGTGAACACTCTGCCTTGTTTTACCTTCTCTCACTGGATTGCAGGTTACTTTGAGTCTCCCATCACATCCATTTGGCACATATTTGAGGGGCACTCCTGCGTTCCAGGCACTGGGCTGCAATGGTGGATGAGACAGTGACAACTCCCACTTCATGGAGTGTAGTGTGGAGCGGAGGAGATGGACAGAACATGTGTAAACAAATGCATTTACAAAATAAATGCAAACTGTGGGGGGTTCAGAGAGGAAAAGCAAGAGGAGATTCATGAGAGAATAGGGTGAATCACTTGAAAGTGGGTAGCATGAGGGGGTGGCATTTAAGCTCACACAGAGAGAGTGAACTGAGCTCACTGTAGGAACAGTGCAGAAGGAGTGTTGCGGGCAGAGGGCCAGCATGTGAAAGACCAGATAAAGCTCAGGGAATCCCAAGAATCAAATGAAGGTGGTTAGTGGGAATGGGGGTGGGGGGGATGGGTGCAGGTGACGGTGGAGAAGTAGGCAGGGGTCAGATCACTGGTAGGAAGTGTTGAATAAATACTTGTTGAGTTTTCATGAGGTGAATATACTCCAGCTGCAAAATTATACAGGCTAAAAAACTGAGGTCCTTAAAATTAAGAAAAAAAACCTAGAAGTGAGGTCTCCACATTTCCAGTTGAGTGCTCTTTCTAGTATCACTATAGACCGTTAAGTCCACAGGGAGACATGGAAGCAGAGTGGAGATGTGATCACTCACATCTGAAGATGAAGTGCCAGCTTCTATCATGCACAGATTGAACGTGATTGACATGTACTAATTGACAGTCTTTTATCAGAATGCGTGACAGCTACTGAGTTTCCCTGAGTCCAGCTTCATTCTGAAAGCAGATACTGCTCTCTGCCTGAATGTTCCCTTTTCCCCAAACTCCTTTTGTCTACTCACGCTCTGTGTTTTCTACATCTGCGGAGATTTTTCTCATTCTCGGGACCAAGTTGTAACTCTCATAGATGAACTCTTGGAACCTGAGCAGCCTTGTGAGAAGCTGAAGAACTCTGCTGGAGAGACCTTGTGTGGAGGCTCTGAAATTACATGGAACGCAGCTGAGTCTAAACTTCCGACCACCCTTCCAAGGCCCTGGGCGTGTGAGTGGAGCCGTCTTGAACCCTTCAGATCAATTCAACTGCCAGCTGAGTACCTCCAAGTGAGGCCAGTGAATGCCCCTTGGAGCAGGAGAATTAATCAACTAAGCCCTAAATTTTGGTCCACAACATCATGAGATATAATAAGACGGCTGTTGCTTTAAGATGGCAGATTTTGGGGGTAGTTTCTTATGCAGCCAGTAACTGACACATGGAGAGCATGTGTAACTCTGTGAGGTGAAGAGTAGTAGCCACTAAAGAGATAATCAGAACTTTTCATAAACAGAGCTTGTACATGAGGCTGTCTGTATGTGGAGTGACTCGCAGCATGAACCAGATGGTTCAGCCCTAAGCTGTTCTGATTTATGGATCCCACCCAAAGCCCTGGGGTCTGCCTAAACTCTGCCTTTCACGGTCCTCGTTGAGGAAGGCTCTTAAAAACTCCAGACCCAATGCCTGGGCTCCCCTGGACACAACCGCCTGCATCCAGACTGCTGGGATGACTTCCACAAGATTCTAAGATCGTGTCTATACCATCAAGGAACCAGTGCTGGTTCCTCAGCAGCTACTGCAGAGCTTTGATCAATTTGTAGATTTCAGTGAGATTCAAGATATGTGTAAGAGAAGCTTCAGCAACTATCCTCCAATGCTAAGTAACCATCTCTCTGCTTTGCTTTGCCTAAGATTTCCTATGTCTTGGGTCTTACTTGGGGACCTTTTTTGCCCAGAAGAAAATTATTAAAGGTTGATTCTGAAAGGACAGCAAAAGAGGAAAAAAAATGATCAAGCAGGCACTGTTAAGCTAGGCTAATAGAAAGCAGGTGAAACTCATGATTGTTGGGTTTTATTTATGTAATAATATACTCACAACAGACATCATTTTTATACATAGCTTATTTGATCTTTAGATATATCTCACTTCTCATCTTGATACGACAAAATTCTAAAGAGTGGGTGTCTCAGAATACTTGGAGATTTGTAATGTTTATAAAGGAATCACGTCAAGGATAGCAGAGGAGAAGACGATCAGAAGAGGCGTAATTTCTTAAGTCAGTTGTCAGAACTGTAAGAAAGCCTTTTTTGAATAAATTGAAAATTTTTCCTTGTTATACAGTGCACATAAGTTATATTTCCATTTCATGCATATTCTTTTTTTAAGAAATTTCCAACAAGGAATTAACGATTAATAACACAACACCCTGCTTGCCCGTTTTCCATATTATCTCCTTTTTTAATAGCTTTGGTTGATTTCTTTTCATGCTTTGCCTCATAAATTCACTTATGCTTCTCAAGCTTTGTCTCTCAACATGGCTGAAACACTTAGGAGAGGCCATCTGTTCTCTCCACCATGGTCAATTAAAAGGAGGAGTCTACTGGGCATATACCCTGAGCAAACCATAATTCAAAAGCAGTCAGGTACCACAATGTTCATTGCAGCTCTATTTACAATAGCCAGGACACGGAAGCAACCTAAGTGTCCAGCAACAGATGAATGGATAAAGAAGATGTGGTACATATATACAAGGGAATATTACTCAGCCATAAAAGGAAACAAAATTGAGTTATTTGTAGTGAGGTGGATGGACCTAGAGTCTGTCATACAGAGTGAAGTAAGTCAGAAAGAGAAAAACAAATACTGTATGCTAACACATATATCTGGAATCTTAAAAAAAAAAAAATTGTTCTGAAGACCCTAAGGGCAGGACAGGAATAAAGATGCAGATGTAGAGAATGGACTTGAGGACACGGGGAGGGGGAAGGGTAAGCTGGGACAAAGTGAGAGAGTGGCATGGACATATATACACTACCAAATGTAAAATAGATAGCTAGTGGGAAGCAGCCACATGGCACAGAGAGATCAGCTCAGTGCTTTGTGACCACCTCGATGGGTGGGATAGGGAGGGTGGGAGGGAGATGCAAGAGGGAGGAGATATGGGGATACATGTATATGTATAGCTGATTCACTTTGTTACAAAGCAGAAACTAACACACCATTGTAAAGCAGTTATACTCCAATAAAGATGTTGAAAAAATAAAAATAAAAGAAGGATTAAAAAATAGAAATGTTGGGCTTCCCTGGTGGTGCAGTGGTTGAGAGTCCGCCTGCCAATGCAGGGGACACGGGGTTCGTGCCCTGGTCTGGGAGGATCCCACACGCCGCGGAGTGGCTGGGCCTGTGAGCCATGGCCGCTGAGCCTGCGCGTCCGGAGCCTGTGCTCCGCGCAATGGGAGAGGCCACAACAGTGAGAGGCCCGCGTACCGCAAAAAAAAAAAAAAGAAAGAAATGTTGATCACCTACTTCTTTACCAAAAGCTGTAGGACAAAACTCACTGTTACAAAGGTGTGAGAGTGTCTCTATTACGAGCCTTTGGTCAGGCTAAAAATGTAAGGTAAGGTCCATGTCTGCAAGCTGCCATATACTTTACAGATCCTTAATTGTGGCCGTTTCTTGAGTTTTTTCATCAAAATATGACTATATCTAAATTGTGAACTATGAGAACTTTTTTGGTATATCTGAACGGCTGTCCAATAGAAGCCAGGTGAGATTTCTAACGGTTTGCCCTGGGTATAAGTATGGAGACAGAAGGTAAGCAGACTGTAGTTGGTAAAAGGAAGTGATTTCTAACCATGAGGACTATCCATCAGTAGAACAGCCTGCTCCTATGATGGTGTAATGGGTTGAGCTGTGTACTCCCAGACAGATATGTCGAAGTCCTAACCCCTGCTACCTGTGAATGTGACTTTATTTGGAAATAGAGTCTTTGCAGATGTAATCAAGTTAAGATGAGGTCATTAGGGTGGGCCCTAATCCAATATGATGGGGTCTTTTTAAGAGAAGAAAAAACACACAGGTAAAACACCATATGAAGAGAGAGACACAAAGACAGTCTCTGAAGAGGGTGACAGAATTGGAGTTTTGCTGCCACCAGGTCAGGAACACCTATGGTTACCAGAAGCTGGAAGAGGCAAGGAAGTCTCCTCCCTTAGAGGCTTCCAAGGGAGCGTGCTCTTGGCCAACACCTTGATTACGGACTTGTAGCCTGCAGACTGTTACAGAATAAATTTCTGCTGTTTTAAGCCCCCTAGTTTGTAGTACTTTGTTATGGTGGCCCTAGAAAACTAACACAGGTGGTCAGTTTCCCTGTCTTCATCACTTGAGATGTTAAAGCAGAATATCTGAGGTTATAAGGAAATTCATAAATCAACTAAGTATTCACTTAGACAACCTTTATGTTTCTTCCAGTCTCAAAATTGCCTTCATTTTTAATATACTTTTATATGGTCTGTAAATGATATTTGAGGTTTTAATAAGATCATGTATCACCATTATTATTTAATACTATTGTAGAAGTTCTGGCCAATTCAATAAGGCATAAAGAAAAATAGTTGGAAAAACTCCTGGCAATGAAATGACTAAATTAATATTATCTGCTGAGAAAAATAAGTTGGATAAACAGGAAATCCAAGGAAATGAAATGAAAAAGATTCCAAATTGATACTAGTCCAGCATAGTAACTAGATAAGAGATTAATAAGCAAAGATAAATAGTTTTCTATATTTTAGTACTAACTGTGTTAGAATGCAATTTGAAAAAGATTCTGTTCATGGTAGCAACGTAAAATTTAACATATGTAGGGGTGGCCTAGGACTTCTGTGAGTAAATTTACAGAACTCTACGAAGAGAAATAAAGGAAGTCTACATTAAATGGAGACATACAATGTGCTTGACTGGGAAGAATGGATAGTGTGAAGGTATTACTTCTACTCAAATAAATGTATATATTTTGTGTAATTTGATCTAAAAATTCAAACAGGATTTTTTGGAGAACATAAAAAATGACTTTAAAGTCCATTCAGAAATAAAATAATAAATGTTAAACATCTCTTGGTATTGGAATTCTGACTAATGAAATTAAAATGCAAACACAAATTGATAAATTATTTAGAATAAATATGGCAGAAAAAAGCTTCCTAACCTTATCATATAGAGAGATTTTATCAATACATATCATTAAGAAAAAGGAGTAAAAATCACAATGAAAACATACACAAGGATAAAGACATATAATTCACAGGAAAAGACATACAAATAGACAATGAATATTGTGATAAACACACAAATATCCATTTAAAAATAATGACATACTATTTTCCAAAAGTTAGGTTGGAGTTTTTTAAGTGAAACAACCAATGTTGAAGGTTGGAAAAGTGCCTGGAAAAATAAACAGATGCAATCTTCCTAGAGAGACATTTAGGCACATGAATCTATAGCCTTAAGAACTGTGATACCCTCAAACCCAATATTCCATGTTTTAGGAATTTACCCTAAAACAAAAGGATGCCCCAAAGTACTGATATATGGAGAGACAAATAGAGCAATGGAACAGAAGAAAGTGCCCAGAAATAAACTCACAAATAGATGGTCAATTGATTTTCGATCAAAGTGCCAAACTAATTAAATGGGAAAACAGTGGTCTTTTCAACAAATGGTGCTGAAGTATCTGGATAACCACATGGAACAAATGAACCTCTTATACATAATAATTAGATCCATTAGATTTAATTGCTGGATCTAATGGATCTTAGACCTAAATGTAAAATTTAAAACTATAAGACATTTTTTTACAAGAGGAAATAATTTTCAAGACCTTGGCATAAGCAAAGTTTTCTTAGATAGATAGGATTTAAAGAGCAGGAATCATAAAAGAAAAAAAACTGATCAAATTGTATGTCACCAAAATTAACATTATCTGTCTGCTCTTTGAAAGGCACTGTTGAGAAAATGAAAGACAATCCACAGTCTGGGAAAACATATTCACAATACAGTTATCTTACAAGTGTTGTATCCAGATTACAGTAAAGAACTCATTCAAGTCAACAATAAGAAGACAAACAATTTTTTAAAATGGGAAAAATAGGTGAACAAAAGAAGATATATTTCACTAAAGAAATATAAATGTCCAATACGCTCATTATAAAATACTCATTAGTCATCAGGAAAATTAAAATGAAATCCACATGAGATAGCACTACCTACCCACTAGAATGGCTAAAATTAAAAAGACTGACAGTACTAAATGGTGGCAAAGATGTGGATTAACAAAAACTCTTATACATTGCTGGTGGAAAATTAAAACATGAAAGAGCAGTGAGAACAGATGAATAGGGTTCAAGGTCTAAGTGGGTTCAGGGAGCTAGGCCACGGTAGGGTAAGAGTGAGGGCAGATCTTGCTGTGCCCAGTTTCTGAGAGAGATAGATGCTAGCAAGAGGGGTATTTTCTGCTGGGATTAGACTGAGTCAGAGCTTCGGGTTAGCAAGTCTCATACCTGATCCCAGCCCCTCTCCTGCTGGGGTGCAAAGCACCAGCTGTGGAAATATGTTCATGTTTATTTTCTTGTTAATAGTAACCTTGAATTCAAAATCCTGCAGGAGGCCAAAATATCTTAAGATATAAACTGAGGCATGTGCACTCTTGTGTAATAATGAAACATTGTTCCATTCATGTGCTGGTTGTGTCCTTGTGCTGCCCGTGCAGGTTGAGGACATCACTGAATTCCGTTTTCCCTATTTCCCAGTAAGCCATGTAAGGCAAACTGTAATAACCTCATTTTGCAGCTGAGCTATCAGGGTACAGAGAGTTTAAGCAACTAATCCAAGTTCCCCGAGCAAGTGAGCCCTGGAAAATAAACAGAGCCCAGTTCCTTTTATTACCCTCACAGGGATGCATCTAATAGTCCATTTTAATCCAGCATTCAAACCATTTTAACATAACCTAAGACTTTTCTTCTAATTGAATAAGTTGTATAACAACCAAGCCCTTAGTAAAATATATATTTAGCACTACGAACACTTAAAAAATAAACCGTAACAATTCAACAAGCTTTTCACCTACTCATACCTGGTTTCCAGCATTTCTATTGTGCTGAAACAGTTTATGATATTGCTAACAATTACTGCTGGGTATCAGACCACATAAATATTTAATGATGCCATTAATTTCTAAAAGGGAACCTTGACATTAGGTTTAAATGGATAAGGAATTTATTTCCCTATATTTTGCACTGATATTTAATTTGAGGTTCTTGGATTGAAGCCTCAGGTCTATGACTGATTAGAATTTGACATTGTTCTTTCGGTGTTTCTCTTCACCTTTAAATATGGGCTTTTCCCTGCCTTGTGCAGCACGTAAAAACTGGACTATTCAGCTCTCCATCAGACCAGCATCTGCTGACCATCCGTTGGCTGGACTTCTTAGTTAACGTCCTCTCTCCTGCTCATTTCTTGAATGCCTGGGAGATTTCACTTTACATTTGCTAAGGCTGGTTCATTAAAATACTAATTTTAAACTGTAATTATCTATTGGTTCATATCAGTGGTTGAACCACAGTGGCACTGATATCTTCGAACTGCAGGAGAATTTCACATCTGTTCTCATCCCCTGGAGCCTCCAGCAAGAGTTACCTTGGCCCTCACTCGAAAGAAGGCAGTTTGAAAGAGATTGAGAGAGCTGTATTTTAAGAAGAGCAACAAAGGCAAGCAGGAACAATTGTAAATATGGTAAATAGACTCCATTGTAAAAGTATTCATGATAATACCTTCTGGGGAAAAAACAAAAGCTATCAAATCGGAAGCGTAGCAGGTAATAGTCCTGTTCAGGTTGGGAGGATTTTAACTGTGCAGCAGCTAATCTAATCCCTGGAGGGTTTGCAATCTGCTGGCCCAATCGGTGGGAGCAGGGTGGGGTAGGTTATTCCTTGTTTTAAGAGAAAGGTCAATGATATCTTTAGCCTGGAATGGCATCAGCCAGACAAGGGAATGCCCTTTGGATGGCAGAACTGAGTACAGTTCTCAGACTTAAGGTACAAATATGTGAGAAAGAAGGGAAAAAAAAAAGGCAAAATAAGTAAAACAGAAAGGGTTTTTAAAAAGGAAATAGGAATAAAAAGAAGGATAGGATAGAGGAATGAGCAAGAGGAAGAAAAAACACATCCTAGGGAGCAGCTGCAGTATTTTTTGAGCACGAACTACACACAAGGAGAGAGGTTAAAAGGACCATTCACTGAATGTTTATGATGTGCCTGGTGATTCGGATCTTTGGGTCAGATGGGTATTATCTTCATTGTACAGATGAGGAAAATGAGGCTTGGAGAGATCAGAATCTGAGTTTGAGACCCTGGTTGTCTAACCCTATAGCTTTTACATTATGAGACATTGTTCTTCAATATTTCAGAGAGGTACAGCGATGAATAAGACAAGAAGCCTTCCTTCAAAGAGTTCATGGTCTATAGTATAAATTGTAAAAGCAGTGTCATCCATATGCTACAGAAACTTGCTTCATTTAACCGAGGGCTCTGGCCTGCTTAGAGAATCTGCCTTAGGGCATTTGGGGAAATTCACTTCAGAGCATTTCACTTCTACGTGAATGTCGCCCCCGCGCATGCGCAGAGCTAGTTTTGTTTGTAGCGACTGTGTCTTCCCGGCTGCCCACGATTGGAGAGAAGAGGTGCAGGGGCGGGGGGGGGGTCTCTTACTCTGGCGTAGGGCAAGGCAAGCGTGGAGGAATGTAGGGAGAATTCTCCGCAACACGGAGGCTACTTTACCATTTTCTAGAGGCTGTTTCTTTATCTTTTAATATGTTCCAGACTCAGTCCTGACTTGAGCAAAACTCTAACGTTGGCCCATAGATCGTATCACCTCCTGGTTCCCACACACAGCGTCCACCACCAGAATTACAAGAGATTCAAAATTTTTCTTGTGTTACCTTCCAACTCTACCACCTTCATCCCCACATTGCTTGAATAAACTAACCTGAGGAAAAAATAATAACGATGGAAGCATAGCAACACTGCGGCTGGAGGGGCAGATGACTTTGACAGGGAATAGCCGGTGCTTCAAGTTCAGTGTAAAATGCTGCTGCCTTTGTCTACATGTGAGAAGTAAGTCTCCAGGTGCTAAGAACAAAAAAAGGGAAAGATCTTTTAAATCTTTGAGCAGACAAATAAGTGTTTCAACAATGGCCAACCAAAGGGAAGATAGAGAAGTTTAGGAGGACAAAAAAACCTCTCTTCTGTTCTGAGTGTAGAAGGAGGTAAAGCAAGTGAGAGCTAAGTCAAGCTTAATGAGAGCTAAATCAAGGGATGCTCTATTGACGAATTAATTTGGAAGTCGTTTAAGAAAAATTGTGCTTCAGCTCTTATTTATATCTGCTGGATAGAATGGGCTATGATCTCTCCCTTGTGTTAAATAACAATCATTTAACCCAGGAAATTACAGTCCATTTTTCTTTTATATCTCTAGGACCCAGGGACTGGATTGTTCATAATTTAGCTAATTGAGTAAAACCTAATGCTTCAAATTTTGAAGCAGGGAAATAAAAATTCAAGATTTCCTGTAGATATGGGATGCATAATATTTAATGCTTCAGAGATCATTAGTAAAAGAAAATATTACAGCCATACACACCCTCTGAGAGTCTAATGAACGTCTCCCAGCTGCTGTTGAAAAATCAGCAGCAGCATCGGTACCAATTTCAAGACAAAGCACAGCTGACAGATGTTTGAAGGGATAAATCAGGCTGTACAAGGATTAAAATAATAAGTCCCCGGTGCCTTTTAAAGGCAGAGGTGCCTCAGCAAACTATTTCCAGCCACTTGAGTACAACTGAAAGATTCTGGGGGTCATTAGCTAGTAGCTCAGTAGGTGCCTGAGTGGTTTATTATTAAAACCCAGCACAAGTTCTTAACCACACCAAGTTTTAAGTAAGAACAGCTTTTGCTGTTACTTCTGTTTTAAGGGAGTCTCGAGGATTCTACTTCAGTTACAATGTTTGGGACATGCTGTGATTAAATGGGAATCATCTGGCCAATATAATGAAACAACTGACAGTGATTCTTTTTGTACATTGTTAAGGATGCTTATCATGGTAATACAGCTATCATATAAAATGGATGGCAAACGTACTCTTAATTGAGAAATGGTACTTATTGGGAATGCATTATGTGTCTATTCCTATTTATCATTTATAAGGTGGGTTAGTGGGATTTTATAACAAATACAAATGGTTAGGGCTTCATTCCAAACTGTGGAACCCTTGGGAACTACAGACTTCTCCTACAACACCTCCTAGGATATGGCTTTATTACACCAGTTACTAAAATGCATTGTAATGGTTTGAATGCATGCTAGATACACCCCCATCCAAGGTGCTAGATACACCCCCATCCAAGGTGACTTGGATCCGAGTCACCTTCTGTCCCTCAGAGCCTTAGACGATGCCTGTAATACACATACTTGAGAAAGGTCTTAGTATTTTCCTATGTGTCATAGTGTGATGGTTAATTTTATGGTCAATTTGATTGGGCCTTGGGGTGCTTAGATATTTGGTGAAACATTATTCTGGGTGTTTCTGTGAGAGTGCTTTTGGATGAAATTAGCATTTAAATCAGTAGACTGAGTAAAGCAGACTGCTCTCCCTAATGTAGGTGGGTCTCATCCAATCAGCTGAAGGCCTGAATAGAATGAAAAGACTGACCCTCCCCTGAGTAAGACAGAAGACTTCCTGACTGCCAGCCTTCAAACTGGAACATTAGCTTTTCTCCTTGCCTTTGAACTTGAACTGAAATATTGGCTCTTCCTGAGTCTTGAGCCTGCTGGCCTTTGGACTGGAACCGCACCACTGGTTCCTCTCCTGGATCTTCAGCTTGCCGACTCACCCTGCAGACCTTGGGACTTGCCAGCCTCCATAATCATATGGACCAGTAAGGATACAATAAATGGTTCTGACTAAAAAAAGTGTCTTTAGGCTATTAAAGTGTAAAATGTAAGCAGTTACAAGGGAGGCAATGACTGACAGACAGTCCAGCCTCTCTAAGTCTGTGGTTCATTACTCTGGCCTTGTGTTAGAATCAGTGTTCCTTCGAGTATGATCCACAAACTGTCACCAGTCCAAGATAAATCCTTCTGTGTTTAGAAACTTTTATAGCAATTTACCATTTGCAACAGCATCCAATCATGTGGTTTTTCATTTTACGAAACTATCAGATTGGAACTTAAAACAAGCAACAACAGCAACAACTGGTCATTTACAAAAAGTGGTTTGAGAAACACTGACCTAGAAAGCTTGTGCCACCTCAGACCAATTAATTCAGAATGCGAGGGATGTGGAGACTGAGCATCTCCTGGGTATTAAGCTCCTCAGGGGATTCTAATGTGGTGATACTAAATGGATCTAACAACTGGTTCAGCACAGACACTAGACAATCAGAATGGCGGCTGGTCAGTGCCCACCAATCAGAAGAGACACAGGCTATAACCAATCAGCACTACAGTACCTGCTGAAGAGCAGCCTTTCACGTTAAAGGGTCCAAATGGGATGAATCCCTAGATGAAGACATCTGAGTTAATTTGGATAGATGAGGCCACATGTGAAGGGAAGATATGTTTCTTATCCATATAGATG